>NC_058099.1:75595000-76243125 GCF_020171115.1 Neogale vison | reverse complement strand
GCTGTCAAGACTTCCATCAGGGGAAGGCAGGCCTCCACCATTACGTTAATTGTTTGACTATAAACGACTCTCTTTGAACCACTGAGCCAATTCTAGTTAAGGGAAATTGAGGTCAGTTACCTTTCTTTCTTTCCTTTGAAAAGAAGTACCAATGCTTTGGAGATCTCAGGGATCAAAGTGCTCCCCAATTTAAAATTTGGAATAGAGTGTAAAAAGTGACCGAAGCTGTGTGAGCCTGGATGCCACTGGAATTGGGCATTCATAGGATCGTCCTCTAGAAAGCTCAGATTTCCACTGTCAAGTGTGAAGGGCTAATTATTTTACCAGCCCATCTGCCAAATTGTATGATGAGAACAGGACCACAACTGCCATCATGTTAAATGTAGCAATCTATCGTGAAGTAAAAGACTAGCCTGATCTGGGCAGGAATTATAGACAGGATGAATAAACCCTTGTTAGTAAAACTCTCTGCCGGTTAACACTTGCTGAGAGGCAGTGGGACGTAGGTTAGAGGCTGGGCCCCAGGAGTCGGCAGACATCAGGTTTTTTTCTTACTGACCACACGATGCTAGAAAGGTTGACTGTTCCTTTAGAGCCTTTGTTTCCTCCTGCCGAGACTGAGCTAACAGGATTATGTATCTTGGAGTTGTTGCAAGGATTAAAGGAGATAACTTATTGTAGGCCTCCTTGCTCTAGGGCAGCGGTCCTCAAACTCGGGTGTTCATGGGAGTCCCCTGAGGGCCCTGGTAGAACAGAAGGCCGGCCGCACCCCACAGTGTTTTGAATCAGTGGGGCTGGGGTGGGGTCCCGGGATGTACTCCGCTTCCAAGTTCTCAGGTAGAGCCCCTGGTGCCGGTCTGCCCACCCCTCGCTGAGAACCACCGGGACTGTTTACAGCACGTCTTTAGGTTTTTAAAAATCACTGTAGTTCGTGAGGGGGTGGTTCACTTGTAAACTAGGGGGAGCTTGTTGAAAGACAAGGTCCCTAAGCTCCAGGCTTCTTCCCCCAACCCAGAGCATCGCCAAGGGAAAGCCCCTTAGCCTCTCCGCTCCATCTTCGGCTGTCTTCTGGCTACATTTTCAGCAGGTTGTGCTGGAGATCAGATGGAAGAGCATGGGTTATGAAGGTTTTCAACTGTACGAGTATCTGAAACCGAGAGAGCAGAGCTGCTGCCCCTGGGCTCTGAGGCGGCTTTGGCCCGCCAGCCAGAGACAGGCCTTAGAAAAGCCACCAGGACAAGACAGTGTACTTACAGGAAAAGGAGGTAAACACTTGTGCCATAGGATAAGTAGGAAAAGGGGGCAAAAAGGAGGAAAAGGAGGTAAAAACTCCCTAGGAAAGGAGTTTTCTCCATAGGAAAAGGAGGTAAAAACAATCACCCATCTGTCCTTGCAAAGGTTTTTGCAGAAAGAGCCAAGCCCTTTGCTGATATATTATTTTTAGATAAACCAGGCACCTAGGAAATTACTAATCAGGTATAAACTGAACCCTTGATGTTATTTTAGTGTCCTTTTCCTATGATGGAAACAAAGGGAAGTTGCCCTTTTGGAAACGCTGTAATGTTTTTTAAAGATTTTATATATTTATTTACTTGAGAGAGAGAACAAGAGCTCACAAGCCTGGGGAGAGAGCACAGAGGCAAAGGGAGAGGGAGAAGCAGACTCCTCGGTGAGCAGGGACCCCGGCACGGGGCTTGATCCCAGGACCCTGAGATCACGACCTGAGCCAGAGTCAGACGCGTAACTGACTGAGCCACCCAAGCACCCCAAAACTCTGTAATTTGTAACTTTGGAAGCGCTATGACCAGCTGACTGAAGTGACTGATGTTCACTGAGTCTTACCGAGGACGGACCCCTCAGAGCACCTCGTAAGTGCTACTGACAGACACTGCCCTACGAGTCAGTGAGTACACAGGCCCCTCCTGGAAAGGTGAAGGTCTGCGTAGTCACATAATCAATCAGTGTTGTAAGCCCAGATCTGAACCTACAGAGTATTCACAGCACAGCCCAAGTTCTGCCCAGTTCCTCTGCCAAAAAGCTAACAGGGAGTAGCCTGCCTTTTTGGCTAAGCCACTGACTCATTAATTAATCAATTAATCTTTAGATGAATAGTTTGGTATAAATCTGGGTACATGTTATGGGAGTATCTTCCCAAAGAATAATATCTACCCTCTTTGAATTGGTTGAGATACGGTGGAATATTTTAAGGAGACGGAGTCATTTACGTAGAAGTGATATTTTTTCCAGCATCGCAGGGGGGCAAAGAGAACATTCATTACTTCCGCCAATGTCTATTAAGGCTCTCTGTCATGATGAATAGGACAGGCTTTCGAGGAGCACCCCCTTTAGTTGGGAAGTGGGACTATTCAGTGTTTTTGCAGTTTTTCTGTAGCAGTTTGAGAGATGAGTTATACAGCCAGAAAGGGTGGGAAAGAGGAGGAAACCAGAAGAGGATGTGGGAGGGGCGAGGAAGACAGAGAGAAACCAGTCTCCCGGACTCTTTGAATTTCTGATGAGCGGATCCATGCAGCTGGAGCTTTAATTACACAGAGATGCGCTCTGTGTTCTTTGCAGAACCACCCCCCTGCAACCCCCCAGAGCTGGAAAGGTGGCTGCTGTCTGTAAGGCAGGAGCAGGTTAAATTACAGTTATTATCTGGTTGCTCTTTGAAGGCCAGAGATGACTACCATTTGACAGGCAGTCTTCCAGCCAAATTATAAAGTTCTTGAGCCCTCCCCAGTGGAGACAGTGTGACAATAATTCTTGGGAGAGATGCTGTGGTCACCACTGCCAACCGTTCTTGCCACCCTCAGAATTTCTCCCACTCGCCATGTCAGTTTCATGGTCATCTATGCATCGTGCTTCTTGGCAGGCTTAATTCCTTTAGATCGACTGAAACTATTGGATAAATCATTGGAGAGAGCAAGCAAGAGACAGAAACAGGGATAGAGAGAGAGGAAGAGAGAGAGAACTTGGGCCCACAATTGGGGATCCCATTGCTGGCGTTCACTAAGTCCGGAGAGGTGATTTTAATGGAACTGTTCTACTCAGAGCATTCTTAGGTATATCCCAAAACCCTGCAGAAGTATCCTGGAGGTTAGAAGGGAGCATATATTGGGCTTATTCTGGGCTAAGGGCATCTGAAATCAGTGAGCACTTTCTCCCGTATATGAGATCATAGATTTGAAATCTTCTGATATGAAAGTGTGAGGATTCGAGATCCCCAAATTGCCCTAATTTTGCATTCAGGGTGGAAAATCAAAAATTAGGAAGTTCAGCCTTCTAGCCCTGCATGCTGCTGGAAGGGCATTACTGCAGTTTTATGTTAATTAAACCCCAGGCTATAAATTGCTCAGGCTCTCATGAATATCTGGTCAATAACCAGTTTGTGTGAAAGCGGCAAGGATCCGGGGACTACCTTTAGATGACTCAGCGCATGGACTGTGAAACAGTTTCATTAAATAGAGAAGAAGCCCCACCCCATTTCTTTCTTTAAGTTAGGACAATGCAAGTAGCATTGTTCACTCTGGGCAGAGATTTCTGTTTCTTGCTCCGTCCTTGGAGAAATCAGAGAGTACGTATTTTCTTTCTCCTAGCACTTAAACTCCCGCCTTTTCTCTTTTCTTTACATCCTTCCCTCTTGGCCTCACATTCAAAGCTCATGATTCATTTTTGAGGAATCAAAGGGCTGTGAAGCATTAAGAATGAAAAATCAGTAACATCAAGTCAAGCAGGGTGAAAGTTATTTTTCGGAGCAGAAGCATTAACTAAGCAATGGCCCCTGTGAGCAAATAATTCTGCTCCCACTTTTCTCTTCACATAAATTCTACTTGATGGCTGTGCTCACCACTACTAAATGACACTTAGGATGCAGAAAATACACATTTTAAGTTATTTTTACAACAAGAATTCTAATGGTGAAGCTTCTGAACTTCCATTTTATGTTTTAAATGATTCTGGTCTGCATGTAATGCTTATCTATTTGTCTACACTTCAAAGCTGTGATTTTCTCATGACTCCTTAAAAACTGCAGTGACTTCCTTAGAAAAATCACTGTGGTGTATTTATTAGCTATCAATCAACAAATGCTTATTCAGCCCCCACTGTGGCAGCACAGATGTGTACCAAATACTGTTCCCACTCTACAAGGAGGTATCTGTTTTCCTCTTTATACCACGCATGTGACAGGTAACGTTGTATAAGTTTAAGGTATACGGCGTGTTACTTTGATAAATTTATATATTATAATATGTTTATAATGATTATAATCTGGAAGGGTTTTTAACCTAGTGGGAAAGAAAAAGAATATCCATAAGGTGATAACAGCACTAGAGTTTAATCTGAGAAGTGGTTTCATCTGAAAGAGCAAATGTTAGATGCTCCCCTGTGTTGGGGGTTTCATAGAGTGCTATGAACAAGGCTAAGCTTTAGCTTCAGGGATGGTCAGAAATTGATAAGATCCAGAAGCAACAAGATCATGTTTCCCCCAGGAAACATAGGCCCGGCAAACAGAGGTACAGGGGGCACCACAGACGGACCTCCACAACTAGGGCCCAGGGCTCCACCGGCGAGAGGTTTCTAGAAGGCATGTATTTCTTAAATATGTACCTGCACACCAGATAGGGTTGGCAGAACCTTGGAGATACCATCAATGAGCAGCCCACAGGCCAAGATGCTGAGGGGTTGAGGGTACCCCCAAGTGCCTTATTTGATCACATAAGATGACCTGAAATGGTGGATCTGTTTAATCTATCTGGATTTGAGTCTGATGCTTGGATCCACATGGAGCTTTGCTCGCTTGGAGCTGGTACAGGAAGAACCTCAGTTTCCCAGTGCAAATATCTAGGATCAGAAAACAGGCTTTGGGGGCGCCTGGGTGGCTCAGTGGGTTGGGCCGCTGCCTTCGGCTCAGGTCATGATCTCAGGGTCCTGGGATCGACACATTGGGCTCTCTGCTCAGCAGGAAGCCTGCTTCCTCCTCTCTCTCTCTGCCTGCCTCTCCATCTACTTGTGATTTCTCTCTGTCAAATAAATAAATAAAATCTTTAAAAAAAAAAAAAAGAAAAAAAAAAGAAAAGAAAACAGGCTTTGTGGCTCCTTAGCTATAACAAGTCACCAGTCTTACCTTAAGGAAAAAGTAGCAGGACTCAAGCTGTAAAATTAAGGTAAGGTAAAATTAACCTCTTGTACAGAGGTACCTCACTCACCTCTCACACAATATTTGGTTTCTTGGCTACATGGCTTTTGTTTTTGGCAGGAGACGCCTTGATATGCTTCTCAGAAGGACTTTCTTTCGACTTCTCCTCTCCGCTCCTACAAAATCCTCTTCCCTTGTTCTGTAAAGTCACCCGCTTTGCATTCATTTATCCAGCCACATCGTCATTCATTTATGAAGCAAATATTTATGGAATGTCTGTTTTGTCCCAGACATTCTGCTTTCCATCCTTGTAATCTATTGTCAAGGTTAGAATACGTGTGAGAGGAGACCTCAAAATAATAAGCCCTCGAAAGTGCTGTTTAGCTCTTGACAGTCAACCAGTCTTGGCGATTAAATAAACACACCCATCTGCAATAACCCATTGTATAAACTTCTAAAACCTCACTTGATTGGATCTTTTTCAGGAACTTCCTCACGACACGTATGATGGCACACCTGCCTGGTAAACCATGCAGAATTTTTGACCTGCAGGTTAGAAATAATCTGGCCCGATTTCCTCATTTTCTGAAAGCCACAGGATAGCACCAGGCTCTCGACCTCCTAACACTTTGGCCAGTGTTTTTTCTACCTCATTAAGCCATTGCTTTGAAATGTCTCCTTTGCAGTCTTCTTTGAAAGCAAAGCCAGTTTTCTTTCTGAATAAAGTGTCCTCACTTTCAAAGATTTCTTTGATGGAGAACTTATTTAATCTCCTGAGGGCGATTCATACCCCGTGCCATCTTGTGTCCCGGTCCCCAGAGAACATACAGTTTTAGCACCCAAATTCCCTAGGTGCAAAGTGAGTTGGGAAGAGCCAGGATAACACCCCCAAACATTGCTGGCATCCTTTATCAATGGCCCCCTGCCCCCCGTTCCTTGTTGGGAGGCACAAACTTGATTGCCGTCCTGCCAGACTGGGCACAGGGTTAAATTAGACGGCGCCTGTGAAGCGCTTTGGGAACTAAGTGTCGCCTGCAAATGTAAGAGAGGGCCATTCTCTCCAAACACTCTCTTCAGGTAGGACAGGTGGGGGGTCACTTTTGCCTTCCACCCCCGCAGCTCACACAGTTTGTTCAAGAAATACTGGTTGAAAAGAAATGAATGAAAGATTCATCTAATGTCACATTGAAAAGCCGGGGCTTGGGAGTCAAGCATGTTACAAAGTCTTTGTGTCCAGAATGACATCAGAGGGACAAAGGTGAGTGTGACCGGGTGTATCTTATTTAAATGCGACCCAATAAGGCTTTCCTCAGCGTCGTTTGCTGGACTGGGAATGTGCTGTGTGGTTGGGGAGGCTGCCTCCTCCAAGCGCCGGCCGCCTCCTGCTCTCAGGCTTTCCTGACTTGGATCAGAGGCGAGCTCCCCGTCCTGGCTTGCTTCTGGGAGTTGTCAGGCCCAGATAAAGGCATGGCAGGCTTTGCTCATTCCTTTGAGAGAAGGGGGCTGTCAGAAACACAATCAGCTTGTGGTCGGCCTTTAGAAACTCTCTCTCCACGTTGGTCCCAAAGAGAACATTTGTGTGTGTGTTTGCTTTGGTTTGGGGAACTAAACACCCCTTTTTGACGTTAATGTGTGCCAGCTACTTAACACTGGGGTGTTTCAGAAACGAGGCTCTGGGCTCAGGACGCAAAAGGCACTGCCTTGCTTTCGAAAAGGAAGAAAAGGGCTCTGAAGGGGGGCGCTCCCAACAACAGAGGCGGGTGAATTAGAACACTTCAGAGGGGACAGCGCTTCCGACAATGCCAAGGGGTGCCCCAGAATTAGAGGGGATCCCCCAAACACCCCATCTGCTGCTTTGGCATCCCACTAGAGAGGACATGGAGGCACCAAGCGCTGTTGGCCCGGTGTATGTCCCCAGTGTCTGTCCCCAGAAGACCTCCGGTGGGAGCAGCAGCGTCCGAGCAAACACACCTCAGTGAAAACTTCCTCTCCTGCAGCAGCTCGGTAGGGAGGCCCACTCCTTGTGTCGGCCATGTTTTCTCTCTTTTCAAAGGAGATATAATTGTGTCTCAAACATGATTTTCTAGCAGAGTCAGAGCACTCATGGGAGACCCCAGTGACCAGGCTCACACGTGGATGAGAGTACACTCGGCCTTGGTTCTGCATGTCACTGACTCGGGGCAGACAAACCTTTGCGGACCTGTTCCTGGCCTCCCTCTCTGGTGCGGGGCACCCCGTGGATGAGGTGACATGAACCTCAGCATGTGTGGAGGGATCTCCCAGTGCCAGGCTCCACCGGTCCACTCTCCGTGGGTTTTCAGGTCTGCAAGCACGTTTTTGAGTCGTGTTCCCCCTTGCCCTCAGCCACGGAGGGTCCCCTTCTCCAGCCACATCATTCCCCAAATCCCTTGCTCTCCCCCTCTCCCTCCCCTTGAAGCCCTTCTTCTTTGGAAATGCACCAGTGGAATTTTTCTCCCTGCATCTCTATGGTGAGTTTTCCCAGCATTGGAAGGCTTGGTTGCCATGGCAGCGAGCCTCCTCCGCTAGGAGCAGGCGATTTCGGAAGAGGGGATTTTTGTTGCAGTCGGAGGCAGGGGATGAAGAGTCATTAAAGTAGGCCAATTAGTATGCAGGACCAGAGTTTTCTTACAGCTTCTCCCACAGGAGCAGCCAGTGCCGGGCTCTCTGTCTTCCCGTGGAGATGGAGTGAGGCGGACGAGAGGAACCTCCCTGCGTACCCATCGGAATGAGCCCAAACGAGCCCCAGCCCCGTGGGGACCCGGGTCCTGCGGCCAGCTTCCACCTGCTTCTCCTCCTTTGGCCCACTCTCCTTGGCCTCCCTTTTCAAAACAGAGCTTCAGGAATGACCCTAGTGGGATAGGAGTTGGAATGTGTGACGATCGTCAAATCTACCCTCAAGGTTTCTAATACTTTTTTTTTTTTTTTCCCAATTTATTTATTTTCAGAAAAACAGTATTCATTATTTTTTCACCACACCCAGTGCTCCATGCAAGCTGTGCCCTCTATAATACCCACCACCTGGTACCCCAACCTCCCACCCCCCCGCCACTTCAAACCCCTCAGACTGTTTTTCAGAGTCCATAGTCTCTCATGGTTCACCTCCCCTTCCAATTTACCCAAATTCCCTACTCCTCTCTAACGCCCCTTGTCCTCCATGCTATTGGTTATGCTCCACAAATGAGTGAAACCATATGATAATTGACTCTCTCTGCTTGACTGATTTCACTCAGCATAATCTCTTCCAGTCCCGTCCATGTTGCTACAAAAGTTGGATATTCGTCCTTTCTGATGGAGGCATAATACTCCATAGTGTATATGGACCACATCTTCCTTATCCATTCATCCGTTGAAGGGCATCTTGGTTCTTTCCATAGTTTGGCGACTGTGGCCATTGCTGCTATAAACATTGGGGTACAGATGGCCCTTCTTTTCACGACATCTGTATCTTTGGGGTAAATACCCAGGAGTGCAATTGCAGGGTCGTAGGGAAGCTCTATTTTTAATTTCTTGAGGAATCTCCACACTGTTCTCCAAAGAGGCTGCACCAACTTGCATTCCCACCAACAGTGTAAGAGGGTTCCCCTTTCTCCACATCCTCTCCAACACATGTTGTTTCCTGTTTTGTTAATTTTGGCCATTCTAACTGGTGTAAGGTGATATCTCAATGTGGTTTTAATTTGAATCTCCCTGAGGGCTAATGATGATGAGCATTTTTTAATACTTAATTATTTTTCTGTTTCTTGGCCATCCATCAGTTAAATTGAGATGAGGACAAAACACATCCTCCCATGATATTTTTGAGTTTTGGATATCTGGGGATGGCCAACTCGGGTGATATCAGGGAGAAGAAAACGATCAAACTTTCATAGAAAGCAGTGGCTAATTAATTGCATGACTCAAAAGAATATGTTTCTGGAGACCCAGAGCAGCCCGTGAAGTAAGGTACTCTGAGAGGCAATGGAATAGAAACATCAAAAACCAGAATTCTGAGACCCGGGGAGGACTTTGGCCTACGTGGTTGGGTGATGGGAGTTCCCCTGGAGCCTGGGGTTCGGTGTGTTCATCTGGGAAATGGGCTTGTTAGGAATTCTTCCTCAAACCCACCAGCGAACGTGCCTTCTAATGTCCCATTAGAAAATGGAATATCTATAAAATGTCTGAGACTCAGGTGTGAAAGGATCCTCTGCTCTCACCAGTTTGTAAAACCCGAGAGACCCTGGGATGACAGACTGCCCAGAAAATCTGTCCTGAAGGAACAGCCTGGGTGAGCTTCCTTCGGCCACCACCAGAGGGGTGTTCCCAAGGACTCCCCACTAGAGATCCTGCTCCCAGGCCCACTGCGGCCTCTCCTGTTGGTGCCCACAGCCAGAGAGAGATTCCTACCCTCAGCTTCCTATTGCCCTTGTTTCTTGTCCCAATCCTGTGGCTGTGAAGGTTTCCACAGGGCTCCCCACTCCACACCCAGTACCTGACATGGTGCCTAGGGCCGAGCAGAACACAGTGTTTACCGTCTCCATGGCGTCTGTCTCTTCTTTCCCATTGACTCTGATCTGACTTCTGATCCCGTTGCCTCATCTCGTCTTATGGTTATCTCACGGAGGTCCGCAGTGGATTCTTCCGGCCCGTGCCAGTGTCAGGGTCCTGGCGGTGACGTGATGGCTGTGTGAGATATTTACCCCTGGGGGAAGCAGGGTGATGTTATGGGGGAACGCTCTGTACCATACAATCACTTGTGAGCCCGTAATTGGTTCAAAGTGAAGAGTTGGATGGAAAATACAGCTACCCTCACGAACCCCTCGGGGAATCTCTGTGGTGATCAAGCCAAAGGGCATTTTCAGTCTTCATTTCATCTGACAATTGTCTACTGCCTCTTTCTTGAAGTGCTCTCTTTCCTTGGCTTCTTTGATACCAGGCCTGGTCTTCCCTGTCCCTTTCCGTGATGCTTTCTTACCCCCCTTCACAGGGCTGATGACCATGAACTGCTAGAATTTCTCAAGGCCCCACCTAGTGCCCTGCTCTTCCCCAGCCTGCCTCCTCCCGGTCCGGGGGTCAGCGGCCACTGGTGCAGACGTAACTCGCAAATGCACACCTCCAGTCTAGAACCTTCCCCTGCACCCTGGTTTCCTGTGGGGTGCTACAGTGTCTCCCCCGTGACAGCACACTCAGCCTCCTTGTCTTCCAAGAGTCTCTCTCTTGGCTCCCAACCCCAACACGTCCCAGGCCTACTCAAGTGTGTCCTAGCTCAGCAAATGGCCGTCATTAAGCAATTTAACAACTAAGAAGCAATAGATTCTCTTCCCCTTTTTCCCCAGTCCTGGTCTGAACCACCAGCCTCTTCACAGAATGG
The DNA here is from genome assembly GCF_020171115.1 of Neogale vison. NCBI lineage: Eukaryota > Metazoa > Chordata > Mammalia > Carnivora > Mustelidae > Neogale > Neogale vison. The sequence continues at coordinate 76,232,620 of NC_058099.1, read as the reverse complement.
ATGCAGCGGCCTTGCAGATGCACCCCCCCCAGCAGCCTGAGGGTGCTTTGTAAACCGCAGATCTGGCCATGCTTTTCTGGGCCGAAAATTTTCAATGGCTTCCCATTGTTCGTAAGGAAATAAGTGAAATCCTTTCACTGACCTGCACGATCCTGCGTGTTCTGGTTCACATGAAACACCCTCCCCCACCCCATTACACAGCCATTGCTTCATGCACTCTAGTCACGCTGGACTTGAAGCTCCTCAAACACATTTTGTTCCCTCCTGCCACTGGGCCTTTGAAGGCTCTCCGCTCACGGCGCCCACAATCAGTTCTGTCTTCACCTAGTTAATTCTTACTTATTCTTCGGGTCTTGGCTCACATATTACCCCTACATGAAACCTTTTACCAGCCTTCCAGCCCAGAGCAAATCCCTCTATTATAAGCTCTTATGCAATGCCAGTGTTCAGCCAGAACACTGGTTGCAAAACTTGAAAGATTTCCACACAAGTTGGTAGACAGCCACCACCCTGCGTCTGCTTCCCTCAGCCACTAAAAGTGGCCGCCAGGCACAGCGTGGAGCCTTCAGGCCCCAAGACCTACATAGGGGCAGTGGGTCAGGGCCTGTGAGCTGTTTTGAATTTCTCTCTAATTCTCTGCATCACGAACCTCTTGCCTACAGCATGTATTGCACTGAAATTCCATATTTATTTTGAGATGATTTGATTTAATATCTTCCCCGCCAAACTCCATGAGAGCAAGGGCCACATTCTCCATGACTTTCCCCATGTGGCCTACAGAAAAGGCCCCTGAGAAATATGTGCTCAGCAAATGAATAGTTTAAGTGAATCAAGTGAATCAACAGACGTTTCTCAGGCAGCCTCTGCTCTGACTCCTGAATGTCACCTGCCCTGGTGTCAACAGCAGTGGCCAAGCCCAGACCACCCCTCGGCGGCAAGTCGCTGACCAGTGTTCTTTCCAGCCTCCTGCTCTGTCTCTGCCTTGAAGGCTTGCAGAAGATACTTTTGATGACTACCATTCCCGGGTCCTCACAGGGCTTCCAGGCCCTTCAGCCTCCCTTAGTCTCCAGCCCATCTCCATGACCCACTTTTAGACTTTGAAATACAGGCGCCGCCGACAGAATCTGTGTGTGGCTTTTTCTTTTTTTTTTCTTTTCTTTCTTTCTTTTTTTTTTTTTTTTCCTGCTCTCTAAATAAAAGATGAAATCAGAATGGTCATGTATATGCCGTCTCAAAATAGTGCTTTATTTAGAGAGAGAAGGTGTTAGTTATTACTGGCATTTAACATTTGTTGAGTGAACAAAATCTGCTGAACATTGAAGAGAACATGGAATTACAGAGTTCCTGCTCGGTGTGTGTTGTGGCCTAAATTAGACCCAGACGAGTCACTAATGGGCAGCAAGGACGGATCTGCCCCAACTCCAAGATGGAGTTGGGGGAATTGGGTAGGCTATTCCCTAAGAAATGGCCATATTGTGCTCAGAGCTTTAGAGGGTAATCCTTAGACTGTTTTAAAAATAGCAAAGTGAACTATAAACTCCATGTGAGTCCTCAAAAACAGACAAGTCTTGGAAAAGTTAGATTCCTATCGGAAGGCAGGCCGTCGGGGGTCTCCGGCCAGGATGCCCTGCAGAAAAGCGCCCTGGGCTTCAGAAAGAATCCCATTATATAGGACCACATTTCTAAGAAGAATGACACATACCTTTGTTATTGGGGTTCCCCCCCCCAGAATAATTACAGTTTTGGTGGAATTTAAGGAAAGACCCTTTTTGGCCCCCACTTTTTTTTTTTTTTTTTGCATGAAGTAGTTTATGAATCTTGGAATCCCAAGTGCTCAAGTCAAGAGCATGTTTGACTTCTGTAGATACTGAACTGAATCCAAAACATGATGATAATCCCAGTAAATTGGAGTTCATTCTGGCTTGAGGGGCAAGGCACTGCAGGATTGACTTGGCCACACACTGGGATGGTCATTTATCCTCTCTGAGTCCCCAGGTTCTTTATCTGAGATTTAGGCACTGTAAAGCCTCGCTTGCTGGATTGTTGCAAGAAACTAACTAAATTAATGTATGTAAAGAACCAGCATGTGGCCTGGAACATGTGTTGTTACGCTTCCAACCCTGGGACCTACCCCCTTTATCAAGCCAATAACAACAACAACAAAAAAAAAACCTCAAGACCAGGTCCAAATTTAGGATAACCATTCCAGGCTCGTCAAGTTTTTTAATTGAATAAATCACATTCACTTGTCTAACAGTAATTAGACTTTAAGAGGGGACAAGAAACACATGGACACTTGAGATCCCCCAGAAAAGTCAACAGTTTCTTTCTTGTCTTTCCAAATATTACAATCCTGGGAAAATAAGGGAGGCAGAGTTTTAAAAGGAAAATATCTGATTGGACACAGGTCCCAAATGGAACAAGATGCTTAAAATTGACTTAACGAAGAGCGGTGAAGTGATCATCATACTCTTTCAATTTGGACATTATTGCGAACATATGAGACTGCTGTACACAGGTCATTAAAATGTCAAAAGAGTGAATAGATTTAGCATGAAATATTAACCTTGGGAAAAAAAAGCATTTCTAAAGATGTAAACCCCTTCCCATTTATGTCACTTATTAAGCACTCAAAATTTACTAATGCAGCGTGAAAGACGTTGCCGTGATGAGACTCAGCAATGACCCGTCATCTTGGTTTCTCACTCCAGCAACCTTGCCAAAGAAAGCTTTAGGGAGTCTCGCCAGAGGAATAGCTAAAGCAAGATAGCAGTTCTGCCCCAGGTGTCTGTGGGCTAGTGGGCAGACCCAGATGCCCAGAGGCAAGTTATTTAAAGCTCAGCTTTGCAGCAGGGAAGTAGAGCTCTTTCCCTGTCAGCCTATCTCCTGACCACACCTGGCCGAAGGAGAGAGACCTTGCTCTGGGACCCCAGACTCTGCCCTCCCTGTGTGATTTCCAGGAGAGGACACAGGCTGCTGCCAGGAAACCACACGGTGGAGGGGAGCCAGCCCTGGATTCCGAGTCCGAGAACCCGGGCTCTATTCTAGGTCAGCAACTGCTATCATTGGCAGTTCTTCAAATACCAGAACTGTCATGAAAATCATGGTATTATATGGAAGAGAAAACAGAAAGAAATTCAGAGTAGAGAAGAGGTCAAGAGAGAGAGAGAGAGAGCCAGACAATAGCTTGTCCCCTACCCGGAGTGCGCCAGATGACAGCTGGTGCTTTGTGATCTGACTGATTTTCTAGTGCCCCTACTGATTAACCCCCTTCTTCTATGTGGCTCTTTCCAGTCTGGGGAGCCCAGTTTTGCCCACGTGTAGAATCCACGGGGATTTTGTCCACATTCGGTCCAGCAATTAGTAGCTCATATCTGTATCCCTGACTCTCTCTGGCTATAAAGTGTGTGCACAGGGAGAGGCTCGAACAGTTGCAGGAAGCCAACTAAGGATGAAGTTTCTATCCGATGTGGACCTGTGATTGATCCTAGTACAGGATTCACAGAGAAGAAGTAGCAGCCAGGCAGGGTGGGTGCAGGGCAGCCAGGTGCCAGGTTTTAGGCTTGGACACTATGTCCAGTGAATCGTAGGAAAGTAACCCAGGGGCAAAACTAGTGTCTAAGATGCAAAGAAGTCTCCAGTTCAGGCTAGGGGGTCAAGAGAAAGCATCTTGAAGAGGATGGACCCAGAAATGAGGAGTTTTATACACAGATGTCCCCAAATCCTATCAAGTAAGAATCGGCTACAAAAATATTTATCCTGCAGGATAGGGTCCCAAGGACTGAGCTTGTGTTTAGAGACGCAGATCCACATATCTCTGGAAGCCTGGGGGAAAAGTAAGGCAACCAGAGTGTAGTAAGGCAACTAGAATGTAGATCAAACAGAATCCCTGTGCGAGAAAAAGGACTGTGTGGACAGGCTCCAGTGCTGTGAACTGGGGGCTCATGGTGGCCAGCTGCCTGCCACCCCTGGGGCAGGAGGCAAAGAAGAGGTACTTTAGGCATAAGGTGGGGGCTGTGTGGTCAGCAAAGGGACACCAAATCAGCCTGACATGGAGGTTGATTCTATATTCAGCAAAGCAATTTGGGGAAGGGGGTTGAGGAAAACTGAGGCTGCTTAGATAATGATGGGTCTGAAGATGTGGGCAGGGAAATTTGGATCCAGCCCTAATGGAGTGGCAGAAGAAAGGAAGGATACAAGGGTCTTGCTCCTAATCTCCTTCCTGGGGCACATAGCTGTCAGGCACTGCTTCAGATATTCTTGACTTTGCCTGTCTTTGGGACCACTGGCTGTCTGTTCTGCTTCAGCTCCTGTGTGGTTTCCCAACTGGCCACACAGCACCTCCATCTTGCCCACGTTATGTACCTCAAACATAATGGCCCAGTGCCTGCCTGTTGATGCTAAGGTATGAAACTCTGTTAGACTCCCTCTGATACCCGTGTCTGCTTGACTGGGAAGGGCAGAGAAGCCAACACTCAGTGCTGGCATCCTTGAACAACAGGGGAAAGGCAACTGTAAAAAAGCTATTCCCCATTCTTCTCTTTAGTCAGACTCTCCTGAGACCCAGTACTTCCTGTAGGCTCCCGGAAGGAGCCTGTGAGCAAGACGTCCGTCCGTCACATGGAGCTTCCTGAGAAAATAGAAGACTTGTCCTCAGGCTCTGCTGCACAGAGAAAACCTCCCATTTGTCGCCATTCTTATTTCTTGGAATTTGATTTAAGGTGAATCCATTCCGGAAAGAGAAGGAATTTGCTACTGGAAACATCTCATTTATACATGATACTGCCATGGTGTCACTCACCATGGTTTTGTTATCCAGACTCACGTAATGTCATTTTAGTGAAGCCCCAGCATGTGGAAGTTTGTCCCAAAGTGACCCTCATCTGTAGTGGAAGTTATCAGTCCCTTTTCTTGAAACTCCAAACAGCCTTTCCTTTCTTTTAGCCAAAGAAACTCTTTCCTCTCGTATTCTGACCTTTGCAGTCTATCTTCCACACGCTTTTCTCAAGTGCCTCCAGGGGACCCTCTTCGTGATTCACATAAGAAAACCCAGCCACTTAAGGGGCGCCTGGGTGGCTCAGTGGGTTAAACCTCTGCCTTCGGCTCATGATCCCAGGGTCCTGGGATCGAGCCCCACATTGGGCTCTCTGCTCAGCAGGGAGCCTGCTTCCCGCCCCCCTCTCTGACTGCCTCTCTGCCTACTTGTGACCTTTGTCTCTCTCTCTCTCTCTCTCTCTCTCTGCCAAATAAAAAAATAAAAACTTCAAGAAAGAAAGAGAAAATCCAGCCACTTAAATGTGTCCAATGGACAGGGTTGACCACCCAGACAGCCATGAAGTCCATTTTAGCCTTTTGGTTTTTTCCCCTCTTTAACTGAACACCCTTCTGATCACCCAACTTCTACAACTGCCCAAGGCTATAGAAGACTATGAGAATGGTCATTAGACATTCACTATTCTCAGTTGTGAACCATCCCCATCAGGAAGCTTGAAAAGTTCTTTTCTATGGCCTTTTAAGAGTCTATCCTTAGGAGAGAACTATTATGACTAAAATCATCCTAATATCTTTAGCTGTGGTACAACCAACATTATCGGCCCATTAAGACACAAATCATAAGAATTAAAGATTCTTCTCATTAATGTCCTTTACTTCTTCCTCATCTTTCTTTATCCCAGCTCAGCACCATGGCTATCCTGATATGCCCAACATCCTTGTAATCCTCCTGGCAAGTATAGCTATCAAGTTCCCAAAATTAAAACAAAAAAAGTTTTTGAAGTCCTATGTGGAAGAAATAGCATGTACATTCCACAGTAAACTTAATTTTATCTTGGTCAGAAGGGTTGGGTCCCATATTCTCTTGGCCTCCTTCCCAAGCCCTCACTATGTCCCCATTTCCAAGAATCCTGAGGAGCACTGTTCTCTGTTTCCTGTTGAGAGGGGTCTTCTGGCTACACTGACTTTCTCCCTGGGGTATGGGCACACAGGCTACCCCATGCCGGAGTCCATCCAGCTGTTTTCTCTGTCCCTTTCCTCCAAGCCACATTCCTGCACCTGCTTCTCAGCTTCTAGGTTTCTACAGATCAATGCCCATTGTCCCATGAATGCCAGGGGATCTCCGTGAGGACGGGATAGGACTGGCAACCTCCTTTCCTGAACTTTTGAATGGCATGGATGGAAACCATGTGATAGAGCCTTGATCACTGCCACAGCCCATGTACTCAATGCAATACTTAAAAAAACAAAAAACAAACAAACAAAAAAAACAGACTTTATGTTTTACAGGAACTTTAGGTTCACAGCATAACTGAGCAGAAAGTAGAGAATTCCCACATACCCCCTAGAATCCCCCCCATGCACAGCCTATCCACTATCATATCCCATCAGAATGGGATTTGTTCTAATCATGAGCCTATGTTGATTCATTGTCACCCGAAGTCCACTCAAGGCTCACTCTTGGTGATGTGTATTGGTAAGTGTGTAATAACATGTAGCCGCTGTTACAATACAGAGTAGCTCCATGTCCCAGAAATCCTCTCCACTGTGTCTGTTCCTCCTTCCTTCCTGAGCCGCTTGTGAGCTAGACTCTCCATCTTTTATTACATCCCTAGCTTTGCTTTTTCCAGACTGTCATACAGGTGGAGTCATATAGCATGTAACCTTTACAGGCTGGCTTCTTTCACCCACTAATGTACACTTAAAGTTCCTCCATGTCTTTTTATGGCTTGGTGGCTTGTTTCTTTATAATGCTGAATACTGTTCCGAGGCCTGGATGGACCACAGGTGCTTTACCCATTCACCTACTGAAGGACATCTTCAAGTCACTTTCAAGTGTTGGCAGTTATGAATACATCTGTGAACATCCAGATGCAGACTCTCATGTGGACATGTTTTCAACTCTTTTGCTAAATACCGAACACCACAATTGCTGGATCATATGGGAAGAGCATGTTCAGTTTTGTCAGAAACCACTGAACGGCATTGCTACAGAGCTGTACCATTCTGCATCTCCTCCAGCAATGAGGGAGTGGTCCTGTTGCTCCACGTCTGTGCCAACATTTGGTGTTGTCAGGATTACAGATTTTCACCGTCCTAATAGGTGTGGAGTGGTATGCATCACAACGCTTTTGAGGCCAGCAATGAGAGCATCTTGGATAGCGGTGCCTGGGTGGCTCAGTGGGCTAAGCGTCTACCTTCAACTCAGGTCATGATCCTGGGGTCCTGGGATGGAGCCCTGGGTCAGGCTGCTAGCTCAGTGGGGAGCCTGCTTCTCTAGCTCTCTCTGCTCCTCTCTGCCCTACTCTCTCTCTCTCTCCCAAATAAAAAATAAACTCTTTTAAAAAAGAGAGCATCTTGTATAGATTCCAAGACTTTCTGTTCACTTTCATCTATGAAACCAGTTGCATCCAGTTTGTCCTGTCCTCCTAACAGATTCAAAGCTGCTCCATCTGGCATCACAGGCTAGCCTTCTCCCTTCTCATCTTATCTCCAGTTCTTACAAGGTTGGGGTGTGAGAGGAGGGATTGAGGATAAAGGACAACCTCTCTTTACACCTCTGTTGTCAGCCTCTGCTTTATCATCACTGCTTCTCTGATAACACTTCCAGGGGTCAGGTGTCACCCAGGAAGCAGCCAGGGTACAGACCAGAAGTCTCAAACATAGATATTTCCCCTTTGTTCCCGCTGACTCCTGAGATACCCACACATCTTTGCCCTCCTTGGTGCTGGGGGAGTAGGTTCTCCTGCCGCCCCTTTCAGCTTTACTGTCTTTCCCCTTTTCCTTTGTCATGCACACAGTCTGCTGCCCAAACAGAGGCCCAAATGCAGAATTCCTAAGGTGCCTCCAGTCTTGATGAGGAATTCTCTTGAAGTCTTTCCCTTGTGTTCAGGCTAAGGATGGGGAGAGCAGAGAGAAGAGAAAAGAAGGAGGTGATCCCTCTTTAAGAACTTTCCAATGGCCCCTAGGCCAGTGGTCCCACTGCTCTTGCTCACTCCCTTCCCCCATATTCTCCCCCCGTAGACCAAAGAGGAGAGGGACCTGGGGTTGTGGTGGTTATTGTAGGGCATGTTCTCTTATTAGAGCAAGACTCTAATCCTGCTGTGAGATGTGGTGCTGGGGCACCCAAATCTCCTTTTCCCTCAGCTTAAGGCCCAAGTTTTAAATCAGAGGGACACCTGGAAAACCTCCCTGGGGATCTTAATATAAGACATCAGAGGTAGAGAGAGAAGGGGACATCATAGCTATCCCCATCTGAGCATTCAAGCAGTTAATGACCTATTGGCCATTAACGTCAAAAAGCAATTATACCTTAGGCCACAATTCACCTTCACCTTTTCTTGACCTGCCCTTGGTGATGAGCAGCCGAGCATTATTTCCCTGGTGACACGGCCTCATCCCTTGAACATGGTGTCAGACCACATCTTAGCCCGTTCCCCTTCAAGGAAATAAACTCCTCCCCACTCCCCACTGCCCAGCTCCCAGTTTTCCTGACCAGGACTTGGGTGATATAAATGCAAAGCAAGCTTGATTGTAATTTCTGAAGACCCCAAGAGGATAACTATCAAAATGAGGCCAGTTCTGATTGGTTGAGTTTTCATTAGTAGAGATCGTTAAGAGTCTGACCCGTGAGGCTCCACGGTTCATGTCTGGTGTGAGCCTCAGATGTGTGGGTGTGCAGGGCTTCCACATGCTATTAGTTGCCTTTGTCTCTCCACTGTGCTTTACTTTATAAAGATCACTCTGGGTTCCTCTTCTGCTGAACCTAATTTTTCCCTCCAGGGGTAACACTTTTCCCACTTTACAATAATGGTGCAACTTCAGTGATTTAATTTAGAGAAACAATGAAGTGACCATTAAAGTGTTTAGTAAATGGGTAAAAAGCTTTTCACACATTTCTAAAAAAAAATCTAGGTTCCTGTATTCTGGAAGTTTTACCAAGTATGGACCATAAAGAAGTAGCCCCCTGGACATATACTTTTTTGTTGTTGTTGTTATTTGACCCATTCCAGCATTAAATTTCATTCAAATCTAGTTACAGTGAAAGGCAAAGGTAAAATCTGGCCCCTGGAGCAAAGAGGTAGTTCATTCCATGAATTGCTCCTGTGGGGCAGAAGCAACAACAGGGACAGGCTACGGAGACCATGGAGTTTGGGGGGACAGGGTTAGGCTGTCTTCAGGTGATGCCCCCAACATGAGGCAGGCCAGGCTAGAATGAGAGGAGTCCAGGTAGGTTCCCAGCTGAGCTGGGACAGCTCTTGGGGGTAGAGCCCAGCGCTCAGAGGAGGCTTTGGTGAAAGCATGCAATGGCGTAAAACGATGAGCAGGGGTGGAAACAAGCAGGGCAGTATATTCAGGGTGTATTTTGCAGTCACAGGTGAAAAAACCTGGTGATGACTTGAATGCAGAGGACAAAGGGAAATAAGAAGTCAATGATGGCTCTTAGGTTTTTAGCTTTGAACCAAAATAGTGATGTTTCATGGGGATGGTGGTGCCATTTAGGGGGATTCAGATGATGGGGAGAACAGGGGTCCAAATGTGGGGTGGGGAATCTGAGGACATTGAACCCTTGGAGAAGCAGAGGACACAGCAGCATTGGAAAGGGGCCGATCGCTTAAAAGTTCCTGGAGTTGGGAATCACCTGTCTTTCCTGCAGTCTTGAGTTAATTTGCAGTGGCTTCTTTGTTCTGTATAAAACTTGCCCTTCTCTGGAGTGTTCTTGTCTTCATCTCAAAAAACAAATCTGGGCTGGAGAGAATTGTTTTCCCCGAGTCTGCATTCATAGAGTAGATAGTAGTGCTTAAAGAACTTTATATGTTTCATGAAGCTATTTCTGTAAGTGGATTCAAGTAGATATTAACCAGTAAATACAGTATTCTAAATGCCAATGATCTGTACCTAAATAAATGTTCTGGTATCAAAAAAAGCATGTAATATCTGGGGAAAGAGACCTTGGGAGGGAATTTTCAGGAAAAAAATGGTTGTAGGGGTTGATGAAGAGATAGAGACAGGAAGAGAGATGCACAAAGAATGCTAAGGGACCATCATTAAGGAGTTCAGGTTTATGAAATCTTTTCTCTTCTTCCCTGGGATACCCCAGGGCATCTTTCTTCCTTAAAGGAAATTCAGGTTGTTCCAGGGGTCAAAGGTGCCTCAGCAGTGATGTGACCATATGGCTGGTGGAATATTGGGGAAATAATCAGGAAAAAACATAGTAATATAGAGGCGTGCCCTGCTCATGTATTGATAGAGACAAACATGCAGGGGCCATCAGTGTCCGTCTTAAGTCTGAATGTCAAGAGGGCTATAACTAAGCATCTTAAAGATTCCAAGCTCTGAAAAACTCAGGAATGCATCTGAGCTACTGAAGAGCATAGAAATAATAGGGCCCTCTACTACCTCGTCCTCCTTGAACTGAAAGGAAGGTGTGGAAGACCCACATAGTCCGACCTTACTTCCATTCCTAAATCCAAGTGGTAGTGCAATTAGGTCCTTGTCGACCTCTCTGGATCAGAGAAGAAGGGATTTCCTCATGAACAGGGCTCAGGGAAAGTGACTAATGATTTCTGTAGTTGGCTTACAAACCTTGCCATGCCACCAGGTGGGTTAGAGCAGGTGGTGCAAACTTAGAGCAAAAGTCAAAGAGAAAGAGGCAAACTCAGTGGATTTGAAACATCTGTCTTCCATTGACAGCTCAGACCCTGACTCTGACTATGGTCTTGGGTTCCTATGTCTTAGTTTCCCTGCTCAGTAAATGGTAATGGTAGCTAGGTCATAGACTATGTGTTTATCGTAAAATAGTATTAAGTGGCTTGCCTTAAAATACTATCTGGATGTAGCATATTATTTATATATAAAAGTAAAGATATTAATATGGCTACAGATATGGATAACACAGATGCGTGCACACACACACACACACACACACTCACACCCAAGATGCCCAGATAAACAGTCCACATCTTTTCCTATACTCACCTTCTTGCCATAGTCACTCCTAACACACTGGACCCTTTATTTTTTAAGCATTTCAAGGCTTTTCCTACCTCAGGGCCTTTGCACTTCCTGACCCCAATGCCTGGAATGCACTTCTTCCTGATGTTTGCATGTCTTGTTATTCTGATTTCTGCTTAGTTATCACCTGCTCAGAAGAGTGTTTGATGAACTTTTCTATTTAAATTAGTATGCCTTTCTATCCTTTGCATCTATTTACTACTTCCTTTTCTCCACAGTATTTATCACCACCTGACTTCATGATGCATAGACATCTGTTTATGTCCCACTAAAATGAAAGCTTCATGAGAACATGGAACTGGTTCACATCCATATCCCCAGGGTCTAGGACAATGCCCAGAATACTGAAGGTAGCTCAAAAATAATTCTGCTGAGTGAAATAAGTCAAGCAGAGAGAGTCAATTATCATATGGTTTCACTTATTTGTGGAGCATAACGAATAGCATGGAGGACGTGGGGAGATGGAGAGGAGAAGGGAGTTGAGGGAAATTGGAAGGGGAGGTGAACCATGAGAGACTATGGACTCTGAAAAACAATCTAAGGGTTTTGAAGGGGCTGGGGAGGTGGGAGGTCGGGGTACCAGGTGGTGGGTATTATAGAGGGCACGGATTGCATGGAGCCCTGGGTGTGGTGCAAAAATAATGAATACTGTTATGCTGAAAATAAATAAAAAATAAATTTAAAAAATAAAAATAATAATAATGATAATTCTGCTGAGTGAGTGAATGATACCAAGACAAGCAATGATGCTCAATTCAACAGTTAAAAATGTTAATCTAAACTCTGAGCAATGAGGGTTTGAGAATCCAAATAATGTTATAATAGATTGCTTAATATTATCCGCCGTGACGGAAGTGGATAGCCCCTTGAGGGATGGGGGTGTGGCTTTTAGTTGAACTGCAGTTGTTAGTACACTGGTCATGATCAAGGGTTGTGGAGTTGAGGTGGGAGTTGAGAGGCAGAGGGCAGGTTGTAAGGAGGCAGTGGGAATACTGAGGGGAGGTTGGGTTGCTGCAGACGCCCTTTCCTTAATTCCCCTCTGCCACGTTGTTCTCTCCACCTGGCGGGAGTGAAGAGGTATGGTGCCATGCCAAAGCCACTCGAAGACAAGCCTCTTCCACCTTCAAGCAACATTCTTCCTGTGGGAGGCTTCCCTGGGAAAATTCCAGTGGGACCATCCGTAAGTGGGGTCGCTTCAGAGAATGAAGTTGGGGTGGCCAAGAGGGCATCCCAAGCGACAAGCAAAGGAAAGGGAACCTGTGGGACAGGGCACTCAGCCCTTCCATTCTCTCTGACTTTCCACAGCACCCACATCCTCTCCTCTACCAATGGGTCACTTCAGCCCCATTAATCTTCAGCTACTACAGCTTTTCTTGGTAACTTGTCCCATATGTTTCTTACTCTGTGTACTGCGTATGTCTGTTCCATTCCTTATTTACGGTTTAAATTAGAAACGGGTGTCACTCTCTAAAGCAAATCAGCTACTGTCTATGCTTTCCTTTTCCCCTCTGGATACCCCCCTCAGCTCCGAGGGGTCTGTGCTGACAACCCTGAGTGGGGCTGACAGGAAGCTGCCTTTTTGGCCTTAGCCCCTGGTTCTCTTTTCATATTTATCCCATACTGTAGTGTCTGGCTGCCAGGGCCATTCCCGAGGCAGCTAGATGCAATCCTCTCATTTGACAAATATCTCTTGAGCCTTCAAGCACAGAAGAGGGCACCCTTCATGAAACTTGGAGTCTAGAGGCCGAGGTTAGATCGCAAACACGTAGCCACACAAACAAGCACATCGTTAAAGCAGATCGGTGCTGAGGGGAAAGTAAGTCATGCTACCTGATCGTTTCACTTGCTTTTGATGTCTAAGAATACGATATTCAAGTCCCAAGGGACAAGTGTAAGTCAGGAAAAACTCAAGGAGCTGTATGTATGAAAGATCTGAGGCGAGAGAGCGCTAGGGATGCTTAAGAAAGAGGGAAGACCAAAGTGGAAGGGTCAGTGTGAGGAAGGGGGGTCGAGCACTGGGAGCAGACTGGGGGAAAGAGACACTGAGACCAACAGGGGTTCTAGCAGTCACTTTAATGTCTTTTCATTTTATCCTAAGGGCAATGGGAAGTCATTAAAGAATTTATAGCAGAAAACGAAACGGTTTGATACGACTAAAACTCCAAGACTATTACCCGGCTAGTGCGCAGACAGCGGATCAGAAGGGAGGTCGGTGGACTAGTTAGCAGGTGGTCGCAATGGCCCAGGGAGGAGACAGTGGGACCAAGAGCCGGGAGATCAAAATGGAGGTAGAAAGAGGTGGAAGGTCCTTGGGAAGACTTTTTTTTTTTTTAAGATTTATTTATTTATTTAGAGAGAGCGTATGTGTGCATGAGCAGTGGGGGAAGGGGGCAGAGGGAAAGGGAGTGAGAGAATCTCAAGCAGACTCCATGCTGAGCTCGGAGTCCAGTGGCGGGGTGGGGGGGGTTGACCCCAGACCCCGGGATCGTGACCTGAACTGAAATCAAGAACGAGACACTTAACCGACTGAGCCACCCAGGCACCCCTGCAGGACATCTTAGAGTATCCCTCCAGCCCTTGACTGCATACTCTGAGGTTTCCTGTAAGTGAGAAAAGTGAATGCCCTCCGTGGGTATGCCACAGTCTCAGGGACACGCAGTCACAGGCAATCCCTACCTGACATGCCCTCTTCACTCCTGCATTGGCTTGGTTTATAGTTCAACACAGCTCACTGAAGTAATGTGTGTGAAGTTCATGGCCATGACTTGCTCAGGGTAGGCCTACAACAAATGGTAGCAAGATGTTAAACGTCATCTACAAAGCTGAACACAACTCTGCCATCACAGCATCTTTGGGGCTCTGCCGCCAACTTCTTCTGAAGAGCTTCAGGGAGGATCAGCTCATCAGTCCTCTTTGAAAACTCCCCATCTTGCTATTTCCCAGTCATCTCCCTCCTGTGATCCTTTGGACAGGTGACAAGTGCTCAGCCATCTAAATACACACGCCCTAGTGGAAGGAAGCGGAAAGCATCGGTAGATTGAGCTGTTGGCCAGACTGCACCAGTATCATGATGCATAACCAGTTGTTCACATTCCCACCATGGCGTCAGTCCTCAGCCTGGCATTGTGATTACGGAACAAGCTCCATAGGGCAGGGACGCTCATCCAGTGTTGTTTCCCCACAGTGTACATGGCACTAGCCAAACACAGTTTTGTTGAAATATACTCTGAGAAAGGTACAACAAAAAGAAGCAAGATTAATGAGGAATTGCATGTGGGTTGGGTGTTACCACTTTGGTGGGTGTTACCATGCTTTGTGTCAACAGCCTCACTGAGCCTCCCAGATGTGATGCAGTAAGTAGAGTCATCTCTATTCCATAAAGGAAAAACTGATGGCTTTATGGGAGGCCATGACTTACCAAAGTCACATGGAGAGTCATACAAGCACCAGAATAGAGCTCTGGGCTTCTGATGCAGGTTGCCATGTTGGACGACTCCAGGAGGGGGCATTTATGCCAAAGAGTGAAGGGTGCCCCTCAGGAATGGGCAGTAGTGGGCAGGGCTGTACAGAATCCTCACACAGACTTGTTACATTTGGCTTATAGGTTTTATTCCAATTGCAATGCAAAAGAGAGACTCTAAGACATAAACTAATTTATGTTCATCTAGTTAGAAAGTGGCTAAGCTAAAACAGGAAACCAGGTCTGTTGACAACCAAACCTGTGTTCATTCTGTTGCTTCATGGGTCTCCAGTGTGAACTTGCTGTCTTGTGTTTCTGCACCAATGCCTCTTAACCAGGAGTCTGGGTAGCCTTTGAACATAGGATGTTGTGTTAAGACCAGAAACCCACAAAGCCACAAAATGAACATGGCCCATATTTCCAAAGCATCAATTTTCATAAATGATTTGGAGACAAATCATTGCTTTTGTAAAATGCATCATGGAGTCTAACGCATCAATTACATCAGATGTTAAAGATGAAACATAGAACTTTGAAGAAATTCCACACTTGCCATCAGCACCTTGGGCTGGTGACCCACAGACATGGTCCCAATTATTCCCCTGAAACCCTGATCATTTACTTCTTTCTGTGTTTTGGGGTGCTTTGGGGGAAAGTTTGAGAAGCACCCGGTGACATCACGCTGGTTTTCCATAACACTGAGCTGCCGCTATCATTGGACAGGAAAGAGAGCTCCAGTTCTCATAATATGGGCACTTTCTATGGGTATATTTTGTCCGTGGGTATGTCTGGAGAGATGGGAGATCAATGAATTTTAAATGTAAGCTAATTAAAGCTAAATGAAAGGCAATGTCTTTAACACAGAGCCTTGCACAGAATAGGTAACCGAGAGTTAATTTTATATATATATTGTACATATATACAAATATATATATTGTACATATGTTAAAAATATATAAATATATAAATATATATAAATATATATAGTACACACATATAAATTTATATATTATACGTACAATATATATAGTACATATATATAAATATATTGTATGTACAGAGTGTACTTTGTGTGTACTTTTTATATTGTCCATATATATGTAAATATATATATATATATATATATATATAAATTAACTCTCGGTTACCTATTCTTTGCAAGGCTCTGTGTTAAAGTCATTGCCTTTCATTTAGCTTTAATTAGCTTACATATAAAACTTGTTGGTATATATATATACACATATATATGTGTATATATATATATATATATATATTATTTCTTAGGTCTCATTATCATCATAAGAACCACAAATCTTTTGTAACCAAGGTCACAATCTCTAGGCGTTACATGTATCACAGACATTGCAGAAAAGGACCATAATGATGCCCAGGTAGGCATTCAGAGCTCCCTGGAGGAAGCAACTTTGTCATTATCGTTACATTCCCTTGGACACAAGACATCAGTTTCCCTGTCTGCAGCTGGGTGGAAAGAAGACTTCATTCATCTGAAACTGGCTCTGGTGTATTAAGTCTTCATCTCAGGCTAATGGTGGAATGTACACGCTGGCAGGGTCTTCAGTGTTAACTAACAGGCTGGGGTTAATGGGGGGACAGATGGATGGTGTCCACCCAGAAACCTGATCTCTCCATTTACTGGACTTGATGCACCCAGGGCAGCAGTAACCACCGTAATCACTGCTGATGATGGGAGAGCTCGTTCTATTACAGGGAAGCTTTTTGTGTTGTGTTGTGTTTTCCTACTCTGTTGACAAATCACTGATTTCTTCCTTTGTAAAAGCTAGCTGGAATAGCAGCTTTTCGGAATTATTTCCATAGAAACGATTTCATATTGGAATTTTGGTGCCGAACCAACACACTGAAACCACCTTAATGTAGACAATGACACAAGCATACATTGGTCCTGCTTTTTTCTGACTGCCTTTGCTCAGGGCATGTCTGTCCCTGGTGGCTTTTCACCATGAAAGGATGCAGTGATTTGGTCTCAAATGTTAGAAGAGTCAGATGGTCTCATGGGTTTACCCGTAATGCTTAGGAGGCCGTAAAAGGCTCAGGAACACTGAACACTTAAAAATGGCAGCTTGATGAAATGTCTATGATTAGAGTGTACAACACTCCAGCCAGCTTGCTGTATTAGTGCTTTCCAAAGCGTCATCCTCCCCTTGATGCCCTCAGGAAACTTCCCATCCAGGTTGATAAGAGTTAGTGGGATGAGGCTGGGGACAGCAGTCAGAGGCAGGGGGCACGTGCTGCTACTTCTAGTTTCACTCAATGATTAAGATGGAAATCTGTGTTTCTAGATCCGAATGTGATTCTTAAACGCCGGCGCAACTGTAGTTTTATGCTTCACTGAGAGATGACTTACTATGCTTCTGATTAGAGCCAGATGTAAAATAAGATGAAACTATAGTCACTGCTGAGACTGGGCTCTTTGTTCTTTGAATTGTATATAGTGCACAAGCAGGAGACAACAGGACCCGTGAGGGATGTTGCTTACAGCAACACAGAGTCCGGGAAGCCCTCTGCCTTTATCTACGCATCACTAGGGAGTCCCGAGTCTGCCTGCTCTCCCTTAGCCACCCCCAAGGGAACCCCAGGTGGAGAAGGGGGTAGAGAAATAGGGTTTGGATTGAGATTGCGCTAAGGTTGCACTGGAAATGAACTGAATCTTCTGTGGGACAACAGCAGTTTAAACTGTTTGATAAGATTTAGAATTAGTTGGTAATAATCAAGAGTTACCCAGGAGGGAAAGGAACAATGGGGTCAAATCTTCAGTTGGGGACATGAAGATGCTGACAAAGAACCTCAGAATTGCATTCTGGGCCCGAATTACACAGCTCCTAGTACATAGAGCTATTCTTGCTTCCCCAGAATATACTGGAGCCAGAAGGGGGAACATTGGCAAGGAGAGTATTATGAACTAAATGTCTGTGTTCCCCCAACCCCCCAAATTCATATGTTGAGGCCCTAGCCCCTAGTGTGAGGATATTTGGAGATGGAGCCTGTAAAGAAGTAATTAAGGTTAAATGAGGTCATGGGATGAGGTCTTGATCCAATAGGGTTGGTATTCTTATTAAAAAAAAAGACATTGGAGGATCACTTTCTCTCTGCACACATATAAGCTCTGTTTAGAAAGAGAGCTTCCACCAGAAACTGAACTCACTGGAACCTTGATCTTGGACTTCTAGTCTCCAGAAATGCAAGAAAATAAATGTTGTCTTAGCCACCCAATCTATGGTATTTTGTTATGACACCCCAAGCAGTCTAATGCAGAGAGACTTTCCTAGCTCTGAATCTGACTCCATGTCAGACTTGAGACAGAATGGGAAGGGTGCCATGAATTTGAGAGCTAGGTCCTGCTATAGACTCTACCATGACTTAGCTGTGTTGCCTTGGGTAGATCACTTTAATTCTGGGCCTAAAGATTCCTCAGCTCTTAAATTGGGATAAAAGATCATGTCTAACTAGTCCCACAGGATTCCTGGAGAAGGAAGAATCAAATACTTAGAATAACAAGACAAAAGCTAGTATTGTTTGCACATTTACTATATACTGAGCACTACTAAATTGATTGATTGATTGATTTTGAAGTCAGGTTTACTGAGATAAAATATAGTGAAATTCACCTTCTCTAGTGTAAAGTTCTGAGTCTGGGCAAACACAATCACTTAACTGCCACCATAATGGAGTTGTGGGACATTGCTATCATCCCCCAAAATTCTTTTGTGTCCCCATAAAGTAAGCCCCCTCCAACCAATTCCCATTCCCTGACAAACATGGGTTCTCTAGACCTATAATTTTGCCTTTTCAAGAAAGTCATATAAATGGCATCACACAATGGCACCACAGAGCTTTTCTAATATGAAAATTTAATCTTTAATTGATCAGTTGATTGATTTAATGAATCCATTAAATCAATTAATCACATAATAATTTAAGTGATTAAACAATTGATCATTTCATCTTCATAAACATATTTTGGGGTAGGTACAATAATGATAAGATGAATAGATATGAAATGATAAGAAAAATCAAAAAAGTATTAGATAAACATGAGGTGTTATTATTGTTATTTTCATCATTTTTATTACTATTTCATGGTAGAATCAAGCAAAATCAATTTTCAGTGGAAATTTTATATTCAATTTACCTTATCTACTAACCTAGAATCCAAGTTTCCAGAGAGAGCAATTTTAGCTATGTCCTTTACCTTCAAAACATGATCATTTGCCTTATTCTAACAGCAGAAATTTAATTGTCGGGAAAAAAATTTTTGCAAAAATATGGTTACTGTAGAAACAATGTCCACAATAGCCAAACTATGGAAAGAATCTAGATGTCCATCAACAGATGAATGGATAAAGAAGATGTGGTGTGTGTATATATACATATACACACAATGGAATACTATGCAGCCATCAAAAAACCCAAAATCTTGCCATTTGCAACGATGTGGATGGAACTAGAGGGTATTATGCTAAGTGAAATAAGTCAGTCAGAGAAAGACGATTATCATATGATTTCTCTGATATGAGGAATTTAAGAGACAGGGCGGGGGGCTGTGGGGAAGTAAGGGGGAAAAAATGAAACAATATGGGACCAGGGAGGGACACAAACCATAAGAGACTCTTAATCTCAGGAAACAAATTGAGGGTTGCTAGGTGGTAGTGGGGGAGGGATAGAGTGGCTGGGTTATGGACACTGGGGAAGGTATGTTCTATGGTGAGTGCAGTGAACTGTGTAAGACTGAGCATTCACAGACTGTACCACTGAAGCAAATAATAACATCATATGTTAAAAAAATATATACGGTTACCAATAGGGCCCAGAACATCCTCTCTTTGACTAATTCAAAAATACTTGGCTTGAATTTACTACTTCATAATCCCTGACCACACTGGTAATAGAAAAAGATACTGAGAGATTTCAGAGCTATGAATAACAGTGGTTTCCAGCATAGCAATAATCAGTTCCCACTGTAAAGGAGATGAGGATCAGGCTGTCACCAGGGCTCTGCTTGACTCAGCCTGATCTGGGTTCATTTTGGGCTTCTAGGCAGAGTAAGAAGGGCTGAATTTCTTCCTATGAAGTATCCCCTGGTTCAGTGCCACACGCCATGGAAGCATCCCATCACTCTTCATAATAGAAGGATTATGATCTTCCTGGATGTGGTCATAGAGTGCCCACAGTCTGACCACAATAGTTCCACTTCTCCAATGAGAATATTTTGCATAAACTGTTTCTCTCTCCTTTTTTAAGCTTCATATTACAGATGCAACACATAACAAATAAGTAAATAAGGTCCAGCTATTTCTTAAAATTTACAGCTTTCATGAATTTTTAAGGAACAGGTCAGGAGAAACTGCTGAAGCAAAGCAGTTGGGTATAGGGTATGACAAGAAGGTCTAGGAGCCTCTTCAATATTTCATGTGCCCAAAAGCCTCTGACAGCTAATCATCTCTTAATGGGACTTGCCCTTTGGCCTTTGTGTTTCTAAGGGAGTAAAATGTTTGGCCTCCAAACAAGTTATCACTCACTCATTGACTAAACACCACAAGCTGAAAGTGGCCTCCCAGGCATCATTGGTCTTTGCTAGTTGAGTGTAGAAGGTCCCAGATTAGCATTACTCACCTTTAAATCACCAGTGGTTTCAAAGCCACCTAAGCACTTGCTTCAGATCTGGAGATAGCCTCCCATTGCGCCTCTCCCATTATGCCTCTCCTAAACACAGAACGGAAACCAGACATCATGGCAGCCGGAGAATGAGTTATGGAGGGGTCAGCCATGATCATTAGGGGGAGATGAAAGAATTGTGTAAGACAAAATGCAACATGGGATTTTGGAATGGAACTGGACGAGTGATATTTGAGAGGAAATTCAAGGAAAGGGAGCAGGAATGGACCTGGAAGGGACCACACTGAGCAGAATGGAGGCAACAGGAGAAGTGAAAGGAAGGGAAGGGAAGTGGGGAGGGGTTAGAAAGGTGATGAGGGAACAAGGAGGATGGTAGATGCCTTGTGTGTTCATTGCAGTGGAAGGAGGAGAGCTAAGCTTGTCACCTCCTCTCTCATCTCCCAGCACACCAGGAAAAGAGATTGTGCCTTCCTCATTAACTTGTACCAGCAATAAATATTCTTTGTATATTTGTAAAAATGAGAAAGAACCTAGCGAGGCTCCTGGTGTAAAGAGTGGTTTCAAAGTGGCAAGCACCAAGAGTTCCCTAATCCTAGTTTTCCAACATGGAAAAATAAAGCATATTGTTTGTTAGGCCAAGGGGAAATTTTCACAATTTACAACCTTATGACCAAGAGTGTATATGCAAAGAATGCTCCTTTGGTAAGAAATATTGTTGAACTGATTGGATGTGTCTAAACATAGTACAGTCATTGATTACTAACACAAGACAATTTTACCCATGGTCTTTTAATATTTTCTTCAGGATTTATTGTCTTAAACACTTTTCACACAGTTATATTTAAAGGATGCTCAGGTATAGGTATTTTAACTAGAGCACAGTGGTTATTTTTGATTAATCTGATCATTATATATATGTCACCATCAAAATTATGAGGTGTCAGGGAAACAAACACTAAGAGATAACTGAACTGTCCTTTTCTTTTTTTTTTTTTTTAAAGATCTTATTTATTTATTTGACAGACAGAGATCACAAGTAGATGGAGAGGCAGGCAGAGAGAGAGAGGAGGAAGCAGGCTCCCTGATGAGCAGAGAGCCCGACGTGGGGCTCGATCCCAGGACCCTGAGGTCATGACCTGAGCCGAAAGCAGAGGCTTTAACCCACTGAGCCACCCAGGCGCCCCTGTCCTTTTCTTGATATACTTTAAAAACAAGATCCATTATTTTCCATAATTTCATCTATTTTAGACACTATGGAATTCCTTTTTGACCATAGGCCTCAGATTCGCTTTGCTGACTTAAGCAAGTTGCCATGATAAAAGGCCAAGATGGTCATCAGTCCTCCTGTTTTCACTCTTTAATGCTCTTCTTTTAAAAAAAAAAAAAAAAGATTTATGTATTTATTTTAGAGAGAGAGAAGGAGGGAAAGAGAGAGAGCAAGTGGGGGAGAGGGTTAGAGGGCAAAAATCTCAAGCAGACTCCCCATTGAGCACGAAGTCTCACCCAGGGTTCCATCCCAGGATTCATGAGATCATGACCTGAGCTGAAACCAAGTGTCAGACACTCAACTGACTGAGCCACCCAGGTGCCCCACTTTAGCTTTCTTCTTTAGTTTTTCCTTTTTCTCCAGCTTCAGAGGATGTGAGATGCTGATCACAAGATGTAGAAAAATAATCCTCCATCTTATGATTATGACATCATTCTAGACTTCCCCCCAAGATCAAATAGTTTCAGGTCAGTACCATAGACTTCCCCATCTACTGCACAGATGGCAAATCAAGAAAGGAATCGGGTCCCCCACACAACTCAGGGAGCTCTCAGACTCCATGTGGACTCCAGAATTTTTTGTTGAATTCTAAGGTTATGAATTTCACGAAACAGTTCTTATTTGTCACACTGAATAAATGAGCCAGTTTCCATCCATTTAATTTAAGATGGTTCTGACATGAGTTCAGGGAGTTACTGGAGGTTAGATAGGAGAGTAGTGAACACTGATCTCTTTTTAAGAACATTAGAGAATTCCTCTCCAAATATCAGCACTCATAGGAAGGCTACTCGAAGACATTATATGCTTACCAACCAACCCCCTCATGCCTGGCCAGACATGACTGAGATGCAGCCATCTTTCTTGAGGCATGTGATCTGTTAGCAGAAGAAAGGGATGTTTGCCATGTTGTCAGAGCTGTGCTGAGGGGCACCGGACTGTCTTTGGGCAACTCACTGAGCTGCCACTGGACTGAGAGTTCCTTGAAATGGTGCAATTTGATCTCATCTTCAGGAGCTCATTGGGGAGTAGGTAGAAAGGAAAAGGGATCAAACTACCAAGAGGCATGAGTAGGATTGGCCTGGGCAAAGCACCACATGACGGACCCTAGGGGCTGAACACAGGGAATACTGAATCTCTGCATTAGAGATCGCAAAAGCCATACACTCAGAACGACCCATGAGAACAAGTATAAGACATCCAGTGGGCAGCCATTACTGTGTGCACTGACATAAGCTCCTTCAACTCTCTGAGATTTGGGTGCATTATTTGCAACATGAAAGCAAACCAATGTCTACCCTTGAGTGTAACTACGGGGTTCAAGTGGAATTCTTTGAGTGGACATTCTTTGGAAAGGTGAATGACTCTGTGCTGGTAGACGATGATGATGGCCAAGTGGTGGCGAGCGATTACAGAACCACAGGGGTTTGTGCTGAAAATTATCCAGAGCTGGTCTAACCTGTCCACATTTTACCAGTAAGCCAGACCTGAAGTAACTCAGCCAAGCTGTGCCAAGTTAATGGCACAGCAGGAACCAGGTCCCCAGGGTCTTGGATTGAAGAAAATAAAAAATCTCAAGTCCAAATCAACTTCCTGGTGACATGGGTTTCCCATCTGGCTTCAGCTCAGTCTGGTGAGTATAGCACAGAGCAGGGGCCTGATCCCTGGAGGACGCCACCCCACCCCATCCGGCCCTCAGCAGGTCCGATGCTCGAAGCAGCCTCTCTGAGTCCCGTGTCATACTTGGGATGGCATTCCATCTCACAGATATTGAAACCAGGGTGTGAGGGCAAGTTGCCAGGTGGCACATTGCAAAACAAATGCCTCGTTGTGTTTGCGGCTGTGCCGTATGTGGCTTTGCGAAGTCCAAAAGCCATCCAGTCGCTGTGACTGGAATGTGACAGTAATTTGTAACAACGGTGACTCTATTCCCCCCCGCCCTCTTGGTCTACTTTTGTGACATGCTCCAAAATCCTGAGAAAGGCCTGCAAAAGAAACGTTCAGAAATGTTCTAAATGGGTTTGGAAAACTTGTGAACCCTGTCTGAACTTTTATTAGGTTCTCCCACAACTCACCCGTTTGACATCAGAACAAGGAAAGCATTATTTATAACAGCGTGTGTGAAATCCCAGAAGGGACTCTTGAAAGAATTAACGTGAAAAATGTGTCCCAAAGAGACTTCAAACATAAAACAAATGATCAGATGGGAAAACACGTAAATCAAAAGTGGGATCTTTTTTTCCTCCTTTAAAGGAAACAGGAGCTTTTTCTCTGGCCATTTCCAACATCGGACAGAGAAACTGGGCGAATCCGGGCTATCATCAGAGCACCTGTCCCTGCAGAGTGAGGCACAGAGGGGAATCGTGTGCACTGGCTCTTCCTAATGTCTCCAGAATGGAGGAAATAAGATAGTAAAGGCTACAGGGAAGGAAAAGACACCTTGAATGCATCAGTGCATTGGAATTTACAAAGCACTTTCCCAAACTTTTGACTGTTTGAGTGTTTACCTCACCATAACCCCGGGAGGTATAAAATGTTACCCATATTTCATGGTTGGAGCAACTAGGACAGCGGTTTAGCAACTAGTCGTTGACTAAAAGTCCTGGAGCCCGGCTTCCAACACCACGAACTAAGTGTTGCCCGTGGCGTTACCAGTGTGTATGCACGGGAATATGGAAAGCATGGCATCTTGTTAGGTGAGCACATCCCACAGTGGGATTTTAGCCGTCTGAGTCTAGATGTATGGAGGCGATTCTCTGTCTCTCTCCCTCTCCCCTTAGTGAATTAGTTAATTCACTAAGTTAAACAAAATCAATTTTTTTTTTCCGCCAAACTCCCAAGATACCTTAAGACTCTGTGTATCATGACTGTCACAGAAATGAGGCAACTTACAGGTTATAGGGCTTTTGGCGGCCTGACCTAGAAACCTCTGTGGGGAGCTGGCTCTTAATCTTTTGAGGGCCCAGTATCCAAAAGACTACCATGTGTTTGTCCATAAGGTCCTAGTTCTCTTTTTATCCCACACAGACCAACTATATATTGATCATAAATCTGAATTCTAATTGAAATATTTCCATAAAGTCAATAAATATGTCTTTTCCACTAAAAACCTGCACAGAGACCTCTCACTCCACGGGACTCTGCACCATGTAGCTCCTGCACTCACCACAAGTCTTCTCCTTGGTGCAGGTCTGTGAGTCACCAGCACCTGAAGGGAGCTTTCCTCTTTGGTGTCCCAAGTCCTTGGGAGTGTCTAGAAACATGGGGAACCCCTTGTGTATTGGCACACATTTCCTTTCCCAAAGTTCTGGGCCCATGGGGCTCCAGGGTCATGAGCCGGGCAGTTCCTCAGTGGGGCCAGCAGCACCAACATGGCGTCCTTTCCGGTCCATCGCTGCCCATGCCACACAACTTCTGTTTTGAATATCATCCCTGATGGGAAGTATTGACATCACCTTAGGCATGTCCAGGCAGCTCCATGAAGGAAATCTGTGCCCATAGAAGCCTGTCAGCCCATCGCTGCATGGTGAGAAGTGAGTGATGAAACTGAAAGCTGATGGAAGGCCGCCCACCTCTACGTAGCGTCAGAGCTGTGGGTGTGTTCAAAGTGAACAGTAAACATATGAGGGTACCTTACCCCGACCCAGGAATTTGTGTCCCTACTTGTCAGATTTAGAGTCCTTGTACAGAGAATGGAGAAAAAACCCAACAGAACGTTCTCCTCCTTCAACACTCAAGATCTCTATGATGCTAAGAGGGTTGTTGGAAATCACCAAGCATATTAAACAGACCTGACACTCTCAGCTCCTTGGGCTCAGGAGTTAGGGAGCATTTTTCAGGCACTGTTCGTCTCTTTCTTTCCTTTAATGAGACAGAAATGGACACCGACCATTGTAATCGGGCAGAAACTCGATGTGGCATCTGTCTGAGAACACGGGGCTGGCCGTCGGGTCTCATGCCTGTGTTTCTGTGTGCTCACCTGCTTTCCGGGCATCAGGCAGCATGTGTGAACTGGTAGTGTTGCGTTTTCCAGCATGAAAACCAGGACCCACCACCAGTTTGCTCATGGTTTTAACATCAGACAGCCCCAGTGCGCTACAAACTGAAACGTGAAATTCTTAACTTTTCTCCAGGAAGTCAGAAATCCTAAACAAACTGTCTTTATCAAATGAAGTACCCTATGCCTGTGGTAATGCTCTCGCCATCTAATGCCTCAGCTGTGCTGTTTTCACTAAAATGGACTTTCCCCAAACTGTATCTATTTATTTTTGGACATAAGGTCAATTGTAGTTAAGAGGCAAGTCCTAAGCTTGGGGTCTAAAAACTTGACTGCTTAACTGTCAGAGCCTCAGTTGCTTCATCTGTGAAATGGGACTAATCGCTTCTACCCTGACCATTTGAGGCACCCTAAGACCTAAAAGTGGAAGGAAGCTCTGGACTTGCCAAGAAAGTAGAGTCACTTGGTGGGTCATTCTGGACACAGTTTCCTGCTTGTTTCCTGGTCAACATGATCTTGTTAATTAGAAGACTGAGTCACCTTTATACCAGGAAGCATGTGTGTGTGTGTGTGTGTGTGTGTGTGCACGTGTGTGTGTGTGTGTTATCCAGGATGAACACCTGCCCAACGTCGTCTCTGCCCTATCTAGTTACCAGAAAGAGAAAATAGTAAAAAATATTAAAAAAAATACTTTGACCGTTCTTCGCCCCGCTTCTCTGTTGCTTTTTTCTTATAAAGAAATTGTATTTCCCTCATGTTTTATAAATAATTAAAATTAACAAATACAAATAAAGGAAGGACAAAAGTATCTCCCATTTGTATTCTACCTTTCTCCTACCTGATGAGGGGAACTTGGTTTTCAGTGACTGATGCCTCCTTTCTCCCCCTTCTCCACCAGGTCGGTGGCCACACAATGCTGCCCATTCGCTGGATGCCTCCAGAGAGCATCATGTACAGGAAGTTCACCACAGAAAGTGATGTCTGGAGCCTGGGCGTCGTGTTGTGGGAGATCTTCACGTACGGCAAACAGCCCTGGTACCAGCTGTCCAACAACGAGGTGCGTAGTGGGCTGGGCAAGACCCCGAGGGCTGAGGTCCCGAGGCGAGGTCCACAGACGATGCCGTGCGGCCTTGTGGGGGGCAGCAGCTCCCACATGGCCTCTCAGGACCTACACGTCGTGGGCAGAGTCTAGTCACTCTCTGAGTTTAAAAGTTCTAGAGAAAGAAAAGCAGTGCTTGCTCACACACCTGGGACTCACCGGTGGTGGGATCACTTTGTGCTGCTCATCTGGTAAATTCATAGCAGGTGTGGAAACCCCATGTCTTCAGAGGCCAGCTAGGTTTTTTGGTAGTATTCCAATAAGGTTTTAGGTTTGGTTCTTTGTTGTGGTGGTTTTGTTTTGTTTTGTTTTGTTTCACATTTCACTAGAACATTCTTGTGTTTTATTTCCCTATTTCAATTCTTTTGCAACCGTTGTCTCTACTTGAGGCATAGCTTCTGGGTCAGGCACCTCACATCCTCTTCAGGCCCACATCTGTCATCTATCCCAACTCCACTCATTTCCACAGCTTGAGTGAGTTCCCCTTGTCAGTCAACACCCTGACGTGAAAGTTCCAGGCTCCATCATAGGCCAGTAAGACCAAAACACATTGGAATTCCTGAGTGAGGTAGCATCCCACAGACAGAAAACATTTCTCCATCAGGTTGGTGACCCCTCAGTGTGCCCAGAAAAAGGGATCTAAACCAATGAAATTAACCATGAATGACCAACTACAATAATTGTTCTCTTCCAAAAAAAAAAAAAAAAAAAAGCAAATGCTGAATGGGTTTCTTTAGAGCAGCCTTTCCCTTGCACAGACATCTGTGTTATCAGCTTTGTTTTTCCTCTTGTCTGACGCTGTCTTCGATCTCCATCCCGTCCAGGTGATAGAATGCATCACTCAGGGCCGAGTCTTGCAGCGACCTAGAACGTGCCCCCAGGAGGTCTACGAGTTGATGCTGGGGTGCTGGCAGAGAGAGCCCCATATGAGGAAGAACATCAAGGGCATCCACACCCTCCTTCAGAACTTGGCCAAGGCATCTCCGGTCTACCTGGATATTCTAGGCTAGGGCCCTTTCCCCCAGACCGATCCTTCCCAATGCACCTCCTCAGATGGGCCGAGAGGATGAACGTCGTTTAACTGCCGCCGGATGCCATCAATCTGCTGTTCTTCACTCCGACAGTATTAACAACAAAGACATGGAGAGGCTTTCTGAGGGAAGCCATGTGCACTTCTCCATCCATAGACACAGTACGGACTACTTTTTGGCATTGTCTCTTTCTCTCTTTCCACCTCCCTTGGTTTCTTCCCTGGTTTTTGTTTGGTTTTTTGGGTTTTGGTTTTTTTTTTTGTTTTTTTGGGGGGTCTTTTTTTTTTCTTTTTTGGTCTTCCTCGCTTCATAGCCCCTACACTTTCTTTTGAATCAATCTGGCTTCTGCATTCCTATTAACTCTGCATAGACAAAGGCCTTAACAACCCTGATTTGTTATATCAGCAGACACTCTAGTTTGCCCACCACAACTAACAATGCCTTGTTGTATTCCTGCCTTTGATGTGGATGAAAAAAAGGGAAAACAAATATTTGACTTAAACTTTGTCACTTCTGCTGTACAGACATCGAGAGTTTCTATGGATTCACTTCTATTTATTTATTATTATTACTGTTCTTATTGTTTTTGGATGGCTTAAGCCTGTGTATGAAACAGGAAAACTTGTGTTTAATCTGGGAAGCCTTTATCTATGGGAGATTAAAACCAGAGAGAAAGAAGATTTATTACAAACCACAGTATGGGAGGAACAAAGACAACCATTGGGATCAGCTGGCGTCAGTCCCTACTTAGGAAAAACCCAGCGACTGTTAGCTGGGAGGAATGTATTCGGCACCTTCCCCTGAGGAGCTTTCTGAGGAGTACAAAGACTGTTGAACTCTGTGCCATGGACTATTCTTTTCCCATCACCAGAAACACTAGGGTGTAGTTGAGAGAAAAGATGGCTTCCATGAGACGCAAGATGGCGCATCACACGCCCAGACAGTCTTGTCTTTGCAGGTCATGGTAACAGCCCTGGTTTGTCTTTCCAGGTGTTGTCGGCTGAACCTTTGTCGAGTTTAGCTGAAAATGGGTGAATTCTTGTCCAGAGATCGTTTCAGGGTCAGGTGGGAAAGCCAAAGACTTGGAAAAGATAAGACAAGTTATAAATTCGGAGGCATTATATTGAACTTTTCAGATAGCAGTTCCCTCCGACCCCTCCCCTCCACCCCTACCTGTCCTTTAAACTGTGCAAGCAAAATTGTGCATGGTCTTCGTCGATTAATACCTTGTGTGCAGAAACTACTGCTCCAGACGTCGTGCCCCTGATATGTAGAGCGGATCCATAAAGAGGTATAACATATAATTAGGGGAAGCTAATGGAGTTCATTAGCTGAGTATCAATGTCTCTGCGTCATACGACGGTGATGGGTTTTAGTGGAGATGGACCCTGAAGCCTGGATGTCCTCATCCACGTGGAACGGACTGTGGGACTGTGGGAAGGGCAGACTCAGTCCCCAAGGGAAAAGAAACCTCACCCTGGGGGCATCACTTACATTGATGTTCAGTGTGCACAGGCTGAGACCTTGCTCTGGGCTCTGGTTGGGAGAGTGGTTTCATTCCCAGTGTACTCCATTGTCAGTATGCTGTTTTGTTTTTTTTCCACTCCATTAAAAGACATAAAAATTTAAAAAAAAAAAATCAGGCATAGCACCCCAGTGGGAAGCTATGCCCAGACCAAGCTTTGGAGGTGTGCTTCTGGGTCTAGTGATGAGTTTTGCGAAAAGAGATTGTAAATTTAAATAGAAATTTACAGTTATTTGGATGGTCGGTTTTACCAAGAAAGAAAAATATTTCTGTTCCTCAAGAAAACTTGCTACCCTCTGTGAGGGGACTTTTGTTAACCTGACATCTTTATAACACAAGCCAGATTGAAAGTGAGTGATTTTAATTCATCTTAGGACATTTTATTTCGTATTTGTTTCTGAAGGTGCAATTGCTCTGTTTCAGTTTTGCTTGCGCCCTTAATTCCTGGAGCACCTTATTTTCCATTTATAGGCTTTTGAGAGCCCGTTCTCAAAAAAATCAAAAGTGTCGATTAAAAGACAACAAAAGGAAATCCAGTAGCATCAGCAGTCAAGTGAAGGGGGTTGAACAAGATAATCCCTACAGTCCCTTCAAGTTCCACGCTGGCCTAGGAGACACGGGAGTTGAACTGATCGTTCTCTTTGTCGGTGAAAAAAACCCTCCAGAATGCACATAACAATATAACGAAAGCCATATCTCCATGGTATATGCCTGCACGAATCTATCGTATTAAGGACCACGGTACTGCTAAAACACTGTGGCACTCTGTGAAGCAGTAACGAAGGGGCAGATTTGTACCAAACCTTCCTAAATTCCATCCGTGAGGACCTGAACACCTGCACGGGTTTGTCATTCTGCGTGACCTGCCAGCTGCTTGGGGAGCGGGGCGGAGGGGGGTGGCGGGGGCCGGGTGGGGGTGGGAGAAGCTGCAAGTGATTTGTTTTATTTTAACAGAGAGCAAAGGAGGTAAATATGTGAAGGGATCAAATTCGAGAAGGGCTGTGCAGTTTTAAAGCAAGGATTTGTTTAAGGCAAATGAGAAGATGGGAGTGTTCTATACCATTCCAGTGTGTTTTCCTCTGAAAGAAAAAAGCAAAAAAAACAAAAACAAACAAACAAACAAAAACTCCTTCCCTTCTGACAAGTTCCTCTAGGTCTTGAAATGAAAGATTCTATGCAAGTGCAAAGTTTTATAGTTATTTATATTGCTGATTATTATTTTTTTCCTCTGTTGTCTCAAGAGTGTGTGATTTCAGAGACGTCTCGCATTGAAAGAATACCAGATTGAACAAACCAGAGAATAGCTTGAAATAGGCATCACTGTTCCTCCCCCATCCCCTCTTCTCATGCTCTTTTGATTTTTACAAAAGGGACATCCTTGTTCTGAAGTGTAACGATCACAGGATATGGCCTGCTACCCAATTCGTGAAAAACTCCAACCACAGGAAGGACGAACCTAATTCCCTCGCCCAAACTCAGCCTGACCATCGTTTCCATTTACGGATCGCATCATAGTTTTCCAGGCACTTTTCACCACTGTTAGCCAATCATTCCCATTTTTTATAAGTGAGGCAATCGAGGCTCGGAGAAGTTGAGTGGCATGCTGGAAATCTCCAGGCTCGTTTCCGGCACCAAGGGGATTGACTCTAAGTGTTCTGATTCTGAAGTTCATGATTCTGCCCGCTAGAGACTCCAGGATACAGACAAATGGTCCAAGAAAGCAAGCACACTGATAAACTCACGAAGCCAAACGCGGTCCGAAGAACAAAAGGAAATACGTGAGATGACCAGGAGCTGAAACATCGTGACATAGCATCATGCTTATAGCTTCAGCTAAATCCTTGTACACTGAACCAGCGTCATAATCAGGCTTCTTTAGAAAACATTTTGAACTATCCTATAAAAGATCCTATCAGAATTCATATTATACACATGTGTTCACATCCGCACTACCTGTGGTGTTTTCATGTATTTATATGTGTGTTATAAATACTGGATTTATACATATGCAGACACACAGACACAGTGTGTTTGTGGGCTTATGTATAAATGTATAGGCACACAATACTAGAGATAATGATAAGTAGGGTGCAGTATGACTAATTTGCTTAAAATCTGCTAAATAACCAAAACTTTTTAATGTCCTTTTGCGGTTAGTGCTTCCATTCTCCATGTGGGTAGGACTACATCGCACTTTTCAACGTTGTGCGGTACTGCATGGGTGGAAGACATATTTAAGATAATGTGCTTCCCGAAACAACTGAATGAAAGGCATTCCACTACACTGAGTCCTTTCCTTGGCTCCTTGCAAAGGAGAATGCAGACTGAAATAGATCTCCTTATGTAAAGGTCCGGGAAAGGAAAATTGATTTTTTTTTGTCATCTTTTTGCACATTTATGTTATGCTCACCTTGCCCCACGATGACCCCTGGACACTTCTGTTTAGAGTCCAAGCATTCCAGAAGAGAACCGGAATGTCGGGAGCCCAGTGTCTCAAAAGCCAATAGTGAGAAGTCCAAGAACCCACCGCGAGGCGAGCCACGCCTAGGAATTCCCATAGCTGAGTGGGAATGTGAAGCAACAGTATAAAGTGCTGTCCTTTGCAAAGAGCCATGACAAAGGATCCCCTGGTCAGAAACAGATGTTTCTTTTTAACCTTCCCTTTTTGCAAATTGGATCTTCTATAATGCCAAGAGTAATAAATTGTTTGTCTAATTAAATAAAGGACCCCATACACACACACACCCTCAATTCTCTTGCTCTCTCTCTTTCTCTTTTCCTCTCTCTCTCTTCTTTTTTTTTTCCCCTCCCATTTGAGGATTTTTATTCCCAATGTTGAGCTCAGTTCCGTCCATCACAGAAAATCTCGTGAGGGGAATGGCTGGTGACCCAATCCTCAGATGGCTAATGGAAGCTAAAGCACTTCCTTCACAGGGCATAATCATGGAATGTAGAGACTCCAGGTCGTGATAGCAAATGTTATTCTAAAGAATCTGGGGCGGGAGGGATTTGCAGTTAGATACGACAGCATGTGCAAGAGTATTTTCTCATTGTTGGGGCTGGAATGAATCACTGCTGCTCAAGTCAAAGGTTCTTAAATATTCTTAGTTTTTGCATTGTGCCCCCCTTCTCCTTCTACCTTTATTTATTTCTGTATTTATTTATTTATTTATTCATTTACTTATATATATATATATTTTGGCTCCATTCATCACCAACACAAAGCAAAGCAAAAAAATATATATATATGTGTGTATGTGTTGCAGGCAAAACACTGTGAAATTCACAACAGCAACCAAGCAACTCTTTTGCCATCTTTACATACGTCTCAGGAGACGAAACGAGAACACATGGGGATGTCATTTTTAAGTCTATGCATTCTAGGCCAGGTCCGTGGTTTTCTTTTGTTTGTTTTTTTTTTTCTTCTTCTTCTTCTTCTTTTTTCCTTTGGTCTGTGCATTAACAAAAATGATTCAGAGCGAAGGTTGGCTGAACGTTCAACATAATGGAGCAAGCGTAACAAAAGCTGCTAATAGCCACATGTTTGGACTGGAATAGAAAAATCGGAGAAAATGAAACGTGTAAAGACCTACATCTTGCAGCTTGTATATCTTACTATTGCTTTAATACTGTATAAAACAACTGGAAATGTTTTAAATACGAGGTCTTTGAATTAAATGTGGATTTTAAATATGTAATCCCTTGACAAATGACCAAATTCTTGTGAAATATTGCTCCCTGCATTCATTGGTTGTTACCCATCACTTACAAATCTGCCGAGAGATGTGGACACTCTCTACATCTGCTTCTGTACACAGAGAGATGTTTGTATATACCCAGGCCACACACACACACACACACACACACACACACGCGCACACACACACACACATTTCAATATCTCTCTGAAGATACATCGCCCCTTAAATTGTGACCTGGTATTTGGAACTCTCTTTTTATTTGCTTTATTTTCCTTTTAATGTGACGTCTCTGTGCTGATACTTACTGGTTCTTGTTTTGCGATCTGTTTTTGAGGTCCATTGCTTTCCTAAGACCCACTGCATCTTGGCTGATTTCAAAGTGACACCAGAATAACAGTGTTTGAAAAAAAAAAAAAAAGTTTTGTTTGTAAATCATGTGACCAGCTT
The DNA here is from genome assembly GCF_020171115.1 of Neogale vison. Taxonomy (NCBI): domain Eukaryota; kingdom Metazoa; phylum Chordata; class Mammalia; order Carnivora; family Mustelidae; genus Neogale; species Neogale vison. Next base: position 76,199,437 of record NC_058099.1, on the reverse strand, counting down.
CTCTCAACCTGACATGGAAAGTCTCTTGTACTACAGTGTATTTAATAAAAATGATGTCTTACAATAAATAACATCCTCCAAAAGAGACACTGAAGGTTACATGACAATTCCTTTAAAAATGTAGAGCGTTTCACACAATATGTATGCTCTTTTGGCAGTCTGTCTGTCTTTTTCATGTCCGTCTGTCTGTATTTTAATTAGGGTCACTGCCGATGGCTGCACTGTTCATTAGTTGAAGGAAAGAAGAGTATGTGGCCTCTGGAAGAAGTCCCCTCCATTACTTGGCACTTTCAGCTTCTATCTTGGATAACCAGAACATCACCACCCAATAGAACTTTCCGCAATGACGTAAATGTTCGACCTGCTCTATCCGGTGCGGCCTGTTGGCACTTGAAATGTGGCCAGTATGACTAAAGAACCGAACTTTAGATTTTACTTAGCTTCAATAAGTTCCCACATAAATATCCACGTGTGGTTCGTGGCTACCGTGTTGCACAGCACAGAGTGAGGAGAAGGAATCCCTGGGTTTCTAGCAAGTCAGACCTAAGAAACCTGCCAAGAGCCAAGTTGGATATCACGGCATCCCAGGGTAGCGGCATCCTTGAGGATCATAATGACTCAGGAGCAGTAGCCCAAAGAAAAATGGCACACTCTCTAGGTCTCTGCCTTAACTGCTGTTTTCTAAACCGAAATGGTAGAGAGTGATATGTGGGTGGCTTGTCAGGGGTCTTCTAGCCTGTCTCTGCCTGGCCAGCAGGTGGCCCACCCACACTCCTACATCTCAGGATCTCTCAGTCCTGTTTTCCAGGGTCTGACCTCTTCCCCTTCATCTCCTCTGAGAGGAAAGGAGACATCTGGGCAACATTCCTGGTGGAGGCTTCAGGAACGTAAAGTTTGGCAGTGGATTATCCCCAAATCCAGCTCCTCAGGAACTTTGCCTCATGAAAGCCTCTCTCACTGTGCAGATAATGTTTTCCTTGAGTTAAAAAAATAAGACCTGGTTAACACTCAGTGGGGACTTGGGGAATTCAAAGCTGCATAGGGAGGGAAACAACGTGTCCAAAAATCCGAATAAGATCATGAGTCCCTGTGGGATGGAGAGGATATCCCACTCGAAGAAACTGGATTGAAGGACAAAGGTTAAACTTACTGGCACCTGGCCAGCTAGAAACCAATCTGGATTATTAAAGATCCACACTTCCTCCAGACCATATTCTGATAGTCCCTTTGTTGGGACAATTACAACAGTATCGGTTTAAATTCCAAATCCAAGGTCAAGGTTTCCATTGCCCTTGTCTGTTTCCTCCTCAAACACATTCTTGAGGTTCACCCTGAAAGACGCCTAATTTCCTGGTGGGAGCAACACTCCTGCAGAACTGGGATGAGTAACCTCGCTGATGCTTACGGCATGCCACAGCATTATGTAGGTCCGTTAGTGGCCTGGGGCTGCTGTCACAAAATGACCACAAACTCTGTGGCTTAGAACAATGGAAATTGATTCTTTTGGTACTATTATTATATCCAGATGAGAAACTGAGACAGTAAAAGTGAAGATACTTGCCAGGAAGTTTGATCAAAATAAGATGACGGTAGATACAGTCCTTCCTACTTGCCAGGAAGAGGCCTCTGATGCTCAAGGGCTCCTACACCTGGCAATAGGCAGAAATGCAGGCATGCAGGCATCTGGCCAGCAGATGAAGGGCCTGCCTCTAGGACTTGGGCTGGCCCTGTGACTTGGTGTTTAGGGTCTGGTAGAAAACAACCCAACAGCTCAGTCTTCTGGGAACAAGGTTACCAGTGGGAGCTAATGCCAAGATTCAAGGTTCGAGGAGACTAGGGAGTTTCTAGGAAGTTCAGTGTAGGGGGGCAAGGTCTTTGGTCATTAGGGACAAGGCGAGCATTTGGCCCCTAAGCCAAAACCCAGGGTCAATTGAGCATCCCCAGCAAGGTTTTGGGGGTACTTTCCTAGTGCTCCTAATCCCCACCCTCAACCACTCATTAGTCTGGGGGAGGATGAGCCTGCAGGTGGAGGGAACCACCTCGAAATGGGGTTCTGAGGCTTAAGGGGATGTTAGAACCTCTTTTGCAGCAAGATCCCTGCACATTTGGCTATTTCCCTCATGCCGTGGCCTGCAATAGGCTCCCCTGGTGAGGGCTACCTGACAGCTAACTACCCAGCACCTGCTCCCACCCCACCCTCTGCAGATAGTGTTTTACAATGAATGCAAGCTTCAGACCAGACTCATACAAACAAACAATGATGTCTCATCAAGACCACAGCCCTGCTACGTGGGCCAGGAAACTCCCCCTCCCTGTCCTTGCTTGGAAGTCACCCTCCAAGGCAGATGCCATGATACCGTCCATATCAGGGGACAGGGAGAGACAACATAAGACCTAGGAAGCAGCCTTTCTGACATGAGGAAGCTGGGCTTGCCAGATTCTTTTGCCTCCTTCATGTGGGAAGGATGGTGCTTCAGAACCAGTCATTCCATAACTACAAAAACCTCTAATGTCCCTGGTGCTAATTAATACATCCTCTTGCTTTGGTAACAATATTTTAAACACCAATTAACTACTCAAGTCATTGCTCCCATGGGCACTGCATCTTTATGCCAGTTACAGGATACCTACATGGCATTATATATGTCACGATATCTAATCACTTATAGTGTAGAGGCTGTATTTAACTTGAACACACACACCACATCTATACACAGACTTAAAAGTTAATCGCCATGTGGACAAGGTAACCACCTCCTTAAGGACAAGAACAGCCTTTTATCCTGTAGGAAATATGGATCTGTAGATACCAACCCAAGTGTCAGAAATGCTACTTTTTTTCTTTCTTTTAAATCAGATTATGTTTGACTCAAGTCCACATTGCATGGGGGCAAAATCAATCTCAACAATTACTGAGTGTGTCTCCCTCTGCTCAGGTAAGCCGTGGATCTCAAGGTTCATTGATTTCCAGGAAATATCTTAATTTTCTGCTTATCACCATCCAGTGGTGCTGGTACCAGAGTTGAGGGAGTCTGAATCCAGGAGAGAGGCATCAGTCACACTGGAGCCATCCCTGAAATCTCACCACCTCCCTGATACCTTCTCCACTAGGTTTTGTGACTATCTCCTCTGAAGAAGGGTCACAAGGCTTTACCGCCAAGACTTTAATTTAGCTTTCACTTTTGTTTGGCTTGGAGAGATTTTTTTTTTCTTTCTCCCCCATTCTATTATAGTTTATCCAGCATATGTATGTGTTCAGAACAAGATGGGAGGCTCCCTGCACCTGTTCAATCTTCCATCTTCCTTGGAAATCTCATGGATTTCTTCCTTAATTTGAGATAAGGGTTCTTTTCACATAGTCTTATTTTTCTGGAAAGATGAATATTAGAGCAATTCTTCTCACCTTTTTATGTGGGTCAGAATCACTTAAATATCTCTGGAAAATGTAGAAGTCAAAGCCTCACCCTGAAAGAATTAGTTTCTATGAGTTCAAGATGGGGCAAGAAATAAGCATTCTCCCCCCCATCCCAGATTCTCTAATGTGCAGGTAGAGTGGAGAAATACTCTTCTGGAGGATGGAAAAGCGCAGCCCCAAAATTTCAACCATCCAGACAAAAAAACACCTGGTCACAGACTTAGGTATTGTGGGTCTTGACTTATGGGTATTGACTCAGCAGAGAATGGGCCAGACAGAGAAGGGTCTAGAACTTAAGTTCAAGAATGCTAGATGGAGCACTAGATAGATTTGAAGCTGATCATCAGTATCCAAGAAGTTGAGTAGTGAACTACATGTTCTCTCCGAAAGCAAGTTTCCTGCGCAACTCCATGGAAACCAGTTATGGCCCAATGCTTAAGGCAATCAATCAATTGACTAGTCCTGATGAACTAACGGGCTGGGACTCCAGCTCCCCCTTATGCCAGAAGAACAACTGGTGGTTCTGGAACTGTAGATTCTGATGAGGACCATCCTGCTGCTAGCTTGCTATAACATGCAGAGCACCACAAGGTTTGGACCTCTCCTGTGATCATGAAAACCGAGCTCACAGGATCTCCTAGAGTTGGAGTTCTGCCATATTGTTATGAAATGCTAACCCTAGAACACTGCAAGGGGAAATGCCAACACTTCCTTAATCATGCAACAGCCCCAAGGTGAGGGTCCCTCTTCGGGAGTCTACATTCAGTCCTACCAGATTGCTGTGTGCAATCCCAGAGAGTGATGGACAGCTGAATTGGGAACACACATACCAGATACTGATTTTATCCTCATGAATCTTCTCCTAAATCATAGTATTCTAATAGTTCTGCTCTATTCACTATCTAGCCATTTGTTCTTGTTGGTATGACAGTATTATAATTTTTATTTGTCATTTTCTGGTTGGCCATTTCCTACAACCAGAATGAACTAGAACAATTCTGTGGCATCTTTAGGATGATAGTTATTTTTGTTCAATTCAGCCTGACCACGGGACTTTTCTATAGTGGACTTACAAAAAGCATTTGCAAAGTTATGTAATACTTTCTTAGTTTAGAAAGAGAGCTTTTTCGGAGACAAACAGTGGCCTTTCCAGCTTTAGGGTAGAGAGATGAATATGGATCAGAATGGCTGTCCTGGACCTCCCTTAGCATCACAGGTTCACAGGGTTGGAGGGGCTGCAGAGGGCAATCCTTTGGACATCCTTGTCAGGGCGGGGTCCAGCCCTAGTGAGAGAGAATTTATTTGAACACATCCTCCTGCCCCCCTCTCCAGTGCCCCCACCAAAGTCCATTTGCATTTTACAAAGCTTCCTTAGCAAACACTTCCTGGTGCGGAACCAACATCTGCCTCCCATGGGCTCCAATCTCCTGGGAGTGCACAGAATAACTCTTATTCAGTATTACTTGGCATCCCTTTATAACTCTCTTGTGCTCTTCCTCCCACATCCATCCCCCTACAGAAAACTCTAGAATGCTTGCCAAATACCCAGGAGAAAGGGCAAGGAACCCAGCTCTGCCTGGTAAAGCCAATGCCCAGCCCACAGTTCCCTAGTTCCTCTTAATCCCCATCAGCTCCTTTCTCCCTACCTGTTCTTTAGTCTTCAACTCTCCTTGACACAAGCAGAAAGTAACTTTTTAAGGGATCAGAGAGATTAAAGGTGAGGCATGTCTCTTCTCCACTGATAAAACACATAACTAACAGAGGTCCACAGCCCATTATCTAAGAGCCATCTTAAATTTCCTCTCGATTCTGTAAAAACAAAGAAAGTAAGGGAATCTGGATGTCCCATGGGACAGTGAGATTTGCAGTTTCTGATGATAGAAAAAAAAAAGGGTGAAAGGCATTGCTTATTTGCCTGCTCAGCCAAGGGTGGGGGTGTTTGCTAACCTAAAGATAGCCTTAATTTTATTTGTTTTTCCTAAGGAACATCTGCTTGCAAAATGATTAGACACTGGCATTCATTAACACAGGAAGTGAAGTGTCTGAGGTTTGTGTCACTGGGAGTGTTCGAGAACAGAATAAGACAGACACTCGTGGGAGTGATTCCAGAGCATTTCTCACACTGTGCAAAGGTTCAGCCTAAGAGAATGTCTAGTATTCAGGGGGCATGGTCATGGAGAGCTCAGTTGTTTGTAGTAACTGGGAGTCCCTCTCTCTGGAACTGTGGGGCAGGGTGGACGACGGATGACATTGACCATGTGTACGTGCCATGTGAATGAATACCTAACGAGGGCCTGGTGGCAGCAGCATCTCAGAAAACGCTTGCTGAATAAATGAATAAATTTCTAAGGCACGCAGTGAAAAGAATGCAGAACATTCTGTACACCCTTTCTACATTCCAAAGTACATTTACATATATTACGGCATTTTGCTTCCTAACATCCCCGTGAGACCAGAGCACGGGCTTTCTCTCCCCCTCCCCACCCCCCCGCCCCCCGTTTTGCAGATAAGGGTCTGGTCATGGACTCCTGATTCAGGGACAGAGTCAGAACTATAGATGGGGAGTTTCCTGATTCTTGATAGAATTTTATGACACTCAATCATCTGGCCAGTGCCTTGAAGGAAAATTTCCCAGATTCTTAGTTCTCATTTATAAAATCAGGATATGATGACAATATACCCCAAACCCCCTGTCTCTTTCCACCCTCCTCCCTTGGGTCAAAACTGCAAAAAGTGATGCTATTAAAAATTAGATTTGGGGGGCACCTGGGTGGCTCAGTGTGTTAAAGCCTCTGCCTTCGGCTCAGGTCATGATCCCAGGGTCCTGGAATCAAGCCCCACATTGGGCTCTCTGCTCAGTAGGGAGTCTGCTTCCAACCTCTGCCCCCCCCGCCTACCTCTCTGCCTACTTGTGATCTCTGTCAAATAAGTAAATAAAATCTTTAAAAAAAAATTAGATTTTTGAACATGGTAAGTATTGTGTGAAAGTGTGACCAAAAAAAGGAAAATAAGAATATTTAAAAGTCAGCTGCTCCATCCCTACATCTATTCTTAAAGACTTCCAGTATCAGTCAATGGAATAGATTTTTGAAAAAATGTGAAATGCAGGAATCAATCAGACCCCCGCCATTAATTAAAGGGGAGAGTTGAAGACCTCCACGAGGAAATAATAAGACATCTTCCCTTGGCTGTGGAGAGAATGTGGGACTAGTTGTAGACCCCATGAAGTTGGAGATTGGGAGCATGCTTTGGGGATACACCTGCTTACCCCTGTCAGCTTACAGATGAGGACACTGAGGCATGGCAGTGTCATGAAGAGTCACACGCCCATTAACGGCAGTGCTGAGTCTCATCCCCAGGTTTCCTAACTTCCAGAGACCCTACAGCTATGGGCCTTGGTGTCCTATTTCTTTGGCTTCTTGGAGCTGATGCATCTGTATCTTCCTCTTCATCACAGTGACCTGTGTGCATGTGTGTCCCCATTTCTTCCTTCATTCCCTTCCCCCAAGAACAGGGTTCAACACCTACAATCGAGCACAATGAAGGGTGTGTATTTACAGTTTAAATACCTACAAAATAAAATCAAAATATTTCTTCTAGCGTTACTGCATCTCAACAGTAAGAACAAAAACCCAAACCACGTTGCTCCCTAAATTTTAGGTGTCCCCACCAATTTCCAGAGTCCACTTAGGAGACTAGTCCCAAATAACAGGACTGAGGATGGGAAAGAATCCGGGAAAGCTATAAACAGCTCCCCATTTCTATCCCCCATGAGGGCACCCCCACCCCCCACCCAGCTTCCCCCTTGGCTCTTGGAACCCGCTGCCCTCCTGGGACACAGTCTGCCCTCTATCATCCTACCTACTGGCTCCGCATCCCTCTCACATCTTTTTAAAGAGATATTTTGGGAAGCAGCACACGCACATCCAGAGACCAATTACTCAATCTCCCAGCAAGTATGGAGATGATGGAAGTATAGCCCTTCCGTCTCCTAGCAACAGCTTGGGGGGGAGGCTGGAAAGCGAGCTGGTTGCCCAGCACCACCCTGCGTAGAAAGCATTTGCGCATTTCGCTTTTGTTGTCTTTGATGGCCATTTCTAAAACTGGCTCTGTATTCTTGGGGGGATTTTAGGCACTTAAGTTATTCTTTTAAAAGATCTCTGCTGACATCCACAGGTCCTATAATTAACACCTCAAGCCTTCACAGGCCGGAAGTATTCCGTCACCCCTAAAAATACAGAGCCCCATCTTGGTGTTCCTCCTGTGGCTTATTAGGAATTTGGCCAGTCTTCTATTTCCTTCATGCTATCTCTCGCCTTTACACATATTCACCCCAGATGTGGACATTCAAGCACTCCTTTCTTTCTTTCTTCTCCCTGCCCCCCGCAAATTGTAAACTCTGCCCTCTAGAAAAATCAAAATCACTGGACATCTTACGCAGCTTGCTTTTTAACCTAAAATGACTGGCCAAAGCAGATTTCCACACCTGTTGTCCCAATGACTCCATTACCCAGCTCTGCTCCACCCTCCCCCACAGCAAACGTGTCATTGACGAAAGAAATATTTGACAAACTAGAGTAAGAATTGATTAAATGAGGGAGGAAGGTATGAGCTAGCCTGAGAGCTGACTCCCCTAACTGGAAATACTCAGGATCCCGAGAGAGAAGGCTGTTGAGTGGAAAGGCAGTTGTTCCTGTTGTTTATGGGAGAGGGATATCTGGGGAAAGAGAAACAGAGGTAGGATCAGAGAGAGAAGGGAGAGTTCCATTATCAATCAAAGAAAACTGAAAGGGTGAGGGGGCTGAGGAGAGCTGGGTCTGCCCTAAATTCAGCCCCCACATCTGTTATTTCTGACTCAGGCTCCCCTTGACTTTGGAAACCCTTCAGAAGGTCAAACCTTCTTGCCAAATCTTGGGGATAAGTGAGGGTCAATAGGAATGCCAAAGACTGAAATGCTTTCAGCAGGCTGGGTTGGGTTGGGGCATCCAGGATCAGGAGACGGGACAAGCATGGCTTTGTTGCAGGAGCGCTGATTAAAAGAACAGGAGGGGGCACCTAGTCTGACATTCTGTACTAAGTTTGCAACTGCCTGTTGGGATGGATACGATGAAAAGCTAGGGTTCCGAGATAATCCTACAAATTTTATTTCAGCCAAGCAAGAGTCTGTTTCTCTAATAAACAAGGAAATCCCTCCCCTCCTCTGCCTACCTGTGCCCCAGTTTGCTCTTCTTGGAGTCAGGAAGTTTGCACAGATGATACCAGTTCTATAGGCTCCCCTCTGGTGCCCATGGCTTGCCTTATGGAGCCCTGCCAGACTGTCCATTTTTAGTCCTTCTGAGACAGTTCCTGAGAGACTGCAACCATCTTGCTTCTAGATTGAATTCAAGGCAGAACAATTTAGCTTATGAAGCCATGAGCAATGGCTAAAACTCTAGTAAAACGAAAAGAAGAAAGACAAGTCTCACACTAGCTCTGAATCCCAGGACAAGTCCCATGGTGGGGCTTACAGCCACCCATGGGCACATGAGCTCCTCCCCCCTCCTGGGCCCAGCTCAGGAGCTACGCCAAGCCTGGGCTGATAGGCAGAAGGATTCTGAGAAATGGATGGAGGATGCAGGGGGCGATGAAGAAGGCAGCACAGAACCTACTCCCTGCTTAGGTTTATGAAGTGAGAAATTGAGTAGACGTGACAAGACTGCTGTTCCTAAGCAAAATCCAAAGGAAAATCTTTTGGGAAAAGGAACTTTGCTCCTGTGGCTTCCTTTTGGTGTCCTTAGACCCTATAGAGGGGGACTATGGAAAGTCAGCAGAGCTTACATGCCCACTGAAATCTGCTTAGTCTACAGAGAAGGGTGAATCCATCAGGACTCTTCCCTGTCTCCCCTTCACACCAATGTCAAGAGGAACCTGAGGTCAGAGCTCTCAGGCTTTCAAGGGCACCCAAGTGCATAGGTGGGAAACAGAATTCCAGTTTGGGGAAGCCTTTCAACTAGTTAAGAGCATCTCAGATCTGTGGACTCAAGGCCAATCCTCTAAGACAACCCTGACTCTCTGAAGGCTCAATACCAGTTTGGACTTTCTAAAAACAGGGGGCCTGACCCAAAGGTCAAAACAGATATCCACAGGGATGTTGAGAGACTTTGAAAATGGACTTTCTTTCACCATTTTGCTCAGGACTAATTCACTGTCCAGTAAATGCCATAGACTGTCTCTCAGAACTAACCAAGTTCATGGACAAATAGACCCAGGAGCAAAGCAAAAATCCTCCAGATTGTTATTTCTGAGCTTCCTGAGGTTGATTCTTTATTTTCATCACTTATCTGAAGTTCTGCATGTTCAAGTTCTGCTCTGACACAGGCCTTTGTCAGGAGCCCAGTTACCATGGCAGTGCCTCCGAAATAGAACAAGTCCAACACATATCAATAGACGGCACAATAAATAGAATAAGTACTACTTACGATACATTATTCGTTCCTACGGGGTAGTAATTTGTACAGAGAGTTGAAAATAGCCACACCTCCCCCCACCCCCCTTTATTTAATTAAAGGAAAACAATTCCACAAATCGGAAATGCACAGTGTTTATATCAGAGCAGAACTGAGTGGCTGTGTGATTAAGAGGCCAGGATGGTGGTTGAATTTGCTAGGGAAAATTTAATGCATTAAGGCTGGAGCCATTGAGAGAATCACTCTGAAGCACTCTCTCCCAGACCCAACCTATGGTGTGGTTTGGTTAGAGGCACCAAATATGAACTGTAAGGTGTATCACCTAAGAAGCATAACATTCTCTTCTAGTAGCAAGGTAAGCATTCTTCTCTGTTTTTCCACAGCCACTCTGGTTTGCTCCTACTGTCCTATGACACTCTCAGGCATCATGCTTTGGATCAAAGCTTATATGAGCTCCCTTATTACAGGTAATCACAGGGTTTAAGAGGCTGGTGAGAGACATTTTGAAGAAATTTCTAAGGCTCACTCTGGAAAAAAGACACCCATCTTTATGGTAGGTATTTCCATGGATATTGTATAGTCAGACTATTGTATAGTCTGAGCTGTTGTAGGTAAATGTATGTGTCAAGGCTTCCAAGATCTCATACTCTCCCTGGACAGCTCTTTCACTTAGAGTGAGAAACCTAGCTGACAGGAGAAGCCACTGTCTTTGAAGTCAGACAGGCCTGGGTTCCAGAACAAATGTTGTCTCTTAGCTTGGGAAAGTCCCTTAGTTTCAGTTTTATAGATGTGTAAAAGTGGGGATATCACTCTATAATTGAGTTGCTGTGAAAATCGAGTGATGCATGGATACTAGTGCCTAGCACAATGTCTGGTCTATGGTGGGAAACAATTATTAGCGTCTTGATCTTTTTCACTACAATGGCTGTCGCTAGCATGGTAGACTCCCAGACACAGCCTTGGGAGACAGTTGGACCTAAAAGTGACAGGACCTTGGGAAAGCTAATAAACCTCTGGGATTCCCTGTCCTGATTCTCAAAGGTAACCACCATTGAGAACATCTCAGTGTGTTGAGAAGAATACCAGAGATGACAAATGTAATTCCTCCAGCATATATCCTGACACTTAGTAGACATGGTCACAGGTAAGTTTCTCTGGGAATCAGCCACTGGGATGGAGGTCAGCATGTAAGATGTTTATTAAAGAGTGCCCTTGGGATGAACAATTGTGGAAGATGAGGAAGCAAGACTGGGAATATGGAAATGGTCAAATGCAGTCCACCTGACAATGTGGCAACAAATGGCCACTTTGCCTTCTTGAGAGGTGGTGCCATGTCAAGGACTCATTATTGGCCCCCATAATGGGCAGGCTGGACATTCATCAGTGGTGACAGCTGGATCAAGCTTGGCAAATTCGAGTACATGCTGATGGCCTATGTGTGGCCTTCATCCTTGGCACCATGACCATTTCACTCATGTGCTCTTTGTACCTTTACTGGGATGAATATGGACAGAGGCTGTCAGAGGTGAGTGGATCCAAGCATTTTGTTCATTTGGTTTGTGCCTCTTTCAGAGGTGAATACTCTGTAAAGGACATTAACATGTTGTGCCACTTACCTGGGTACAGGTAGCATCAAACCCATTCTTTCTTTAAACAACTGTTTTTAGAGCAGTTTCAGATTTACAGAATGACTGTGAAGACAGTACAGTCTCCAGTCCTGTACATTGCTCTCCAAGTTTTCCTATTATTAACATCCCACGTTCACAGAGTACATTCATCACAGTTAATGAACCAATGTTGACAGACTGTTTTTTAAAGATTTATTTATTTATTTTAGAGAGAAAGAGAGAAAAGGCAGGGGGAGGGGACAGAGGAAGAGGGAAGGAGAGTCTCAAGCAGGCTCCTCACCGAGCGTAGAGCGGGGAGGTGAAAGGGGGGCTAAATCCCATGACCCTGAGATCATGACACAAGCCAAAACCAAGAGTCAGATGTTTAATCAACCGTGCCCCCCCAGGCGCCCCCCGATGTTGATAGATTATGAACATCCATTCTTTACTCAGATGTCCTCAGTTTTCCCTTAGTGTCCTTGTCTGTCCCAGGATCCCATTCAGGATTCCACATTCCATTGACTAATCATCTCTCCTTAGGTTCCTCTTGGTTGGGAGAGTTTCTTGGACTTCCTCAGTTTTGCTGATTTTGAAAGTTTTGAAGTTAGTTATCATAAAGAATATTCCTCAGTTGGGATTTGTCTGAGGTTTTTGTCATGTAGTAATGTGCTTTTGGAAGGAAGACCATAGAGCTATGGGCCATTCTTACCACAACACTTATTTTATTTTTTTTTAAGATTTTATTTATCTATTTGACAGAAATCACAAGTAGGCAGAGAGGCAGGCAGAAGAGGGGTGGGGGACGGGGGAAGCAGACTCCCTGCTGAGCAGAGAGCCAGATGCGGGGCTCCATCCCAGGACTCTGGGATCATGACCTGAGTCGAAGGCAGAAGCTTAACCCACTGAGCCACTCAGGCGACCCCTTACCACAACATTTAAAGAGTGCATGCTATCAGTATGACTTATCACTGTTGATGCTAACTCTGATCACCTGGCTTGAGATGAGGTTTGTTAGATTTTCCATCGTAAAATTACTCTTTTTTGTCCCTTCCTTTGCTATGCTCTATCACCTAGAGGGTGGAGGAGTGGCTCCATAAACCATCTACAGTTCTTTGGTATGGGAGATTTGTCTGTTTTCTCCTATTCATTCATTTATTCAATCATTTATTTATATTGGTATTTATATTATATTTTGAGTAATAATCCAAAACTACATTATTTATTTTGTTGACCACATCATTCCAGCTCCAACTATTTGGAACTCTTTTAGTTGAATCTGGATCCCTTTGACAGATCCTGCTTACTATGGTATATTTTTGCTTTTGTTTTTGCAGACTTTCTCACCTTCAGGCATTAGAGATCCTCCAAGCTCATCTTGTGTATTTCCTGTCCCAGTCCTGAATCAGCCACTTCTCCAAGGAGCCCTGGTTCCTTTTACAAGAAAATAGTATTAGAAATAGTATTAGAAACTAGTAATTAGAAATTAGAAAAGAATAGAAAATTATAAATTACTAGAGAATAGTATTAGAAACTAGAAAATAGTATTAGAAATAGTATTGGAAACTTTACTAGAGAATAGTATTAGAAATAGTATTAGAAATAGAATAAAATCTAAATAGTATTAGAAATAGTATTAGAAAGAGAATAGTATAGAAATTAGAAAATAGTATTAGAAACTATTTATTAGAGAAATAGTATTAGAAAATAGAATTAGAATAAATAGAAAATTAGAATAGTATTAGAAATAGTATTAGAAATAGATCTGGGCTCTGGGTATCTTTGTTACAAGATACAATCTTTGGGATGTCATGGCTTCTGGGTCCTCCCACTCAGCTGACAGATCAAGGAGATATATGTGTGCATATTAACCAGGGCATGTGTGCCTGTTTATAACTATTTCTATAGGTAACCATGTTTATCTATATTGGGCCACATTTGGGTTCATGCTGGTGTCTCCAGGTTTGATCTATTACCACATGGGACATTCCAGGCCCCCCACTTTGCTTAGCTGTAACCTCCCAAACCAACAGTGTAAAACCTGATTCCTACCATTTACTTAATTCAAATAAATCGATCTAAGTTTATATAGTAGTTTTAGAATTGCTCACCCATCCCCTCTTGGAAGGAAACCTATCAACTACAGTACAGTGCTTACTTACAGTTCCTTTTGCCTTTAGCCTTACAGACTCCACTCGTTCACAAAGTGACTTAGTTCAATGCTTTATTCCTCTAAATCCATTCTTTATCCTGCACAGATACAGAAGCTGGACCCTCTAAACTTTTTTTTCTTTTGCTAATTGGCATGACTAATCTTTGTTAGTAGAAGGACAGTAGAGGAACATGAAAAGAAGAAGGAGCTTCTCTTCCTGGTTCTGTGTGCTCTTCCTTGCTTGCTCCTATGACAGAGTAGCAGCCAGCAGTATGCAGGATATCCATGACACTCAATTTTCTAGAAGATTCTGCCAGCAGGGTAATAGAACCAGTGTAGTCCCTCAGGACCCCACTGCGATAAGGAACTGCATACTTGGTTTAATACTCTGCTGAGACTATCTTGAAGTTCTCAATGATTTTATCTTGGAACTTATGCAAAGTCCAGTGGGACAACAAAGCATGCATGTGTGCAGGGGAGATAGTATCTACATGTGTGGGCTCTGGTCCACAGGCACAACAGGCAGTACTCAGCATGCATGTGAGGATGAGCAGCCAGCCTGGTTACTTACCTGATACATACAGACATACCTGGGGCAGGTCAGAGCCCTAAGGATTCCCAAGGTGACCTGAGCTTGGATAACAGAGCAGCAGCAGAAACTGGTGGCTGTGACAGCCCTGGAAGAAAGGAGAGGCACTTCAAGAGTTCAATGATGGGACCTGTGGGGAGAGGCCAGCTTTCCCATCTGTCTCTGGAGCCTGTCCCTGTGGCACCCGCACAAACACGAGCTCTCTATCCTGAGCACCAGGGTGGGAACTGCCTGTGTTCAGCCAGGAGACATTTCAGTAAAATGTTACAAAATGAAAGTGCAATATTGTGATTTATAATAAGAAATATATATATTTGGTCTTCATCCTTATTTTAGGCACAGAACTCCAAAATCTCTTGGAATTTCCCAATGGATAAGAGCAATGAACATCAATGAGGTGAATTTTGAAAAGTACGTAAGAGTAGGGGGCTGGTTGCCAGAAGAACTAACCACATGATTTCAGTTCTATCCAGCTGACCTCCAGGAAGGGGAGAGGGCTGGAGGTTGAATCAAGGCCAATGGCCAATGATTGAAACAATCAGGTCTATGTAATGAAGCCTCCCTAAAAGTCCAAAAAAAGTGTCAGAGGAATGGTTTAGTACTATGGACACAAACATGGAGACTCAGGGAAAATGGCACATTTGGATGGGGCACAGAAGCTCTACACCCTTTCCCCCACACCTGTCCTATGTCACTTCCTATGTCTTATGTCACTTCTATCTGCTGTCCCTTTTATAATGAACTGGTAGCCTAGAAGTAAAATGTTTCTCAGAGTCTGAGGGCCACTCTAGCAAATTAATTGAACCAAAGAGGAGTCATTGGGCCCTCCAATCTACGGCCAATCATTAGAAGCCCAGGTGATGATTCAGATTTGCAAGCAACATTTGAATTGTGTATGTTTGGGGTGGGGGGGGCAGTCACATAGGACTGAACCCTTACCCTGTGGAATCAGACACTATCTCTAGGTAGAGAGTGTCAGAACTGAGTTGAATTGTGGAACACCCAGCTAGTTTCCCAACATTACTTGAATGTGTGGGGAAACCACCCCCTGACTACTATATACACAATGAAGTTAGCACCAAAGCTCTTTAGAAAGCATACCAATGGGCATTGCAATAAAGCATATCAGGAGTTATAGAATTCTTCAAAGAATTTAGAGTCTCTGGTTTGGAAACTTGCAACAAGATTGGAGAGTAAATTTAGAAATAGAAGTTATATTTTAAAATTGTTGCATCCATTCAAAAAAGAAGAGTAGTTTCATGGGAATTTTTCAATGAACCAATTCCTAGTAACAGGAAAGGTAATTTTTTAAAAATTTTTTAAAAAATTTCTTGTCGGGAGAAGGAGGGTGGGGTTATGGACATTGGGGAGGGTATGTGCTATGGTGAGTGCTGTGAAGTGTGTAAACCTGGCGATTCACAGACCTGTATCCCTGGGGATAAAAATACATTATATGTTTATAAAAAAATAAAGTAAAAAATTAAAAAAAGTTTCTTGTCATTGAAGATACAACAATTGACTACATAATGGGCATTTTGAATTATATACAAATCATGAAGTCCCTTTGTTTTTCGTATAAACTCTACAAGTTACAGGAAATGTCAGAGGAAACATTAAAATGCCATTGTATAAATTTATGTTTGAAATTAAACTCCGACTTAAATAAAAATGATTTGTATAAAGGGTTAAGTCTTTTCAGAAAAAGATTTAGAAACCTAGTCTAGATGTCCTAAAAACTTACTTTGAAATAACATCAGAAATTTGGAAGATACTCTTAACTCCAGTAATGGTTGCATCAGCAGAAAGATCCTTCTCAAGATCAAGAATCACTGTTGTTCTTACATTTGCCAAGAGCAACTGACATGGTTTTCAATTAGACCATTGAAAATGAACTCACTACATTTTGATAAATTTGTAGAAAAGTGGGTCAAGTGGGTCAATATAGTACATTAATAAAGCATTATTATTTATTGTATTATACAAAATTATGACACCAAAAGTATTAATTATTTAATTAATTAACTCCACACGATCTTTCTTCCTAGAACTAATACCCTAATACCATAGGGTGTCCCAGGCTATTTGCACTGACCACAGACCAGCTGCAAAGCCCTTTCCTGTTACGGGTACTGAAAGCTGGCAACATTTCAGATTACCCACTGAGGGAGAGAGACCCTAAGGTCTCTCACATGCTCTGTATAATCTCTTCCCATTGAGTGTGGGCAGGACCTGTGACTTGCTTTTAGCCAGTAGATCATGGCGAATGGGATGTCACTTCTTATTATCCATCCTTGACATTCTTAGTATCACAAATTGAGAATATCCTTGTTAGCCTCCCATCTATTTTACCCCATGAACATGCTGTGTTCCATTCACCAACTCCACAACTGTCTGTCCAGTGTGTGGCCTGGAAGCTTAGTCTGCTTTGGAGCTAAACTACTCTGGAAAATAAGACTTAGACCTAGTTCTCAGATCCTTCTGTCTTTCCCCTGAGGACGTGAGAATTGCATTATAAAATGCCAAAGAGGTCCATGTCCAGAATCAGTGGTACCAACTAATCACATGCCATCTCTTGCCTGATAGCCTACAAATAATATTTTCTTTGAAAACATGGACCCTGTACACCTTCAGAGAAGATGTGGACACACTGGGAAGGAATGATTTTACTTTGGGTCACTTTTGCAAACATTTGCCCTAGTTCCCACCAGTTAGTTTGTTGGTTTTGTGTGTCTTGCTCCAATTTGGTAAAGATCTTTGTTTTTAAGTAACCAGTTAGGTCTCCAGGATTGAAAGTTGAAGAGGGATAATGACTTAGGACCTGGCCACCCAGCATTTTGAATTCCAGGTATCTGTCTAAAATTTTATAATTTGGGAAGCAGCTGCTCAGAGAGGCCTGATTTTAGAGAGAGTTCTCCCAGACTTGATTCCCTCCTTACCCTTCCTCCAGAATAGGGGCATACAAAAACCACTTGTTGCCATAAACAGGCAGAACTAATACCCAGGCCTACAGAGCAGATGGAGAAGCACAGGAGGATTAGGGAGAGAGAGAGAGGCGGGAGGAGGCTATATTCCCTTTTCCCATTTCCTCCTTTTATAAATTTTAATGTTTAACACTTAAACTTTTCCCAGGATTCTTATTCCTCTGGCTAGCTCTTTACTTGTTACTACAGTTTACCTACAGATACGATAAATGAATACGGTGAACGATTGCTGAAGGTCGACCAGATGGCTTGATGACTTCATTTACTCCTTTGCTGGGAAAACAATTGAAAGAAATCCTAGCTACTCATTCTCCGCAAGCTGGAGTATGCAGTGATCACTTCTGAAAATGAAAAGATAAACATACATATTGTGCGCATGGAGGCTCTGGGGAAACCCCGTAAGTTGGCCTGGGCCTTTCTGTTCCACCATTTTATCTGAGAACTTAAGGGATTAATAGCACACCTTGCTGGGAGAGAACGGCACATTGTATATTCCAAATACCAAGATCTTTCTTTTAGGATTAGAATTTGTAGTTGACACAGAGAAAATACTTTCAAGATGTGGTGGAAACACACACACACACACACACACACACACAACTCCACAACTCCAGCTCCTCAGAACCCAGTGTTACTCAGCACCTGCATAGTTTCATATCTCTGTGAGTTAAGAGTATCTATTGTTTCTCAGAGACCATAACCCAGACATCCGTAATCAAGCATGAGTTCTCTCAAAAGATACAAAAAGAAAGAAGGGGAGTAGACATAAGAACTCTTCACACATACACACACAACTCCAGCTCCTTAGAACCCAGTGTTACTCAGCACCTGTATAGTTTCACATCTCTGTGAGTTAAGAGTATCTATTGTTTCTCAGAGACCATAACCCAGACATCCGTAATCAAACATGAGTTCTCTCAAAAGATACAAAAAGAAAGAAGGGGAGTAGACATAAGAACTCTTCCTAGGAGTTTCAAAATATTTCCAGATAGGAGATCATTTTTTGTTTTGTTTTGTTTTTGTTTCTGTTTTTTAAAGATTTTATTTATTTGACAGACAGAGAGGACAAGGAGGCAGAGAGGCAGACAGAGAGGGAGAGAGGGAGAATTGGGCTCCCCGCTGAGCAGAGAGCCTGATGTGGGCCTTGAGCCCAGGACCCTGGGATTATGACCTGAGCTGAAGGCAGAGTCTTTAACTCACTGAGCCACCAAGGTGCCCCTCCAGATAGGAGATTTTTAAAGAACAATTTCCTCCTGAGGGATCTAAGACCTTCGCAGTCTGAAAGGCAGGAACACTGCTTAGCATTTCCCATGCACACCGGATCCCACTGTGAGTCCAGCGTGCAGACTGGCTTCCAGACAAACTAAGGAAGGACGAGCTGGGAGAATTGATGGGACATTTGTAGTCATGCTTGGGTTCTGATCCATACTGACTCCTAGGTAGGAGGCCTTTCTGCACAAAGGCAGGTGTCTCTTGATCCCCAGCACTTATCTGGGCCTGGTAGGTAGTAGATGCTCGGGTTTTGTGAAAGAAACCCCTTCTTTCTGCTGGAGTCCAGGCAGACAAGATGTTCTGGAAACACCATGTCATCAGGATTCCAGAGGCTTCTGTTTTCCTGTCCTGGAGAGGTCGTGGGACATTCACAGGCAAGATCACCTGAACTCACTCACATTGTCCCTCCCAGCCCCAGAACATGAGGACCAGTGGTGACAGATGTGGGTTTCACCATCAAGACATACAGGCTTGGAAGGAATTTTAAAGGTTTATGTCCTCGGGACTCTCAAAGTAGGAGAACACAGCTAAAAGATTGCAGGATTCCATGGAACTGGCAGGATTACGGCAACAAGTTTTTCAACAGACAAATGAAACCTCCGTGTTTATCCCCGCATGTGTACGAAACAAGACAAAAATGGCACCCTGCATTAGGGCAATATGAGCTCCATTCCACATACTGTAGAGCCGTATTCATGAGGACTGTGCCATGAATTTCCACCCCACCCTTTTAAGTTCTCCCTCTCATAAGTTTCAAAGAAGATCTGGAAAGTTCACTTGGCTGAGGCCCCCTGGGCTCCAGAGAGGCAGGAATCCAAAGTGGGAAAGCACCATGGGCAGGATTCACGGTTCAGCCACGTTGAAGCCATTGCAAGAAGGGAGAGGAAACTGAGTGGAAAGCAGAGGTCTTTTCTCTTGGCCTTGGCCACAAGCACAAAATTGACCCCAGTGGTAGATCAAGACGAAGCCAGCCAGGAGCAAGGGGGCCGGATAGCCATTTGGATGATCATTCATGCTCCCACTCAAGACCTCAAATTAAATTATACCAGAGCCCCAAAGAAGCAAAAAACAGAATAAAAGAGGACGTTCATCATACAACTCTGATCTTAGGTCTTATTCCCAGATCTCGTTTCTTTTTTCGTGATAAACTAATACTTCGGTAAAGTCTGGAAAGTTTTTGCAAATAGCATAATTACACTTTTATCATGCTAAAACTTTTATTTGTTAAATGGAATGTGTAAAATGGACTTCCGTTTTGACAACTTTGTTTTAGTATTTACTCACTTTTAAATATGCCTCAAAAATACATAGCTTCCATGTCTTAAACATACCTCCATTTTATTGAAATATATTTATAATTTAAACACAGGTTTTGGCAAAGAGTGCCTTGATTTCTTTTTGGCTGTAAGGATCCCAATATAAAAGGTAAGTTGATACCTTTGGCTTTTACTTCTAGCTCTGGATTTTCTTTCGCAGGGTTGAAACATAAAATTGCAAAACTCACAAAAAAGAGGCAGCAGAGTGATTCTTTGTTCTTCTGAGCATAATTGCATTTACTTCTTTTGTTTCTTGACAGAAAAAGAAGCTACAACAGAAACCCCATAAGTTGGCCTGGGCCTTGCTGATAGAAGACATGGAATCAGAGAGAAATGGTTCATGACAAATAAGAAAACACCAAGGACCAAACAGTGACATGGGGAAAAACAGAGAGAAAGAGAGAGAGGAGAAGATAGAAGAAGATTTTCTTCATGAATATTTGGGGCTTTGAACCTCATGCTTGGAGTGTAGCTGGTGACACATTCGTTTCCTGTTGGTGCAAGCTGGTAACTGGAAATTCTACTCTGATGAAACCACAAATACGTTCTCAGACAACATGCTAAGCAGAGACTCTCTTTCTCACCAAGGCACAGGCAGACACACAGACTAACTGGTGAATTCCAGGAGATCAGGCTCTGTCTGAGGTTCCTTGATATCCCCACAACAACCTGCGCCCTGTTATAGACATTCCCATGCCATCTATGCCATGTGTGTGCCCCACACACCAAGGAGGTATCTAATACATGTTTGTGAAGGAAATCATTAATGACTTGTGCTGAATGTGCACAGTGCTGTCTTGCTTACTGTTGGCCCAAAGGGTGTGTCTGCAGCCCCACTTTGAAGGTAGGGAGTCGGACAAATAAGGTCATAGGCCACAGGGTCTCTCCCTCAAGTTTGCCTCCGCAGGAGGACTTCTTGACAGGGCATCACTGTGACTGCCTTCCATACTGGAGTGTGGTTCTCTGTGTCCACACCACTTAAGGATCACACCAAGCCCCATCCCTAGACAATTGCTGTCAGTTCTCCTGGGGTGGAGTCTGGGCCCTAGGGTTTATTGGGTTTTGGTTTTTTTTTTGATTTTTTGTTTTGTTTTGTTTTCTTCAGTTCCTCGGTGATCTTCATGAAGGTCAGGGATCTACATTCTGCCTCAGAGCCAACTCATAAACACACAGACACATAAAACTCTGAAGTTGCAAACAGCTGCTTGTTTTATCATTTTTACTCTTGCAATACTTTTCCAATGTATCAAGATTTTGATTTTGAAGGTAATAGTGTTATTCATAGCCATTCAAACAATAAATACACACAGATCAATAATAGCATCTCCTTAGGCTAAGACCATTCTACTCCTCTACCCCAATGCAGGAGCACTGTTAATAACGAGGTATTTATTCTCTCAAACATTTCTCCATATCATGAAAAATATATGTCCATATACAAAAAAGTTGTTAGCTAATTCGTTTGGAAATAAAATGTCTTTCTTTCTTGCATTGCCTTGGACACAACATAACCAACATAATCTTCTGTGGGAGACATCCCTTTGCCTTGGGGAGAATTGCATTCCCTATAGGAAGAACTAGAAGAGCCAGAACGATGTTCTTTTCCCACATGTAAGTATAGAAAGGCACCTGGGTGGCTCAGTTGGTTAAGCATCTGCCTTTGGCTCAGGTTATAATCTTGGAGTCTGGGGGTCAGGCCCCATGTCCATCGGGCTCCCTGCTCAGCGGAAGTCTGCTTCTCCTTCTCCCTCTGCTCCTCCCCCTGCTTGTGCTCTTTCTTTGTCTCTCAGATAATTTTATGTATTTATACATAAAATCTTAAAAAAATAGGATCTCTGGACCTACAGGACGACAATAGTCTTTGGCAAGAGAGAAACATTTTCCTAAATGTTTAAGCAAGGTTTGCTGTTTTTCACTCACTGACCCAACATTACCACTCAGCACTTCTGAGTTCTTCTCTGCTTTATAGAAAGAGCCAGAAAATATATTCTTCACAGTCCCTGTTTCTACATTGTTCTGGGTCTGAGTCTTCTGGAAGAGGAAAATTTCTATATGAGCCCCCAAGGTAATGGGTGGGGGGGGACAGGAGGAACCAATTATACTCTACTTCATTCAAGAAATCATGGTCCAATGGTGGGCCTGACACAGCTCTGGGCACTGGAGAGGGAGAAATGAGCCAAATAGACAAAAATCCCTGCCATCATGGAACTTCCTTTCAAGCAGGGACTTTGGCAGAGAGCAAGCTTATGTTCAGTAACAAATGGGGCAAAGCTTCTCACCCAGAGCCTAGTGGAAAGGGACAGCACCTGGACAGGCTACCTTGGTTCAGTGTTTCATTGCCATGCGGAGCCTCCAAAAGTGACTTCATCAGAAACCCTCTTAGAAAGAGATGAGGAGGAGGGCACTTTGACTGAATTCACAGTCTAGTTACCCCCAAAAGAGACCATGCTAAATTGGGAGAGGGTGCCTTATACACAGGAAGAGACTGGGGTATCAAGAAAATCCATTAATTGGAAAGTAAAGTTTCCCACTCTAAACACTTAAAGATTCAGGAGGAGGATTCAGTTTTGTACAGAAATAAGCACATCTAAGTGACTACCTAATTATTCTCCATGACTTCACACAGATGTGAAGACTGATTTTTGGTTTTGCTTTGTGAAAATGAAATCCTGTCCATGCACCTCCCTCCCTAAATTATTGTTCATTGTTCTCCAGGTCACCCTCCAGATTCTGCCCAGCAGCTAGTTGCTGTCCTTTTCATCATTTGCAGGAGTAGGTGGATGCGAAAGAAATCCAACCTCACCAGAAGAGAGTGTCCCGGGTTTCTTTAAAATGAGTATGAGGCTTCCAGAAGGAGGGAATCACTCAAGACTTTGGTTATTATTGCGATTATTCCGTGATGGAGGATTTATGTCTTGAGGAACAGTTGCCTGGTGAGCTCACCCACTTTGCTTCTGAGTAGGCCAGCACAATTCAGAACTGTGTCTGGAAAGCCCCCAAAACTTTTTAGCTTCAGGTTGTTTATATAGAAACACAGAACAAAGGAGCTGAGGAGAAAGGAGAAGTCTCAGAGGGTCACCACAAAGTAGTAAGAATGTGAATTACAGAGTACTTTATAGGAATGGAATCTTGTGACATTCACATTTAGAAATCCACCAGATAGAAACTATTTACATGAAGATGTGATGATCCTAATGCTAGAGAGGATGTGAGGAATAAATCTGGCAGTGAGACTCCCTGGGCTTCTCAGGGTGAGAAAAGCATACCACTCCGGCCATAAAAAAGACTATCTAAAGTTAGAAGCCATAGTGTTTTAAATAATGCAAAATTGCATAACAAAAAGTTACTCTACTTGCAATTCCCTTTATATGTTCTGATTCCCTAAAGGAGGAAGACCCAATGCAGGAGTTTATTTGCTTGACACTGTGTGACCCTTGCCAGTCTCCAGCTGGGAGACTCCGCAGGCGATATCAAGCCAAAACTTAGTAATTTGTGGTGTCCTTTGAGTTAATGTGTACTGATAGCTTTTACTTATACATGGAGTCTTGTTTTCTGTTTATCTGGCGATACAAAGTTTCTTTTATAAATATATTTATTTGCGGGGCACCTGGATGGCTCAGTTTGTTAAGTGTCTGCCTTCGGCTTGGGTCATGATATCTGGGTCCTGGGTTCGAGGCCTGCATCGGGCTTCTTGCTCAGTAGGGAGCCTGCTTCTCCCTCTCCTTCTGCACTTCCCTATATTTGTGCCCTCTTTCTCTCTTCTGTCTCTCAAATAAATAAAATCTTAAATATATATGTATATTTATTTGTGTAAAAATGAAAAAACAGATATAAAGAAAAATATTCATGAAGCAATGTATGTGGTTCAAGAGAAAACAAAATTTTGAGTGCCTCATTTGAATGACACCAGCGAGAAGCTAAACGATGCATATACCATGGTTCTTTAAATATTTGTTCCTAAAGTAGGTCAAACATGTCCCTTGTTTACACTATTGCTTGCTTAGCATATTAGCTCTTCGTTGATGCTTTTTAAAAAGTCATTTCTCCATTTCTCCCTGTGCAGGAACATTATGACACTTTCTCAATGGCTTGAGCCAAATTTAATGAGATTTTATTGTAAAAGAAACCTAATGCAGAGTATTAGCCCCCAAAAGAGTAATGTTCCCCCAGGAAATTAGGGAATTGTTTTATGATGAACAAATTTAGATGAGGATACTTATTTGGAAAGCTACTGGTATCATTGACTATCTACTGCAGTTATTGGAGAATAAAGGTGGTTATGTTTACATCCCAACCCTCGCTAATCAATTTTCCTCTTTCTATAGCTGTTTCTGCCATTGTGAAATAGGAACAAAGGAGAAAAAGATGGCTTAATCTGGAGGTGATGTGGAAAGTGGCTTGGAAAGTAGGTGGATAGGTTGAAATAAATGGAGAAGAAAAAAATAAAACTGGACAGAAGCTTGGTGGAAAAAGGATTATAGATAATCCATTCCAGGAGCTTGCCATATATATATATATATATATATATATATATATATATATATATATATATCTCCTTTGGAAACTGGCAGATGTGAGTTCAATCGCTGGTTTCACAACTTGCCAACTATAAGCCTGAATTTCCCATTGGTGTAATGGGGTAATTCATCTGGAGAAAAGTCATGAGTGGGGAAAGGGGGGCAGGCAATATGTCAGGGAAAGGCTCTGGTGGTTGATGGGGACAATATTTTCCTCACTAAAAGAATTTGAAAGTCATTGTTTTCCATCAGAGCAATTAGGGCCTATAGAATTGTTCTCATGAACATCCATCACATGTACCTGTTGTCAGACAGACATATCTTCAGAGCACTGAGAGCAACATAAATGGTTTTCATTACGAAAGCACAGGTGATATTTTTCAGGGTCCGTCAGATATTAAATTGAGGTCTAAAATCATAACCACCTTTGCCTATGAAGACGTGGGTGCTGGTTTTTCTTACAGTTTGGAGAATTTAAGCCTCTTTCTAAGAATCTATAGATTTTATAACAGCAGGGTCCGGGCACTGCTCTCTATCAGCTGGGTTGGGAGAGAAGGTGTTGGCTAACGTGCCCACTCTAGAGCCAGGAGTCATGTTTTCAACACAAAATGTGTTCTCCTACAACACATGATTAGCTCTCATCCCCCTTAATTTCTTACAGGTCACAGGCCCTGGGATCTAAGCTAATTCACATGTCTGTCCTAAGGGGCTGACATGATGCTGAAAATCTGGTCCCAGCATGTTAGGAAAATGCAATCTAAACAATATCATCTTTACACAGTGGAGACAGTCCCTTAAGTCTGAAGGCCAGTGATGAGGAGAGAGAAGAGCAGGAGAGTGATCTTGTTTGTGTGCAGGGAGATTTTCTTGGGGGGTCTGGACACATGTGACTGACAGTGGGTGTGATTAAGGCAGTGGAGAAAAGTGCAGACAGAGCCCAGACTTGGCCAAATGGGGTTTCCATACCCATTCTCGAGAATAAGTAAAGAGAAGGCTGGGGAGTTAAGACAAGGCTAGGGTGTCAAATGATAATCAAAGAAGTCAGTCAGACTTTTCTGTCCAAAGCAGGAATTGGCTAAGTCAACCTTTTCTGACCAGCTGGTGTGAGACAGGCCACAGCCATGGG
The DNA here is from genome assembly GCF_020171115.1 of Neogale vison. Lineage (NCBI taxonomy): Eukaryota > Metazoa > Chordata > Mammalia > Carnivora > Mustelidae > Neogale > Neogale vison. The sequence continues at coordinate 76,174,019 of NC_058099.1, read as the reverse complement.
CAAACTTTTCCTTACTTCGTTGAAATACCAGAATCAGCTCATTGCAGTGTGCTAAGGAAGCTGTTTTGGGAGCCAGGAAATTCAGCCCCAGGCATCAAGAAAATAGCCTCACCCGTAAGAGTCTTGGGGCTTACAAGTTTCTTAGCTCCCTATCATGCCACGCTAATTCCAGACTCTTAGAACAGGATGCATTTTGAGGTCACCAATTTAGTAAGAATAATGTACTGGAAAGCGTGTTGTAACTGGAAAGCTTTATGCAACTGAAAAGCAGGCTCATTAATAATGAGCCAGTGCTGGCGGTGTTGGATGATGTCCCAAGGAGCCCAGGTGGGCATTGCGCCTCAAGGACAGAGCAGGGAAAGTTAGAGTCTTCTGAGATGCTGAGGGCCCCATGCCCATCCTGACTCAGCCAGAGAATCCTCATTTTAACTGATACTCGTATTTGGGGTTCTAAGATTTGTTTAAAATCTGGGGCACTTTTGAGGCTAATGTCACCATAAGAACCATATATGCCCCAGTCTCCCTATTTCCGTGGTAAGGACATTCAACAAGGGTTGCATGCTTTTGGGGCATCCAGTTTGGGTACACAGCAGAGATCCGGATGTAAACAGCCTAGCTCTCTTGGAAATTACATTCCACAGGGGTGGAAGTGGAAGACATATAGATATTAAAGGCAGCATTTCTAAATTATTGAGAAGGTTGAGCTCTAGAGCGGCTGGAAATGTTCCAGAGTGCATGAATAGATTCTTTAGAAGTCTAACTCTCCCTTAGCCCACAATGGGGTTCCAGAGATCCCCTTAGGTTTATAGATGCCCTGGGCTGTCCTCAGATGGATGGAGAGTAGCTCAAGGATGGGTGATTTGGAATTGCCACTTGCATGAAGCCTGTTGGGTAGGCTTGCTGCTGTCCTAGTGGCCTTTCCTGTCTGTCCACTTGCCAGATGCCTCCTAGCAGCAGACCCACTCACAGAGAACTGGTCTGGATCAAGCCCCACACAGGGATTGCATGTGGAATCCCCAGATCCAGAAGTCTCTCCTTCTTATCACAGATCTGCCCCTGCTCAGCTGTCCTAAGCTCCCTGCTCCAGCCTCAATGTTTAAGTTCAAAATCCCTGTGTCTCTTCCAATAGAACTCCACCCATCAGTAAAAGGTTGGGTCCCTACTAGACCTGGTCCCAAACCATTTTCAACAGACAACATGCTTCTCCTCTCTTGAAGGTAAGATGATCTTAGTCTTTAAAAAAATTTGCCTTGTCTGCAAGCAGTGGAGAAAATAGAGGGGAGGAGGTACATTTTCACTGTGACCTGGAAAAGGAGTTGCCCTTGCATCAAGGGTGGATAAAAAGACACATTCTACAATAAACACAGAAAAAGAGGTAGAAAGGAAACAAATTTTTCTTTTTTTTTTTTTAAGCTTTATTTATGTATTTTAGAGAGACAATGAGCACACTGGAGTGAGGCGCAGAGGGAGAGGAAGAGTCCCAAACAGATTCCGTGCTGAGTGCAAAGCTCGACACTGGGCTTGATCTCACGACCCCAAGACCACAACACCAAGGCCATGGCCCCAAGTCCACAGCCTCAAGACCACGACCTGAGCCAAAATCAGAAATCAGATGCCCAATTAACTGTACTACCCAGGCATCCAGAAAAAAAAAATCCACATATCAGTGATACATTGAATAGAGTCAAACACTTAAGATATCACTACAATTTACCTCATGGTAAGTTGTTTGCTAGAGAAATACCAAGTAAGAGGAGATCTTTTAACAGGAGATCCTGACCCAACCTAGGGAGTTAGGAAGTCATTTCTAAGAGGGCAAGGGGGAAAGAGAGTGTTCTCAGCAGAGGAAACCGCATATAAAAAGGTTGTGGGGTGGGTGCCTAGGTGGCTCAGTCAGTTGAGCATCTGCCTTCAGCTCCGGTCATGATCCCAGGGTCCTGGGGTCAAGCCCCACATCAGGCTCCCAGCTCGGCGAGAGCCTGCTTCTCCCTCTCCCTCTGCCTCTGCCTGCCATTCTGCCTACTTGTGGACTCACTTGAGCTCTCTCTCTCTCAGGTGGATGGAGTCTTTAAAAAAAAAAAGGTCCTGGGGCAGATACGGCCTGGCATAGTCAAGGAACTGAAGGAAGGCATTGCAGCTGGATAAGAGAAATAAGAGAGCAAAGGAGAGAGGAACTGGAATGAGTTTGGAGAGGTGAGTGAGCACGAGTCATTCTGGAACTTGTAAGCCGTATCTAGACTGGCTTCATTCTAAGGAAGCAGTAGGCTGATGAATGGGTATTAATGTGCATTTATCAGAATTGGAGAAAGGTGAAGATTGATGTGGGTAGATGAGTTAAGAAACTATCCAATCATTCAGGGGAGAGATAGTGGTGTCTCATTAGCTGAAGGCAAAAGATGTGGGGAGCTGTGAATGAATTCAAGAGATTATCAGAAGGTAACCTCACTGGGCTTGCCTCAGAAGAGAAGGGTATTTTAAGATTGGTTCCAAGGTTTATCATGAGTAAATAAGTACTATTGATTGAGATGGGAAATGCAAGAAAGAGGACATGATGAGTTCAGCTTTGGACATGACTGATTTTTGATTCTCGTGGGCCCCCCCCATCCAGAGCTGGCACATATATGAGTGATGTACTGCATGGATTCAGGGCCCCTCCCAATATAGCACACAGCTCAGAATTGTCAAAGGCAGATCTAGAAGGTGGTCCCTTACCTCTAGTCTCTACCTTAGGTTCCCAAAATTCCATGATCCTAACTGGCCATTTTTGAAAAGTAATTTTCTCTCAAATTCCTTTGAGGAAGGTCACGCTTTTAGTCTGTGACTTTGATGTCAGGTGTTAATGGTACCCAGACTGTGAGGGAGACATAAAACACAAAATCAAAGGGAAAGGTTTCTTTCCCCCTGAGACATCCTTAAGTTCTTATTTCAGGAAAGAAAAGGGCAGGGGGAGATATGTGTTAATGTTTCTCAATGCTCAATAAGTCTTTAAAATTCCATTCACAATTTGGCAACAAGGAGAGACCTTCTCACATCTTTGGGCACATTTCAGAGGGTGATGATCAACCAGGCTTCTCAGAAGTCAAGAGAGGCCTCTTTCATTTTTTTGAGACTCCTGATCTATGAAAAATAAGGAAATGTCAAAACAGAGATACAAAAATTGTGCCATATTTTAAAGGTTTACATTGAAGAATCCAAACCTTTTAACACACAATACCATATGAATGAGCCATTCAGAGGGCACTGAGGGATTTACAAATAGTGCTGTGTCACAGTTTAGTATAGGCCATGTGGTCTGATAACAGGTGTGAAAATACAATTTAAAAAAGGGATGGGAGGTTGGGGGAACCAGGTGGTGGGTATTGGAGAGGGCACGGATTGCATGGAGCACTGGGTGTGGTTCAAAAATAATGAATACTGTTACACTGAAAAAAATTTTTAAAAATTTTAAAAATTTAAAAAGAACCCTTAAAAATAGTTTTGCACATTATATAGTGAACACACGGGCCAAAGTCTTATTCATCTCATGAATGGGGAAATAGAAGGATGACAGCACTAGCTCACGAGAATACAAAAACTTGCGATTTTTGTGGTCAATGGGAGATATAGGAATGCCAAAATAAGATTACTAAATCAGATCCTAATACTGAATGCTCTCCCATTGCAACGAAATCATAACCTGTGGCTCTCTTGCTTCCGAGTCAGAAAAGAAATTTATCACATCTGATCAGTTTCACAGAATGGCAAATGTCTGGTCCTGAGTCAGTTGTGCAAAAACCAAGTTACATCCCCCTGGAAATGACATCGAAGAGTGTCAAGCCATCCTTTCGCCTTGTTTCTAAGACATGGGTCATCGTTCCTGGCAGGACTCAAGTTTGAAACCACATGATGTACCCGTGCTTTCAGTCCCATTCCTGTGCCTCCATGACAGGTTGTCCTTTGTGCCTGGGAGGCCGGTGCAAACAGCCCACTTGCCCCTCTCCCTGCCAACGGCATCCCAAGGTTACACCTTTGCCCCCACAAATAGCAGTCAGTTGGATGAAACTCCAAATTGAAAAATAGTCTTGCATGATTGATAGTTGTTTAATGGTGAACTGAAGACTCAGAAGGCAGATTTCTCACGTTGAAAAGCACTGCTGTGCTCTCCTGCTTGGACAGGGGTATTTATCAGGGAAAGGTACTGAAGAAGGGAGAAGAGACAGTGTAGAGTGAAGGATAGCTTCTGTTGGCACAGTTTGAGTAATGCAATTTGGTAAGGAGGAGCAAGGGCAGACAGAGATTTATATAATAGAAGACATTGTCTCAGAGTGTTATTTTTAGGAACTAAGATTCTGTGATTATGACCCAAACACACCCATCCAATACTCAAATCTCCACAGTGAATACTCTTAGGGGCTCATTTGGGAGTGTGCTTTTATGTTTGAAACCTCTATGTAATATTCATCATTTTATGGTGTTCCATTAAATCTGCAAAACTTATGCTAACATGGTTTTCATATGCATCACTAATTTTCAAAACCAATTCTAAATTGGTTTTGAAAATAGATTACAGGAAAATTGCAGGTTACAAACAAGACACTGAAAAAATATTAATATCTACCCCCCCATAATCAGTTACTGGTCTTTTCAATTTGGCATCAATCCTGGCAAATATCCAGACAATTCAGAAATTGACATGTCTTCACAGTCCTTTGCAGATACTATAGATATTATTTTGAGCTATAGTTTAGCAAAAACAAATAACAAACAGTGTCTAGAGGCAATGAGATCTGTCACCTGGATTTTCTGCAAGGATCACTGGTGGCAACTTCAACTGCCTTGTCAACGGTACTCAGCAGCCTCATCGGGGAGAGCTGAACACTTGGGTGGTATTGGTAATTGGACCAGGTTCTGTGTTTCAATTAAATTTCTACTTGGTTGGTCTTTAAGATAACCCTGGGATTTTAATCAAGCACCTGTTGACTAGTGACTACATGTGTGCCTCTGAGTTTTAACTTCCTCTTCACTTCTCCGCAAAATGCACTCTGATCCGATTTGCACTTCCCTTCTCTCTCCAGCACACATCCGTGTGAGTGCCATACACACATGTAAGACACACAATAAATGCGTTACTGAGCAGATTTCAATTCAGCGGCTCTGCTTCTCGGGGGACAATGTCTCAGTCACAGGCTTTCTCCCCAGGGCCCCACGATGTCATGATACCAGTCCATTTTCTGGGTCATTGGGCTGTTACTGTTTTCTTCCTGCACAAAAATAGGGAAAAATCAGTGCAGGTTAATTCTACGGAAAATTCAATGGAAAAAACCCACCTGTGGTGGGATGAATAATGACCCCAAAGATATCCAGGTCCTAATCTCCAAAACCTCTAAGTATTATCTTTTTTGGGAAAAGGGTCTTTGCAGGTGTGATTAAATTAAACGGTTTCAGATGAGATTATCCTGGATTATCTAGGTGGGCCCTAAATGCAATCATGATTGTGCTTAGACAAGCAAAGGGGACTTCTGACACACGTGAAGGAGAAAGCCATGTGAAGATGGAGAGATTTGAAGATGCTGGCCTGGAAAATTGGAATGAGGAGGCCTTGAGACAAGGAATGCCACCACCAGAGCAGGGAGGGACAAGGGATGGATTCTCTCCTGGTCTCCAGAAGGAGCATGACCTACACCATCCTTATTTCAACCTGGTGACACTGAATTTGGACTGTGGCTTCCAGAACTGTAAGAAGATAAATTTCTGTTTTTTTTTTTTTTAAACCGCCAGTGGTAATTGTTACAGTAGCAATAGGACATGAATAGACTACCTATCTTGGCCCAGTCTCTGTACCTACTTCTTCATCATTTTTGAAGCCCCAAAACATGTGATCAGAAGGTCACTAGATCTACCATCAGAAGCCCTCACCTCATCTGCCCACTCCTCATGTAACACCTGTGTTCACTCAACAACTAGTATGAGTTCCCTAAATCGTATCTGGCCCGAGGATAGATGAATAAGAGCGAAGACCTTCATCTTCAAGGAGCTCAGCTCAGAGGTAAGACAGGTGGGCAAAGGGCAGGGCTGTCAGGGATGGCGCAGGTGTTCTCAAGCTCCTTCCCCCAGGGTAGAAGGAAGGATGGAAGCAAGGCTGGGAGGACTTCCCAGACAGGTGATGAAATACAAACTCGGTGGTAATACTTAGGATAATAATGGCTGACATTACTGAGGCTATCTGCCAGCCCCCTCATCAGGACCACCAGCACAGGGGAGCTCGTGCAGAACACGAGGCGAGAGCGCCCCCCGGAGTTAGGTAAGCAGTGGCCTTCTATGACTCTGCCCAGCATGTATCACAGAGGAGTTCACTGAGTCATCTTGATGACAAGTGAGGTTCTGCTTGTACCCAGATGTCCCCACACAAGAAACCGAGGCACTGTTAGCTCTTATAGTTAGTAAAGGGTGGGCTGAGGGTGCGGAGAAGTGAAACCCCGTCTTTAGCCACAGCCCTTGCTCTTAATCATTCCCGGGGCAGATGTTACTGTTGTCCAACAGGAACCAAGTAACTCAGTGTGCAAAACCAGAACGGTATCTGTCTGCCATCAACGAAATAGCTCCAAACGCCTAGTTCTCCTAAGGGGAAAAAAAAAAGAGAGAGAAAAGAAAAAGAGAAAAAAGAAACAGAACCTTGACATTCAGTTTTTTCTGGATTAAATGCAGTAACTTTTAGTTTCAATGAGTGCCCTTTGGGTGAATCCCCAGTCAATTCGGAATCCTCTCCCTCTCTTATTTCTCCCAGGGGACATCTGAGTGTAGAGACTCTTTATTTAGCACAGTAGCATCTGCTAGAAAGTTCCTAGCATGCGACTGGGGGACTTGGGCACTCCGTGGCCCCACCCCACTTGTCCTGGATACCAGCTGAGCACTCTGCATTGTCAGAGGTGACAGGGTAATGCTGTGGCCTCAAGTTCAAGTCCTTGTGCTCCCCCTCCCCCTTCCTCTACCTACCAAGGCTCTCTGGCCCTCAGCAACTCCCAAACCCCTCTGGTCTCTTGCATAGTCCCAAAGTCAAGGGAGGCCACCTCTTGGGCCAGTATCACACTCTAGGGTCCAGGGTTTAAGACTGACTAAATGGTGTGTATCATTGTGGTGAGTTTTTTGGTTTTGTTTTGTTTTTTGTTTTGTTTTGTTTTGTTTTGTATTTTTCTTGGTGGTGGGGGAGGACATTCTCATATGCCTTATAAACTATTTTTTTAAAGATTTCATTTATTTATTTGACAGACAGAGATCACAAGTAGGCAGAGAGGCAGGCAGAGAGAGAGAGGAGGAAGCAGGCTCCCTGCTGAGCACAGAGCCTGATGTGGGGCTCGATCCCAGGACCCTGAGATCATGACCTGAGCCGAAGGTAGAGGCTTTAACCCACTGAGCCACCCAGGTGCCCCCTTATAAACTATTTATTTTGCCTATACCACACATATCTCAAACATACCTTCCCCACAAAAGGGGGTTTTACTCTTCACACTCTGTTTACAGCAGTGCAGTAATCACCTCACAGTGGGGTTATTCCTCACACATGTGTAAGATGTCTACAAGGAGCTAAGGTGCATAGCTACTGAGTACCTATGAAGTCAGGGTCATTAACATATATCGTCACAGAGAGGCAAGCTGAGGAAAGGGACAGTTACAGGAACCCCTCCAAGATGATATCTTTAATTTATACTAACACTTGCTCTACTAACTTTTTTGAAGGGAAAAGCACACCAACTCTTTAGATGCCTTCTACCATAATTCAGGGAAAGCCACTGACCGAAGCCATTCCAAGTTCATGTCCCTACAGACCTGAATGTGCTGAAACCTAATTGTCCAACAGATGTGTAGATTCACAGATACAGAGGGTCTGACTGCCCATCTCTTGCTTGCTTCCATGATCCTCCCTTTCTTCCCCCCAATTTTACAACTTGTTTCTGGTAACTATGGTGCCTAACTTCCAACAGTGCACATGGAGTACAAAAGAGAGAAGAGTGGTTATGTGATGACTGGAACCCACAACCTACCATCACCTTGAAAAAAACCTCAAAGGATGTAAAGCCATCACAGTGACAGCAAAGCTGGGAAAGCATGTGTTTCATTAACTAATGTTAGTGCTTTGATGGTAAAGGACAGGTGTCTTCCCAAAATGCATATGTTGACGTCTGATTGCATCTGGAGGTGAAGTCTTTGGGAGGTGATTAGGCCTGAGGGAAGATCTTTCATGAAGGGAATCAGTGCTCTCATGAGAGACACGAGAGAGAAATGATCTCTCTCCTCCGTGTGAGGACTCAGCAAGAAAATGGCCGTCTGCAAACCAGGAAGTGGGCACTCGCCTGTCACAGAATCTGCTGGCACCTTCATTTGAGATTCCCAGCCTCCAGAACTGTGAGAAATAAATTTCCATTGGGTAAGCTGCCTTGGCTATAGTATTGTTATAACCTGAACAGACTAAGATGAGGGCTGATCATATTTATGGGTTTAAAGACTCGTCAGTCACGGCATAATCTCCCTTCTTCCTTAAGAAAAACTCCAAGGAAATGTCCAAGAAAAGGATCTGAATGTCCTTTAATAAATGCTGCCCAGGAGGCTTAAGAGTGTGGGGTTCCTCTTGCTTAACAGTTTGGGTACCTTTGGCAGGATTGGATATCCTTGTCACCTTCTGATCCTAAAAATGAGGACTTTATTTTACTTCCTTAGAAATTTAAATGGTTGTGGAGTGGGGGAGAAGAGGGGAATCACTTTAACACCAACCTTCACTCCAGCCCACGGTCTGAAAAGTCAACTGCAGTCATTTAAAAGCTGAAAATTGAACCCGAGTAGCTGGTTGCCTTTCCTATATTTTTCTTCCTTTCAGCTCTTAGTAATCAGCAAAAACAAGGAGGATCAATAAGCAAAAGAAAAGAAACCTGCAGTGAACTTGAAGCTTTTCGTTTTTTGGGTTTTTTTTTTTGAAGAAATACAATCAGTAGGTATCATTTTTGTGCCCTCCGAGCAGAGCCAGCACAGAGGGCCCTGATGGAGGGAGAAAACCATTAAGAGACTAAGCATAATTAACCATTAGAATTCATTAGTGACTATCAGGGTTCTTAGCTACTTCTGCAGATTTAAAATTAGGCTTAATTTCTAGAAATAGACACACAAGGGAGGCTTCTGCTGGTAAAGCAGTTAGGGATGTCTAAAAACCTCTTTTTGCCTCCAGGTTGATCTTCAGGTTCTGGTAGGTTCTCCATAGACCTTGCTCTCTCCACAGCTGGGAGTGACCCCAACGAAGTCTCCATGGCCAGTGCTGCTCTTCGGTGAAAGGAGCTTGGAAAGTATGAGATTCTTGACATTTGGGCCTTCATTTGTTTATTCACTTATTCATTCATTTAGCAAATACTGACTGAGTACCTAATACGTGCCAGGCATTCATGTACATGCTGGAAATAGACAGGTAGACAAGATGAACAAAACTCTCTGCTCTCAGGAGCGCACATTCTAAAGCAGGGGTAGGTGAACTTTCTTCTGGGAAGAGCCAGAGAATAAATATTTTAGGCTTCACAGGTCCTGTGATTTCTCTTTCACTACTGCTGTTAGAGTACAAAAGAAGACCTAGCCACAATGCAGATGAATGGTCATGACCATGTGTCAATATAACTTCATTATAGACTATGGACTCTGGAAAACAATCTGAGGGGTTTGAACTGGCGGGGGGGGTGGGAGGTTGGGGTACCAGGTGGTGGGTATTATAGAGGGCATGGATTGCATGGAGCACTGGGTGTGGTGAAAAAATAATGAATACTGTTATTCTGAAAATAAATTAATTAATTTAAAAAAATTAAAATTCTTTAAAAAAATAAAAATAAAAATAAGTGGTGGGTTGGAATGACCAGTTGGCCATAGTCTACTGATCCCTCTTCCAGAGATTTCATGATAAAATTTAGCTTCCCTTAGTTAGTTGTGGGTTTTTTTTCCCCCCCATTTTCAGTCCCCGGAGACTACTATATACCCAATTCATTTTTTTAGACTTCTTCCCCCTGTTTTCAGGGCCAAAAGTTCTGCCTATTGGAATACAGCAAATGTCAGCTCCCTGTCATCAGATTTCACTGGTGCTCCCTGACTGGCAGTGTAGATTTACAAGTACCTACAACTGGGCACAAGGCTAACGCACCCTTGTGTGATGTGCTGTCAGGATCACTGTCATCAGCCCCTGTCCACCCGTCTGGACTCTGTGTGGCTAAGTCTATTTAGGCTCTGCCAATGTCAGGGGAAGTATTAAATTACCCCCTTCTATCTGTTGCATTTCAGCTACCAGTCTGGACTTTCTCCTAGGACCTCAGTCATCAACGGACCACCATCCCACTAAATGTCTGCCCTGAGAGGTGAGTGGTTATAGATAGACCTCATGTGTCGAAGTCCTGCACTGCAATAAACTAGAAAAAACAGCCATGCTCCAAAGACTAGCAATCATTTTGATTCACTTGATTTCACATTAGTTGATAAGCTGTTTTATAACGGATAAGGAGAAGCAAGGGGAGAAGTGGGTGCATGTGGATGGTTGTGTGTGATGGCAGTTGGAATGCGATGGGAGAAAGAAATAGTGAGCCTGTTAAAATGTAACATAAATGCAACAGGTGGAGAACACTTTATGTTCTTAACAGTTTTTTCTGTTTCAACACCAGGTTTCTGTTTGGAGACAAAACTATCTTTGTTGGGAAAATTCTGTACTAAATGTGTTTTGTGTTAAATTTTGTGTTGAAGGTGACCCACTCTCTCCTCTTTCTGCTAGACAAAATCTCAGCAGGAGGGGGTGTGCTACTTGTCTTAACAGATGAAGACAAATTGCAAGCTCTTAAGCCAACCCCGTGGAGATGCTGATGAGCAGGGGCAGAGGGTCAGGGTGGGGGAGAAGGACGGTGCCCCCACGATGGTAGAAAGTTTTACCCAAAGTGTCTTCAGTAAACTCCACTAAAGGTACAAAGATTTGGCATGAGGATTTCTGTTGGTGATTAGGCAAAGACGGTGGAAAAGGATCTGTTTTTCCACTGGGGTTCCTGTGAGGCATCCCACAGAAAATGGGGCATAAGCTGGAGCGCTGGAGGCTGAGAAAGCAGGAGAACTTAGTACTTCCAGGAATTCTTGAAATGTTTGAGTGGGCGTCACACTGCCCAATCCCCCCTCAAGGGACAAGGGGGCTCAAAATTGATATCTGTGTGTTACATGAGCAAAATCCAAAATAAAATTACACATACCTTAAAAAGAAAGATATCCTAATCAAGTTAGTGCCAGAATTATCGTTCAATAAGCAAAGTAATCCTTGGAATTTTCGCTGTTCTCTCCCTGTGTTTTTGGCTCTCTCCACCACCCTTCTCTCTCTACACCAACCAGTGTTCCAAATTGATCACCATGTCCCACGACTTCATTGTAGCAAAACCTACTATAAGAATAGTTTATGGATTTGTTTGTGTCCAAGCATAAGAGCCTGCAATGTTAAGACTGCTTCTCAGGAATGTGAACCATAGCCTTGACATAATGGCATGGTGGGCTTACAGTGGGGTTTAATGGATCAGCCAGCATGTGGAAGGCATTCTAGAAGAAGCCCATTTAAGTGTCTTTAAAAACACACCAAGGCAGGAAAAAATAAGTTGGAGGCCTTCCACATATCTTACGACAAAATATATTTTAAATGAATCAAAGATAATATCCTAAATCATGGAGAAGTTACACAAAACTTTTACAGTGCAAAAATAAATAAATAAATAAATAAATAAATAAAAATAACAGGGGTGCCTGGGTGGCTCAGTGGGTTAAAGCCTCTACTTGCATCTCAAGTTATGATCCCAGGGTCCTGGGATCGAGCCCCGAATCGGGCTCTCTGCTCAGCAGGGAGCCTGCTTCCTCCTCTCTCTCTCTGCCTGCCTCTCTGCATACTTGTGATCTCTGTCTGTCAAATAAATAAATAAAATCTTTAAAAATAAATAAATAAATAGCAAAACTAAGGAAATATGGCAGTGAAAATATGATTTGCATCACATAGTAACAAGTGAAGTTTCTGTCTTAATATGTAATGATTTTTTTTAAGTTGTTCATTCATTTAACAAATACTTACTATATGTCAAGTATAGTTTGAGGCTTTCCTCTGGGGATACACAGTGGGCAAATGAGACGGATAAAGTCTCTATATTGAGGAGTGTGTGTGTAATGAGGTGTGGGAGGTGTTAAAAAGAGAAACTTCTAACATCTCAATGAACAAAAGCCTGAACTGGCAGATCCAATACAAATACACATAAAAGATGACAGTTTATACAATGGTATTCAATGAGGTACAGTGGAATGTCATTTCCACCTACCACACTGGTAATGATGGGCTTAATGTTAAGGAAGATGTTAGGGGAAAAGTTATCCTATGTATTGTTGATGAGGACATGAATTGGTGTGACTTTTCTGGGGGGCTATTTGTCAGTACATTTAAAAATCTAAAACATTCTTGCCCTTCACCTTGCCAAACCCACAGCTAGGAATTCATGCTCCAGTTACATTCACTCATTGCACAAAGGAGTTAGTGTAAGAATTACAGATTTAGAACTGTTTGCAATAGACAAACACTGGCGACAACTTTTTTTTTTTTTAAGTAGGTTCCACACCCAGCATGGAGCCCAATGTGGGGTTCAAACGCATGACCCCAAGATCAAGAGCTGAACTGAAATCAGGAGTTGGACACTTAACTGACTGAGCCACCCAGGTGCACCAGGAGACAACTTTTTTAAAGTAAGGGAGTAGTTCATTCAAATGCATTAGATTCCATCAAAGAAATACATAGCTCCTGTTGTATTTGCTGATGTAGAAAGAACAAGAACTTCTCATTGTATTACTAAGTTAAAAAATAAAAAAAAAGAAAGACTTCAAGAGCTTCCATTTGTATAAAGTAAAAGGATACTCATGCGCGCGCACACACACACACACACACAGATACGTGAGAAACTCTCAAGAGACTTTACTTTTAATTGGGAGTTTAGGGTGGAAGGAAGGCTCTTGTCATTACATAACTTGCTTTAAAAGATCACATGTCCATATAGTCTTTCAGTTGAAAACACTCTTTAATTTAAAAAAAAAATCCCCTGAATTTATACAGTATTTGTGAGGCCAATCATGCAGACTAGAATGTTCTTGAGTTCCCATGAAGCAATGCTGGGACATACAAGGGGCTGCACTGTCTCAGACAGGAGGGCCTGGTCCCTCATGGACCTTTGGGAACCTGCGAAGGAGGCCATGAAGGCCATTCCATAAGTGGAAATACCATCAATGCAATGTTTTCTGAGTCATCTATGAGACCAGGTCCTCTCTGCTAGGGTCAGTAAACTCTTTCTGGAAAAGGCCAGGAAGTCAATGCTTTAGGCTGACTGAATTTGCTGGCCTCTGTGCTAGGGCAGCTCACAGTGGGCAGCAGAGAGCCAAGAGCAAGGTGATGGGTTTGTGACTTGCCTCCCATTTACCGATGAGCAGCCTGTCTGGGCCCCCATAGATGGATGTCTTGGGGCCTGCACTTTTCTCCACTTCTCCAACCTGCTACATTCCTGGTACAGGAGGTGGAATTATAAGTTGAGATCTGGGTTCTCCATTCTCTTGTGAAAGCCCATCCCAGTCCCTCTGTCCTCCATCTCTCACTTCATCCTGTACCCGCCCCCCTCCAACCACAGACAGGTTATGTCCACCTTCTGGATAAATCTCTCCTCTCTGACCCTTCTAAGAGGTAGACAGAAGTAACAGACTCCATCCCTCACTTGAGAACTAGCTTCAGGCTCTCTCTTCCTTCCCTTATAGACCCTCCAGAACTCTGCTGGGAAGGTCAACCAAAATCTCCCAGTCCTGATTCCAGCCCCAGCATATTTTCCCTTGTGTGCATCTGGCTTCTAGTAGGCTCATTGTCATGTGAGTTCTAAAATTTCTGTTCCTAGAGCAGCATTGGCTATTGGCCCTATGTACTTTGAATAGTGCCTAGGAGAGAAAGGTGTGCATAAGGCCATTTGGCCATTTTGTGGAAGGACTATCTGATAACGACAAACAGGCACCAGGAAATAACTTTTTTTGTTGTTTTTCTTTTTAAATATAGCAGCAGCATCAGATTAGGGGAGGAAGGATTCTGGTGTTAGCCTCCAGCATAAAAAGACCGGAGACTCCCAAGTCTGATAGATAAACATATTGTCATTATGGCAAAGGATGGCAGAAAATCATGAGGGTGGTTAATTTATTTTACCTGGGCTGCATAAAGGCTCCTTCAGAGCAGAGCAGTCTGCTAGGTTTTCAGGGTTCGGGGCAGGTCTGCAGAAGGAAATGAGATGTGGTCACTGGCAGAGGCTGTGGGAACCACAGCGCAGATGTGGCTTCTGCATGTCCAGGCCAGCTTCTTGTCTGGAACTGGAGCCGGTGCTGGCCACAGCTGTAGGAAGAGCCATGAAATCTTGAGAAGCTCTGTGGCTTCATGGTGTATAACCATCACCAGCATCAAAGAGTTTGTTTCTCAATTATTTCCAGTGCAGATTAAGACAAATTATATGTCCGTTTCCTCATCTATGCTGACAGCTGATGGCCTTTTCAGCCCAAACTTTCTGCAGACTCTTTGATATTACTGGAAACTTTCCGATTCTAAGCTGAACTCCAAGCTTAGCTCTTTCTCCATACTAATGTCTTCTCTTGGTTGCGTCTTCTTCTTATCCGTTCAACTCACCATCTTTGGTCCTCTTTTTCTGTCCACTCACCTAGAAAGAAAGTAAACCCACCAGAGTCATTTCATACAATTGTTTTCTTTATTTAACAGAAAGTTGAGTACCTGCTCTATGCTTGGCACAATGCTAGACCCAAGGGACTCAGCAACTGATGAGTTTGTTACAGTCCTTTCCTCACGTTACCCATGGTCTAGCCCAAATCAGGCAGGTAAATGCTAATAAGATACATACCATGAGAGGGAAGTAAGGATGCTATAGAGAAATCACGTCAGGAGAGCACCTCTCCTGGTCTCTGATATAAAGGAAAGTCTTGGGGAAGCAGAGCTGGGAGTGTTGCAGGCAAAGGGAAGCAGCATCTACAAAGACCCAGAGGCAGAAGAGAGAATGGCATATTTTAGGAAACAAAAGAAGTTCCAGATGGACAGGACTCAGAGGGTGAGGGGAATATGGTGACAGGTGATGTAGGAGAGGTGAGCCAGATCACCCAAAGTGACAAGCGATAGCCTAAGGGCCACTGAGAAGTTTTGAGGAAGAGGATGGCATGGCCACATTTTAGGAAGTGATCTTCCTAAATGAATTTTAGGAAGTTAGTTCAGCCTACCATGCTAAGATCAACCCATAAGGGAGGAAGGTTGGAAGTGGGGAGCTCTGTTAGGAGGCTGCACCAGTTACCCAGGTAAGGGAGACATGGTGGGCTTAGTGGGGTGGTTAGAGGAGGAATGGTGAGAAGGGTTGGAGAGATGTGTGTTTGATACTTAGAATCTGTGAGAGGTTGGCAATGGCAGGGTGAGAGGTAGGAGATACTGAGGGCAGAGGCCATGTTTCTGGTTCTGGGTGGGTTGCAGTTTATGGAAGTAGGACTAATAGGAAGAGGGGTGGACATAAGGGTAGGAGGAAGGAGACAATGAGTTTGGTTTTGAATATGTTGCCTTTGAGGTTCTTGGGGACATCACTGTGATATGTCCATTAGGGTCTGCATCTCAGGAAGAAGCTCTGGCCAACAGATGTAAAACTGGAGCTCATGGCAATCAAGGTCAAGGCAGGAGTAGGCAATACTGAGACAGAGTGTGATGTGACAGTATATGCAAGTCAAAGTCAGCACAATGTGGAACACCAGCATTTAAGGGGGTGGAGGCGGGGAGAGAGAGGGGGGATCTTTCCAATGACAACACGGTGAGCAGCAAGAGAGGTAAATAAGGGGTGGGTGACGTCAGAGAAGTCCCAAAGAGGAGCATGACCAGTGCCAGATGCTGCTGCTGGATCAGGGGCATAAATGACTGGAAATGGCCATTGCCATTTAGCAATGTTTAACAGTAAGGACACCTTTGGGCATCATGGTGGAAACATGAAGAGACATAATGGGGATGCAGACCATGATGACCAGGAAGGAGGAATGAAGAATTGGATACAGTGCACAGATCTCTCCTAAGAAAGCAGGCGGTAAAGAGAAGAGAGATGGAAACAGATGTGTTTGCAGAACCACTCCTTTTTTAACCATGTGTAGATACCACTGGGAAGGAGTCCGTAGGGAGAAAGAGATTGTGACTGTAGAGGAAGCAGAAGATAGACTGATCAGAGAGAGGTCTCCAGGATGGCGGTGGGGGATGCAGCCTGAGCCATGCCTTCCTCTTCCCTTAGAGAGGAAAGGAGTGGTGGCAGGTACACAGAAAAGGTAGCAGACTGGGGGGCATTTCTTCCTTCATGACCATTAATCCTTCATGAATTCCTGTGCCTGTGCCCTTATTCACACTGTTGCTTTCACCTGGATTACCCCTCTCACTTGCTTTAGGAAAACCCTATCCATTTATAAGGCCCAGGCAGGAAGCAGTCAGCTTCTCTCCTCTGCGATTACACACTCCCCCCTCATCATTGATCTCTGAAGGTTACCTGTGCTTTTGTGCCTTCTTTCTCTTTCCAGGTTGGATGCTCCTTGAGGGCAAGAACTAGGCCAAGCAATTTTTAATGTTTCCCACTGTTCTGGACACAGCAGATACTCCAAAAGGACTTTCCAATTTATTGGCACAAAATTGAAAAAATGTTCATCCCGACATCCCACCAACATCTCCTTCATGCTAACATCTTAGAAAAAGGAATGGATAAGCAAATTCAAACTCTAATCAGGCTGGGTACGGAGGGCACAGAGTAGGAGTAGTAGCTTGGGGGACAGGGAATATGGGGTTAATTCTTTTTTTTTTTTTTTTAAAGATTTTTGTTTATTTGACAGAGATCACAAGTAGACAGAGAGGCAGGCAGAGAGAGAGAGAGGGAAGCAGGGCCCCCGCTGAGCAGAGAGCCCCATGTGGGACTCGATCCCAGGACCCCGGGATCATGACCTGAGCCGAAGGCAGCGGCTTAACCCACTGAGCCACCCAGGCGCCCCGGGTTAATTCTTGACTTAAACATGCATTAGCTGTTTTGTGCTGGGTGAGTCAGTTAAGAATTTGGGATCTTCATTTCTTCTTTCTAAGCTGGAGTTTATGCTATCCACCTAACTGGGCATAACAAATATTAAGTGTCCTTATTGCTTAAAACATTTGAAATCAAAATTTATGTCTTTTTTTAAAAAAATATTTTATTTATTTATTTGACAGACAGGAATCACAAGCAGGCAGAGAGGCAGGCAGAGAGAGAGGAAGGGAAACGGGCTCCTTGCTGAGTGGAGAACCCAATGCAGGGCTTGATCCCAGGACCCTGAAATCATGACCTGAGCCGAAGGCAGAGGCTGAACCACTGAGCCACCCAGGCGCCCCCAAGATTTATGTCTTTCAACCAAAAATATCTGAACACATATGGAATTTCAGAGTAGGAAATTTATAGGAGGACAGGCCATGTCTTCAAGGCTGCTGAGGGTGTACAGCGTTCATGGATGATAGGATTATGTGACAGTGTATATTCTGGAAAATGGTGTGATGTAAGGAAGCATGGAGTGTGACCATGCAGTAGTGTATAGCAAACAGTGTGATGTATGATAGCATGGGATATGGTGGTATGGACTCTGGTATGGACTCTGGCACGTAGTATGTGACCAGAGTAGATGATGTGACTATGTGTAGCGTGTCTCGTGTGACACACGTGGCCTGTGATGGGACAGTGGTGGTGTGTACTGCGTGACACATGGTTATGCGGTAGGACATAATGTGACCCATGTGTAGAGGCGTGTATTATGCAAAGTGCAACCAGGACGACATAGGATATGACTAGATCGTGCTCTAGGAAGATTAATTCAGCAGCACAGGGGGCTTTAGGGAAAGCAGAATCTAGGAAACAGAGAGGCCTGCCAGAGACTGTTGGGCTGGGCCAGGTGACGGTGATGAGGGCACTGGCAGGAGGGACTGCAACAGGGGTCGATGCAAGCGTTAGGACAGCAGCACATGGCACCTGAATGTCCTGCAGGCAGCTCAAACTCAACATGTCTCGAACTGAAGTTGTTACCTCCCTTCTGGAGTCTGTCCTTTCCTCTGCTCGTCCTTACCGATGATGAAACAATCCAATTGCCCAGGCAAGAACCTCTGAGTCATCTCAGCCCTGGCTTTTCCGCTCACTCAGCTGCACCATGAACTTGGCCACAGATAGCTATGTCAATGTCAAGAGGCTGCTGCCTCTGCCCTGCTTTCCTAGGGTTTCCCCGGATCACAGGCCACAGAGCTCGCAGACACTGCTAAGCAGAGAGGAAGGCCAAGGGCATATCCTTGTTGACATTTTAGAAACAGAGGGAGGTACAGAGCAGAAAGAGGAATAGAAAGGAAAATAGGAATAGAAACCAAGGACTGATAAAATTATTTTTTTCTAAAGATTTAATTTATTTATCAGAGAGAGAGAGGGAGAGAGAGCAAGCACAGGCAGACAGAATGGCAGGCAGAGGCAGAGGAAGAAGCAGGCTCTCCGCTGAGCAAGGAGCCCGATGTGGGACTCGATCCCAGGATGCTGGAATCATGACCTGAGCTGAAGGCAGCTGCTTAACCAACTGAGCCACCCAGGCATCCCAGGACTGATAAAATTTAAAGGAGGCTGGCCTGCAACACCCAATTCAATAAAGATGTCAAGGAGGATGACGTCTGGAGGAAAAACTCTTCCCCAGTTAGAGCTGCTGCTTATTTCTCATCCCGTGAAGTGTAAGGGAAAGGCTATGTTTCCATGATATTCAGATGCAAAATGCAAAGGGAAAAATTCTTGCAAATCATCTTTTTGGGCAGTCTGTAAACTAGAAAAAAAAATGAGGAGGAAGTTATCAAATTCAAACTTCAGGAGGTCAAAAGCAGAATTCTTCATTCAAAATAGTACAGCAGATACACCATTCTTTAGTCCACAAACACCAGTGTGGAAAATAAATGTAATTTTCTTTGTTTTCCTACAACTGAATTTTGCTTCTGTCTTGGGTTTCCTTTTCACTCACAAGCTTATCCAAAACATTTCCTGTAATATGGCGCAGCTGCTATGGAAAGCAATATGTGGTTGCTCCATGATTCATTTAAAAAGCAAACATAAAATCATCACATGACCCAGCAGTTTCACTTTCAGATAGAGTCCAGAGAGTCAAAAGCAGAAGCTCAAAGAAATAGCTGTACCCTATGCTTAGAGCAGAATAACCAAATGGCAGGAGAAACCCAAGTGTCCATCAACAGATGAATGAACAAACAAAATTGGTATATCCATACAGTAGAATATTATTCTGCCTTAAAAAGGAAGAAAATCCTGACACATGCTATAACATGGATGACCCTTGATGACATTATGCTTCCTGAAAAGGACAAATACTGGATGATTTACATGAGGTCCCTAGAGTAGTGAAATTGTTGCAGCCAGAAAGTAGAATGGCGGTCACTGGGGGCTGGCGGGAGGAGAAGAGAGTCCTTATGATGATGGTAGCACAATACATAAGTATTTAATGCCATTGAGCTATATATTTTAAAATGGTAATGTGGTAAGTATTATGTGTGTGAGAAACAAGACAGTAATTTATCAAAAAAGATTAATCTAAAATATTACAAAGAAATTCAGTCACTTAAGTGTTATTCTCAGGATTCTTAGATTTAAGCTCAGGAACAGAGAATTTTTTTGTTTCTCTTCTGTGGTCTCACCTGATGTCATGAGGGAATAAGGGAGATGATGAAGTAGTGCCTGGGACATCTCTTTAGGCACCCAATGATGCCACCTTCCCCCAGACCCTCAGACGCCAGAGGTCCCCTGCTAGAGGGTCTCTGCCAGTTTCTGCTGTAGGACTCCTGCTTGAGACCATGACCCCCCTTCAGGTCAGGCAGCTTCATGCCCAGTGTGGAGCCCAACGTGGAGCTTGAATTCATAACCCTGAGATCAAGACCTGAGCTGAGATCAAGAGCCAGATGCTTCACTGACTCAGCCACCCAGGTTCCCTGGTCAGCCAGCTTTTGATGGATACTCTGGTCACCTCCAATGTTGAGCTGTTACAAGTTGTGCTCCTATGAACATCCTCATAGGTGCTCATGTGAACATCTGTTTGCCCTTCTGCTGGGCATTTATCTAAATACGAAGCCAGGGTCTGCACAGGTTCAGGCTTAGCAGATATTGCCACACTGTTTTCCAATGAGGTTCGCCATTTTATGCTCCCACCCAGCAGCACACAATTGATGACTGTCCCACCAACACTAGATGCTTTTTGCCTTTTTCATTGTAATCATTCTGGTGGGTGTGTTGAAGTGATGCATTGTGATTTTATTTTTGCATTTCCCTGCTGATGGACTTGAACCTCTGTGCATATGTTTATTCACCATATAGATACCTTCTTCTGGAAGTGTCTGTTCAAGTATTTGGTTCTTCTTTCTGTTTTATTTTTTAACTGATTAGTAAAATTCACATATTTACACATAATATTTATACATTATATCTTTATGTATATGTTACATAAAATTTACAGTATTGTAATTACAAATATATAATAAATTATGTAATATATATATTTTATTATGCACATGAATCCCTTCTTGAGTATATGTATTGCAAATAATATAACTCTACTCCATAGCTTGCCTTTTTGTTCCTTTCAAGGTATATTTCCATACACAGAAATTAGTAATGTTAACGTGATGCAATATATCAATTTTTCCCTCGACAACCATAAATTTATGTACCATGTTTAAGAAATCTTTGCCTATACTCACAAAGATATTTTTCTAGAATCTTCATTGTCATATCATTCGTATTTTCATCTTCAGTTCACTGGAATCAATTTTTTGACATAAAATAGAAGCCAAGATTTTTTTTCCATATGAATATTCATTTGGCTCAACACCATTTATTAAGAAAACTGTCCTTTCCTTGATGTACTGCAATGCTACTGTCACAGGTCAGGAGATGGTATTATGTGCTGGCCTGTTTATGAATTCTCTCTTCCGTTCTACTCCTCATTGTGTCTATTCTTTCTTTTTTTAAATGATTTCAGTTAGTTAGTTGAGTGAGAGAGTGAAAGAGAGCATGAGAGCCAGGTGAAGAGCAGAGGGAGAAGCAGACTCCCCACTGAGCAGGGAGCCTGACACTGGGCTCGATCCCGGGACTCCAGGATAGTATTTTCTGTTTTTTAAACTTACGTTTTGATCATTTTACTACATTTTAGGCATGCTATGGAGTCTTATTTTTCTTCTATGCCATGGCCCTTCCCCTGAAGCCTTCTTGCACTATCTTCAGTTGGGGCGCAATCATATTCTGATGGTCTTGGTTCTCATCAGTATACCATCTCTGCGAGGACATGGTCTTGACTCTACCTTCAAAAATACATCTACCTTCCCTCCTGTTACCAGCGTAGAGATTATTTTCTCTTGTGTGGCTCTTTGCAGAAGCCTCCTCTGTGATCCCTCCACTGCCACTCTGGACTAACTATAATCTAACCCCCAGAGACCAGCCAGAGTGAGCGTGTTAAACACAAACCAGATAATAATACCCCTCAGCTCAAAATCCCACTCTATTATCCCATCTCAGAGTAAAAATTAGAATCCTTTCATAGTTTGTAAGACCCTCTTGTTCATCTTATTTCCCACTGTTATCCGGGTGCTCCCTTCACTCCAGGCAAACTGGCCTCCTAACTGCTCCCAGAACATACCAGGTATGTCCCACTTTAGGACCTTTGTCCTGGCTATCCTTTCTGCATGATACACATTTCCTCTTTCTATAGATATCCATGTGGCTCCCTCCCTCTCCTCCTCCAGGTCTTTGAGCAAATATTTCTTTCTTAATGAGGCCCTTATTGCCACCCCATTTAAAGTCACAGCTCACTCCCTAGCCCCCTAGCCCCTTATCATACTCCTTTTAGTCCCCAAGGTGTCTTACCAGTTTCTACTGTAGGAGATCATTCCCTTCTTAATTGGGTTTATTGTTATTTGCTCCTCCCACTAGAGTGTGATCTTCAAGATTCAGGGATTTCGTTTATTTTTTTCACTAAAACATTCCCATCAACTTACACAGTGCCAAGCATGTGTACATATTCATGAAATATTTGCTGAATTAATGAATAAAAAATTAAAAGATACTAATTAAGATGTGATGGAGGAGAAGGTGGAGACAAAATCACATTTAGGATTTCAGGAACCATGATGAAAGCAATTGAAACTACATTTTCTTTTTATTTTCAGTGAGTGTTACTACTTTCCATTTTGTATATCATTTGTGTGTCCAATTTGCCTGTCAGAGCCTTGTAGAATGGGCTGCTGGCCATGATGAGGATTTTGATGAATGGTATATTTTAAACTCTTCACTTAGTCTTCCCTGGAGAAGAACCTACAGACTTGACTATCAATATCCACATTATTGATATCAAGAGAAAACAGTTAACTGTATCATAGCCAGAACATTTAACTGTTGAGTTTCCTGCCCAGGATCCTGAGTTGGAGGAGATGCTCATCTTGTCTCATCGGGGTTTAACTATGCAAACTCAATGATTATAGTTTAATTAAAAATATCAAGCCTTTGTCCCCCTTAACTTCTCTTACCCTACCCCCAAATCATGGAATAGACTGGTTTCAGACATGAGAAGAGAAAAAGCAAAGCAGGAAGGAGAGAAGAAAGAATGAAAGGAAGGAAGGAAGGAGGAAAGGAAGGATGGAAGGAAGAATGAAAGAAGAAAGAAAGAATTTACAAAATTTTACTCTTCTCAAAGACACCAACTCACCTAGGAGTACCAATCACGCATCTCTACTCCCACCCTCTTCCCTTTGAGTCAGTAAAAAAGCTACAAAAATGTCAACCTAATCTCAGCTCAACTCACTTTTTAGTGATTAATGCAAAATACACATTTTTAAGGTGTATCAATTCTTCAGAATGAAATACACTTAGTCCACAGATTTTTTTAACAGATATAATAATTTTTTTACTTTTTTTTGAACATCAACTTTTATTTCTTAACATCTTAATTCTTTTTCAGTGTTCTAAGATTCATTGTTTATGCACCACACCCAATGCTCCATGCAATATGTGCCTTCCTTAATACCCACCACCAGGCTCACCCATTCCCCCTTCCCCTCCGGAATGTGAATCTATGCACTGCTTCCTCAGGAAAACCTCACTGTAAATTTGAGCTGAACCAAAAAAGTGTGCTCAGATGGAATGGATTTATATTCCTTAGCAAATTAGTTTGTGTCCAAAACCCTCAGTTTGTTTCTCATAGACCACAGTCTCTCATGCTTCAGCTAGTCCACAGATTTTTAGGAAAGTATAAATTATAATTTCAAAAAATAATAGAATTTAACATTATTACAATTGGGTGCAAAAAACAAACAAACAAACCCAAACTAGCTAAGAATATCCCTCCATGAAGATTTTAGGAATCATGATGAAAGCAATTGAAACTACATTTTCTTTTCATGATCAGTAAGTGTAATTATTTTCCATTTTGTACATCATTTGTGTGTCCAAGTTGCCTGCCAGGGCCTTATAGAATGCTGGCCATTGTATTAGCAGTATGTATATGTGTGAATGCTGAAGATCTGTCTAGATTTAAAGTCATGGGTAATAAACTCAGATCCATTCAGTGTCCAAGTAAGTATTGTGGATGGAAGCAACAGTGAGTTGGATCTCATAGGGGCAGATGCCACTGACATCCAACCACATTTCTGTCCAGGATCTGGCTCCAGTGTATCCAGATCGTCCCATTAAAGCTAAATAAAGAAATAGACAGAGAGAGAGATCTGTTTATATGAAATCTGATTTATTTGCTGGCAACTATCAAATGTTACTATATGAAAGTCACTTTTACAGCTTAAAATCAGCCACATCACAATTTCATGAGGCATGGCATACTGAATAAAGGTCCCCAAGAATACCCTGGGAACCTGCAAAAACTACCTTATACGGAGAAATGGTCTTTGCCAATGTGATTGAGTTAAGGACCTTGAGAAGGGATTTTATCCTGGACTATTTAGATAGGCCCTAAACGCAACCACAAATGTCCTTATATGTGAGGAGAGAGTGATTTCACACAGAAGGGGTGAAGGCAATGTGACCAGAGATTGGGGTGATGTGGCCACAAGTCAAGGAATGCTGGCAGCCAATGGAAGCTGAACATATGAGGGACAAGTCTTGAGCTAGAGTCTCTGGGTAGAGCAAAGCCCTACTAACACCTTGATTTTAGCCCAGTGAAATTGATTTTGGACTTCTGGCCTCCAGAACTGTAAGAGAATAAATGTGTGCTGTTTTAAGCCACCAAGTTTATGGCAATTTGTTACAGCATCCATAGGAAACCAATTCATATGGGCTGACAATACGTTATGGGTTGATACACATGAATTAATTCAAATACAGATACATACAGATATAAACGCGTGTGTTTATGTGCATATGTATAAAAGCAACATGCAGGCCAAATACAGCATATCTGCAAGGTAGATCTGTCCCTCAAACAATTAGTTTGTGTCTGTTTTAAACACTGTTTGTTATTCATCTTCCTCTTATCTATGGTAACTGGCACTGTGCGCTACAACTTCATCAAACATATTTTTGAATCACTGCCAATGGAAGGTAAAAAGATTTTGCCAAAACATTACTTAAGGCTTTGTGTTTCCCCACATTCCCATGCAAAGGCTTACTAAGTCCAGCTTTTCTTTACCTCTGGTGCATTCATTGAGACAAGAGTGACCTTTATTATTTTTTATAAGTTTTTTATTATGTTAGTCACCATACAGTACATCATTAGTTTTTTATGTAGTGTTCCATGATTCATTGTCTGTGTATAACACCCAGTGCTCCACACAATATGTGCCCTCCCTTAATACCCATCACCGGGCTAACCCAACCCCCCACAACCCTCCCCTCTGAAACCCTGTTTGTCTCCCCGAAGTCCATAGTCTCTCATGATTCGTCTCCCAAATACTGTCTTTAGATTCGATTTATCAAGTGCAGGGTAGGATGACATACCTGGTCAGGAGGGAGAAGAAACTGCAGGCAAAAGCAAAACCTGTTAATTTCACAGCCCGGGTATGTCGATCCACAGTCTGGCTGCTGTCTTGGCTACAGCACCTGGTTGTGGAACTGGCCTCTAGCACTCACTTGCGTTATTTTCAGCTCTGTGATCTCAGCTCTTGAGCTTCCACGAGGTTCCAGTTCTGTTTCCCGAAAATAAACGCTTCTCTCGGG
The DNA here is from genome assembly GCF_020171115.1 of Neogale vison. Lineage (NCBI taxonomy): Eukaryota > Metazoa > Chordata > Mammalia > Carnivora > Mustelidae > Neogale > Neogale vison. The sequence continues at coordinate 76,148,730 of NC_058099.1, read as the reverse complement.
TTGCCTCCAATGTGTTGCTGCTGTGCAACTGAAGTACTTCCGTAGCTGCTGGATGCCACCGGAAGTAATTCCGTAGCTTCTTCCGGAGTCAGCTCAGCCATTTTCCCTCTGCTGTGAAGTGCAGCAGGGTTACCGCAGTCCCACTGATAAGAGAAGCTTACGCCGGAATGTGAATCTATGCACTGCTTCCTCAGGAAAACCTCACTGTAAATTTGAGCTGAACCAAAAAAGTGTGCTCAGATGGAATGGATTTATATTCCTTAGCAAATTCTTGTCTCATGGACAGGAACCAGCAGTGTGAGAAATGGCGCCCGTCAAGGAGACCTCATGGAGAGTAGTGCTGGTCCAGAGCTTCCCCAGGGAGAGAGAACTCCAAGGGTGTGATTAGTTTCTCTCTTTCCCTGCTTCCTCACAGAAGGCAGAGACAGGACGGGAGAAAGTTTTAACAGCAGTGCTGCTAGTCTGCACGAAACAGACCATTTTCTTTTTAATCATAAGGGAATAATTTTCCTCCACTTAACCATCAGTTTTGTCCTTTGAAGTCAGATCTTGTGCTAAGTCCAATTTGCACGGACTAGTCCTGTAGGAAACTTTTTAATCACTTACACGATTAGCCTGTTTCTGATGTCGGACTGTCTTGGTCCCCGAAGTGAATCACATGCACGTATCTGGTACATTTAGCAGAGGGAAAATAATTGAAAATCAGATTAACAAGATTTTAAGCAGAAACATGACACAGCTTTCCTTGCTCCCTCTTCCTGGGAGTGGGAAGGAGATGTGTCTGGCTTTTTAAGTCGGGACATTTTTGAAGGTCAAAAGGAGGAGACTTAAGGTTTCTTGGCAAGTCTGTTGACTTTCTGTGGGGCACCTGAAGCATCTGCTGAGAGACAGGAGGACTTGTTTTGTCCGAATGAAACCGGATGGAAGCGGCAGCGGGATAATTAAAAAGTATTTAGTTGAGACCTTCCAGGGTTCATAACACTGGATTGGGCATGCACATGGGAAGAGATTACATTCATTACAAGGATTAGAAATAAGGAGAAAAAAACAAATACCAGAAAAGAAAAATTAGACCACCAAATAAGACAGAAACTATATCAATGCCAAAAATATGTTTTCTTCCAACTCTGAAAATAGACCTGCCGACTTCTCTAAGAAACATGGATTTTAAACTGTTGGAAAACATAAAAGCAAGCTTAAAAGTAATAAGAGGGCATGTGTTAGAAACTAGGGCGTCTAATAACAAGCATTTTTGTGTTATTATTGAACAGCTCTGTGCTTCCAAATGTTTGATTAAAGTTTCTGTTATTAATTAAAGCTAAGTGTGTCCCGTGAAGTAGGCCAAAGAGGAACATCTGAATTCTCAATACATACCTGAAAGATTGGCTCCTTCTGTACTCCTTACCAATTCTGACTCGTGCCACGCCAGGATTCTTTTGCTTCCCACCTACCTATGTTTTCCCCCCCATGGTATCTGCCTTCCTTTATAGGTCAGTAAGTGATGAGCTTCAAAAATAAATATTCATTCATTTATTTATTTAATACATTTTTATGGAAGACCTGTTTATGCCACCCAGTATTTTAAATGTCCCAGGTGCCTTAGTGAACAGAGTGGATCCCAACTCCTACAGAGTTTATACTGTAGGATAATTGTGCAACGTGCCAAATGGACAAATGGACACCTCATTGGACACCTCAAATGGATAGCTGCTCACCCTCTACTTGCCCTGGCTATTTCAGACTTGAATGCAACTATAATTGGGGACCATTATCTCATTTGATGCTATTGTATTTTTAAGTTCAGACATAATATGGTCGTTCACCCTGAGGCCAACCAGACAGCCAACACTGTCTTGGAGGGGCAAACAGGCTCCATTCAGCCTGTGCTTAAAGTGTTCTGTCAAGAACTTGATGCCACTGTGACCTTCATTCCTTCCTTTACAATTTATTTTTTCCTTTTCCGCCCCATATACTTTTATCCTTGGTGTGCTGACATTTCACAATGATGTTACAGAGTTTGAATCTTCCATCATGCATTGGGGCAGGTACTCTTTGGGCCTTTCTAACAGGGAGACATGTGTCTTTGAGGTCTGAGAAATTTTCCGGTATGCCCTAGTTAATAAATAATTCTCCACTGTTGCTGCTTTAAAAATAACAACAACAACAAAATACGAAATCTTTTGTAATTCCTAATAGTTTAATATTAGATTTTCTGATCTATTTAATTTTTAAAAATTTTCTCTCGTATTTTTATGGTGTTGGCTTTGGATTTATCTTCTTTGAATTTGCCCAGACTTTGTTTTTCAAGACTTTCACTGTATTTTTAACTCAATTTAATTTAGTTTCTGGAATCATCTTGTTTTTTCTTCCTTTCTTCTAGTTTCCAACCTGGTTTTGCTAGCAAATACAAGGGTAAGCTAGTTTGCAGGAACAAATGAACAGTGAGCAGGGATTAAGGTGAGGTGAGCGGGCACTCTCTTCCAATGCCCAATTTTAAGGTAATACTAAAAAACTCAGAATTAGAGAAGGTGGAATTCAGGTCACAGAATTAAGACAATAAAGGACACTTTATTATGCTAAAAGGGACATTTTGTAATGTTGCTATGACAATTATGAATGTATACCCTCCAAATAAAATCAGCAATTATTTTTTAAAAAGTCAAAAGACACCAAGAGAATAAGAAATGCACGTGTAGTTCAAAATTTTAATTCACTTCTGCCAGATGATGAAGATCAAGGACAAAAAAGAAACAACAACAACAACAAAAAAAAAAAACCAATCTAAGCATACAGAAGTGAATACTACAATTAGATTGCTATATTTCAAATTCTGTACTCTGAAAATAGAGATAAAACTTGTTTCCTAGTGCCTATAGTGCATCTTTAACAATCGACCATAAAAATTGAGAGCATAGGAAAAAACATTAATACATCCCAAAATGTAAAATAGCAAGGATAATAGTCTCTGATTATAATACAATAAAACTAAAAATTAACAGCAACATGACATTTTTTTTCTTCCTAGGAATTACAAAATGGGAATGTCAACCAAAATGCTTTGTAATTCAAACACAATTTGTCAGAACAACTAGATATGGCTAAATCTGCTCAGAAAAAAACCATTCATATCCTTAAACAATGCCATCAATAGACAAGAATAAAATCATTGGCTCAAAAATTTTGAAAAATAAGTATAGACCAAAAGAAAATAGAAGAATTCATAAAGATAAAAAGTACATTGAAACAAAAAAAATGTTAAAATTCATTTTAAAATTTTAAAGTTAGTACTTTGGAAAAAAGACTAGAACAGGTAACTCACAAGATAAGGAAATAAGGAAAAAATTTACATACACACAAAATAAGAAAAGAGGAAACAGGCACATAAGTTAAGAAATAAGTTAAAAGAAATGCTAAGAGACAATTTTGTTCAACTCTGTGTAGTATATTAACACCTCATGAAATGGGCTATTTTCAGGAAAAACTTTAAACAAAATTGACCTCAGAAGAGACAGAATAGCCTAAGCAGACTGTTATCTTTAAAAAAAAAAAAAAAAAGTTTTATTTATTTATTTGAGATAGAGCAAAAGAGTGAAAGAGCAGGGGGAGGGCCAGAAGGAGAGGGAGAAACAGACTCCCCAGTGAGCAGGGAGCCCAACTTGGGACTGGATCCCAGGACTCCGGTATCATCACTGGAGCCTAAGGCAGATGCTTAACCTACTGAGCCATCCAGGTGCCCCTAAACACACTGATTTCCACAAAATAACGGAACCTGTAAAAAAAAAAAAAAGTGTCCTATCCAAATAGTTTCATAGCAAACCAGCCAAATCTGTAAAAAGCAAATGATTTAGTAGTATTTAAAATAACCCAGAGCATATAAAAAATCTAAAATTCTTTTTATGATTCCAAAACTGACAAGATGGAACAAGATCAATGAATTTCAACAACAACAAGAAAAACTTAAAATATTTACAAACAGAAGTCAGTAGCACAACAAAAGAATATATATATGGCCACAGGGGAATTATTTCAAAATGTAAAAGATGGTTTATAAAAGAAGTCAATTAACTAAATTCAGGACATTAATTGGTCTAAGGGAAAACACACACACACACACACACATACACAAACAGTCTTCCATACCAACTGATAAGGTATTTAATAATATTCAACATAATGAATGAAGAGATAAATCAATGGCTACCTCTTTGAAATAATACTAAAATTGTTCATTCAACCCCCAGCTAACATCATTCTTAATGGGACAATATTAGAAGCATTCTTACTGAATTCCTGAAGTCAGGAATAAGGCAAGAGTATATCCCCTGTGTTACACTGGTTCATCCTTCTTCCTATGCACAACCTTTTCAATGTAAATTTTCTGTGCTGACCTCTTGGCTTGCTTTGACCAACGATGGGATTTAAGTGATACCATGTCAGTTCCCACTGCTGCTAAGGCCTCAAGAAATGCTTGGATTCCTTGCCATCCAAGAAAAGAAGCCCAAGATGGCCTTCTAGAGGAAGAACAATCACAAAGAGATCTGAGTTATCCATCCTCTCCCAGAGGACACTATGTTAGACCATCTGATAGATGGTCAAACCACAGTGAACTACAGATGCCTAAAGGAGCCCAGATGAGACCAGAGTAGCTGCTCAGCCAGCTTGCAGCCCTGTCTGTGCTCATGTATAAATAGTTACTATTTTAAGACAGCAAATTTTGAGGGAACTCGTTCTGTAGTAGTAGGATGGCACTAACTGTAACAGCCACTGTGACCAAATTGCGTTTTTCCCTCTATTAGCAAGGCTAGCCATATAATTAGACAAGAGAAAGAAATTGGAAAGAGGAAAGCAACTATTGGTATTTGCAGAGGTAAAGAATGTGTAGCTGGATAACACAAGATTATCAACACTGATCATAAGCAATGCAAACAATTCCGCAAACCAATGGAAAACTAACGTACTACAGAGACGCCAGTGGATTTCATATATATAAACAATAGCCAATTGTAAATCAAAACTGAAGAAAATGGCCAGTTTATCATAGAAACAAAGAAAGATAAAATATGTAGGGATAAATTCAACAGGAAATGTGGGAGATGTTTAAGGAAAGTTTAAACACTCTTAAGGGACCCAGGAAAGACACGAAAAATTAGAGATATTACCAAATTCGTAAAGAAGATGAATAAATGATGGCTCATCTCTATATTGGGCCACTCTGCAGCTATGAAAGGAAACATGGAAGCTATTTTTCATTCATAATAAAAGTCCTCCAAGATATATTTTAAGTGAAAAGACCAAGCTACTAAAACACACACAGTATATTCCCATTTACATTGAAAAATGACATGGATAAATAATATTTATCTAGATTAAATTGTATTAGCATAACACCATCCAGAAGAATGAGCAAGGAGCTACTAGTAATTGCTCACATGGCTGGAGTGGGGTTGGAAATGGAGCAAATGGGAGGCCTTTATATGTTTATTGTATCTTCTTTGTACTTTTGCTGTTTGAAACATGGGAATCATTGAACAATGCCAATAAGTAAGTTTTAAAAAATTGTTTGAGCAGGAAAAAAAAAAATCAGACCCACATAGCCAAGGTTCGCAGATCTGGGACTCAGAGTGGGGCTCTCTGATGCCGCATTTGAATGGGCCCCATCAGACAGCCGGAGCAATATGCCTGAAATGGGTTAGGGACAGGCTTCTGAAGTATGTTCTGTGGGAAGAATAGGGAGGTGCCGAAAGAGGTGAAGGGGTTGTAGCGATCTCTGGAAGTCTTTGCTGTCGGAATTGTCTTACCTCTCCAAGTGGGAATAATGGACAAAAATACCTATTGCCTATCAAAAAGGGAGTGCCCCACCTTTGCCCTGGGGCCCCTGAGGATTGGGTGATGGCTGTGAGACTGGTTCCCCCAGTCCAGCAATCTCCCCAAGGCTCCACTTCAAATAAACTAGAAACTCTTATACAAATGCAACTCTTCTGCCTTTCCCTCCTCACCTCCCCTGCAATTTTCAATCCAGCGCACTGTGGGCAACTCTCCCTTAGCCCACAGAAAAGAGCAGCTGCTTGCATAACTCTTTCTAAAACCCCTCACGCCTCTGGGCTACCCTTCCATTGTTGTGATCTTCTGTTTCACAGCCCATCTTTCTGAAAAACTGTAGGTCTCCTGGTTTGTTCTGAAGAAGGGAAATCTGAATGAAACCTACACACAAACACGTTCAGCCACATCTCTGATTCTCATTTGCTACTGCATGGACCATTTCCTTTCTGGGATTAAAAAAACCCCATGTGCTCACCCTTGCAAGGCTTCAATGGGACTTACTCATCCTGATGTCCCTGACAACCATACCACTCAAAATGTGGCCTGTAGATCAGAAGAATCAGCGTCACCTGGGAGCTTGATGGAAATGCCAAGTCTTGGGACCCACCTCCCTCCCAGACTTAATGAAGCAAGATCTGCATTTCAACAAGATGTCCAGGTGATTTGCAAGTGTGTTACTGATTGAGAAGTCTTCCCTCTGGAGACATTTTGTATCCTTAAGAGATACCATTGAGGGGATAAAGCAAGGTGGCAAGTGCTGAAAGGGAAGCCCTCAACATCTATTTCTGTGAAATATTCTTCACCTCTCAAAAGCACATGTCGCACATATAACAAAAGGTGAGCAGGCCGTGGGAAATCATCCACAAGTAGTCCATATGGCACATTCAGGAAAAAATAAGACTTAGAGCCCATCCAAGGGAGACTGGCAGGAATTCAGCATGCAAAAGCTCCAGACCAAATGGAGATGGGAATTGCCCAGGAGGGCACAGCTGGAAGAAAATATGTTTCCATTAAAAAAGAAATTTCCAGGTATCCAGGTAAATCCACAGGAGACAGAGACTTGGGTTTGCATAATGCTGTACTGACAGTAAGGACAAATTCGAAAAATGTTTAGCATCTTCCCCTAACAACCTCCTGGAGGGAGAGGAAATTGACAGGCTTTTCTACAAACCGGATGCTTAGTGTGACTCAACCTTATTTTGGGTGTGGGGAGTGTTCACAGAGAGCCTGACCCAGGCACCCCATCCACACAGCAGGGAAGGACAGTCATGGGAAGAAATCAGAGATGCTCTCAAATGACGCTAGTGGTTGAAAGAACGAGAAGGGGAAATCACAGAGATTCCAGCAGTCTGTCATAGCCCTTCTCTGTGTGTTCGGAAAGGGAGAGGTGAACTGTTACCAACCTGAAGACGGTTTTGTCTGCTTACAACATAATAGATATCCACTGTGGAAAACAGGAAACAACAGCTCAAAGAAAGTAAAACTTATCCACAATCTCATTGCCTAGATTATATTTTAGTATGTAGCTATGTCATCCTTTAATGTTGGTTTTTCACGTTATCTTAAAGGGTTTTTTGTAATTGCACAACCGAGGATTGCAAACAGGCAGAAGTTCAAACTGTACAGGATAGGCTATAGGAGAAAAATTATACAGGGTAGGACTAGATGGGATAAGCTAGAGGGTAGGCTATATAGGGTAAATTATAGAGGACAGACTCCATAGGATAGAACTATATAGGTATACTAGGTAGGATAAGCTATATAGGATAGGCTATATAAGAAAAACTATAGAGGATAGGTTATACAGGGTAGAACAACAGAAGTCCTTCTTTACTCTCATTCTCCACCCCCATCTCCATCTTCCTCTGTAACCAAGGAAAGCTATAAAAAAAAAAGCCCTTTCTTTATGTGTTTGCATTCTGATATAGACACACACACAAACATATTGTCTGTGGTAGTTTGTTCACTACATATGTGGACTCAGACCCTCTTCATATTGTTCTGTATCTTGCTTTCATCCTTTTAACCATATGCTTTGAGGAGTTTTTCCATGCTGGCGCTTGGAGAGCTCTCACCCTCTGAAACGCTGCATAGTGTGCCGTTGTATGGCGACATCAGACTTTATGCAGTTCTATAATTACATATACATCGATAGAAACTATTGATAGGTAGTGTAACTATCCCCTTTTCAGTATTATAATTAATATGGTGATGACATACATATGCATGTCTCTTTGCACATGTGCCAGTATTTGTGGAAGATAAATTCCTGAAAGAATTTCTGGTGCAGTCTCTGCCTTTAAACTTTGGTTTTTTAAAGATTGATTGATTGATTTGAGAGAGTGAGAGAGACCATAGAAGTGAGCATGAGCAGGGGGAAAGGGCAGAGAAAGAGAGGGAGAGAGAATCTCAGCAGACTCCCCACTGACCACAGAGCCTGGCGTGGGGCTCAATCCCAGGACACTGAGATCATGACCTCAGCCAGACCAAGAGTCAGATGCTTTACCGACTGAGCCACCAGGCGCCCCAGAATTTAAACACTTAATGATTCTTTGCAGCTTGTCTTCTAGTAAAGGACAATTTACAGTCTAATCAACAGCAGTTATTTCTCATACTTCTTCTTACTTTTCCTAAAATATCGCCCATCTGGCAGGCCAAAGACATTATTTTATTGGTTATGGAATTTGCCTGTCCTCCATTATGAATGAAGTTGCCAAGAATTTTCTCAGCCATGGTGGTCATTTTTAGTTCTGTGAATTGTTTGTTCACCTCAATGACATTTCTCTAATGGGTTGTTTGTCTTTTTGGTATGGACTTGTAGGAGCTCATTATATATTGTCATTTACCTTGTCTGTGTATTTTACCTTAATATAAAGATTTCTATGACCAAAAAATAGTAGAACTTGATGGACTCACAGCCTTTTGAAGCTTGGAAGGGACCAAACTGGAAAGACCATTTATTCACTAGAGTTCAGTCAAGTAAATGAGTTCCATATGACAATAATGGAAGCTTTCCACCATCCCCAATGACAAAAGGCATGAGAGTTGGCCACAAGAATTCATTTCTTACAATGGCCGTTGATATATATGGGATTAGTTTGTCAGTTGGCTTCTGAGAACAACTTTTCTTCTAAGATCAAACAGTTTTCCTCTATGGAACCTGGATTCCACACTGTGGTGTATATTCAGAATAGGAAGACAGTGTCTTTCTCAAAAAAAAAAAAATCATCTGTTTGTTTTCACCCTCTTTTTTCAGTGATGCTCACAGAAGTGTTTTAAATAAGAATTTAAAAAGAGACAAAGAAAAGAAAGTAAGGGCAACTTTAATGTTCTGAAGTGAGTGCCCAGAGAGTTTGTACAATTGTGAGAAGGTGATTGCACATTTAGTCTAAGTGTTCTTGAGCTGAAGTTAAGGGAATCATGATCAGAGCAAGCTTCATGTTGTTTGTACAACACAAATGTACCAGTTCCTCAAGGAAAACATAGATTTTCCTAGCACCGAAGCCTCCTGAAGAAAATACTATGTGACAAGAAATATACTATCTTTAGAGTAAATTCCTTAGAGAGTTTTCTAGTTACATTCTCAGCACCAGATAAAGCTAGAACAACAGAAAAGTTGGGTAAAACATTTTTTTCAAGCAAAGAGGGTTTTTTTGCTTTGTTTTGTTTTACTTGAAAAACAAAAGCATGTTTGAAATTTTCCATGATACAATGTTAGCGATAAGTTGCAAACAAAGGAACTCAAACGTGGATGTCTCCTTTAGAACATGCCCTACGCTTGAGAGGGGGACCATATAAAATGGATCCTTTAAGGAAAAAGGACATAATTCATAGAAATACTCATCAAAGGATTATGTTCTGTGATATTTTCTGCTAACCCATTTAGAACTTGAATCTGTTTTTAAACATACTTGTGCAACTTTACGACATCCCTTCATTGCCCAGAGGCGCGCATACAAAGACTCATGGGTAAGGACGGAGGATGACATTCAGAAATTACCACTGGCTGTGGTTTATCAAAGGAAGGTCACCACTGGAGAAAGAACCAGAGATACAATTTCCTCTTCTAATGATTCTGGACACACTCAGAGGGGGATTGGGCTGAATAGTCAGTTATCAACACATGGATTAGTGGCATAATGTGGAGGCCCGGGCTTCTGGGAGTTGATCAGGGCAGTGGATGAGGAAGGGGCTCTGTCTTCTTTCCCTCTATCTACCCATAGAGGCCAGTATGAGTTTCTCTCATCCATTAGGCAGGCCAAGAATTACTAAAATGCCATTAGACACCCAGAGTCCTGGGTTGGGGTGTGCTTAGTGCCAGGAACTGAGGGGACTTCCCCAGCACCATATGGGTAAGACCAAAAACATGGGTGTGGGCTTTAAGGGAAGATAGGTAGGTCAGACCCCCCCTTTTTTTTCTTAAGCAATGAAGGTCTAACTCACTAGTTCTCAAAGTGAGGTTCCCAGAGCAGTAGCAGTAATGTCCCCTGGAAGCATGTAAGAAATACCAATTCTCAGGCCCCACCCTAGAAGGATCACATCAGAAAATCTGGGGGCAGAGCCCAGCGATCCAGGATTCCAGATGATTCTGATCCAGGCTCAAGTTTGGTTCTCAAACCATGCGTCTAACTTGAAAGAGAAGTTGCTTTCCTGTGACCCAGTCTACCCCATTCTTCATTAGGATGGGGGATGAGCTAAAAATAGTGTTGCTTTGTCTTCTATTTACTGCTTATCACCCTGTGGTTACATCTGCTTCTCAGGCACATTCCATGGAAGGGTGAATGCTTCAGAGGAATGATTTGGGGAATTGTGCCCCATTGGACATAATATTATCTAATGGGACCCTGAGTTTATCCAGGTTTTCCACAAAATTCATAATTTATCTATCTCTAAAACAGTCAAGCTAGAGTATTTATAGCCTAAAGAAGCTAGCCACAGCATAGTTCTAAAAAAAAAATCCACAGTTAGCATCAGTAAATGGTGTAAAGGCTCATATGTTGCTAGGGGAAAAAAAAAAAAACACGCACACAAGAAAGAAAGTAAGAAAGAAAAGGGCAGAGAACTTCTCAGAATTAAATGTTTGGTTTATTCAAGTTGTGAAATATAGAAATCCAGACTGCTTGTTAAGCTCAAAATAGTAACGTTGCTCCCATGTACCAAGGATTGAGGGAAGCATTTTGGTCCACACTTGCCCTCCATGAAGGAATCTCGAGAACACGCTTTTACCAGGTACCGAGAATTGGTGTCTGAATGGGAGAATGCTGTGGCCAAATTCTTACTTTACCACGGCCAACCAAACACATTTTGTCTTTGATGTTCTACGGTTTGGTTCCATGCATCAGTCTGCAGTGTTAAAGTCAACGGTATGGAAGGCAACCACGAGCAGCTCCCGTCTTCAGGCTCCCAGCAAATAAAAAAAAGTGACTGGTTGCTTAAGGATTTTTAAAGCTAAGGGAAACCGAGTGGTGGATTGAGTCCGGAAGTCACATAAAAGAAAATTCAGGCTTGTGCTTTATTTATTTCTATCACGCACTTGCCAGTGCTATTAAAATAATGTCAAGGACATAATGACGAATTTAATAAGATATTGATGGTGGATCTGACAATGGGTTAGTGCCGAAAGTAATGAAATGTCAGGATAAAGTGCATTATGTGCTCTCCTGCATCATTAAAGTGACTCCAGGCAAACGGAGAAGCGGCCCTGAGACTTCCTTCAGATGCACTAAATGGCTCCTCTTCCACTAAAAGCTCTCTGGGTCTTCTCTTGGGATGAAGGATCAGGACTGAAACCACTGCATCTAAGGGAGAAAAGAGACAGAACCCAAGCAAGTTTGATCTGGCTCAAACACATTACCTCTCATGTGCACACCTCTTTATAAAGCCAGGCTGCTTAATGTCCCAAAAAGCAAACCATGCCAAGATTTCATGAAGGGTAATGGAGACCCCTACTCTACTTAATTCCTAACTGAATCTCCAAGTGAAATCAGTTTTTTATTTCATTACCACACTTTGTTCAACGCAGTTAATATCTATTTTGGTTTTTTAAGGCCACTTTTGGTATCTAAGTTTCTTATAAATACAACATGACTTTTAGGGATTTCTTTAAAATGGATTCCCATTATATTTCATTCCCTTGCCCTGAAATATGAGAAAACAAACTGGAATTTTAAAGGTTATCCCAAAACACAGCACCTTTCAGATTGCCTTCTGGTCTTTGCACTTTGAGAGTTCTCAAGACAGACTTGCTGGGCAGGTTCTCTGTATTCATAAAATTAGATTAATAATTGTCAAATCAACAGGAAAAGCATAATGCCATCAGAAAGGAGAAATGAGGGAGAAGGCATAAGAGAGGAAAAAAGGGGTGAAAATAAAGAAGGAGAGATGAAAGAAAAGAAAAGGAGGAAGACCAGGAAAGAAGAAAGGCAGAATAATTGGATTATCTAACTTACTTCAAGAGAAGATCAGAAATCTGAATGTTTCATTTACTGCCACACTAACCAAACCTAACAGTTACTCAACTTTTAGCTCATTTTGACTGTGACATCTAGAAGAATGAAGTACATTCGTTTCTGAGTTCAGAACCTAAATCCTGAGTTTAGGGCCATGCCTCCCTCCTACAGAACTCACAGCCACCTGTACTGGAGCATGTATTTCCAAAGTTACCTGAAAATATCAATGGTACATCAAGGATCCCCACCAAGATGCAGAGCTTGGCACTGATTGCATCATTATACTTGGAGGGGGCTTGAAATGAAAGCAATATTTTCTTAATTTTTTAAATTATGATGAAAGGTTTGCACTTGCCAATGTACAGTTGATTTTCATTATTCACAATAATTATATTCTACAAAGTTGCCTCAAACATAGAGTTAGCTAATACTGAACCATTGCTCCTAACAAGAACAGGCTCTTAGTCCTGCAGGACTATGGTCACAACATTTCTGTCAATCCATCAGTACTTAATCATGTTTGATGTGTTTCTATTTAAAGACAACATATACATATATGTTTATATGTGTGTATATGTGATATGCATGATTCACATTAGCATATATACATATGATTCATTAACATTGAATTCATGACAAACAACAATATAACATGTTTGAATGAATCTCGTCTAACACACTTGCTTCCTCTATAAGGCGTATCACAGTTTTGTGCTTAGGAACAATAGACAACTGTGTTTGCAGGCCATTTTAAGTGAAAGCACCATCAAAAAGCATAAAAAATGCAAAAAAAAAAAAGCCTGCAAAAAATGACCCTCATTTGTAGTATAAGTATCGTATAATTTACAGTGTTATCATATAACACATGTTTATAGAAGCCGCCTCTTTTTTGAGCTCAGCTAGGAACATGCACATTGGGTTACTCAAATTTTTCACCGACATATCTGCCAATGACAGCAAAGTTCCCAGAGTATTGATTTTGGAATGACCAGTACATTTTGGCCACTAGGCACAATCACAAATCTGGAACATCCCTTCTAGATACTTAGAACTGTTTCTCAGTTCTTGCCTTCCTTTTCTTAGTAAAATAAAATAAAAAGTAAAATGTAAAAGGCACCCGGGTGGCTCAGTTGGTTAAGCGACTGCCTTTGGCTCAGGTCATGATCCTGGAGTCCCAGGATGGAGTCCCACATGGGGGTCCCTGCTCAGCAGGGAGTCTGCTTCTCCCTCTGACATTCTGCCATCTCGTGCTCTCTCTTTCATTCTCTCTATCAAATAAATAAATAAATAAATAAATAAATAAATAAAACCTTCTTTAAAAAAGTAAAATGTAGAGGAGAATAAATCACTGAAAATGGGGAAAAAATGGAAAGTAACAAAACTTGGAAGATAACTAGATTGGAAACTGGATTGGTGTTAGGTTTTACAATGCTTTCACAAACTCAAAACCCTCACTACCACCTTTGTACTGAATGTTTCATGAAGGCACCAAGAGATTCAGAGATATATCCATGGTCAGATAGCTAGCAAGTCATAGGACCACAGCTTTAACCTACATCTTCAGATTTGCAAATTCTATCTAACATCCATGAATAGAGTTAAAAGAGGAAGCATGGCCATCCATGAAGGTTTGATTAAAATGTGCAAAATGAGGAGCCCTCTGGGTGACTCATTCAGTTAAACAGAGAACTCTTGATTTTGGCTCCAGTCATTATCTCAGGGTCATGAGATCGAACCCTCCACCCAGGTCCATGCTGACCGTGGAGCCTGATAAATTAAGGTTCTTTCTCTTCTGCTCCCTCTGCCCCTTCTTTCTCACAAGCTCTTTCTCTCAAAAAAAAAAAAAGGCAAAATGATATTTCTTATGCATATTTACAAAGCTCATACTAGATGGTTCCCAAGATCTTTGAACAGTAAAATATCAACCCCACAAGGAAACATTAAAGTAATTCTCACAAGGTAAAAAGTGAGGAAGTGTAGAGAGCTATTGAGGAAAATACCAGGCAATACATTTAGAGAGAAAATATTCTAACTCTGGTTACAAGACGATGGCCGTAGCTTGTCAGGGCCAACTTATGAAAAGGCTCCTAAAATCACTGGAAACTGTGTTCTGACAATATCAGTCCCTAAGGTGGGGTGTAAAAGTAGCTATTAAGATACACAGGAAACCAATCTCTCTGATTAAAGGGGCATCTGAGGAGTTCCACTGGCACTGAATTTGCTACATCTGATTTTCCAAGAAAACTTAGAAATGCTTGTTTTTATGTGAAAATCTCCATGGTAGAGACAGCTGGTGCTCACCCCAAATCCAGGAGCTCCACTACACTTTCCAGCCTCCCTTGAAGTTTGGTTAGAACCACATCACCAATTTTGTCCAGTGGTCTGTGAACAGAAGTAGCTTTAACCATAATGACTTAAAAACCTCTCTCTCTCTCTCTCTTATTTGTGTCCCTCTCCAGGAGAATGATGTGATTGTACCTCAGACTCTTATTGTACTCAATCAGTTTCCTCCAGGATCTCCCAGAGGTATAAAGCATCAGAGGTATAATGCGGTTTCCCCCCCCCTTCCAAAATCCAGATTGACCAGTAAGATATAAGGCAAAGGCTGAGAGTTGTGCCCTAATATCCATTCTTGCTTTCTTCCATGCTACTTTGGTTATCCACACACATGTTCAGAATGAAGGTTAATTTTCAAGCTATCCTTATTACTTGTCCATGGCTCTATGACCAAGTTTTGGCCAACTGGATGTTGCCATTTGGGAGGTGTTCCCTGTCTTGCCTTGTTTTTCTTCATCCTGCAAAGTCAGAAGCAGACATGGTGAAGAACCACACTGGAGCACGGGGATGAGAAGACTGTAGCATCTCCTGGACACCATGGAGCCACCACATTGATACCAGGTTGCTTTTGTTTGGCCTGAGAGAAATTCGAATTTGTAGAAGCTACTCTTATCATGCACAGGTCTTTTTCACAGCACTCACAGTGGATCCCAGGTAATCCAGGCATTCCAATGTTATTTCTACAGCTGCAATTCCTGTCAAAACTTTTAGGAGGTAGAGTTAAAGGGGTTGGGGAAGTAGCACGACATAGCCTCAGAGTATGGATTTTAAGGTCACGTAGACATGACACCGAATCCCATGTGGCCACTTCCTAGTTATGTCTGTAAGACCAAGATAATTAATATGTCTGAGTTTAGTTTCCTTTGCTTCAGATTTGAGGAGGATAATATATCACTGGCTTATTGTAAAGGTTAAGTGAACCAACATATATAAAGTTCCGGGCACCCAATAAATATTCAACAAATAGTTCTTACTGTCATTCGGGAGTCCAACACACTAAAGAAGTAGGGTGGCAGGAAGAAGGGTGAGAAGGGCTTCAACTGCCGGCCCCACATTGACAACCTGGTGACTTGGGAGCACCATGAGGTGGCCCAGGACTGCCACAGAGATGGCAAGCAGCCAGTTAGTTCTGTGACCCCCTCATCACATTCCACCTCTCACTGCTCCACTCTGGACAGAAAACCTCATTCTTTGGTCAAATGACATCTGGACTTGGTGCGCTATGCTCGTTCTTCAAAGTTTATCGTGCACTCACTCTCTTCGCCTGCGCGGAGCAGTGGCTCCTCTTCCCCACCTTGGGCAGCAGGTGTTGTTGGAGTGAGAAGGGCCTTCCAAAGAAAGATGTGCTCTAACCCCTCCAAGCTGAGTCAACACTAATGGGCCTATCACGCCGCCAAGTTGCCAGAGTCACTGGAAAGTTCTGAATCCAGTTGCACATCCCAGATGTGCATGCTGACAGGATGCCAAGCCATTCCAAAGTAGAGCTCCAGGCGTGATGGGCTAGCACCAGGGCTTGGGATACAGGGATGCCGTTCCAGGGAGCAGGCAGCTGGGGAAATGGGGCATGAATGCCCACTGTAAGAGGAAGCCCTTCTCTTTAGGGTTTCCTTCCTGACTAAGGACATCCCTGCCTCGCTAATGTAGCACCTGTTCTCCAGTATGGCTGACCCACGTTGGGGTTGGTGTGGGCTGCCTAAGCCAGCCTTCACATGGACACTCAGGAGACACCTTGATAGGAATTGACATGATCTCCCCTTGACAGCCAAGTTGCCTAAAGCTGGCCAGCAGAGACTTACAGCTTCTTGTTTGAGGCACCAGCCTGTGAGAGTATTAGACATGGGGAGAAAATAAAATTGGTGCAGAAAGTCACTTAAACATCCACCTGTCCAGAAGAGCATAGATGAACTGACTTATCTTATGCTTGTTTCTTCTTTTCAGTGTTTAGTAAAGGACAGACAGAAGGAAAGAGCTTGGGTCCAAAGTCCCTCTGCCCCAAGTCAATTCCTCAGTCCAGACCCTCTGCATTTCCATCTCTCCTCCATCCCCCACATGCAATTTCCCCTGACCTCCCCGGTAAGGATGTTCCCCCTCTTTCTGTAAGACTTCAGCCATGTTCTTGCCTTAGCAAGTGGGAATCAGAATGTTGATTCACGTAGCAACACTCGGCCTCGATGGTCAGGGTTGGTTATGACCACAGTGAACCTCAGACCCTGGTGAGCTGGTCTTGAAACCCACCCTCCAAACACAACCCACTCTTGGATTCTAACACAAACTGGTAAGTGGCTGAGGAACATATTCACATGTCTGAGACTGTCTGTTCCTGAAAGTAGGCGAACATCTAAAACAGTGTAGGAAAACACAGATGTGTGGCACAGAGAAACTCAAATGGGAAGAAGTTACCAAGGTGAAGGACAGAATCAAACACTTCATTTTAAGTTTATTTCTACACAAATCTATTCCTCTTCTACCTGGTAATGAAGGAAGCACTTGGGAGGGGGAGTGAGGGAAAGAGAATCAGCTCATAATGGACAGATCTTATCAGCCTGTTCCTTCAGAAGCACCACAGCCTCGAGCTTTTCCCACAATCCACCCGTGACCATAAACCCAGAAGCAAGGCTACTGCATCACAGAAAAAGAGAAACAGGTGGCCAGGGTTCTTCAAGCCTCTGCACCTTGTCTACACAGGTGTTTCATTTCATGTGGTCACTCAGGATTAGAGGAATGAAAGTCTAATTTTAAATGAATAGTGGTATGCATTGTGTTTTTGATGAACAACCCCGCCGCCTTGAGTCAAACCCAGCTTTCTTCCAAGAAAAGCATAAGGAATATAAAATCTTCAGAGGAAAGAACTTGACAGAAACTAGGGGCACAGAATTCCATAGTCTGTTCCTGTTTAGGAAGAGCACAGAGCACGTATAGGCTGAGTTCCCTGCACTGGCCCATCCATGTATGTCCAGCATGGCTCTTCTCCTCAAGTCTCCATTGCACGTGGGCAGGCACACTCCCGCTCACCCTGTTCCCCAGTGTTCTTTCTGGGTAATGTCAAGAGCTTTGTGAAATCTCAGGGTGAGCTCATAAGGCACAGGTATGGTGTGTGTAATGTTTGAATGAGCAAAGGTTTTTGTCAAGTCCTCTACAGGCACAGAAAACTTTGGTGGAAGCTGGGGGTAAGGAAAGGTTAGGAGGGAGCCCCATGATCCCTGAAGGCTGAGGGGGTTCTTAACTCGGTGGTCATTTTTTTTACTCCTTGCTCTTTCCCCTCTAAATTTCCAACGTTGCCTTCACCCACAAGCAGTATTTGACATCATGGAGCTCGCAGAGGGCCTCATTCCTATAATTTCCAACAACTTCCTAGTCCCACTTTCCCGAAATACGTAAGACTTGTCCCCAAGATCATTGGCTGCCTTCAATGGTGTGAGCAGGAGGGAGAGAAACTGGCTCACCAGAGTGATCAATAAAGCTTAACACACACTTTCTTTAGAACTGTTCCAGCATGTTCCATTTCTGGAGTCAGTGAAGGATTGGACCAATTACATGTGATTCATTTATAGACTCTCCTGTGCACGAGCAAACATATTCAGGGTTGTGCCACACTATATGTGCATTTTTAAAATGTTCCTCCTGAGGTTTAAATAATTAGTAATTAGGATTTGATTGACATGCTATTGATGACTGAGTTATCTGCTATGAACAATACAGGAAAGGAGAGAAAAAGACCATTGCCTTGAACCGTTATTCTGTAAAAGTGATCTCTATTTGGACAGGAAACAACCTACAAATGCTGGAGCTATTGGCCCCTGTGGGCTCTTTCAATAAGTGGGTCTAATATTCAAAGCCAAGTTTCAAAAGAACCCCAAGTTCTTTCCAGGCTCCGGACACCCCTCACAAATAGGGAAGTGGACATTATAGAAATGCAAGAGAGAGGTGGGACAGTTCTTGCCATCCTGAAGTTTTCGTGCTGTCAGATAATCAGGAGGAAATTTCAAAGCCAAGGGCATTGTGGGAGCATGGAACAGGTGATCACAAGATTTAGAATTGAAGTCTTGGGCTGAACTGATTTTGAACCCTAATGCTTCCACTTATAAATCGTGTGTCTCCCTTGTCTCCTGTTCCTCGTCTGTAGAGTGAGCCTAATAATATGCACCTTAAATATATTATGGGGAAGAAAGGAGCTTTTATAATGTACTTAGTCTAGGGACTGTCAAGGGCTGGTGCTCAGTGCATTTTGTTCCCTGCCTTCTCTTGTCCCCATGCCTCCATTAACCATGGGCCACTTAGTGCCCAGTTGTAGGTAGTCTCAGTGACAACCTGTCACCTCTTGTTACAAAGACACTGTGTGATGGGATATGGGAATTTTTTTTAAAGTAGATTCAGCCTTAATCTTTAAGAGCTTGTAATTTTTTATAGGGAAGATGACATAAGGGATAGAGAACACAATTAGGCAATTAGTGTTATCAAAATCTCAGCTGAGTCCCAATCCCCTGGATATTTAGGCAGAGACTGGCTGGCAGAGTTATAAACTGGGTAAATTATCATCCATAATGGATGTCGAAATGTTTACCCAAAACACACACCAATATTTCCATGTGACAGCCTCCTGTAACACCCGATGCCTGGGAAAACATGTAGAAGAATCTTTTCATGTAGAAGAATCTACAATCAGTTTGGGCACACTTAAAAGAGACAGAGAGAGGGTGTAAATTCAAGTAGTTCAGGATATAAATGATGGTGTGTAAATGAGGCATGGAAATGGCTTACTTAGGGTTTTGTTTTTGTTGTTATTGTATGTGATGGTTTCCCTAAACTGAGGGACAGTCACGGTTGGGCAATGACAAAGTACTGAAACGTGACTTAGTTTAAGAGAATGCAAGATCGATCTCTCTCTCTCTCTCACATACACACACACACACACACACACACACACACACGCACACACAGGCACACACACATACAGGCACACAGTTTTTGCCCTGAAACTGTCCTACATTAGTCTGAACCACTGTCAGTATCATTGGGTTGGTCCATTTGAATAAGAACTTGCTCCTGCTCGGGTCTATCTGTCCCAGAACGGATAAAGAGCAAAGCCTTCTGGTTCTGAGTTACTTCTCAGTGAACTGTGATGAGTAGAAATTGGAGCAAAAGATAACTCTGAAAGCAATTTCAGTTGCATTAAGACTTGTGATTCCCATGTCTATCCTCCTCAAATAAATCTCTGATTTTGTACCTTACATCCCCAAAAGGAGAGCATGGCTATGAGTCGGGATTGCTTAAGTGCTGACATGAAACTCAAGAAGAGGAAATGCAAACTTTAAAGTTTTATTATCAGCTATGTTCAGAATCTCACAGTATTATCTTGGAAAATAAAAACCATCACTGTGAGTTATGTTTATCTATACTTCATGTTTTGTTTTAAAATTTCTAATTAAATAAATATTAGTTGACAATACCTATTTATTTTAGAATATTTGAAAAATACAGAAATGTACGAATAGCTAGGTGGGGAAACCATAAGTTAACTACTTGAGGGAAAAAACAGGTAACATTTTGCATATTTCCACCAAGGGTTCTTGCTATACATGTTTTTCTATAATTAAGATAATATTTTAGATTTACTTTAGATACTTGTTTTTACACCTAGTAAGATAGCATAAGCATCTTTCCAGGTTTTTTTTTGGAGGGGGGGTATTAAAGTGCTCCCTATGTTGTAGGCTGTATTCTTTTTTTTTAATTTATTTTTTATTTTCAGCGTAACAGTATTCATAGTTTTTGCACCACACCCAGTGCTCCATGCAATCCGTGTCCTCTATAATACCCACCACCTGGTACCCCAACCTCCTACCCCCCCGCCCCTTCAAAACCCTCAGATTGTTTTTCAGAGTCCATAGTCTCTCATGGTTTACCTCCCCTTCCAATTTCCCCCAACTCCCTTCTTATTAAAAGGGACCTTGCCTATCTGAGAGCACCAAAGACTCCTGGTTAGAATGAACAGGTAGACCTAGAAGGTGTTAATGACCCATGGTGGTTGCAACAGCAAGGATCGCCGTAGAAAACTTTCGGTGAGTCTCTGGACAGGTCTAGAGCCCCACCTACAACCATGGTGGCTTAAGAAAACTATTGACTCAGGCTACCAGTTCTCAGAAAGAGAGGTAGATAGTATTCTTTGGAAAAACAAAACAAAACAAAAAACCACACTGGAGCTCATCGAACTGGAATTTTACACTCAGCTTCTGCGAGGTGAATGATTTAAAATGATCAGATACAAGTTCAACTTCTCTAGTTTATAAACAAAGTGAAATGATCCACAAATGAGGAACAGACTCATGCAAGCCCCACAGAATGAAAATCTGTGAAGACCCAAAGCGTGGAAGACACTGGGCCCAACACTCTTTGCTCCGCATCTCCCTGCTTTACTTCCACTTCCCTTCGCCCGCAGCCCACATTAGAATAGAAGAGGTGCTCACCCCTAATTTTACTGGTCTCACACGGTGGAGAGGCTCAGGTGGTTAATGGCTATGAAAAGTCTTTGTAATCTGTAAATGGCCAAAAAAGAGTAAGGCTTTATTGATGCTGGTGATGATGAGGTTTGTTTCGACCTGCTGAGAGCAGGGACAGATGCAACCATCTTTGCCTCATTTCTATATTCATTCAACGATTTTACTGTGTATTCCAGGCACTCGTACTGCAGTGAATAAGCAGATAAAACACT
Organism: Neogale vison; assembly: GCF_020171115.1. Lineage (NCBI taxonomy): Eukaryota > Metazoa > Chordata > Mammalia > Carnivora > Mustelidae > Neogale > Neogale vison. The sequence goes on along the minus strand of NC_058099.1, from coordinate 76,127,418 downwards.
GAAGGAGTTTACATTCGGGGGCGTGGGGTGCGGTGGGGAGGAAAAGCAGTAATGAACAATAAAGAAGTTACAGAGTAGGATAGTTAGTGGAAAGTGATAAGGAGGTAAAAAAAAAAATAGGCAAGAATAAAGTATATAATGTTCTGGGGGCGAGGCCAAATGTTAGATGGTGTGACCAGGAAAAGAAGTCACGTATCCATATGAGGGAAGAGCATTCTGGGCAGAGGGAACAAATGCCTGCAGGAGGAATGTGCCTGTGCTCATGAGGAGCACGGAGGAGGCCAGTGTGGCTGGCTGGAGTGGAGTGAGGTAAACAGAGTCATGATGGGGCACCAGGTTGTGTGGAATCATGGAGGGTATCACTAAGGGAAGAGTTTTAAATAGAACTCTCGGGGTGCCCAGAGAATAGACTCAAGGGAATTGAGGGTATGGACAGGAAACAGTTAAGTTGGCAGGACTGGGTTGTTCAAACCATGCATATTCAACAGAAAAAGAGCTTTGCTTCAAGAGATGCCCTTGCTAGGCTCCTGGACACAGTCTTTGAGCCTTTGGAATGCTCCGCTTGCTGTTGCTCGTAAGCCTGGGACCAAGTCAGAAGGCTGGAGTCTGAGTAGCTGGGGTCAGTTGTGCAGATGCCGTGTGCCTACATGATAGATCCCCAGTAAAAACCCTGACACCAAGCCTTCCCTGGTTGAACCCTTCATACATATTGTCACACATCTTTGCCAACAGAATGGATTGTGTCCTCTGCAACTCTACTAGAAGGACACACAAAGAAGCTTGTGCCTGGTTTCTCCTGGACTCTGCCCCATTGCCTCTTCCCTGTGCTGATTTCCATCTGCATGCCTTTACTATGATAAACCATGATATGAGTATAACAGCTTTTCTAAGTCCTGTGAGTCCTTCAGGCAAATCACTGAACCTGAGAGCGGTCTTGGGTCCCCCACACATGGTGGGAGTAGCTGAGACCGGTGAGGTGAGTGCACTAATCCATGTGAGAGGTGATGGTGGCTTCTCCATCGTGATTTTGTCTCAGCAATATCCTGGGGGATTTCTGTTGAAAATTTTGAAGCTCATTGGAAGGAGAAGGATACCTTCCATTAATGGCAATTGACATAATCTAGGCTGTCTTTATTAAATGACTAATTCTGGTCTGATCCCTCAGTGAATCCTTTCTGTGTTTCCTGCAAGGAAGAAGTTCTTAAGAAACTTAGTTACTCTAAGACGGCAAGAAAAAATAGGAAGATTTCTTGTTTCTCTGTTGGTGTGAGAGAGCAGATCTGCATCCATCAGCAGAAACAGTTGTAATCTGAAGAGCTCAGGAACAAAGAGAAGCCTGAGCCACTCAGAATCATCTCTGACCTCCATCACCATCAACATTGCCATAACATTGTCATAATCCCAAACAAGTGGACAAATCACTAATGTTGGGGGCCGTCAGTGTAGGAAATGGGAGAACATGAGAAAAGAGATTCTTTTTTTTAAAGTTTTTTTATTTATTTGACAGAGAGAGTGAGAGAGCACAAGCAGGGTGGACAGTGGGGAGAGAGAGGGAGAAGCAGACTCCCTGCCAAGCACAGAGCCTGATGGCGGGGCTTGATCTCAGGACCCTGGGATCCTGACCTGAGCAGAAGGCAGACACCTAACCATCTGATCCACTCAGGTGCCCTGAGAAAAGAGATTTTTAAACTTCTACTTGAATGGAGAAATGAGAACACTTCTACATTCTAGGTCATTTTATTTATTATAATTTCTCCTACAATATTAACAGCAGGAGTATATTAACGCCTTGTGTCAATGGGTGTTCAAGAGAAAACACAATGGATATTTATAGATGAAGCCCAAGCCTTTCTGCAGAGTGAATGTTCTATTGCAAGGCTTGTGGAGGAGGGTAGAGTGTGTTCCACACAGCCATGAAAGTTTGGGGAACATAAGAGTTTTTCTCCAAGGAGTTCGATGTATGTTTAGAAGACAGAAGACAGGAGCTGAAGCTTTCTAGGTTGTTTAGCTGCCTGGATTAACCTCCCTATCTACCCAAAAGGTCAGGGTGTAGGACTAGAAGAAGCTTCTCTAGGGAACTGACTCTTGTGTGTGCAGGGGAAAGCATGGACCAAAAAACTAGCCAGACCTTGGATCAAATCCCATGTCTACCACTTATCTTGACCTTGGGCAAGTTACCTAGCATCTTCAAGCCTCTGAAACTCCCATTCTTCCTTCATTAAATAGATTATGTTACCTGGCTCCAAGCATCAGTGTATGAGGTTTAAATAATTTATGTCTGGCACCCAGCCCACAGCAGGAATCTAATGAATATTCACTTCCCTTTTCTAGATATTCCATGTACTAATAAGTAATATCAGTACAAATGGAAGGATAAAAGAAAACAAGTGACTTGCCCTGGGCAGTGGGAGAGTACTTCTTTAAACTACTCCTTTCTTACTTGCAGATTTTGATGAACAAAGATCTCCTCCTTCGGAAAACCATAACTTCATAGCTTCTATTCAAGTTTTCTGCCCCATAGCTGATTTTTTTTTAATTGTACACATAGTAAGGCCATGTGGAAATTTATGATGGGTACTTGCTGTGCCAGTTGTTGAATATTTTAGTTGAATCAATCAGTCTTTGTTTTTGAGAAGACCTCAGTTAAGTTTTTGGCTATGCAAAGGTAGCCTTATAAATTAATGTGAGGCAGAAAGTCAAAATCTGGACTGGAACATAAGAAACTTATGCTTTGGAGATAGGAAGCAGAAAGGAAGAGAGGCTATAGAAAGAGAAGGAGGGCCCCAAAAGATCAAGAAAAGATGGCGCCCAAGACAGCCTGACTACTGATAACTTGCCTGTTGGTCAGGAATGGTTGACAGAATCTTTGGAGAGTGATGTCTCACATCTAAGGTGAAGTTGCCTGAAGTAATCTGTTAGTTCAAACTTTCTGTAAATTTTACTATACATAAAAGACTTGGTAGTACAGTGAAGGAAGAAAGCTTTTGGAGTGATTTCCAGCATGGGATGAAGGAAACCAACAAGATAAAACCTAAAGCCATATTGCCAAAGTGGTTGCTCTGTAGACTTACCAGAAGACCAAAAACCTCCCAGAAATCACCTGGGATGTTAGGAGGAGTATCCCATGGAGGGTAGGATAGGTGTTTGAGTTCTCTTACTGTGTCACACTAAGATAAAGGGCCACCCCCGGAAGTCTGAAACACTTGGGCAGCAAATTCTAGGGTCTTTTGAGGAAAGTATTTTGTTTTCACAAGTGCACTTGGTAAAAATAATTAAAATCACTTACAAATGCTTTTTCCTTGCATCTGCCTGTGTGAGTGAATGAGTTATACTTCTCCCAACTCTGAAGGGTATATTGTGACAACCCAGGAGCTTTAGAGGCCAGAAGGAAGCCTTGAGATCCCTTTGAGGGTTCTGAGACTTGAAGTAAGGAGAGCATCTGTTTAGTGCACAGGCAAAGGACAGATCTTCCCTGCTTATTTATGAATAACTTGATAAGAGGCCTAAAAAGCAGTGACTGCTGAGTCCATTAGCAGAGTCTGCAGACTCTTGAAATTTTTCCATACCCAAACCACTGAAATCTATTTCTGGATTTGCCTTCAACGCCAAGTAAAAATGTTCAACCCACGTGTTCATGCCCTGGCCCAGAGTTTCCCATGCCAAATTCCAGGAAAGTGTTTCAGAGAGGAATATCGGTTAACTAGGGGGAAAGCATGCACAGGCCAAAAAGGGTAAGGTGTTCTCAGTGGTTTTAGAACAAGTAAAAGAGTCATTTCAAAGAATTTCCAGAGCTGACACTGAGGCAGGGTAGTGTTTTGCTGATGGAAGATTCCATGCCCGGCAGCTGGGACCCGGTTTGTAGGTGCTTTAGCTCTGAGTAAGTTACACGCTGCTCAGATGAAGAAAGGCATGCACTCATTAAGGATAAAATATGAAAAGATTCTTTGCTTCATGAATTCCTGTCTAAAACTTCACTGGCACATATATGAGACATAGGTGTCAGGAATATTTTTGAATTCTTCTTTGGCTCATGATCATCACGAACATACAACTTTCTGTGAAGGAAGTGCCATATTTTGCTCAAACGCCATGTTCTTCTATTCCAGGAAAAAGAAATTTTAAAGGATATAAACCAAGCAGCAGTTTCTATGTGGGCCTCTTTGGCAGGGAAACAAAAGAGCTGGGAAATACAGTCCCTTGCTTGGAGTGGAGCAGAGGAAAGATTCCTTAATAAAATGTATGTACTACAAACTCCTGCCTGGAAACAAAGAATGACATAAACAAGTCATGGCTTGCAGCTTCAAAATCCAGTAAATTATATTTATGGTTGTGCATTTGTCAAGATAAGTAGCTAATGGTAATCCCATAAGCAGATAAGGGTAATAAAATGCATTGACGCAGAGCAGAAGTCAGACTCGGTGGTGGGGACACCCTTTCACACTGGTAGTTCCTGAAAGACCTTGTCGGATGCCTTCAGACGTGGATGATGGCCAGGCCAGGGGTAGAAAGTGGGAAAGAAAGGCCATTTCTGTGTGTGGCCCTTTAATGATAGAGCACTTAGCATCTTTAAGTTTTATCATAGTTGAAGTGATAGAAGAAGAAATCTGCAGCAATATAGAGAAGAGAAATATTTCTGCCTTGGAGAGCGTTTTAGAAAAGAAAAAACTAGGGCAAGAACCAGCATTCTTTGGGAGAATACTGTACCTAGGCTGCAGAATTAGCTCTAAACACATTTTCAGACTCTGGACTGAAATAGAAATCCAATTGTCAAGCTCTTAAAATGTGCCCAGGACTGGTTCTAACAGACTCCTTTAGATCTGCATCTGCTGTGTTGTGACTACAGGAATAGATGCAGCTCTGAACTCCCTTCTCAAGGTGTTCTGTTTCCAGGTAACCTCCCGATCCTTCTCTGCCAGCATTTTATGGTTGTAGCAAGATGTCAAGAAGACTCTCCGTGAGAGCAACTCTCCATAATCCAGTATCTTAGTTACTAGAACATATGAATGGACAATCCTGCTATAGGTAATAAGGACCATTTCAGCAAATTAAGTCTGATCTTTGGATTAATGTTGTGCCCATGCATTAGGAACAAGTATATCCGTGCCTTCCTATCTGGGCCTCAGGCTCCAACATGCAATTCCATCTGGGGATACACTGCTGTCCTTCTGGCCTGAAGAAGCTGGCTTTACAGCAAGGCCAAGGCAGGACTCACCACAGTCCCTGCTTGAGCCCATTTCCAGTCTATACATGAGGGCCTCCATCTTCAGACTCCCATTGACCCAACATACACAGATCAAAGGAAAGGAGCCTGTGGCAGGATACTCTCACAACGATGACCCAAAGCATGTGATAAGATTCTCCAGTTTCTCAATTTTCTCTTGCATCGACTGTTATTCTTCCAGAAAATTCCAAAAATATTAACCATTTTTATTTGGGCTGATTTGGTTTTGTTGTCCGCACCCATTCAGGGCAGGAAGAAATTATTCTGTGTCTGCCGTCAGACCCCCTGCCAGGGTTCAGGTTCGTGCTCAGTCACCGTGATCCTGAGCAAGTTGTTGAAATTCTTTGAGCCTCAGGTCTGTCATCTGTGAGAAAGAAAATGACACTTTCAGGACAGGGTTGTGGTAATGATTCCAAGTCATGTGGAGCAAGCACTTGGCATATAGAACATGCTCATTTAACAGGAGCTATTATTCAGCTCTTCTGTAACTAGGTTGTAAGTGTTGAAGCTGATAATTAATCCTGCACCTAGAGTTCTTCTGAAATGTTTATTTAAGGCCCAGTTTGCTTGACTCTCTTGTAAGTGATATCCTATGAATATCTTAAGAATATAAAAAGTAAGTTAGCTTGACTTTATCATAAGTAATATTTTATAAATATAAAAAATAAGCTCACAAGTGTTTTCAAGTTTATTATCCCATATAGTGTTCACAACTCTCAGAAATGTTGGTTTCACAGTTATCTTTACTTTAGAGATGAGAAAACAGACTAAATCACTCGGGGCCACAAAGTAAGCACACTGGCCAATATGGAGATCCATGATACCAGACTGACTGCTTCGTTTATTACTGGAACACAGTTCAAGTTCACAAACAACCTCACTCTCTACTTAAACTAAGATTTCTTATACCCCTGTAGGCACTGGATAAGGTGCTGAGAATACAGCTATAAGAAAAAACGTCACAGGTCCAGCCTTCAAGGACTTCATCTTCCTTCAGGGAACATAAGCATTAAACAATCAGAAAAGGAACAACCTTATTTTACAAAATAGACTAAGAACATCAACATACACTGCACCAAAGAAGATGAACAGATGGCAAATAAACATATGAAACAATGTCCAACATCATATGTTAAAACACAATACACCTATTAGAACAGCCAAAATCCAAAATACTGACCGCACCAAATTCTGGCAAGGATGTGAAGCAACAAGAACTCTCAGAAGCTGGTGGAATGTAAAATGGCACAGCTACTCTGGGAGAGATTTTGGTGGTTTCCTACAAAAATAAACATATTCTTACCATGTGGTCAAATGATCATGCTCTTTTGTATTTACTCAAATAAATAGAGAATAGATATCCACACAAAAACCTGCATCAAGATGTGTATAACACTCTTTATTCATAAACGCCAAAACTCAGAAGCAACCAAAATGTTCTTCCTTAGGGGGATGGATATGTTACATCCACCTGCTGGAATATTACCTAGCGCTGAAAAGGAAGGCGCTATTAAGCCATGAAAATATATGAAGGAAATTTAAATGAATATTAATAAGTCAAAAAAAGCCAATTTGAAAAGGCTACATAGTGTATTATTTCAAATAGGTTACACTTGGGGAAAGGCAAAACCATGGAGACAGTGAAAACATCAGTGGTTTTCAGAGATTGGTAGGGAGGGAGGGATGAACAGGCAGAGCACAGAGGAATATTTAGGACAGTGAAACTACCCTGTGTGACATCATAATGGCAGATACATGTCATTACACATTTGTCAAAACCCATAGAATGTAAACACTGAGGAAAAACCCTAAGTAAACCATAGGCTTGGGGGCAGAGTGATGTTTCAATCAATGTAGGTCCATCGATTATAACAAATGTATCATCGTGGAGCTGGGTGTGATAGTTGGGAAGGCTATGCAGGTGTCAGGACAGCAGGTCCATAGAAATTCTCTCTGTTTTCTGTTCAGTTTTTCTGTGAACTTGAAACTGCTCAAAAATAAATCTTTTTCATTTTTTTTAAGTAAAACTACACCAATTGTGGGAAATGGAATGAAAGAGGTCACACAGGGAACGTAACCGTCCAGCACAGTCTGGCAGAGTCAGGAAAGCAGTTCATCATAAGCGACCTTTGAGCTAAAAGCTGAAGCATAAATGGTGGAAATATCAATTGTGCTAAATGCTGTAACTTGACAAACCAAAGGGATCATGTGTACAACATGAACCTGACACAGGACAACAAACCAGTCCTACTTAAGACTGTTACCGTATGTGGCAAGTAATGCTTGTAATGCTAAGTTCACTCATGTGAAGTGTGCCTCAAATCTGGAAAAAGAAAACACGGGAAGGGGCCAAATATTGTCATGGTAACGGAAACACAAAGCACCCAGGCTAAAGGCTTTCTAATAAGGAAGAACAGCCAGCATTCGGTGAGTGTTCCTCCCATGGAAGTTGACATCTGTTACTCATTTGTTGATTCAAGCTTTGAAGAAAAGCAGCGTAATTGGAAATACTTCTATGTTCTGGGAAAACATAGAGTGGAAGACCTCTTAGTTCTTTTTAAATATTGGTCCATTACTTTTAACATGTAGTACAAACTGGCTCTCTCCACTTCAAGAATGGACGAGAGAGTTTGGACAATATCAAGAGTCAATAATTTCATAGCTGTGAAAGATCAAAGTTGGTGTCTTGACTAAACAAGGAGAAAGGAGCTCTCTGATCATGGAGAGGACAGTTTTGGGGTGCTTGGGAAGAAGTAAGAGAAAATGTATATTAAAGAGGAGGTGAAGAGGGCATCATAATGGGTAGATAATTACCACTGTATTGCCAATTTTAGAAAAGAAATAACAAGGTAAAGAAGAATGCCCATATAACTACCTAAATACCCATGCAGTGTATGGTTCAAAGAAAGAATATTGGTAACAAACAGATGTGGGTTTCAGTGTACCTTTGACCAATGATGAGCTCTAAGACTTCAGGCAAGTTTCTGAGTCTCTCTACAACCCAAAGTCTTCATCTGTAAGACAGAAACATTATTAGGATGTACCTCATGGGTTTTTGGCAGAAGTGAGTACTTTAGTGGACACAGTTATGATCAATGTCTAGTGTACTAAAGCCACTCAGTAAATATTAATTGTATTATTATTTTTTAACGGGGTAAGAAGCTCCCCCCAGCATAACAGATTTGCTATACAGCATTCCTGTTAATCTGTAATTCCCATTGGACCACAAGAGTTTAAAGAAGTGTTAGAGGAAAGTCGGAATCCTTTGGTGAGTTGCCAGATAACTAAGAGAACAAAGGAAAATGTCAGACAGTGGTTTCCTGTCCCTGAGGAGTTCCATTTGGCCTCTAGATGATCTTGGTATCCACATTACTGTATCATGCAAAGATGTGCTGAGGCCTGCACTCCCCCGTTTATGATCCTGTCGCAGCCCAAGGGGTGACTGACACTGGAAAGCATGAGAAGAGTTGGCGGTGTGCCCACCCTCCTCACCTGGTTTGATATGCCCACCTGAGTCACCATCCAATCCCATTTGAGAAAGCTCAGCTCTGGCCATGTTCTCCGTTACTGCCATGTCTGAGGATACTTTGCTCTGTGCTCATAAAAGACAATAAAATTTCACCCATTATTCTTTGCAAGACCTCAACCAAGTTATATATGCAATCTGAGCTTCTGATGCCTCATCTCTAGTGCTGGGGAGGCTTGGGCAGGGCCCAAGCAAGGATCAGAGGGCCCACTCAAGCTGGATGACTGGGGACAACCTCAATGAAGGGATTATTTACAGGGTTTGGGGAAACCAGCTAGAGCTGGTAGAGGGACTACATGAGCAGTGGAGGGCCACTGGAGGACTCAGGCCTGGGAGAAGAATGGTCATCAGAACCCAGACAGCTAACTTTGCAGACAGGCTCATCTTTGCCTAAGTGATGTAGCCAGCCCTTGGCAACTTCCCAGAAGAGTAAATTACTCTCAGTAAATTTATTTAAAATTATTTATTTATTATTTATTAAAATTATTAAAATTAATTTACTCCCAGAAGAGTAAATTAACTGCTTTTCTCCTGCTTCCGTCTCTGTCAGTACTAAACTATTGGTCACACTCAAGTGAACAGACAGCCTGTTGACTCCTTTGCTCCAGACCAGCTTCCTGGAGACATGGAACAAGGTAAGAGTGGGTCTGGGTTGGGAGCCAGGAGGTAAAGCAGAAGAAACCCAAGAAACATCAGTATGAGCATGGAACAAGTCAGTGTGTAAGGTCACAGTCTTGAACATGATAGGAGAGCAGGGAACCTCCACCTCCACAGCCTTCACAGAGAAACCCAGAACTCTGCAGCCCCAGTCCCTGCCCCACGCTCAACAGAGATCTCAACATACACACGCACACATGCACATAACGCTCACGGCACGTCAGGCTTTATATTTTCGAGTTTTCAATTTTGAGGTTTTGGCTGAGCTGCCCTGCACATTCTTTCATGGAGTTTTTAGCCACCCAACTTCAGCCTGTCCTTGCAAAGTTTACCAGGCTCATGATCCCCTTTTGGTGTGCATCAAAGCGGAAGTTACCTCCCAATTATGTCACCTGCTTGGAGGGATACAAATGTCAGCACCAGCTTTTGCCAGGTCCCAAAGGGGTGAAATCTCCTTATCCAAAAAAGAAGGGAAGTCTTGGGGGCCATCGTCTCCAAAAGGCTTTGAGCGCCCCAGGCGATGGAGCAGACATTCAGAGGGGACACCAAGAGCTTGATCTCTGGAAAGAGGGCTCCCCTGGTTTAGAAACATGCGGCACATCTGTTAGCCCGCCAAGCAACAAACCTCTGCTCTCTGGTCAGCCCGCTTCATTAAATTAGTTTTAAAGACAACCAATAAAAGGTGCCAGTCATTCTACTTAACTATGTGGCTAACCATCCATTATTAATCAGAGCGTATACTTCTGGAAGAGGAGATGGGGTCTCAGAGATCTGAGCTTGATAAGCCCCATAATGCAATAACCCATGTGCCTGGTATCTTGTGATAAATGCAGTGGTTGATCAGAGCTGCAGCCGAGAGATAGATGTTCTCTGTTCTCTCTCAATCCCCTCTCCCTCCTCCCTTGTGGTTCAGAATGGCTAAAGTACGTTCCATGGAAATATATCTTTATACCAGAAGTAAACAAGCAAATAAATCTTTGCTTGTAAATGTTTATTTGCAAGAGGCTAAACCCCGGGGATCTGTAAAAATCAGGAGAAGAAAGCACACTGAGCAAATCTGTTGTGTCCCTTTTCAGCCACATTTTCTTTAGAAGCAGGAGATTTCTCATAGGACAAAGTCCTACAATCGGATTGGAAATGTAGGGCATCTTTACAGTTAGGCTCTGAGGTGACTGGAAAAGCATCTTACAGACCATGACATGTTTGGGTCCAAAGTGTCTTTCAGAATGCAGGTAAAAAGGTAAAGTCTCCCATTGAGCTAAATGTCTGCATATCCCATGCTGAGACATTTTGCAAACTGAAGGAAAACAGCAGAGTGTGTGGTTTGGGCATATCCCAAAGGGAGACGCTGTCTCATTTTCATATCTGCTCAATAGTAAAAATGAAATATAACAGATTTTTTTGTATAATCTCTCAGTCACTTGGTCTGGGGACCTCAACTTGCTTTACCAACGTTAGCCTGCTAATCCCCGCAGGAACCCCAGGAGGTTGGCAGGCTCCCGTTGGTGCCATGTCAGGTGAGTTCAGGGATCGTTGCAGATGTAGTCACTGCTTGGGGGCCAGAGAAAGTGAGTTCTCCTCTACCCATTTTTCCAATAATGGGTATCAAGGTATTATCACTGGGGCATTGGTAATGCTCCTGATGGGCATTTGAGGCCTGGGCAAAATGGACAGCTGAGTGTCCAGTTTTCTCTGACTCCTGAGAGGAAGAGAAGTGGGTTGGAATAAGGACAGACTATTCACAGGGCCCATTAGTCCAGTGGTTCACAGCCACTGGCACCAATGGGGGGCCTGCAGGAGTCATTGGTGTGGGGCGGTTGGGGGAGGTGTCTTGCTTCAGGAATTGTAATTTAATTAGCCTGGGGTGTGATCTGGGCCTGGAGAGTTTTTAGAATACAAGAGGTGATTCTAATATAGATCTAATATCCTAAGATAGAAGTGATTCTCATAATTTTAGAGTACAAGAAGTGATTCTAATATAATGGTTCTGATGGTTGAGAACCATTTCCTAAAATAAGGAGTATGATGAGGAACTGCTCTTTTGGGGCATTTTTGCTTTGGAAAGACCCAGTTTTGCTAGTGAACAGCAGATGTTCATCTGATGGAATTTTAAAGAAATGACCTGATCCAGTCTTTACAGTGATCTTGACCATGCCTGACAATCGTGTGTCTTGCACTAGGGGCTGTGCACTGATGTTTTCCAGACTGTTGGGCAATGGTTTATTAATAGGTGATGAAATAGATCTAGATGGTTACAACTGACACCTTTTATTTAAAAAATAAAATAAAATAAAACTGGGGGCTCCTGGGTGGCTCGGTCAGTTAAGCATCTTACTCTTGATTTAGACTTGGGTCCTGATCTCAGGGTCGTGAGTCGGAGCCCTGCCTTGGGCTCTGTGCTCATCAGGGAGTCTGCTTGAGATTTTCTCCCTTTCCTTCTCCCTCTGACTCTTCTCTTGCTTGCACATGCTCTCTCTCTCTCTCTCTCTTTCTCTCTCTGTCTCTTTCTCAAATAAATAAATAAATAAAATATTTAAAAAATAAATATGTAAAATTCTGACCTTTGATGTTAATAAAGCATTCTTGGGATGCATTTCTTCAATTTTAGGTGGTTTCACAACTTTCTCCAAGCTCGTCCTGATACACCAAGTGGTGACTCAGAGCTCAAGTCCAGGTCCTGTCTGTCCGCAAACCTTGAGCTCCCTCTGCCATGCAGGATGCCTTTCCACCAATCAGCATCCAGACTCACACCAATGGTATTGGCATATCTTCAATTCCCCTTGCCTAGAAGCACGAGCTAGAAAGACAGCCAGCTAACCAAGTAAAGTAAAAACAAAACAAAAAACCTAAAACCAAAAAACTCGCGACTGCTCCTTTAAACTTCTACCAAGTGAAGGAGGCTCAGCTGCTTCCATCCTAGGGCTTCTCAGCCTTGGACCGGAAGGCTCTTCCTGTGGAGTCTGGTGCAACAGAGTTGAAAAGCACCTTAATTGTCCTGCCTGCCTGTGATGGCCCCATATGTTCTTGCAAATGGCACCTGGGGTACACTCAAGGTGAACAGATTCACAAAATATGAAAATGAGAACAGCTCATTCCTTCTGAAGAAGCACAACTTCCCCCAAGATAGAGTGAAACCCAACTGGCTGTGAGTGAGTTCTGAGCATACTAAGCAGTGCTGAGATTTTTCAAAGTAAACCTTTTTTAAAAAATTTTATTTAAATTCAATTTAATTAACATAGAGTGCATTATTAATTTCAGAGGCAGAGCTCAGGGATTCGTCAGCCTTATACAATATCCAGTGCTTATCACGTCACATGCCCTCCTTAATGCCCATCACCCAGTTACCCCATCCCCCCACCCCTCTCCCCTCCAGAGACCCTCAGTTTGTTCCCTAGAGTTAGTCTCTTATGGTTTGTCTCCCTCTCTGTTTTCATCTTATCTTATCTCTCCTTCTCTTCCCCTACATTCATCTGTTTTGTTTTTCAAAGTCCATTTTTAACTGGAGTACGACATCCATATAGGAAAGGGCATCAACCCTAAGGGCACAGCACAGGGAATCTCCACATACTGGACGCGCCCACATGACTATCACCGCACCAAGAAGGAACACGGGACCGACACCCCAGAATCTCTTCACTTTCTCCTTTCTTGTCACTATCGCCCAAAGGACTAACCACAGCCCTGACTTCTAACCATAATTTTTTGCCCTTCAAATTTTTAAATAAAAGGAATCATACTCTACTCTGTTGTGTTGGTCTTCTTACATTCAACATGGTATCAGTGAGGTTCACCCACATAGTTATGTGGTCATAGTTGGTTCATTGGTATCGACATTTAATATTCCACTGTATTAACACATGACAATGGATTAACCCACTCTTCTATTATGACCACTTGAATGCTTTCCCATTTGAGACCATGGACTGAAACGTCCGACTGAACATCTTTCTGGTGAACACAGGTTTGCACTTCTCTTAATTATTGGAATTTTTGGATCAAAGATATGCCCAAATCAGTTTCAAAAGTTCCTTCAAAAGAAGAATGATTTTCAACATTTTACCTTTTATTTTTCCAGCAAGGACCATAAAAGTTCCTAATGTCTCACATCACTACCAAAACTTGGCGTTTTCTTTTTCATTTTAGCCATCCTGAGGTCACGGGTGTCGATGTGTCTCTTTAGCGTTTATCGTGTATTTCTTTTAAAACAATTTCATTGAGGTATAACTTATGTATAAAAAACTATACCCACCTAAATTATACATTTTGATGAGCTTTGACAGATATGAGCACCCATAAAACCACTGCCACAATAAACACAGAGAATACTTCCATATCACAAAAGTTACCTATGCCCCTCTGAATTTTCTAGAAAAGGGTCTGGAAGACAAAATGCTTCCCTTTCCAGTTCTACGGTGGTTTCTCTTTTGCCTCTGGGAGAGTTTCCCTTTTACTTCTCTTCCAGGCTGGTATAGCCCCTGCTAGGTGTCTACAGGGCACAGTTCCCCCCAGCTCTTGACCTGGACAGCGCAGGCAGGGGACCCAGAAAGCATCGCATTAATTGCATTAGTTGTATTTAATTTTAGTTGATTTAAGCTTAAATATAAATATCCGCATATGGCCAGTAGCTACCATATTGTGCAAAACAGGTTTAGATTTTACTGAAAGTTTATTTCAGAATTGCTGTATGCTGCAGTCATGTGGACACTTTTCTCTGTTATACAAATGGATTTCATGGATTCTGAGTTTCTGACAAGAATCAATGGCAAGCCCCTGGCTGTTTATGTGATTTGCATTTAAGCCCCAAGGGTTGGCAATCAAACAGACCCTTGGTTGAGTATCATCCCTGGATCTGGAGCTGCGGTATGGTGAGCAAGCCCGCCCATCTCTCCACATTTCAGCTTCCTCAACCTCAAACCTGGGATAGGAAGTCTACTTCATGAGTGTCTGACGCATCCTAAACCTGCAGTAAATGTGACTTGTGGCCCATACTCCCTTGATCTAATGCTGAGAAACATCCCTATCTCATAGAATTGTATTACCGGGAAGCGCAGAGCATTACGAAAAGTGTGAAGTGTTATTCCCCAAGATAGCATGAGTAAGAAGAAATAGTCACTTCCATTAGCTGAGGCCTCAGAAATAAAAATCTCTACCAGTGTTTGGTAAGCCTGATCTCACCAAAGCCACTGAAAAAAACCTTGGCTGAGAGCCATTCAGAAGAGCACCTGCTATCTGGCCAACGGGAACAAGGGCAGCCACAGAAAGAAACCAGGACGCTGGTCAGGCCCCTCCTGTGGAACACATCTCTCCCCTCCTCCCCACCCTGCTCTGGCCCTTCACTCCCAGGAGGTCCAGGATCTTATTTGCTTGGACCTCATGGTCGGCTTCTCCTGGGAAGAGGTATCATTCACACTGGAGGGAAGGGCTCTGAGAATGGTGACCAGCCTCAGCAGTAGATACTAACTAGGTGCATGGGGAGGAGGGTACTGGCCGCTCTTGAGGGGGTGCATGGGGAAAAAGAGAGACTGGAGGTAGAAAATAGGACCCCTGAGTGCCCACTGGGAGCCAGGCGTTGGTGGATTGCTTTCTTGACAATATGGTTCACCACTGTATTGACTGCTCAGTGGAACCTGGGGACAGAAGCTGCACTAAACCACTGGACCTTGCAGTCTAAATAGTATCACTGTTCCCATCTTACAGATGGTCAATGTAAGGTTCGGAAAGGAAAAAATAATTTCCTGGGGCCGCACAGCTGGCTGAGATGTGTGCCTAGGTCATTGTAGTGCTAGAATCTACACCCCAGATCACCATGTCACTCTGCCCCTGCTTGCACGTGTTTTCCTGCTTCACCCTCTCAGAAACCCTAGAAGGTAGATGCCACTGCCATTTATAGATGGAAAACGGACTTCAGAGTTGATATAATATCTCCCAAATTCAAAGACCTGGAACGCTGACAGCAAAACTAAGGTTTGGCCCCAGCGATTTTGACTCTGCTTCCGGGACCCTGTCCATCACACTGTGTAGTGACAGCAAAGATCATGATAACAAGCATTATTAAAGACCTACATCCAGACCTCATTTTATCCTCATAAAAAGCAAAATAAAATATCTCTGCAAT
Organism: Neogale vison; assembly: GCF_020171115.1. NCBI lineage: Eukaryota > Metazoa > Chordata > Mammalia > Carnivora > Mustelidae > Neogale > Neogale vison. The sequence continues at coordinate 76,111,899 of NC_058099.1, read as the reverse complement.
ATCATCCCCATTTACAGACAATGAAACCGAAGCACATCTTAAGTGCTTTGCAAGGGTGCACGGTAAATCCAGAAGTAGAATTTGAACCTGAACCATGTGGCTCCAGGGTCACTTTTTAATCACTATATTAGAGCCAATCCCGATATGTGGGACCTCTCAGCCACAGGTGGGACAGCCTGTAGGACTAGGAGAATGTCTCTGGGCAGGTTCAAAAGCCACAGGGCAAAACAAACATCTGCAGAAGGAATAATAAAAAAGGACAACTGTGGTGGAAAGTGCTTTCAGAAGGGCAGCAAGTAAGTTCATTAGCCAAGAAGGATTGCTCTGGTTCTTCAAGGTCCACAAAATTACTTTGTTTTAATTCTAGCACACAAGACTAGCCTTGATCTAGCCACAGTGGAAATCACCCTAGTCTAGAATTGACACAAGAAGTTGATTTATTTTTATTGTTTGTTACAACGTTTCAGTGCAATTTATTTAGGACCACTGTCTCTCACTCAGAGGCAAACTCATAATGCAAACACATTAATCTTGAGAGACAGTATCTTGGATACCAGCAGTTTGGATAATTAGATTGTTACTCTCAGCATGCATGGTCTGTTCATAAGCAACAAAGAAGCTTATCAGATTCGAATAACCCTTAGCAAATATTATACAAACTACTGTATACAAAGACATTCACAATTTGCAAAGAAAATTCCGTAACTTCGTCTCTTCTTCACCATGGGGAAGCCTAATATATTTTTTCCTTTAACTAGTGAAAGGCCATTCCTCTCATCAGCAGTCTGGCTAGAACATTTTTTATTGATTTTTCTAAAGGTTCTTCATTAAGGAAAATTTGAAATTAAAAACCAGGAGGAGTGTGACCCTGAAATCATCTGGGCTTCGATCCAAAGACAAGACCCATCAAAAATATTGGTAAGTTTCTACTGATTAGTGTTAAGTTGAAGCCCTCAGACACCCCATGCCTTTTAGCCAATAGTGTTTACCATCAAGGTTTTTGAGTTCAGAGACCTCCAAGACCCTTGAAACAGAATGTTTCAAGTGATGAGGAGGGCTTGGCCCAAATTTTCACGCTTCAACCACCCTTTCAGTTGGACATGATGAACGTCTTGGAGTTGAAAACCTCCTGCTACATCGCCACACTGTGGCCAACTCCAAGGTGTGACTCTGTCTTTGACATGACAGTGGAGTATATGTTCAATGGGATTCTCAGAGAATTCACATTCAGAGATTCACAGGGTCAAGCTCTCAGTGGTATAAAGTCATCAGAAATCCACAAATACCTAACATCCCAAAGATGCTGGGAGTGCCGTCTTCCCCTCAGGGACTTCTAGCCCATGACTGGGACTTGACACTATAGGGTTCCAGCCCACTACCTTGGTTTTGTGGATTGGATCCAGATTTTGGTTCTTGTGAGTTGCCTCACTCTCTCCTCACCACCGTCTCTACCACTGACCTCCCGTCTCTGACCCCAGACTCCTGACCTGCTCCTATCCGATTCTAGGTTGCTTTGACTGACAATCATTTCTACCCAACTCAGCTGCTCTTGCACAATGTTCCACGAACCAGGGAATCCTAAGAAACCCTGTGGCCTCAAAGATTTTCCTCAAATTCTGTCCTTGGAGGCAGAGAAAGCCAGGTGGGCAAGACTCTAGGTCTGCCTCCAGCTTCAGCCTCCATCACAGGCCATCTGTAACTGACCTCTTTAAGGTTATGCTCGAACAAAAGGATGCTGATGCCACCATGAAATGCTCGACAATGCTGAGCCAGGGAAAATGGCAAGGCCAAAAGGAGATAAAGGTAGCCCACACCCTCCTTCTGACCTCATTCTCAGGCTTGTATACTTCTCCCTGTGCATTTACATCCAAATATGAAGATGTCATGTCTTTCCATTTGTCTTGTCATTGCTGTGAGTGTCCATTGTCATCATCTCTAGAACTGCCCCCCACCCCCATTTCTCATTTGCTTTTGCACCTCTGTTCAGCCATTTCCCAACATGGAAGGCTGTCCTCCTGCCACAGTATCTCTCCCGAGAAGGAAAGAATCCTCCTCCGTGTTCTCTCAGCACAATGCTCATATATCCCTGCCTGGAGCCCAGTGCGTACATGTGCCAAACCCTGATTCCCAGCCCAAGGTGGGTTTGCTTTTCCTAACCTCTAAGAAGGGTATGATGCTATTTAACTCACAGTGGAGAATTGTGTAAGAATTGTTGTAAGAATTAGGGGAGATGCCATATATACAAGAGTCAAATGGGGTCTTCACTGCACAGACATGTTAATAAATCAGTGCCCTTTTCCTCTGCATGACTTTGAACTATTACAGGGCAAGGAATGGACCTCAGTAACAGTTTGATGGACATACATATTACTTACTGATGGTTTACTATGTGCAGGGGGCTGTTACATTTCCTATCTCATTTAAGCCTCACAAGAAACCCATGAGATAAATTCCATTTATTAGCCTCATTTTGAAAACGAGAAAACTCAGGTGCAGGAAGGTTATGTAGTTGTCCAAGTTTACACAGATAGTCAAGCTGGGATGCAGTCAGGTTGGCTGTCTCCCGAACCTGAGCATATAGGTTTGTCTGTTGCCTTTAGCGACAGGTTATTAAATATTTTTTGTGCAGAAGTTTCAGCTCCAAGGACCACCTCCTTTCAAAGATTGCTCCTGCCCACGGTGATTTCTCCTTTCTCTGGAATCTTTCTTGCACACTCAGTGCTTCTCATTAAGAGACTAATCACTTTCATATTCAATGCTTCTTGTGCCTCTCACCCAGCTCTCCCCAGCTACACTGTAACCTCCTGGCCCGGAACACAGTAGCTACCAAATACGTGTTTATCAAATGGGTGGTGACTGGCATGGCTGTCATTTTTATGGAATCTATAAGTCTGAAAACTCATGATGAAAACAACAGTATTCATTCAGTCTTCCGCTCAGCCATCAAAGCACCTACAGTATCTTAGACAAGTCAAGAAAAATTATGACCTTGGAAATGGGCAAAAAGTTTTGATTACTAGGTCTCCTCTCTAGCACATCCTTCTGGGGCTTTTCCTCCGCCTTTTATTGATTTGAGCCATTTTACAATTTCGTAAGTTGGAGAAAATCGACAATAATGCAAATGATTCTTATCCATAGAAATGGAAATGAATTATGTCCTATGAAACACAATTGATTATTGCCTCGTGGATAGACCAGTTATTTATAATTATTTGAAGGTTCATTCCATTATCCCTTATTGCTCATATATTTCTCATTTTTTTGAATTCTCCTTTGAACCTGCTATTAATCTTACTAATTCCCTCATTAATTCATGACTTAAATAAAGTCTCTGATATGGGTTTATTTTACATTTCTATGAGATTCATGATTTTACCCTTCTTTTAAAAACTGCCTCTTAGAGACATCATAAAGTGCTCAAAATAAAATATGTCTATCCGGAGTCAAAATAAGCACGTGAATCTCCAAACACAAATTCAGGATCTGTCTCTTAGCTATAAATTGCTGGGCTGTCAGTTCATTTTGGAGATTCCTTCTTTTTTAATTGAGATAGAATTCACAGACTATGAAATCCATCATTTTAAACCTTGCAATTTGGTGGGGGTTTTTTGGTATGTACAATCATCACCAATAACTCCTGATCAGTTTTCACCCCAAACAGAAACCCCAGATTCGTTAGCTGTCCCTCTCTCTCCCACCTACCCCAGTTCCAGGCAACCACTAATCTACTTCACAAATACAAAAAGTATTTGCTTTGTTTAGAGACTTCATTTAGACGGAACCACACACTAGGTAGCCTTTTGTGTCCAGCTTCTCTCACTTAGCATGTTTTCAGGTTCATTCATATTGGAGCACGGATCAACTCTTTGTTCCTTTTTTATGGCTGAATAATATTCCATTATATGGATATACCACATTTTGTTCACCCATTTATCTGCTGATGGACATTTGGGTTGTTTTCATGTGGGGGCTATTACAGATAATGTTATCATGAACATTCATATGCAGATTTTCTTGTGGACGTGCTTTTAGCTCTCTGGTGTAGATACCTGGGAGTAAAATTGCTGGGTCATACAGTAATTCTGTGTTTAACTTTTTGAGGTTCTGCCAGGCTTTTTTGCAAAGTGCCTGTCCTATCAGCAAGGTAAGAGGCTTCCAATTGCTCCCCATCCTCATGGGGGTTTCTTCTGGCAAATCATAAAAGGAAAATGTCTGTGAAAGCAAAGCCCCAGGAAGTAGAGAAAGTAAGTCTTGAGTCATCACCACAGTACACATCTATCTCACAGGTCACCCAGGAAAATGCTGTCCTGCCCCAAAGACACGGGGCTCCACTGGCTCTTCCTCAAAGAGCACCCTTGTCCTGTCCTGATGCCTTCTGGCCCCATGTGTCACAATTTACAGCTGAATATTAGAATTTCTCTTTATCATGGATATTCTGCCAGGCTTGTGGAAGAAGGCTGGGTAATTTTATATTTGCACCAAATCAAACTTACATATCCAGGCCTAGCGACCACTGGGAGCCATTGGGAGCTCAGAAATTTGGCAGTGGTTCTCGTCCTTCAAGCGATAATCCCCCTGGGGCTGACCTGATTGGCTACCATTATCCTCATTTTAAGTGCTGGGAGTCACAGGGCTAAATTCTGCTTAAATAATGCAGCTCTGTATGCCAGCACAGAGCTGAAGCCCAGAGTTGGTACAGAGAAAATTGCTCTGAGAGCAAATATGAGTCCTAATAGAAAAGAAACACTCCGCCCTGTACCCAGACCTTTCTCCAGGCACCTTGCCAGTGCCCCTGCCATTACTGACAAGGATAAGTGTGGGAAGTGAAGGGAGAGAAATGTGTTATAAGCTGGTCAGAATTTCTGTGAACTCAGAGATTTTATTTTTTGGCTGGCTCTTCCAGGGCTTAAGCAGTGAGTGACATGAGTAACGGGCCATTTCAGGCTTCTCACACCCACCTTGTGGATCTCTCCAGCTCTGGACGTGTTTCAGCCAGCCTGTGGGGGATCGTAATCAGGTTTGTTGCTCGAAGGCTGGGCTTTGGTGTGGTTTCACTCTGGGCCTCTCCACCATGCACTTTTTAAATTTTCAGCACCCCCAACCAGCTGTTATTTCACTGCCTGTGGTTTTCTGTCTAACAGTCTATAAGAAGATTAATAGTTCCATGGCTAATGGGATCATGATTTTAACAGGAGATTGCAGCCAGCTCCAAGGGAGGGCCGACAGAATTCTCTGGAGGCCTGAGGAGTCCATAAGGATCTAGGAACACCACAGAATGTGCACCCTGTTTCTTGCACAGAGGATGGTAGCAAAGACAGGAGCCCCCTGTGTAGACTCAGTCAGTACAAGAATAACTTGACCCCACATTTGGCAAACCAGTTCCCCCAGGCCTTTTGAGTCCAGTGTCTTCAGAGCTGAAGAAACAAAAATGTTCAGAGCCATGCTTTTGTTCAGAGCAAACGGCAGCCTTCTGTATATTGGTCTTTTTACCACATATATTAAGTTATTCCTGGCTTCTCAAGCACACTGGCCCCTTTGCAGACAGGCCGAACAGGTACAATAGCAAGCACGATAGACATCCCCATCTCTGGGTGATGTAATCCTCTGAGCCCAAACATTGTCCTCTGTCCTTGAGTCCTGTCTTGAGGCTCTCTCCACTGGACTCCGCTTTCATTCCCTGAGGCACTCTTTTCTGCTTTCCGGAAGCTTCCACACTGTGGACGGTTGGGCTCCTCGGGTAAACTTACAAAAGGAAGAAGATAAAGCAAGAAATACTCATTCACTGTCTGCTTTTGTGTATTTCATCTCATGGAATCTTGAGAAATAAGAATTATAATCCCCATTTGGCAGATGAAGAACTAAGGTGCCATTCAACCTAGGCCATTTGTCCAAAGGCCCACATAGCTCATGGCCAAGGTTAGATTCAAACCCCAGTCTGGACGATTCCAAATCCCAAGCTCGAGCTGTCAAACTGTATCTGGAGATAAACAGCGTAGCAATGATCTTAGCCTTCTCCCACTGTAGGTAGCGCAGTAGCTCATTCTGTTAAACACTCAGGGTTGGTATTGCCACTAAAGACTCCTGGACAGATATATGGACATATCCTCGGACCCTGGAAGCCATGCATAATATATCAGGTCACGCCAGGTCAGTATGAGATCAGTACTACAAGATCATAAACAAAGACATAATTTTAAAACCTCAACTAGCTTGTCATGAACACATCTTTCCATTTCCAACTAGATTCTAACCAAACCATATTAGGTTACATTAAGTCTTACATATATGGGAAAACCCATTTTCCCCTAAACAAATTAACTGGGTCATCTTTCGCAATTATTGCTGTAATCAAGCTAATGTGTTATTAAGAAGACTGAAATAATTGTTTATGATCTGGTTAGTTTGGTCAATGAATAATTGAATTGAGTGACCATTAGGGAAAATCTAATCCATTGCTGCGCACTGAGTCAGTCCACAAAGGGGCAGTGTGGTGGAGCATGAGGTTGTGTGTACTGAACTTTAGGGCTGATAGAGGAGTGTTCTGATACCGGCTACTTCAGCTTTGCCAATAAGACCAACCCATTTGCTAACCCTCCCCACTTTGTTTTATACCTTCCAATGTACTTCATCCTTGATGGCCCTTTTCCTTTTCTGGGGTGCCTCCTGCTCCCTCCCAACTTTGTACACACTTGTCCCGATTGGCATAGCAATCTCCTACTTATCCCAAATCCACACTCAGTCTTAACTTCCTCAGGGAAAGCTTACCTGATACCCCCTAATCTTCTTAGCATCGTACTCTCCCTTCCTGTCAAGCATCCCAGTTATACTCCAGGTCTAAGGTCTAATTCATTGTCTGTCTCATTAGCCAGCATAAATGCCCTAAAAGGAGAGAGTCGTGGGGTTTGAGGTTTTTGTTTGGGGGTGTGTAGAGGTTGGTTCTCACTGTATGTCTAGCACTTATAAGAGTGCCATCACATATGATAAAGGAGAGAATAAAGGGCAGTGAGCATTGCTCAGAGGGTGACTGAAAATGGAGCCAGGAGGATGCTGAAGAAGTAGGGTTTATGAACATCTTCTGCCTCAAATTCTTGGCACTTTTGCTGACCTCCACCTAAAGCCAAGACATGGGCTCTCCCCACTCTAGAAATAAAGAAATAAATAATTTTTAAAAGGTGCACATGTCTTGATTTCAGCTCTGATCACGATCTCAAGACCGAGCCCCAAGTTGGGCTCTGTGCTGGGCATGGAACCTGCTTAAGATTCTCCCTCTCCCTCTCCCTCTGCCTCCCCTGCCCTCGTCTCTCTCTCTCTCCTTCTCTCCCTCTCTAAAAATAAATAAATAAAAATAACTTTTTTTTTTAAAAGCCAGGACATGGGCACTATGTTAAAAGGGGTACAAATGGACTTTCCATGGAACACTCTGCCTGGCAAACAATCACATGGAGATTGGCATAACTGTAGCTACACCAGCACATTTCCTTCAAAACAACCTATGTAAAATTTGTGTTCCTCTGTAAAAACTCGAACCTCTTTTGTCTCTCTGGAGCTCACTTTCTGTTTAGGTTGAATCTGTGTCTCCCACATTGCAATCTCTAAGACCCCGAATAAACACATATTTTATTTAGCAGCTTACAGTTTTGTCTTTCTTTGGCCAACACAAGGTAGGTGTTCAATAAAGATTTGTCGATTGAATGACTTTATAGAGATATGATTAAATGGAAAGAAAGACAAATGACAAATAACACTTACTGAGGGTTGTGTGTTCAATCCTCACACAATTTTGTGAAAAAGGTGTCTGCCTCATCTCTTTTCCAAAAGAAGAGACACACTTGGGACTCCTAGGTGGCTCAGTCAGTTAAGCATCTGACTCTTGATTTGGACTCAAGTCAAGATCTCAGGGTTGTGAGATGGTGCCCAGCCTTTGGAGCAGGGAATCTGCTTAAGATTCTCTCTCCCTGGGGTGCCTGGATGACTCAGTGGGTTAAAGCCTCTGCCTTCAGCTCAGAGTCCTGGGATGGAGCCCCGCATCAGGCTCTCTGCTCAGCAGGGAGCCTGCTTCCCTTCCTCTCTCTCTACCTGCCTCTCTGCCTCCTTGTGATCTCTGTCAAATAAATAAATAAAATCTTAAAAAAAAAAAAGAAAAACAGATTTTCTCTCCCTCTCTGCCTCTGCCCCACCTCTCTCTTAAATAAAAGAAGAAAATACACATTTGAAGAAGCTAATTTTTTTTCTGGCAAAAACCTGAACTCAACCTGTCACAATACAAATGTTTAAGAGCATCAGTCCACTGCTCCTTCTACCAAAGCCTGCCTGCCTACCTTCTTTCCTTCCTTCCTTTTTCTCTTTTTCTTTCTTTCTTTCTTTCTTTCCTTTCTCTCTTTCTTTTTTTCCTTTTCTTTCTTTCTCTCTTTTTTCTTTTTTCCTTCCTTTCTTTCTCTTTTTCTTTCTTTCTTTCTCTTTCTTTTCTTTCCTTCCTTCCTTCCTATACCAATGTATCATGAATTTCACCTCCACTTCTTAAGGTTTAACTCCGGCTGTGTGCAAGGTGCCTTCTAGGCTTCTGGTCAGTGGCACTCTGCATCCTCCCTTGGTGACCTCCCCATTGGGAAGAATCTCTGCGACCCGAGGGCTGTCTTATTTCTGTTGTGAGTCCCACCTGCTGCTGTTCTTGCTTTTCCTTATCACTTCTAATGATAACCTGCAGGCAGAAGAATAGTTTTAGGATTGGACTAACCCCCACACTCCTGCCAGGATACAGCCATGCTTCCTGGTGTAAAATTAAAACAGGAATAGAAAATGTAATTTTTTTGAGAGACCATTAGGAGAAGCATTTTAGAAAGACAAGAAACCCTAGAGAACATTTACATGAATGAAGTTTACCTTCTAACTAGGGAGTATGTTAATGGAATTGCTGCTGCTACTTAAGAAATACCAAAAAGGCAACCCAGGCTCCGACTGCCCCCAGGGATGGGCGAGCCTCAGCAGCGGGATTCCACAGTCCTTGGTGCTCAAAGCAAATTGGAAGCATCTTCCAGAGGTCGATGTCGGCTTCATCTAGAGTCAGCAAGAGCCAGAAATGACTTTTATGTAAACTGTGACCTCAAATAAAGCCCATAAGGTGTTGAGGAATTTATACAACAAGTGCACTGACTGTCAACTTGTACTTTTCCGGGATTGGCTACTGAGACAGGGTCGTAAGGCTGTCCTCAGTGATGGAATTTCTTCTGCTGTTGGACTAGGCAACCTCTGAGGTTCTGGTACCTACTTCTTTTTTTTTTTTTTTTAAGATTTTATTTATTTATTTCAGAGAGAGAACATAAGTAGGGGGAGGTGCAGAGGGAAAGCTGACTCCCCACCCAGGGAGCAAGCACAGAGCCAGACATGGGGCTCCACCGGGAGGGGACAAGCAACCCCCTCATTGCAGGGCTGGAAACCAGGCCTGAGCCCTAGTCAGACACTTAAGCAACTGAGCGCCCCCCAGGCGCCCCTCGCGCCTACTTCTTTGTTTCATGTTCTGCTTCTGCCAAAGATTGGCTGCTAAGTAAATCAGACAATTTACGACAGCCCTGAGTCACCCTTTATTTGACCCCTCCCCGCAGTTGTCAGATTAAGCAAATAAACATCTATAATACCTAGGTACATTTTAATTATTCTGAATTGCTCATGCATTGTGAATTGCGGGGAAAAAAATCTACTCTGGGATATATTATACTTAAGCATTACTTGTTGTTTATCTGATAAAGCTGACGGGGATCTAAATTGCCTCCTTTTCTTAATTCTATTTCTTGGACGATTTGGCTTGCCTGACCAGTTACTTGTTTTGCAGAATCTGCTCATAAAATTTCTTGCTGTTATAGACTCTGTGCCCATGACATGGCTTCTACAGTAATCCCATTGACTTACTTTGCTCTCTTGTCCATCAAACATTCATCAGTGGGCTCGAATACTAACCACGGGCTTACAGAAAGCTAACAACTCTAGGCATTGCTCCTCAAATTTGGTTTCCTGCAACACATAAGGCCATCTTTCACGATGTAACTTACTTTTCCATTCTTCACAGGTGCATTGGATCTCACCAATTTTTTAAATGTCCACTGACCAAAAACAAAAGCAAAAGAAGATCATGGTCATCCATTTTAAACCCTTTTTTCTTTTTCAGCACTACACGTGCTGTAAGAACTCTCAGTAACATCCATACAACATAATTTAATTCTTCAGGGGATAAAATCCATTTCAAAAGATAGTTATGGCAAGTCATGGTGGTGATAATTATCCATTTCAAGTCAGAATTTCTTTTCCTGTTCACAAGTAAGTTTGTCTTTTTAAGAACAGCCTTGCCACTTAAAGAGGTAAATTTCTCTGTTGTTTCTTTCTTTAACACATTCAATGGGCTTCTGTAAGCAATGGAGTCTTCAGTAACGCTATTTGCTTTTCTTTCCATTTGCATAATCCTATTGCTAAAGATATTGAAAACTGTAAGAAAAAATAAGTAGACTTCATTCAATAGATTATTTAAAAAGTCAACAAGAATTTGGAGGACCTTTTCTTCGGAATTAAAATACGATTTCAGTGCTTCAAATAAAACTGAAGATTTCTTAAAGAGAGCCAATGGGCTTTTTGAACGTGACAATATTTGAAGACTACTAAATGCCAACAAAGTTGCAAAAATCCTTTAATTGCTCAGTTCAATAAAAATGCCTGAAATACAAGAAAAATTTCCTGACAATTACTTTGATGTCAATAGAAAAGACATTAGATGCTGTTTGAAGAGCATTTTGCAAACTATGGACTGGACAGCCATATCTTCCATAGAATTGTCTGTGCTTTGCTTCAACCCTGAATAAGTACTGTCTGCACTTTTATCCAAATATTTACTAAAATTTGTGTTTGTATTATCTCCCCTAAAAGCAATATATATATATATATATATATATATATATATATATATATATGTGTGTGTGTGTGTGTGTATACACACCCCCCAAAGTCCAACTCAACCATGGAGTCGCAGCCAAAATTCACTATTATTGTTGAACTTTTATCTGGAAGGAATTTTATTCACAGCAGCCTACAAGCCAGTCTTCTTGTGAGAAAAATATATATACTGCACAAGCAAAGGGAAACTTTTTTTCTGCATTGTGATTGCTTCTATCCATGGCTATGCCTTAAAAAGATCTCTGATCATCTCTGTAATTATAAATGGATATAGTACATATTTTATTATTACAGTAGATTTCATCTTGGCACTTGAAAATGTGCTTGCAGTTTCAGAATCTGAAAATACTTCTGGTAGCAGTCCATTCAAACACTTTTTTGAGCTGAAAGACTAATGATAATGTACAGAATGGAAGGAACTGCTTCGAGAACCATCTTTCACTCACCGCGGGGTCTTCCCAGGAGGTTCTCATGGGACAGCTTCTGGTTGCCTCCTGGATTCCAACAAGGTATGAGGCTTTCTGTCCCACTCCCACTTCGGGTACAGCTGCAGGTTATAAAAACATGAAGCTGCAGCGGGGCACGGGCTCAGCAGCACCAAGAAGGCTTCATCACTCGTGTAATCATCCAGCCTCTTTTGCTCTGGTGTCGTCTGGTGGAATAAGGGACACAGACAAGCTAGCACATTTGCTACTCTGCTCTTGCTGTGTGAGTAATAAACAGCTTGAATAGAGAAAGGGATCCTGGTTTCTCTACCAGCCGAATCCCTCAGCCTTTCCTGACACAATCCAGTGCTGAGTCTCTTGCCAGCACACAGCACACATCTGATCCCCAGAAAACAACGGGGCCTGTCTTCCCACAAACCGAGAGTGGGGACTGATTCTGACGCAGCAAGTGGCAACCCCCCTTTTCCTTAAGCAGCCAAAGTAGTGGTCAGCAAGGACCATGAGACACTGCATACAGAACTACCCCACATGCTGGTGGGGTAAAAGAACAATAGTTTGTACCTGTACCTGCAGACTGGTTGGAGCGGAAGTTCTGTTCCACGTGACTTTCATTCTCCCTGGGCCGGGAGCCGGCCAGGCCTATTCCTTTGGTGTCAGAGGCAGAGGCGTTGGGAGGCCGTGGCCAACCACGCGCGCTATTCCAAACCCCTCCTTGAATCGCATCCCTTAACATCCCATTACAAATCAAGTCACACCGTAGAGTGGTAAGTCACAGGGCAGGAGATGAAGGTGGAAGGACTACGTTATACTAATCAGATAAAATTCCACATCGAAGAACCCCTGTGCATTCTGAGTTCAGGGGACCCAAGACAAGCTTTTAGAGGAGTTCCAGTACAGCTTCTCTGTAAAGAGGAAGCATCCCTTCTCATAGGGAAGGGATGGTGGGTAGGGCTCAGCACAACTCCCTTCAAAGAAACCTTGTCACCAATCTTCCCTTCATCTACTCCTATCTAGAGCCTTTTATAGTCTGAAGGAGGTTAGGGGAGTAACTGAGTTTCAGTTCTTTTCTTTGAAATCCTACAGGGGAATATGCTGCAACTCACTTTAAGATCTGATATTTCGTGCCGAAGGGTCTCTACCAAAGCTTCCATTTTTAACACCCCCTTCTATAACCGAACCCTGACAATGCACACAGCGATGACCAATTTGGGAGCTTGCAAAAAGGCACTTTAATTTAAAAAAAAATGGAGTATTTGCCCTCTCTCTTCGCCATCAATCTCTTTGGTTAGGTTTTTGGAAAAATAGGAAGCCGCATACTCAGGAGTCCTGGAAGAAGTTCTAGAGGGAATAAATTTCCAGTGACGTAGTGTCTTCTCCTACCCCTTTACCCCTCATTTAGTCCCCTTTCTGGATTTTCCACCAGTACCAGCTCATATCCCCTCTCTCTATTCAGGCACCAACTGCCCAGAAACTAACATTCATCTTACAAATGCAAGACGGTTCACTCGACAGGAATGCCCCGCTTTTCGAAAGTTCAGGTTAACACCATTTCACTTTTACAAAAGACCTACATTAGTCCCTGCAAAAGCAAAAATAGCATGTTGCCGCCAGATTGCCTTCACATCCTCAGAAGTTTTCTTCTAAATGCTCTTGTGCATGTATCAGAACAAAACTCGCCCCCTCCCTCTTCTGTTCCTCTTTCTCACATTGAGTAAAGGAGTGTGGAGCATCGACCTGAAGAGGCACTGACCTGAAGAGGCACTGACAAGGGCAGGAATGAGAAAGAAAGAAGGGGCAGAAGTCTTTTCAGCAGAAGAAATCATCAGGGTCTTCAGCTCCCCAACTTCAGAACACTAAGCGGTTCTAGTGGAAATAAGCCACACGCCGTACACTGGGATATGGCTCAAGTGTATCCTTCCGCTGCTGACCGGTGCATTTTGACTGGTGTCAAATTTGTATTAACTCATTCATTACAGCCCCACTGAGATGATGAATTTGATGGCAAGAATATTTTGACGAGCCAGGTATTTACAGCCATTTAAGAAAGAATAATTATGGCGCGCTTCGGTAGTTCAGTGGGTTAAAGCCTCTGCCTTCGGCTCAGGTCATGATCCCAGGCTCCTGGGATCGAGCCCCGCATCGGGCTCCCTGCTCAGGTGGGAGCCTGCTTTCTCCTCTCTCTCTCTCTGCCTGCCTCTCTGCCTACTTGTGATCTCTGTCTATCAAATAAATAAATAAAATCTTTTAAAAAAAGAAAATAATTATTAGAATAATATTGCTAAGTATATTCCTTAAAGGGGTTATCTTTTCTAGTGGACAAGAATTATTTCATCTCTGCCAGACAAGACCTGTGAGTTAACATGTAACTTCACAGAGTCTGAGTCTTTAATTAATAATAGAAGAACAGAGCCATAAAAGCTACATTCCCACAGACAGTTAAAGAGTCTCTGGGCGGACTTGTTAAACCATACCCCACTATGTCCTTGGAAGGTCATGTGTACTTTCTTGTACAAGTTCTGGATCATTTTTCTTAACAAGCACACCTGGGCACGTGTGCTCACTTGTGGATCAGTCTTGGTGAAACTATTTGCATAGGGAGCGAGGGGCGTCCTGGGAGATTATTTATGCTGTTCCTGCTGATGAGCTGAGACATATTTGCCTGCTGATGAACTGAGACATATCTGGGCAGGTCTGGTGGTGGTTTATCAAGAGCAGGGAAGTGGGGGCAACTGGCCCTGGGCGCTGGCAGTAAGGGGGTGCATTGTCTAAAAAGGGTTTAACAGCAACAGTAAAACCGACTCAAAGTTACTCTGCAAGAAATCCATAACTAAAATATGAATATTAATTTTGTAAAAAAAGAGAAAAGATACTCTGCCTAATCACCTTATACCAGTAGTTCTAGACAACAGGAATGAAAAAGCATTCATTCCCAAGAGGTTGCTCTTCTCTCTTCCCTGGTATGCCCCTGCTGTCCAGGAAACAAGCAGAAAGTTATCACAAAATTATAATGGATAGAGGAGAGAGGATGTATCTTAAGAGAAGATATGTTAGATTAAGTCAGAAACAAAGCTCTGCCTCTCAGTAACCTGATCAGGCATTGGGATTCTGGGTATACAATTGTTATGGGTTGAACTGTGTCTCCCCAAAATTCATATGTTGAAGTCCTAACCCCCAGTACCTCGGAGTGTGATCTTTGGAAATAGGGCTGTTACAGATACAGTTAGTTAAGTTCAGAGGTTATTAGGGTGGACCTAATCCATTTTAACTGGTGTCTGTATCAAAAAGGGGAAATCTGAGTGGAGCACATGCACAAAGGAAAAATGCCCCATGAAGAAGGCAGAAATGGGGGTGATGGTTCTGAAGCCAAGAAATGCCAAAGATGTTTTCTGGGAAAACACTAGAACCTCGGAGAGAGGCATGGGACTGATTCTCCTCACAGCCCCCAGCAGAAACAAACCCTTCAAGCACTGTGACCTAGAACTTCTGGCCTCCAGCCCCGTGAGATAATACATTTCTGTCATTTAAGCCACCCCGTCTATGGTACCCTGTCACGGTGGTCCTGGCAAGCAAGCTCAGCAGCTTGTAGCTCTATCGAAGCCCCTCCCCCACATGCTGTGTTTGCCTGGTTACAGTATGCAGGAGCGCTCTGCTAAAAATCACAGAATCTGGGCACCAAAACCAAGGTAAATTTCACTTACTAGAAAATTCTTAGTATCTATCTCATGAAGGCATTTCAGACAGCCAGTCCTTGGATCCCTAGATTATCCTTATGCAGGACATTGGCCAAATACTATTCCCAATTTTTAGAGGAGAAAACTGAATTTTGAAAAAAATTAAGCAAATTGCTCAAAAAAACAGAGCTCCTGGAGAAGGAGAAGCAGAATTTGAACCCAGACCATCTGATCCTAGAGCCAGATTTCCATGCACTCCCAGGATCTTAGGAAATGCCTCACGTTCCCATCACCTCTGTGCCTGATGACTGAGTTATCTTCTAGGTCTCCTGGATCTAGAATAGAATTATAACATCATAAACATTCTTTCCCTTGTCTGATCAGAAAGCGAATGTATTTGAAATTGAGTCATGTAGTATACGTGCCCATCCCCCCCTTCCCCTCCCCACCCCGCCACCTATGGGACAGCATAGGAAGCGCTAAGAGGAAGACAGAGCTGCAAACCCCAGGTGGGTATATAGGAACTTGTGCTTATTCACAAAACTACTGAGCTGAAGCAATTCAATAGACATTGCCTCCACCAAAGCAGAGACCATCCTTCCTAAACCGACAATCCATCACATATCTTCTCCTGTTGAATTATTCTTTGTCGATCAGCGTCTATCTAACCTAAGGGATATCAAAGAAGGGATATATCAATGTAAATTGCACTGAGTGAAGAAATCTTTCTGGGGAAAGTTGAGAATTGGGGCTGGGAGTCGAAGATCAACCTTAAACATGGAGTTTATGTGCACCCGGGTGGCTCAGTCAGTTAAGCGTCTGCCTTTGGCTCAGGTCATGATCTCAGGGTCCTGGGATGGAGCCCCACATAGGGCTCCCAGTTCAGTGGAGAGTCTGCTTCTTCCTCTCCCTCCACCCCTTCCCCCTGCTCCTGCTCACTCTCTCTCACTTGCTTGCTGCCTCTTGCTCTCAAATAAATAAAATCTTTTTAAAAATGGAGTTTATAATAAGGATTTAATAATTTAGAGTTTGGGTATTTTGAGTGGGAAGAAACAGACAAAGGCAGGTGGATAATCTGTCATTATGGTGTGACATCGTACACTACTATCCTCGTAACTCCTAGAATTTTATTCGATCATTCATCCTTCAAGTATTTATTGTGTACCCATCAGATGCTAGGCACTGTTCTACAAACTGGGCCTCAGCAGTGAACACAGTAAAATCTCTGCAGGCCTGGGTCTTACATTGGGATTAGGAAGACAGATAATACACCAAGAAGTAATTATGCCTACATACCGGATAGTAATAAGGTTTATGAAGGAAAGTAAAGCTTGGTAAGGGGAAGGTTACAGGTTACATATGCACAGTAATTTGAGAAAAGCGAATCATGGGGACATGTTAGTATCTGAAAAGAGCTTCCGAGGCAGAGAAAATAGGAAGTGCAAAGGTCCTAAGGTAGAAGGCTAGCTGACACAGGAAGGAGGCCAGGATGGAAATGCCCAACACATAATTCTTGATTGAGTAATCACCCGAGTATACAGACTCAGACAGCCTAATGTGTTTTGAGTACAGGATTTATAATGTAGAATAAAGGAAGAAATACTATCCATAGCATACATTGGCTTAAGCTTTTATATTGACCTAATTTTCAACTTAGTACGTCTTCTGGGACATCATCATGCCTTGAAACACACACACACACACACGGAACATAAAAGTTTTTATTTACTGAGTTCTGTCCCAGTGTCTGACCCTACACTAAATGCTTTAGAAACATAATCTGATTAAACCCTTATAACAACATTTACATATAGGTTTTGTTATCCTCATTTTGTAGATGAAGGAACAGAGGGTACAAAAGTTTAAATGCCTTAAGTTTATAAAAGTGGAAAGAGAAAACTGGAAAGAGCCTTTAAGAAGGCTCTTAAACCCAAAACTTACCCTTACAGGTCAAGCTTTATATGAAAAGAACTGAAAGATATGCAACTTTCTGTATTATTCCTGAGTTCTTTAATAGGGGACATAGAGTATATTACTTCTCAGTTTCACACAGAATACACTCCTTTGATGAATGTGTTTTCTCTCACTCCCTTGCTTTGTATATGTTTTGATTCTATCTCTTCTGAGTTTGTTTCTTTACACATTTGTCAAGCTTGTATTAACTAGTTACTGTGGGCTGGCCACGCTGCTGGGCCACAGATAAAAATGATGTGGCCTTGCCTTTCCTAGGGCTCAGTCCCTGCCTATAGACAAAGAGGTAACATTGTGGGTTTCAGGAAAATATCCAAAGGCTGTACCAGCAAAAAAAAAAAAAAAAAAAAAAGATGATACTCTCAAATTAAGAAGTTCAAGGAGAGATAAAGGCCCGAGTTTGGGCCTTCATTATCATTTAGGTGTAGGCAGGGCATAAGGAAACTGTAAGGGATAACACAGGAGCCTGGGGCACAAGGGAAGGATAATCTTCTTACAGCAAGTATAGGCATTCCTCAATTCTGTTGGGATATTCAAATGGGGTTTGAATTAAGCTTTTCTATTTTGAATATGTTCACTGCCAAATCTAGTGTGTGAATGTCCCTAAGATTCTATTTTTGGTAAATGAAAATGCCCTTTAAGATGTGTTCTATTTTCTCCTTTTCTATCAATATCAAAAACCTCTTGTTACCAGTTGCCTTCTTCAATAATTTCAGTGACTAGAAATTTTACCAGAAAATCCTCCAATAATGTTTACTGCTATTTGCAACTTTCCCAAAGACTCCACTTTCAGGCCAACCAATTCTCTTCCTAATGAGATCAAACCATCTAACACTTAATGAGCTTTTCCTCCATTTCATCACTAGGACCTGTGTGAATCTTCAACTCAATTAGACTTCAATGCATATCCATTTCAGAGACATGGAAAAAGTATTGCTTGACTCAGAGATGTATTCGTTATCTATTGCTGCATAACAAATTACTCTCACAACTTAACAAGACAGTAAACAAGTGTTGGAGAGGATGTGGAGAAAGGGGAACCCTCTTACACTGTTGGTGGGAATGCAAGTTGGTACAGCCACTTTGGAAAACAGTGTGGAGATTCCTCAAAAAAGTAAAAAGAGAGCTACACTATGACCCTGCAATTGCACTACTGGGTATTTATCCAAAATATACAGATGTAGTGAAAAGAAGGGCCATCAGTACCCCAACAGTCATAGCAGAAATGGCCACAACCAAGATGCCCTTCAATGGAAAAATAGATAAAGAAGATATGGTCCATATATACAATGGAGTATTATGCCTCCATCAGAAAGGATGAATACCCAACTTTTGTATCAACATGGATGGGACTGGAAGCAATTATGCTGAGTGAAATAAGTCAAGCAGAGAGAGTCAATTATCATATGGTTTCACTTACTTGTGGACCATAAGGAATAACACGGAAGACATTGGGAGATGGAGAGGAGAAGGGAGTTGGGGGAAATCTGAGGGGGAAACAAACCACGAGAGACTGTGGACTCTGAGAAACAAACTGAGGGTTTTGGAGGGGAGAGGAGTGGGGTGTTGGGTGCGCCCGATGGTGGGTATCATGGAGGGCACGTATTGCATGGAGCACTAGGTGTGATGCATAAACAGTGAATCTTGGAACACTGGAAAAAAAAAAATAAAATGAATTAATTTTTTTTTTTTTAAAAAACATAGAGGCTTTTAACAGCTATCACCTCAGAGATTCTATGGGTCAGGAAATTCAGAAAAAGGTTTAGTTAAGTCATACTGAATCTGAGTCTCTTGTGACGTTAGAGTCAAGATATCAGCTGGGGCTACAATAATCCGAAGGCTTTACTGGATCTGGTGGATCTAAGACTACTCACTCACATGGCTGTGGAAGGCTCAGTTCTCTGCCTCATGGCCCCTCCATGGCTACTGATGCATTCTCATGCCATCATGCTGTCTTCCTTCAGGATGAGAGACCCAAGAGAGACAGGCTAAAGTTGCCCTGCCTTTTACAAAGTTAATATTCCATCATGTTCAATATATTTTATTCACTAGAAGTGAGTCACTATGTCCCCACTCTCAAGGGCAGGAGAATGAAATTCCACTTCTCGCAGGAGGAGTATCACAGAATTTGTGGACATAGTTCAAAGGCATCACCAGCAGTATAAGGATTCACTAGTCATGCATCCATTAAATCAAAAGATTTACTGTCTCATAATTAAGTCCATTATATTTTTTTTATCTCTGAATTCTAACTGATGGCATTGGCCTCATGCCAATCACCTCACCACTGCCCATGGCGATCTTTGGTCATTACTAGAGGAATATCATTCATAATGAGAAGACACATAAAAGCAAAGTATAAAAATAGAACCATATTAAGGGGGGGCTATATTTATCAATGAAAAAGCTGAATATTTTTAATCAACAAAGGACTTTACCAAGTACTCTGCCGTATAAGAGTATAAATGCTGGTTTCTTTACAATCAAGCCTAGCCTTTTGGACAGTTGACTGAATTTGTCATTCTCTCTAGGTTAAGTTTAATAAAAGATTTATCAGGGGTGCCTGGAATGGCTCAGTGGGTTGAAGCCTCTGCCTTTGACTGGGTCATGATCCCAGGGACCTGGGATGGAGCCTTGCATCAGTTTCTCTGCTCAGCGGGAAGCCTGCTTCCCTCTCTCTCTCTGCCTGCCTCTCTGCCTGCTTGTGATCTCTGTCTGTCAAATAAATAAATAAAATCTTTAAATAAATAAAGATTCATCAGCAGATGTGTGAAATAACACCAAAAAGTCACCATAAACTTTAGGGAATCCAGAGAGTCATGCCACATATTTACAGAATTGTAGACAATGGCCCCTTACAAAAATAAAACATAAGCTGGGAATGAACGAGAAACACTCATGTTGACCAATGACCTGCGGGGATGGAGTATGACGTTATGTTCCTATGTTCCATTTTGCTTTTACCATAATCTGTGATGATTGTCTCACCCTCAGCCAACACTATCACCCCTAGCATTGCAGCAGTTAAGTAGAACAGTGATGTGCCTGTGTTGGCATAGAATTGTAAGGAGGTGTAGCTGGGGAAACAATGCAATGGTGAAATGAGACCAAGGGCTGATTTTAGTATGTTTTTCATTGGCACAGTGGAAAGAGTATCTCTGATTCACCCTTCCATCTGTAAAATCATAACTAAAATAGTTCTTATATTTCATTTTCCAGGGAGTAAGAATAACACTTATAGATTCATGATCCATGATTATAAAGACTTTACAGACTGTCCCATGGAACTTTGATGCAGAAAGGAAAATTTAAATTAGCTTCAAATATGTCTCCGTGATATCTAACAGATGTCTCTAATCGATGACTGCCTTTCTTAATCCATGTAGTCATTGTTTGGACATAAAATACCAGTTCTATGCTTGAAGCCACAGAATAGAGAGTACCCAACATTTCTGATCAGGGGGACCCTACCAAACTCCAACTTACAAACTGAAGCCACTAAGGGAAAGACCAGTTAAATGATAAAAGACCATTGTTAGAACAGGATAATTCCTGGCTTAATTTCAACTAAAATATCTCTAAGATAAAATCAGTTAATCAAAGTGAGTTTGAGACAAATACTCACATACATAATTTTTCAAAGAAATGATGGAGAACTAGTTCCATACCCTCGACCCTTCAGCAATGCCAAGGCTGGAAAGGTTGGACATAATGTGAAGAGAATGGGGATGGCTCCTTAAAAATATCTGTTGCTACTCTGAGTCTCTAATTCCCCAAGAGAGTGAGGGAAGGAGTATTACCTTTTTTACCTAAAGACCAGGGAAGGTTTCATGGGACCACTTCGAGAGCTTCAGAAAACTACATTTTCTCAAGAGTTGCAGATACAGAGATAATTTCACTTTAAATGAGCTCCATAATTTTGATTAATGTCTTCTAGACATTCTGATTTTTCAAAGAGACCATCTCCATGTTGTAAAGTTACTATAAGGATGTCTATTACATAAGAATAACTAGAAAAGTCTGGGACCAGTAAAGTTTTCATCCAAAGGCCTTATAAAAGATTCCTCCATACAATATACTTTAAAGGTGAGGTGGAGGGGGTGTCTGGGTGGCTTAAGCTTCTGACTTTGACTCGTGGTTATGATCTCGGGGTCCTGGGATAGAGCCCTGCATCAGGCTCCACACTCAGTGGGGAGTCTGTTTCTCTCTCTTCCTTTGCCCCTGCCCCACTTGTGTGCCCACATGCTCGCCCTCTCTCTGTGTCTCTCTCTCCCTCTCTTGCTGAAATAAATAAATAAAATCTTTAAAAATAAAATAAAGGTGAGGTGAAAAAAAAAATCAAATATGTTTGACTACATGCTCTTTTAGCATGTCAGCTATGTATACAATGAGACCACTGACTTTTCTGTGTAAATTGGACCATCTCCACCCTACAAGAAATGCAAATACTCACATTGTCAATTCAGAGTGAGGAACACCCAAAAGACCAAACTCCTAGAACTGGATGTGTCACTTTTGACGTCTGTAGTTGAGACTATGA
Organism: Neogale vison; assembly: GCF_020171115.1. Lineage (NCBI taxonomy): Eukaryota > Metazoa > Chordata > Mammalia > Carnivora > Mustelidae > Neogale > Neogale vison. The sequence continues at coordinate 76,090,336 of NC_058099.1, read as the reverse complement.
GAGTTGGGCAAGATTACCCATGAATAGATGGTCCTGGAGGTAGAATAATTCTGGGGTTTTAAAACATTTCCACCAACTCACTGATGTCTTCCATTTTGCAATTAGACACTTTCTTCTTCCATTTAGGAGTTTAGTTCCTTTTAAATGTGAACTACTCTGGGTACTTCCCCCATCATGCTTTCTTATCTTTTATCTCAACTGATTATGATAATGGACACATTTTAAGTCCCATCTGCCTTACATAATTCAATGTAAATGAGTTTATTAGATCCATTATTGAAAGATTTTTGAAGGAACAATGAAAATGAGGATACCAGGCTGAGAGAAAAGGAAAGGAGATAAGAGACCTCTTAAGGGAAAAGGAAAAAAAAAAAAAAGAAGACGATGACAACCAATAGACAGAAATAAACCTTATTTGCTGAACAATACCGTCTGGACTTGAGAATGGGATCCAGTACTTAATACCACTGTGTCTCTTTCTTCCTGAGGGGTATCATGACTCCATGGATCACCAGACAATCACTCAAATGAGCACCTTTTAATAAAACCAAGGACACTGATACCATTAATGCCATTCACAGTATTTGATGTCAATAAACCCTAAACTCTTTCCAAATAGAGTATCTTGTAGAAGGACTTGTTGGATATGTAGAAGAGTCTCTGAGAGGTTTGAAAGGAAAATAATTGGAAGATGACAATGTAAATTGGAATCAAGATCTTTGGCTCTGAAATGATAGTAAACATTATAGCATGAAGCATTGTCTCCCTTCATGGATCTAAAGCAAGAAACGATCTCCCAGTATGTGGTATCCAAATTCCAGTCCCTCTTCCTTTTGACATCTTCCCCAATCTATGGTAAGCTGTCAAAGTGGTTAAGTGGCCCTAAAAGAATCCCCTAAGAGACTAGTGGTATTGTTGGTACTCAACCCAGAGAGGAGAAAGATTTGCCTTCTCATTGGATATGTGCATTTCCTCATCTACTGCTTCTCAGGACAATGGATAAAGCCCATCATAACATAGTCTGAGATACCTAAACTTGACACAGGAAAATTAACATTCTTCCATTGTTATTTCCTGGAAATCAGAGTTATTAACCAATGAAAATTAACGATGAAAGATTGTCTGGAAATAGAAAAAAAAATCGTGCTCGCTTCGGCAGCACATATACTAGAAAAAAGAAAAACAACCCTGTTGCCTACAGCTGTGTTCCCTTTCCTTTCTTTGCAATAACTTTGTCAGTAACTTCAGTCTCCAACTTAGCAGAGTTGCCATGGCACTAATGAAAGTCACATGTTGCCTCATTGAAGGACATTGTCCATTGATGAGGACCCCACAATCATTTCAGCCATTTTGGCCCAAGATTCTGGTATTGTTCCTCAAGCATAACAACTGGGCCACTTTGGCATAGCAATGAACCAAGTTCTAAAAGGGTTATATGTTTGAAACTGGTGAAGGATATCCTGAGTGTTTTATTGGTTTCATCAACATTATAATATAATATTTATTTTACTTTAGGGCTCAAGGTTGAGGGTGTATTCCACATTTCCATATAAATTATGTCTCAGATACCAGCTGGATATGTTTGTGATGTAGGTGATGACAGTTCTTTATCCACAATCATTCACCTCAATTTGCACTTGGCATCTGTTACACATTTGGTCTACTCTTTTTATGATTGCTATTATTGCTCCGTGTCAAGAAGAGTGTGTAGACAGAATACTGACTTGCCCGCAATAATTGCTGAGACATGTAGTTTCATACTAAGGAGAGAAAGTAGTTTAGCATAAAACTCAAAGGGGTGGAGAAGAGTTTAGGAGTTCATTGAACCAAGATGTGAAGTAAAGTCATCCTTAAGCTGTCTTAGAGAGAATGAAGTAATTTTATCTAGGATGGCTAAATTCTCCTCAACAAAACCAGTCCAGCCAAAAGATGACTTAACCGCAGTTAAGCTAGGGAGGTTGTTCTCAGTAGGAAAAATGACGCCTGTAAAAATGATGAATTTTCTAAAATGATTAGGAGGTATAAAGAGATCCACCAGAAAGAGAACTGGAAAATCTAGAAAACTGTTCACAAGAAACTGGAGATGAAGCTAAAATGATGAAACCACAGGATCATAGAATGTTTAGGTGGCAGAAACCCTACAAGTGATGAAGTTCAACCCCTCATTTTGTGGATGAATAAATGGAGACCCACCAGAGGCAAAGTGGTTGGTCTAAGGTCAAACTATGAAATATTGGCTGAGCTATCACCAGAACTCATTTCTCCCCCTTAAAACAACATTTTTGCACAACAGCTGCTTCACATAGAGAGATCAAGTTGAGTTGAGATTGAAACACATGTATGTTGACTTTTATATCAGTCAGGATCAAATTAGAAAAGCAGAAACCATGTTGGGTTATTTCACAGAGAGCAGATTTAATACAAAGGATAGATTGCACAATGTTAAAAGAACAAAAGACAAAAAGACGTTGGTGGGCTAGCCAGATATTAGAAACATCAGGAAACAGTTATCACCCCCAGAACTGAGGGGACAAAAGAAAGGGGATGGGATGCCCAAAACTCAGAAGCTTGGAAGAGGGGCCATTCTTTCTCCCAACTCGAGGTTACAAAGCAAAGTCTGGGCATATGTTAATTTATAAGTACTTTATTCTGGAAATGCAAAAATGAGTAAGAGAGGGAAAGTACTAACAGGGAAGATTTCGTGGGTACTTTGAGAACCCATGGTGCTAGGTGCTCAGGATTTCTGGCATAATTTAAATTTAATTTAATAAATAATTTAAATCCTCTTCTCATGGAGCTCTGTGCTCTTCTGTTGTGCTACTACACTGTCAGAACTGTAGTTCACAATTATTAGTATTTTCTTACGCATTTTTCCAAATATCCTTAACAATTCCTGGGTCAGGTACTGTGATCTTCCTAGTTAACTGCTGTATCCATGGTGCTTAGCACAGTGTCTGGCACAAAGCAGGAATTCAACAAATGCAGGCAATTATATTATAGCATGAGATTCCCTAACTGGATTTGGATTATATGAATTCTTTAATTTAGAAACATGATTTGAATATACAATCTAAATAGGCAGATATCCATTAAAGAAATTGAATCAATAATTAATAACCTTCCAAAACAGAAAGGAGTGGCCCAGGTGGGTTCACTGATGAATTCTACCAAACATGTAAGGTGCACAGGACCCAAGGTCTAGGGATACAGGGTTGTATGTAGGCAAATACAGGTGCAAAAATGTCAACCACAATGAGATCTTTACAAATTGCACCTAAGTCCAAGCAAAGGGGCAACAAAACTTGCCCAATTCCAAGCAGATATTGAAATACAAGGAGAACCAAACCAATCAAGCAGGACTGGCAACAGACATTGTTTTTGGAAGCACAGCATGGAATAGGGAGAGTGCCAAACAGAGCAAGCATGACATCCAAGAAAACAGGAAAAGTGAAACCCAATACATAGCAGACCAGCCTGGAAAGAATAAGACAGGAAGTAGGTCCTAGATGGATGATCTAGCCATGTCCTGCAGGTGGGGTTAGAGGAACCCAGGTTCCCAGCAAACTCAGAGTGAAGAGGCCAGGCTGGCAAACTGAATCCCTCAGAGGTTCAGCATTTGGAAGCATTACTCCTAGGAGTTCTACTGAAATCCTCAGTACTTCAGCCATGTTGCCAGGAGCCCTCACAGAAGAACAGTAATTAACTGTACCAGAGGGTACCTGCAGAATCCTGTTTGTGTAGCAACCCTCTGCCAGCAACAGGCTGCAAGGCTTTGGGCATTTTTTTTTTTTTCTTTTTCTTACTGCCAAATATCCTTTCAACCCTTTGTCTATTAACAACATTTTGTTTTCTTCAGTCAAACATCTATCTCTCCCCAATGCACACATGCTCAGCGGATCCTAGTTCCAGCAACAAGAACAAGAATTAGGCACAGTCAATCACAGTCAGACAGGCTGCTTCAGGGTTGGGTGCATGGACTCCTCTGGACTCAAGTGTTTACCCTGGAACTTTCTCTGGAACCATGAGGGCTGGGAAGCTCATTCTTTCTGTTGGGATCATAACATGGAGCTATTGCAGACCAACTCTGCTACCACTTCAGAAGTAGCTACCCAGGAATAAGTTCAACAGAGAACAGAAAGATGGAACGAGATATTTTGGTAAACACATGTTAACACCTGGATCCAGCTACTCCTGAACACTCTACTTACTATGCCAGGGCTTTTCAGTTAGCAGAGGCCAACGTATTCCCTTTTCTGACTCAAGCCAGTTTAAGTTCTTCTGTCACTTAGAGCGAAAAGAGTGAGGGCAATAACTTTACCTGTCTGAAACCATCTCTCTCTTCATCCGTAAATTCATGCCTTCCAAGGCTGCCTTCATTTTGGATGCAAAGACTAAAATGATTCCTGTGGATTGTTCACAGCCCCCTGAGGATGCAGCGCTTCAAAGACAGTCCTACAACCGCCAGCCACTCCCTCCACTCTCCTTTAAAACAGGAAGGATTCCTCCTAGCTAGAGAAAGGTTTGGTCCATCTACATAATAAAGAAGAGAAGGCACTAAAAGGGGAAGCTTGAGTTGAAAGCAGGACCTGCCTAGGAGTGGAGAGGGGTTTGGTAAAGGACTGTGAGGACAGTTCTCAAGAATCCCTGCAGGGACTGATGGAAGTAAACAGAAGTCAGAGGCTTCCAGTGGTTGTTGCCAGGGATCCACATGTGGCTTTTGCAAAGTGGAGTCAAGCATTTGGCTGACTTCCCCAGGACTGTATTCTTCAACCATGGGTTCTCGATAAGGCGGAGCCCCAGGGCACTGAGTTTTGAAAGGTTCTTGCCCATCCTCACTCTGTGTCAGAGACTGTGACCTACTCCCTCCTCCAAGAATGTGGTGATTGATCCTGCTGCAGATGGCATCAGGGAAGGGTGCTCTCTCACCTGAGCAGCTGAGTCTGTGGAATGCCAATGAGTAAACTGTTGGGAGATTAGGCTTAGGTTTCTCGGCTGTCATATGGGCTAAAAAAAAAGAAAATCAATTGATGGATGAGTGGTTAAGCCAGCTCTGTGGTTAAGCATTTGTAGTGGTACTTGTCTAGTTGTTCTAGCCATTTTAACAAATAAATTGGATTGAATACTTGGCAGGTGATCAATGGTCCAGTGTTCAGCCATGACCATGAACACACATGGAGATATGTTGGTCACCAGAGCTTTCCATGCAAACCCTGCTGGAGCTTCTTCTACTATCGATTCTCCACAAGTCAGTAAGCAAGAAGTCTGCATTACTAAGAAATTCCATGAAAAATGCACTATTAGGATCATGGAGGTATTTAAAAAGTAAACGATGCATAGATTTGTAAAAACTAAATTAAGGGACAATCAAGATGAGATTGACTCTTCAAGAAACAGTTTATGATAAGGATAAGTCTTCTGAGAGCACATCTCTAGCTGCATGATTTTGCTACTGAAAACCTTCCAATTATCTATCATTAACTATCTATTTCAGTAGAAAGTCTTCTTATTATTCATGATCCTGTATAATATCGTCTGAACCTGCCTTTCCAGTCTGCTATCCTTCTAGGCTAGCAGTCCACTTATCTTCCCAAACTGCATGCAGAATTGTTACATGTATATGTGCTTTATTTATTTATTTGTTTGTTTGTTTGTTTTTCAAATTTGGAGGTAGGAAGATCTATAGCTTGCATCAGATTCTAGCAGGAGTGAAGAAACGCAGAGAGACTAAACACCATTGCTCAAGGCCCAGGATTCTACAAATTTAGATGGAAAAAAGAAAAAGTAGATCTTTATTTTTACTAATCTCTGAAATCTAGCTTTTTTTTTTATTGTGAATAAGCTCACAAAGTATGTTAAGTAATTGCAGCCTCTATGCCCTTCTCAGCAGACATTCCAGACACTTTCCTATCATGCTGCATATATAGTAGACATTTCAAAATGCCACACATGCGCATCCTCACTTCCAAATTATGGAAGTTAATTAAGCACTTAGACCTACCACTGGATCGACTCACCGAATGCATTCATAAAGAAGCACATGTGTTTTTTAATTTATTAATTTCTTAATTCTTAATCTGACTTTTTAATATTTATTTTGATGACTATTTTTAAACATTTTTTTAATATTTTTAATGCAACTAAAACATTAATTTACAAAGACATGCATGCACATATTTGGCCATGTTATCAAAGAAGTAGAAGTTACCTAGAAAATAATTAAATAAAGTTTGAAGAGTCGTTTCCCACCCCCCACCCCCCCGTGTTAGCTTATCAAACCCAGCACCCCATCCAGGCCAGGACAGCACGGGGTTTGGCAACTTTACCCCACACTTTCTGACTACAGCACTTTTGTTCCATCTGTTTGTTCCACTTGAAATGCCTTCTCCCCACTGTCAGAATTTTTCCGAATCCTTCCCACCTTCAAGGACCATCTCAAGTACCTCTTTATGTAAGAACCCTTTTATTTCCCCCAACCATCAGATAGTCGACTGCTCCATCCTTTGACTTTCTACTGCCACATGCTTGTACCTCTCTCATGTGGTTTGTAAATTAAAAGAGGTGACATAACAGAGCTCTGCGTGGTGAGCAGTGTAAACACTTACAGGAGCCGGTCTGGGTCTCTATCACACCTGTATTTGTTTGCTAGAGCTGCCATAGCAAAGTACCATAGGGTGGGTGGCTCAAACCACACAAGTGTTTTCTCACAGTACTGGAGGCTAGAAATCCAAGATCAAGGTGTTGGCTACACTAAATTCTTCTGAGGCCTTTCTCCTTGGCTTGTAGGCAGCCATCTTATTCCTGTGGCTTCACATGGTCTTCCCTTTCTACCTGTGTCCACATTTCCTCTTCTTACAAGGACACCAGTCGTATGAGATTTAGGCCCACCCTCATGGCCTCATTTTAACCTAATTACATGTTAGAAGACCCCAAGTCCAAACACAGTCATCTATTCTGAGGTACCAGGGGTCAAAGTTTCAACATATAAATTTTGGAGAGACACGGTTCATCTCGTACACTCTCTACACTACAGCCCAGCTGTATTACCTTGGGAAAAGTTCTTAACATCTCTATTAGCCTTGCTTACCTCACTTATAATATGAAGATGATAATGGAACTTCCTTCATGAGACTGTTCGAAGAATTAAATGAGTAAATTCCCATAAAGCACTAGGAATAATGCCTCAAACATAAGTGTGCACATCAACAAAGTTAACAATGACTGTGCATGGCACATTGGCCTGGACTCCCCCTCTACCACAGAGAAAGTTTCTGGAGGGCAGAAATTTCTTCATAACCACCTTTTTCTTCTGCTGTTAGGACATGGCCTTTAACACAATAGCTATATTTTGAATTGAACAATTAATGAATTTTTTAAAAACTGCTGAATTGGCTGGGGGCTGGGAGAGAGAGATACAGAGAAAACCTGATAAATGGAACACAGTTCTGTGAGAAAAACTAATCCAGTTCTTTTCTTGCCTTTCAAGACCAGAGCCCCTTTTGAAAATACCAATGCTAGTATTCTTAGCATACCCAACTCTGTAACTCTTAGACCCTCCAAGAAATTCCTTCCTTCTGAAGGGGATAGAGGGAGTTGGAAGAGAAGCCTGCAACAAGCCTTGTTTCTGCAATAAATTTAAACAAGGGATGTTATCCAAATTTTGTCACATAAGTAAAAGGAAAATTCTCAGGTCACTGGGGATATCTCCATATTGAACCTGGTTTCAATTTTATCCTATTAAATGGAAATGAATCAACTACTTTTGGAATACAGATGTTATATGATGTACAAAATGCTCCGAAAACTCAATGTAAAAACCACTTATTTCAATTGTTTCACTTATTTCAATTCTCTTACTTTTTTTTTTTTTAAGCCAAATACATATATGCTTGCAAGGTCAGCCCATGCTTAATGGAAACTGGAAAGACATTTGCTTTGTGATCATTTAAATTGATAGGCTGCCATGGAATTAGTTTTATTTTTGTGTGAACGCCTTGTAATTATTAGGAATTGGCTCTGCATGGCTGCCTCAAATGAAGCTGAGTTCTGTGAAAATAATTTTCTTAATGTTTGCATAGCATAGTTTCTAAGAAAAAAAAAAACACCAAAAAAAAAAAAAAGACTTTAAGATGGTTAAATGTATTTTATTTCATGTTTTTATTTTAATGGTGCTTTTGGCTCAAAGCCCTTCATCACTGCCATTTTATTTCCCTTTATATTTGGTCCCATTTTCCCCAACCATAAAACGCTCTGAGCACAATTGGATTCGGAGTTGGGCTGGCCTACAGGGCAGTCACATCTGTGACTCCTCTCTCTGCACAGGGAAGGGAAAGGCATAATGGAAGGAAGCAAAGGAGTCACTTTTCTGTCTCCAAGAATGAGTGCTGGGAATGCAATTTCAAATAAGAATCTCTTTTGGATGATTTTTCTAGAATATATCCCCCTCCCATCCCTGGTCCTACTTCCTCAGTCTTCTAAAGACACTTTGTGTTTAAAAGGCTAAATAAAATATTGTGGGGACATTTCTCTTTCGATCCTAGCATGAATTTTGGCAAATCTGAGAAAATCAGGGTGTCTATATAGGAATCTCCAAGAGAAACCCAACAGCAACTCCTGGTGGTGGAACCAGGGGCTGAGCTACCATACAGCACATCCCCACGCACAGACTTCGGACCCTACAGGGCCCCCCTGCGACTTTAATTCCCAGATCCATTTCCCCAAGGCTCTTTGTGCCATCTTCATGTCATTGGAAGAATCATCAATGTCTTTATGAGTAAGGCTCAGCCTTCACTACCTTCCTGTAACTGTTCTAGGCTTCCAGAATAGAAGTTGCACGTTGGTATCTATGTTCCCTTTTAACCCGTATTTCCAGGAAATACATATACATATTTCCGTATTTCAAGAAGCAAGAATACAGTAGGCAGCCTCTAACATGGCCCACAGTACTTGTTGTCTCCTGATTTTCACTTCTTTATGTAATTCCCCCTTTTGCATGTGGGCTGGACTTAGTGATTTGCAAATCCAATGTGGCAGAAGTATTGGAATGTGAGATATCACTTCCAAGATTAGGTTATGAGAAGACCGGCTCCCACACTCATACTCTCTCTTGTTCCTTCGTGGATGGCTCACCCAGGAGCCAGGGCCTGAGGCAGTCCTGTAGACAGACACACGTGGTAAGGACCGAATCAAACCACCATATATATATATATATATACATATATATATATATATACACATATACACATTATAAAAAAATTAAGCAAAACAAGAAAGTAGATACATCATATGCCCATAAATCAGAGACGAATCTTAATAACATCTTCATGTCATTACCAGATCTGTTAACGACTGCCACTTTTCCTTGTCAATTAATTTTCACCACGTCAAACATCCAATCCATTCAAACTTCCCCCCAGTTGTCCCAAAAGAGAACAGTAACATGAATTTTTTTTTAAGATTTTATTTATTTATTTGACCGAGAGAGATCACAAGTAGGCAGAGAGGTAGGCAGGGCAGGGGAAGCAGGTTCCCTGCTGAGCTGAGAGCCCCATGCAGGGCTCCATCCCAGGCGCCCAGTAACGTGAATTTTAAGAATAATTTTGGGTGGCTCGGTGGGTTGAGCCTCTGCCTTCGCTCAGGTCATGATCTCGGGGTCCTGGGATCAAGCTCCACAACAGGCTCTCTGCTCAGTGGGGAGCCTGCTTCACCCCCCTCCTCTGCCTACTTGTAATATCTCTCTATCAAATAAACAAATAAAATCTTTAAAAAAAAAAAAAAAAGAAGAAGAAGAATTTGGAGAAATCCTCCAAAGCTGCCCCCAACTCAGTCACTGACCTCAGAAGTCTGTGTGGGATGGATATTTCAGTGTGTTGGGGCAGGGGGTGGGGTGAGGGGACACTTGAGGACAGCTGTGAGGAGGGGTCAACACAGCTCAGCCGAGCCCACAAGCATGCTTTCCCCCTGCCACCTGCCTGGCAATCAGACATCTGAATACAGGCAACGTATCCTGATTGGAGAGTTGGATGCGAAGCAGGGTACCAAGAGTGAGTTCAGCCTATGAGAAGAGAAAATAATTAACCGAAATGCTCATAACTCTGAGAAGGAGACGTGATCCACAGCCCAAATGGGCAGTCATGATGCTGTCACAGTGACATGGCGGAACTTTTGGTCAAAGATGCTGCAGGGCCAAAATATCCTATGTCCTAAATTCTGCCGCAGTTGCCATGGCAACGCTCTCCTGCATGTGGCCCAGGAAAAGATGATGGTGAGATGCAGGGCCTGTGTTTTTATTTCTTGGGAACTAATGAAGGCTGGGGCCGCGGGGAGCATACCTTTGGGCCTGCCACGGGCAGGAATCACGTGGAGAGAATGCTTAGGACCTTAGAAAGGCACAGCTACTCTCTTGCTGAAGAATAAACCAGATACGGATTCGACTTGTTCATTCCAGGAGACAGGGAGCCTCTGTTTGAGGGTCAAGGCAAGATTTCATAAGGACTGGGTAGCTAGGTTTTTCTGGAAGTGCTGACAGGAGTTCCACAGTCTCATCAAGTCCCATCACGGGTCTCATCTTGAGAAGGCACCTTCCCCACCCCCACTGGGCACTTTTCCCGAGTCTCGATGTGAGTGTGGGCTCCAGCACTGTGAGCTGCAGCCCTGGGGATCCCTAGGAACTCTCTCTGCGATGGCACCCGTGCCTCTGGCTTGATTGCAGCAATGGACACAGGACGGATCTGCTTGTTCATGAACCTCATCCGGGTCCCAGGGTGTTAGCTTAGGTCGGGCGACTCCCTGCTTCCTGCGTCGGTTCCCACATTCATTAAATGGGGAGGCTACTGACGACCACACAGCATTCTGCTGGTGGCGATCACTCAGATGCTCCACAAAACCATCTAGCATCAGCCCTGGAATGTAGTCGGCATGCAGTAAATAACTATTCCCTCGCTTTGCTTCCACTGCATAGAGCCCAAGACGCAGTCCGCTTTCCTTGCCCCGGAGAACTATCACCATCTGCTCAATCTGCTCTGCTTTGTCTCCTCTGAAGATCGATTTGAGGGCGGGATAGGGTTTCCTCGGCTCCCTGCTAAAACATACCTCAAGATGAGCTCGAGGACTATGATTTCAGGGATTTTCTAATAATTATAATAAGGGGATAGAAACAGACTTCCAAAACAGAAAAAAAAAAAAAATTAAGATTTTATTTATTCATTTGGCAGAGAGACTGAGACACAGCGAGAGAGGGAACACAAGCAGGGGGAGGGGCAGAGGGAGAAGCAGGCTTCCTGCTGAGCAGAGAGCCAGATGTGGGGCTGGATCCCAGAACCCTGGGGATCACGACCTGAGCCGAAGGCAGACGCTTAAGGACTGAGCCACCCAGGCACCCCCAAAATAGCAAATGTTAAGGCCTATTGACAAGAATGACAAAGCTCCTTGGTCCTAACTGCCTTCTGAAATGGTAAAAGGAAAGGACATTGAACTTTCACCGCTCAGGAGACTGGCTACGCATTCTCCCTGTCTCTCCTTGTCTGGGTCATGGTGCTACAGAAGCATAAGAAGGTATCTGCACCCAGCACGGATCTGGACTAATGGCACAAACTGTAGAAACAATAGGTACCCACTCGCTCCAGAATATGATGTTTAGTTCTGGACCTTCAACATTTATTTCCCAAGGATCCAGCTCTGGTCGATGCTGGGGGCGCCCATTCCCCAGCACCTCCTGCCTCTGGGGCTCTGCTATGGGCCTGTTACAGATGAAGTGCTCATCTCTGCCCCTTAACCTTGGACTTAGACGTGTGGCCAAGGGGATGTGGCCAGCTGTGACAATGTGCCCGTTTCAAGCTAGGCTTTCAGGGGTCTCCTACTTCTCCTTGCCCACTTGGGCCTTTGTTGTCACTGCGAGAACACATCCCCGCCAGCCTGCTGGCCCCAGGAAGAGGACAGGACAACAGAAGCTCCAGCAAGGCCTAGACCAGCGACTCAGTAATGGGCGGACTCTAATTTTATACCTGGGGCATTTCCCCCGAAACTAAAACCAGTGTCTTTCTATATTTCTTTAGCATCATGACTGATATAATACTTTGGCAAGAGGTATTATAGTGATTAGAGATTGTAGAATTCTTTGAGTCTGAGTTACATAGTAGGTATAGAACTTACAGCTCTCTTTTAATTTTTAAAAAAGCACTATTTTTAATTTGTATTTGAGATTCAAGTTTGCTTTTGAATAAGGAAGGTCCCTGGTATGTTGAAAGAGCCGTACTAGCATTGGCAAATCACAAGCGATTTTGGTTTTTTGCCCACCGCATGATCAAACCTGCTCCGTGGTTGGTTCTTGATGCCCTGCCCTGGAGAAACTCTCCGGGAGGCCTCCAGCCTCGGGCAATTAAAGCACCTCTGTTCTCTTTAATCTCTCAATTTATCTCATTTCAGTATTCTCAATGTATCCAGTCCAAGGTAGTAATCAAACTCAAAACTTCATCTAGAAGCTTCCCAGACCACCTGCCGAGGCCGGCTTCAGGCAAGAATGTCATAGTGAGAGAGAGAGGTGTGATTAGCTTCTTTATTTCCCTCACTGGGGAAGGCTTGCAAAGGAGAGAGGTAGAGCCTGAAAGTCTTACTTCATGGACCCTGACCTTGCAGCGGTAGTTCATAGTTGTGGGAGATGTCCTTTCATGGCCTCACTTCCATAGGCCTCCCCGACCTGCAGGCCCCCGGCACAGTGATGACAGGTCCCCCTGCCCGGCACCCCTGCCCTCTCTCTCATGCCCCTGTTCTCCCCTGTGGGTTCTCTTTGGTTCTGTAATACATCAGCCTGAAATCCTGCAGATTTTTATAGTGGGGGTGGGACACCATTCTTCAGACTTGAGGGGTCACAAATCAATGGCTTCTCAAAGCTCAGTTTATTAGGAAAGAGAGAAACACCCCATTCCCCCTCTGTGAGGGGCAGGAGTAGGACCCAGAGCCTAGAGCTCTCCAAAGAAAATCCTTGACCTAATCTTCAGCTTCTTCTGGGGCCTCTCAACCTCTCTATAAACCAGGAGTGGGTGATCAGCTATGGTCTCTAAATCTGTACCTCAGTGTAGGCTTAGGAGGCTGAGAGCACACCAGGTTCCAGAACGTGAAAGAGTTGATACCAGTGGCTGTGGGCCTTCAGCCAATGCTCAGACAGAACCCCAGCACGGCACACGTGCATGCCCACCCACTCTCTCATCTCCTGAGTAAGGTCAGCAGAAAGGGAAAGCAGGGAAGACCATCATTTCATGATTTACTGAAATATTAAAGAGGCAACTAGTAACCACGTGTGATGGTCTCCCCCCTCCCCCCTCCCCCCCATTCTCTCACTTACCATCTTTCACAGCCCCATTAACTTCCTGTTGACATTCCCATACATGATGGAAGATCAATGCTTTCTGAAAGGGAGAGGGTTTCACGCAAGACAAAGAACCAAAAAAAAAAAAAAAAAAAGAGGGGGGGGGCAGGTAGGGAGAGGAGGCAAGAAGGCAACTTTGCCATCATGCTTGAGACCAGGGCATCCAGGCAGGGCAGAGCTCTTCTTCAATCACCTCTCCAACCAACTATACCCTCAGCTGCCACGCTGTTCATTACAATTCAGAAAAATACAAGCATTTCAAGACTTGAGTGTCTTCTGGAGATGTCAGGAAAGAGCTGGAAAACCCATGTAGCCAGAGACACCAGACAACTCTTCCAGATGCCAGGCGCTACCAAGACAACTGGTTAACCCCACATGTGGAAAACATGTCCCTCCCAGAAGATTGTTGAGGAAACAGTTTGCAATGATTCATTAATAGTTAAAAGCACAGGGCTCTTTCTTACACAACTGAACTGTTTAGCCTTTCTTTTTTCTTTAAGAAGCACATTGATGGAGATAAAACATGTTGGTGATAGTGGTCAATGGCGCATTGGTGGTCTGTCCACTGGCCATGGCCGCCATATTGCTTAGCTGGTCCTCCAGGTGTCTGGCGATGAGAAGGAGTAGCCCTGGCCTGTACTGAAGAAAAGGCAAGGAAGTGAAGAGAATGTGAAAAGTATGAACAAGAAAGGACAAACAATGGTGACAGAGACTCCCGCTCTCCTCATTCATTTTGGTGTTGCTTCTTCTCAAATAAAAAGAATAAGTGAATGGGGAGGAGAGGAGGCAGAGACAGGCACATTATTGGCTCAAAGTACCCAAGGAAAGAGAACGATGAGACACTGAGGTAGAAGGAACTGAAGCAGGAAAGAAGGTTTAGATAATTATCGCCAATAAAGAACCTAAATTTTGTACACAGAAAAGAAAAAACTTTATATAATAAATATTACTTTGAAAGGATATATGCTGAGATTTAGCCTCAATTTTATTTCCCTTGCAATTGTTCATAATTACAACACATTAGAAACAAAATGGCCAAAGATATTTTTAACAGTTACCTAAATTACGGCCATCAAAGCAACGGCATAATATGTAGCTATTACAAATTAAACATACAAATATACTTATTGACAAAGCAAGACACTCATACCGTATGGGTAACTTTAAAAATGCAGAATATAAAAAGTACAGGCAGTGTGATCAGTACTCAGTTATATAAGTTACATTTACTCAGATATAAAAGTGCAGAAAAATGTCTGGAAGGATGTACCCAAATTCGTTGCAAGTAGTAATCCTTGAATGATGACATTGTAAGTAATTTTAATTTTTCATTTTCTTGAATATTTTTTACATCGTATCCAATAAAAGTTATTTGCATGCTTATCAGGTAACTATAATACGTAAAATTCTTATAGAAAGAGGAAAATTTTAGGAGAGAAGAAAAACCACCAACCTATGAAGATGGTCAGCTCTGCAGCCAGAGCTGAGGGCTCCCAGGTACGGGCATGACTGTGAGACTAGCAGGACAGGAAGGCCTCTCACGTCCAGACAGGGAGAAGTGGGGAAGGGTCTTTCTGTCTATTTATTTACTTATTTACTTGTTTACTTATTTATTTTTGCTGTTTGCTTAAGTACTGAAACTAAAGGGAAGTCCAAGGAAGGAAAGATTCCCTGCATCTATACTCCTGCATATGCCATTTGTTATAATGCCAGCATTTATTTCCTCTTATTCATGGGACTAGCCTACCATTTATGATAACACAGGAATGCATTTGGGGGCCACTGGAACCTCACAGAAGTAGCTGTCTAAGATCTAAGTGGGTCCTGTTCCCAGCTCTGCCACTAAACTTGATGGATCTCAGATAGTTTCAATGTAAGTCAATAAATATGGATTGGAGGGGCGCCTGGGTGGCTCAGTGGGTTAAGCCGCTGCCTTCGGCTCAGGTCATGATCTCAGGGTTCTGGGATCAAGTCCCACATTAGGCTCTCTGCTCAGCGGGGGGCCTGCTTCCCTTCCTCTCTCTCTGCCTGCCTCTCTGTCAAATAAATAAATAAAATCCTTAAAAATAAGTAAATAAATAAATATGGATTGGGTGCTTATAATGTGTCAAGTACAGAGTTCAACACTAACATACAAGATGAGTTTGTTATTATTCCTACATCTGAATAATCCAAAGGCTAGCCACAAAGACAAGCAAACAAACAAATGGGTATTAGACAGTGTGGTACATATTATAGTAAAGATATGAATAAAATACCATGAGATCACATTGACAGCGAGGACACATCTTCTATCAACAGTGGTAGGATTTGGGCATTAGAAAAAAGATTGTTTTTGAGTTGGGCCTTAAAAGATAAATCAAGAAAGGGCATGCCAGGAAGGTCACATTGCCTCTCTGGGCCTCAGAATCCTCACCTTTAAGATGAGGACTTGTCTGGAACATTCTCCAGCATCCGCATTGCTCGGGAAGGAATGACCGACCGCCCACCCTAACAAAAGCCCCAGCTTCGGCCATGTCACTGATGCAGCCCGGAGCTCCTCATCCATCTGTGTGCAAGGCAGGGACTGGGCTACTGAAACAGTTTCCCTCTGTTGGGAAATTGGATTAAAGCAATCACTTGTGTTAAGAAAATGTGTCCAAATTTGGCACCAAGGCCAAGAGGATGACTGCACACTTTCAGTGCCATACTGAGACACTGCTCCTCTGGCCCTGGAGGGGTTATTCAATTCTCTGGGAGACAGCACCTCTGTTGACATTTCTATTTACTATTGATTAGAGCCCAGACGCTGTGAAGTTAAATGTTAACTCGTGCATTGGTGTCTGCTAGAAATGCAAATTACTCCGCTCAGTAAAAGAGATGCCCCAAAGGTTACAGTTACATCACCCTGTAGGATTGTGACCCAATTTGCCTCTAAATCATGCACATGTGAACACACGTGTGTACATGCACACACACACACGTGCACACGTGCACGTTTCCACGTATGTCTTCCCTAACGGACTTCGTAAACTCCAGTTCCATAAATGTCCTTTGCAGCTTTATCATCTTCCTGGTCTCCTTAGTAACGAGCCAATACATTTTGACACTTGTCCATCCTATGTTTGCATGAGTCATGTCTTTAAAATTTTTGAAAATTACCCTTTGTCATATGAAAATTTTTTTTCGCCTTCACTCTCTGAGAATCTATTGCAGAAATTTTGCTCTTTCCAGTATTTACTGAGGTTACAGGCTGCTTTTTGTGTGGACTCTTCATCTGCCGGCATTTACTTCCTTTTGTGCCAAGAGAATATTTCGGGTTTATTCTTGTGACGTCTACCATGTGACAGTGCTCAAGGTGAAGTTAGCAGTCCATACACACACTGGTGCATACAGCAGGCACACACACCCGTGTGCACGCACACATGCACACAGACTGGTTTGCTAAGTTCCTGTAGCTATTCTAAAAATGCAAGCACAATTAGCAAAAATAAATGGCAAAGCTGAGACCTCGCTTCCATTATGAAGTGTTTATTAGCTATAGTACCAGTTAAAAATTATCTAAGAATGCTGACCACAAATGTGAATGATAAAAATGTGGGGTTTCATTATACCATTCAATCCGCTTGTATATATTCAAACATTTTTTCATAATTAAACATTTTAATTTTTTTTACATTGGCTAAAAGGCAGAAGAAATTATCAAGAATGTTATTTGCAATATAGATTTATGTCCAGTGTGATTAACACTAAGTTTCTCTCTAATGGTTTATTGGGTCTTAGGAGATAAGCTAAAGAAAGTATGAAGACTTCAGGAAGTAGTAACACTTCAAAATTTTGTATATTTCATCTTTATATCATCATATTTAACTTCTATATTTCTAAGTATGTTTTGTAATATACACTATATGTCAATACCATAGTACAGGTATATATGTGTAACGGGAATGGAGACCTCAACATTTTTATTGATGGGATTACACAAGCAAAAATTTGGGTGCTTGTTGTGCTTAAAAAAATAAGAGAAGAAATAAATAAGAAAAGAAAGTGGATAATACACAAATATGGAGAATACTAATAAAGATCTTAAGGCCTAAGTGGGGAGTATAGTGGCTAATAATATTAGGGAATATCTACTAATAGGGTTAATGCATACATGCATTACTTATATACACAAACATTATGTACAAAGTTGGTAAAGCTCTTTGAAATCCTCTGGGATGAAAAACGCATAAAACAATATATTATTAATATTACTATTATGTTGCACGCTTGTGTTTTCTCTGTAACACTGCCAGAAGAGTCTTTTAATGGTCTCATCTTTTATGCAACTTAGACCAGTCTCTATTGAAAAGACTTACATTAATCTAAATTATTGAGATGAATTTTAATTTGGTTGGACAATACTAAAGCTTGGAATGACTAAAGACTAAAAGAAAAAAAAAAATCAGCTCCTCACGCTGAAAAATAAACATTAAATGCCTGAGACAATGGAGAACATATTTTTTTACTCCCACACACTCATTCCATGAAACGGCTGTGCACAGAGGTCCTACAGCAAGGCTCCTCAAGTGTAGTGGAAGGGGTAATGTGGGGCTGGAAAATCCTATATTTTTATCTTTCTGTGACAATGGTTATGCATTTGGTGGGGGAGGGGGACATGATTGCATAATTTTACTGTAGTCTTAAATAAAAGCCAGGAAAACACCTCACTGCTCTCCCATCAAGAGACCAGCGAGATTTGTTGCACTGATTTCATTGTGATGATTTGATTTTTTTTAATTAGTTGGCCAATGGAAAGGGAATAGATTAAGGGGTTGCTGTGTCCTCTGAATGGTCTGTGGCTCACGGTTGTAGGAACGGTACTTGAGTGTGGTCGGTCTGCTTTCATTCCACATTCATTAGTTTTTGACGAACTTTCAAGCCATACTCTTGGCCCCAGAAGATAAAGACATCACCTTATTAAAAGAGGTCATAGCACAATAGGCCACAGACCATTCACTATTGGCTGCCTACAACTACTACCCTGACCTCTCATGCCTTCTCCTCCTCTGAACCCACCCCACTTCCCAGCACTGCCCGTCCTGTAATATACAAGCTGAACAGTTGTCTAGGTCCTGTTTCTCAGCAAGCACCATGATTCACTAAAACGCCCACCCTTGGGGACCACGTGCCCAGAGGGGTTGTGCTCTGGCTTTAGCAATATCTTACCGGACAAGTCCAGGCTTGAAGTCTCCCACCTGCAAAATAGGCTTAGTTGCCCACAGAGTGAAGGAAGCCAACAGTACGGTGTAGAAGCTAGCTTGTGAAGTCGGCCTTGCTAAAATCACAATTTCAGCAAGAACAAGAGGTCAGAACTTGGGCACATTCCCTAACTGCTCTGAGTCTCGGTTTTCTCTCTGGAAAACAAGAATGGTCATTGTACTCACACCACAGACTTGCTCTGTGGGTTAAATAAAATTCTCCTCGTGAGAGGTGCCTGTATCTGTGGTAAAGACTCGATAAACGGTAGCCATTCTCACCTAACAACAACAAAATAATGGTACGAGCTGCCCAATTCCAAGGAACCCCACAAGGCCCTGTGAGGAAGGGCTGGTGGTTAACTCCTTGTTTCTTGCCTGGTAAAAGGCAGTGAAACACACTTCCTGAGGTTTACTTGGGGACCTGAGCTGCATGTGTAACTAGATACAACAGAATGGCTACAAAGTAGGTAGCTGATGTAGGGCACACATTTCTATGGAAATAAACCCTAGTTGCTATCAGTGATTTTTCCCACAATGTGCATTACACATAGAGGTTTGACCCTAGAAATTAACTGTGGCTCAAAATATCTTTGAAAATCCATCCAACATATTTGAATTCGCCAGGACATAGACCCATTGGTGTTCAAAACCTCAGAAGTAAGTTACAGTGTTTCTCTCTGCCTTTGGTTCTAGCTTCCCTTCCTCTGGGAGGCTGAAGACCCAAGATATAATTTGATTGGGGGTAATTCTTTCAGAGCATACAATGGAAATATCTCCCCATGTTGCTTAATTGGAGGGGTTGATTTTATATTAGCTTAATGTGGGCATGATATGAGTTTATTATACTCAACCATTATCAATCATTTCATCATATATCTATTTAATGTACTTTCAGAAGGATATTCTATCCGATGAATGTGACTAAATTTGGAATCAAGCAACCGGTGTTTCAATTTTACTGTGGGGCCTTGACTGCTTTGGCCAAGCAGAACCAACCAGAAAGCCAAAGAGGAGGAGGAATCAGACCATACCAGGACCTGCTGGTATGAACGAACTCTCAAGCATCATCTGCCCCTCCTGAATCAATCTGATCCGGAAGCCCTCTTTATAGAATGGAGTCCAATCAGGGCTAATCCTAGGGGTCTACCCCTGACTCTAAATGAGCCAGTGAGAGCAGATATTCAAGGAGTTGCAAGGTTTCTACCAGGACCAGCACTCAGACCACACATTCCAACTCCCGCGTGGTCCAAGGTTGTCTCCAAGAACCATAATGGTGCTTCTCATTGGTATAGTGATTTTCAGTTTTACAAATATCTCACATTCCCAACTTCCAAAGTAAACGTTTTTCTTGGTGTATCAGTACATTCGGAAAAGAAACCCCTCCTCATTTCACTCTCTTTATGCCAAAAGTAACAAATACAGAAGGAAGTGAGGTTTGGGTTTCTGGGGTTGTACCTCTGGTAAGGAGTAAAAAGGTTTCTGAGCACAAAGTCAAGGCAGCTGGCTGCCAATAGTTAACTTAGGCATCTTTTATAAGATGCCTCACATTTTCTTTCTAACTTCAGGAAAGGGGACTGGAAGCCCAATCTGGAAAAATTCTTTCTTCCTGAAGCTCCTAACTCCTCCCACAAACATTCCAACTCCGAGGAATAAGATAACAGGTATTTTTTCTGTTTGCCATGAGCCTTGCTTTTTGCTTCTGCAAATTAACAAAAGTAGTAATACTTTCCGGGGAGTGGAGTGGGAGGTTGGGTGAGCTTGGTGGCGGGTATTGTGGAGGGCACGTATTAGATGGAGCGCTGGGTGTGGTGCATAAACAATGAATTCTGGAACACTGAAAATAAATTTTAAAAATAAGTTAAAAAAAATTTAAAGGTTAAAAAAATAGAAAGATAACCAAGATTTCTGGTGTCGATGCTACAGTTCAAGGGAATTGTCTTCGGGGTGCAAAAATGACTCTCTGGGGGGAACAGGGGCAAGGTTTCTCCAAGAGACAGGAAAAACAAGAGTGTGTTGCCCCTCTTTGCCATGTCATAAATTAAGAAGGAGATGAATTCTGCTATTTCAATTTGTGTCAGTCTGAAGGTCAAGCAGAAGCACATAGTAAATTCTGTTTCTGGCTCAGGCGGGTTGCAAATCCAACTGATCTCCTCCACCCCCCACCCCCATGAAAACCTTTGTTTGGATCCCAACCATCCAAGAAACTCTTGTGGTTATTTATTCTATACAAAATTCTGGATCTATTTCTACATCCTCAACTATTTAACCCCGAAAAGGTTGTTCAAATTCTCCCTGTGGCATCTCACGTAAAGCAGCTACCACCCACTTGGGAACATGTGAAACCCTCCGAGGATAAGGCAAAGCCAGTTTTATTTCACTGCCACACATCGAGGCAGAAAACAATACCAGGCCACATGTGAACAGATTAGCCCCACAACAGGGGACAGAGCTACCTGAAATGTTTCATCTCTGACTTGCACAGTCCGGCTTAATTGCAACCGCATTCAGAGACAGGGCGAGGATGGAAAGGAACAATAACATTGCATCGTTGTCAGATGGTCCCAACATTACACTAGACGTTCTTCAAAGGTGCTAAACCACAATCAAAGAAAAATTGTAAATGGCTATTAAGCACTGGGATGTTGATGAAAAAGGAGAGTGTCACAGATGTTTTCATTTCCTGCTCTGCTCCCCCCTTACCTGTCAGTGCGCCATCTTCCAGCAGCGGGGAGTACCACCCCGCCCCTTCTCCAGAAATCACTGAGGTCCTCCACCCGATGTCCTCAGGCGGAGGCTCAGTGGGAAGGGTTTACAAAACGCTGACCCCTGTGCCTCAAGGTGAGAGCAGCTCCCTGGTGTTTCTCGTCGAATGCCTCCATGTCTTATTTGTGCCGATTCCTATTCCGAACCCGGTAGGCTTCTCCTGGAGGGATTAACTGCATGCCTGTGTGTGTCAATTGTTTTCTTCTTTTTGATAAGATAAATAGAGCCCCTCCGAAGAGGAAGCAGGGACCGTGAAGGACCAGCAGACACTGGGGTGTGGTCTGCCTTGCAAAGAGTAGAGGACACTCTCCAGGTCCCCCCAAATCCCCTCAGCCCTCAAGGAATATCCCTGTAAACTTCTCCACCCATACCAAGGGCGCCTCACTTCTCTCTGCATGAGGGTGTCCTCTCACTGGGGATGGGGAGGTCCTCTGCCACAGGCAGGGCTGGCCAGAATTGAGGGATGTTAGTGGGTGGTTTGGTATCCCAGTTTCCTGGTCCCTGAGTGATGGCTCTTCAGTTTCTCAGAGGGTCCTCTGTCAGGTTGAGCCCCAGTTACTGGTTACTTGTTTGTTAATACATATTGTAATATCTTTCCTCTATTCTCTGGCTCCCTTCCCAACTGTGCTTCCTAGAATTCCACCCCCCCCCCAATGTTTATCTCACGCATTTCTTATCTTGCCGTCTGCCTGGGGGAAATTCAGATTAAGACAGGAGGGTAGGTGCGGAAGGTCCTGGTGACCCCGGAGAAGGGATGGGCCCTCACAGGGAGGTGGTGTCAGCTGCGGAAGGGGTGAGACATGGTGCTGTTTCCAACGGGGGATTCTGGAACCGGCTTTATCGCATATTCCTCATGTGCACTTGCTCCTTGGGACCTGTCTGTACAGCAGAACTGAGAGACGTGATGGTGACATGATTTGGGAGTTTCGGGGTGAGGGTGCAGCATTTAAAATAAATAACACCATTTGTCTACCTGAGGAGCCAAGTGTCCTCTCTTGGAGAAACTTCACTGCCGTCATTTACTGAGAAGCTTCTGGTCTACCCCTGGAAAGACACTCTTCCTCAGACATTCCTTGGACATCTCATATCCTTCCAGGATGTAGGTTCTTTGGAGGCTCTGGCCCCACAGCTGGATCTCCACAGTCTCAAGCCAGCCAGAAGCAGCGGTTTAAAAAACCTTAAGCCAAAGATTCCAGGCAATACAGCCAGGAACCTTTCCACTCCGGAGCAGGAGATCAGTGAGGATTAATGACTGTGAGGATTAATGACTGTGAGGGGACATCCCCTGAGCACCCAGACACTTCGGGAAGCTAAAGACTTTGCCTGCACTTTGGGCACAGCTCACAGAGGCCCCCGTCGACTAAGTAGGTGCATCCCTACATCACAGTCGGCACAACAATACAGAATCAAGAAAGACCAGCCTTCTCCACTGCAGACACTCATAGTGTCCAGTCAGGCAAGGGTACAGCAGGAGCCTCGAGGGAATCAGCATCCTAATTCCTCCTTCTTTCTGGCATGGCTCTTCATACAACGCCCTTAGGGAAGGATCAGGGTTGGAGTCCTTTGCACCCTAACTTGGGAAGAGCATGGCTGTTCTAGGAATTTTTCCTCATTTCCTTGATATTTGGAGTCAGAGAAAAGCTAAGCCATGTTTGAAACTTCTAAGAACCAGAGCAAATATATAGAGGTAAATATGCAGTGACTTAACCTGAGAAAACATTAATAGTTTAGAAGAAACTACAGTCTGAATTTTAACTACTAGAAACTGATTTTTGTTCCCATGCCATATTTCCAAAAACACTTGTCTGAAACTCAAACCACAGAGGAAATATGATATGACCAAAGCTTCTAGAAGCAGAAAGGATGAGGCAAGGGTGCAGCTGAGAATGGACAGCATCAGCTCTGCGGAGTCGATTAAGAACACTTTACACATGTGGCAAAGTGCTCCGAGCAACACGCCCCTGAGCCTTCCACATCACAACGAAAAACAGCTTGAAAGGTTGTAAACAACCATCTTCAGAGAGCTTCACCGGGCCCACACAGCCATCTTCAGAAACCTGGCATGATCTTTTTCATTTTCCAGGGATCAGCCAGTCCCTACAATTACTACACACTATGGAACGTGAAAGGTACGTGGCCAGACCTATCACCTTCCCAGGCCAACAGGGAACTTCTTTTGAATTGGACCAGGGAGTTGCTTTGCCATGGGGAGGGTGCAGTTTTCAGTCCTGATCCTTTATCTCTGAAGGAAATTTAAGACCTAATTCCAGCACTTATCCATGAGAAGTTCTACTACCGAACTAAAGCCCCAGAATTCTTGAGACAGATTATAAACAGAAATGAGATCCCTGTGGAGAGCAAACCTGGGAGCTGTGGGGTAAGAGGACACCTTGAAACTGAATTTGGGGATTGCAGGTTAGAAGCTCCTTATCCGGTGTCTCTTCCTATGACTTTATCGTCAGTCACCACCACGGGCTGGGCTTACACCATCATGCCCATCCTTTTCCCCACTGTATGGGTCACTCCTCAGTCTTAATAACATGGACACCCTCCCTCATGACCTGGGGCTGCATGGATTTGGAGGACCCTTGGCAGGGTGTGGGGGTTCAAACAAGATGAAGAGTTCTAAGACCAACAGACCAAGATGATCATTTTATCCACATACCCAGACTCTCCCGTGTCTTAGTTTGGAATATAAGGAACATCTCCAGCTTGAGAACACCTCCTACCTGAATCTTTAAGAGGTCTGATCCTCAAGAAGATTGCCCCTCTCTATCTCTATCTCTGTTCAATGCAAGATTCTGGCAGGGTCCGAAGGGCCAGTGCTGGTGGCTTTATCCTCACGACTGAGGCCAGAGCTTAAACACGTTCCACACGAGGAGCTCCATCGAAACGTCTGGAACTGCTTTGGCTCTTTGGTTATATGAATATTAAAGTATGGATACCCACGCTACCATTTTCCCCTTTGCATGGCCGAGTAGGTAAGGGCTCGCTAACTCAGCCCAATGTTGGACACCCCCACCCCCAAATCTGCTTCCCCTGAGTCTCAGAGTATCTGTTATCTATTGCAGTGTTTCAAACTCCCCACAACAGTAGCTTAGAACAACCTTTGTTTTTGCCGTAAGTGCACAGGTTAGCTGTGTGGTCTGTGCCAGACTGGGACAGACTCCGCCCATCCTGGCCAACCTTGCTCATGTGCCTGCAGTCACCAGGAGGGTCATCTGGGGGCTGCTGGCCTGGGATGACCTCACCACTGTCTGATAGCTGGAGTGACAGTGGTCACTGAGGCACGTGTCCCACCTCTCTTCAACAGGCTAGCCTAAGCTTGTTCGTATGCCAGTGGCAGGATTCCAAACAAAAGTTCTAGGGTAGTTTCTTGTGCAGCAATCAAACACAAAGATCTACACCCATGTTTCCAACCATATTAAAGAAAATAAACAGAATTCCTTTCCCTTGTCAATACATTTCTTCTCTGCCACCATCTTTTGAATCTAACAGATTTAATGATAAGGTGAGGAATAGAAGTTCTTGGTGCATTTTCCCTTCTCCTCTCCCTCTCAGACCACAAAGCCCCAGAGGTTTGCTTTCTGTTGAAAGCCTCCTGAGGCCTAGGCTTGCAGCTGGGACACAGTCCTGTCGGCTACACTCAGGGGAAGGGACCGTACCCCACTATGGGAAGAGATGCCAGCCACCTTACAATAGGCAGGCCTATAAAGGAGAGGGAGGCTTATTTTTGCACGAGGCGTCCAGAATTTCTCAAGACCAGAGGAAACCTCTCTCCTGAGACCTGACCCCATTTGTCAGCAAAGGGATGAGTAAAATTTCATTCAGGGAATCCTTATCTTCTTATATCTAAGGGTTAAAACAAATACCAGTAACCTTCCGAAATAAAATGGTGAACCATGATTAAGACCTGTTCTCTTGTGGTGCTGAGTACTTCAGGGTGGGCAAAAGGGCACCACATTTGCTGTGAGGAGACTAAGAACCATGGACAATTACGCACCGTCTTAATGGCGCTACGTGTCCCCAACATCCTCCCCTGGGCCCTGGGGCCCTCTTCGTTAGGTTCCCATGGGTGGCTGAGGTCACCATGACTTGTGGAAGAAGGGACGGTCATCCCCCTCCACCCCTTTCCACTTCCAGCTCAGATACTTTCTGGGGAAAGAGAATGGCATGACCGTGTAGGAAGGAAAGGAGACAGAACAGTCAAGATCTGCTTCCTGCTCATTCTAACTCCAAACCTGATCCACCCTGTCAGATGATAGAATCAGGTCCTGACTCTTCTCAGACTCTGAGCAGTGAACCATCGCCACCTTCAGCATCATTCACCTCTGCGAACTAGAGCTTCCATGGGTGTGGACATTCTCCTATGCGCCAGCTCCCAGAGGGACATAGGAGGGTAAGAGGCTCCCCTACACACATGTCGCTGGGATGTGAGCTGAATGAGCATTTGAATTTCTAGCATCAGGAAGCTGTGGTCCTCTGAGCCTTCATTTCCTAGCCCCTCTCCATTGTAACCTAGACATTTCTTCCACATGCCCGAGTATTGTTCCAAGTGTGATTGTTTTTAGAATTTGTTTGCTATTTTAAGTCAAAAGATCCAATACCTTTGTCTCATTCATTTATTCATTCACTCCACAAATATTTTCTGAGCACCTACTAGGCATCAGGCAGGCTTCTAGGAGTTAGCTTTGGCTGATGAGTTAATACCAATGGTATAAGGAAAAATAAAGTAGTTACAAGAACAGATTGTGAGGAAGGGAGACTTGTAGCTACGGTGGTTGGAGAAGCTTCTGTGAGGAAGTGCCATTTGAGCAAAGACCTAAAGGAAGTAGGAGCACAAGTCTTGTGATTGATTCTCTGGGGGTGAGAATTCCAGGGGGAGGAAATGTCTCGATTGCTTAGGACCTGCAGAATTACTCAGGAAGAAAAGAAATTATTTCTTGTAGTCTGTATTTCTTCTACACTTCAAACATTCCATGATGGTTAAAATTAAATGAAAACTTCTTGAGGTTTATGCTTTTGCTAATAAAACATTGACAAAAATGTGACAAGGCTAGAAAATGTGTGAGGCATCAGGGAAGGGCTTGCTACACCGGCACATTCTTGTTCTAAATGTTTCCCAGCCAGTGTAGACAAGGTTCTACTTATAGTCCTGCATGGATAAATGTGTTTGAAAACTCATTCCAAAAAAAAAAAAAAGAATCAAAACCATATTTGTGCACTCTCTCCACAGCTGTGATCCGTGGGGATCCAAGATAATGGGAGGGCAAAGCCAGACACCAGTCTCAAGGCCCCTCCTAAACACCTGCCCAAGGAGAGGCTGAAAGCAAGGGCAGGAGAGGAGGGAGGATGCCCCTGGATATAGAGCCAACCCTCCTATGAATTCCAACCTACATGCCCCGTTGGCCAACAACAGCACCATCTGCAGAGAGATAGGAGCCATGAAGAATGTCAGAAGGCCCTGGTGGAATGAGTTTAAGAAACTCAAATGGTGCCCAGAGCTGAGGAGATGGAATTTTCAGACCTGGCCCCCCTAGACACTGTCAAGCCTGTGGGAGAGGGTAGGCTGACAGCATCCAGAAACCAAGGAGTTCCAGTAGGCACCTTCCATACTGAGCTACAGTTGTGCAGCTATTTCCTGTTTCCCCTTTTTCTCACCTTTCCATCACACCTGTCCACTGCTCTCTCCCCCTCTCTTCTCCTTCACCTTTTTCTTGTCCATCACCTATAAATTACTTCTCTTTCTGACCCACTTCAGCCTCCTCTCTCCCCTCAGTGTTTAGAAAGTAAACGTTGTTGGGGTACCTGGGTGGCTCAGTCAGTTAAGTGTCTGCCTTTGGCTCAGGTCATGATCCCAGGGTCCCGGGATCAAGCCCTGCATCAGGATCTGGCTCAGCGGGAAGCCTGCTTCTCCCTCCCTCTCCCCCTGCCCCTCCCCACTGCGTGTGCACACGCATACATGTACTCTCCCTCTCGCGCAATCAGATAAATAAGTAAATAATTTTTAGAAAGGAAAAGTTGCCAAAAAATTCATAGTTACACAGAAATTCCAATGAATGAAATATTATTTTACCACCCACGATAGTGCTTTTCTCCTTTTCTACAGTTGAGGTGAGAATGGCACCCTCATTTCCTCCTGGTGGCACCTTCCATCAGGATGGGCCTTTGAAGTGCAGCCTGGCATTCTATCTATCATATAGAAAGTACCACAATATGTTCCCAGTCATACGAGCCCTCCTGGGAAAACATGCTTAGGAAGTAATTCAATAGAAGCCAAAAAATGTTCTATGTATGCCAGTGTACTCTGCAGTGTCATCTATAATGACAAAAAGTAGAAAACCATAAACGTGTCCAACAGTACTCGAATGCTAAAGCATTTCAACTCTGTTTACATGACTCAATGGAATACTACGTGCTCATTAAAAACCATGACGTGGAATCATGGCAAACTGTGTCATGTGAAAAGAACAGAACACAAAATTCTATTATCCTCTTAGTACAATTATGCGATGCCAGATTGGGAAAGAATACACAAAAGTAAGGCTACTTTTCCTTTCTTACATCATGGTGGTGAAAATACAGACTTAAAAAAAATCTTTTCATGTTACCATACTGTTTTTAATAATAAACCTGTAAATAATGTCAGTGAAGGATATGACAGAAACTTTATTAGGAAATTCAACATGAAGTAATCATCATTCCCCACCAGTAACCCCACAAGATTTTTCTTTCAAGGTACTTGCTTTTATGATATATTTCCCCATCCTTCTCCTATTACCTCTCCTCAGCTCAACTCGAAGGTAGGAAATACTCTTTATTTAATTCCACCCATCCTGTTTTTGGTTGGGCAGACCTGCTACACATGTTCCACATCATGGTCCCACATTATCCGGACAAGTTTATACCCCATCACACCCTAAAAGGCACCTGCTACAGCAGGAGCCACCCTCCTCTCTTCCGTCAGTCCCCTCTCATCTGCTAACTCCCACCTCTGTCTCTTCCTTTAAGCAGCTGGAATGCTATCTCTCTTCTCCTCCATCTCCAGATCGTGCCCACCCTCTGAGCCCGTTACACCTCTCCTGACCTCCCCTGCTCTCCATGACCTCTTCAAATTCCTCCGGCAATGATCGTCTTTACCATATGGCCTAGGTTATGAACTTGTCACAACTTATTCTTATCAGTCCAGCTCTACTAGACAACCCCTGAAGGTCAAAAATGTGTCTACTCTTGATCTTGAGGCAAAGCAAAGCTCCCAATGATCAGCTCAGAGTTACAAAGTGATACCATTTATTAAGTGATCAATAATGGAGCAGAGCGAAGAGACATATGAGAACTGAAGAATAGATTGCCATACCTGTTCTGCTTCTCATCTACCTGTCAGACATAGTCAAGCGCCCAAAACCGATCCTCATTAACTGTTGCAAAATGCACGTGGACATCCATAAACATGAAGCCATCTGGGGCTCATTTTTCAAACCGTTTAACCAGCACAGATGAATATGTATTACTGATGGTATCATACTGATTTTTATGATGTTCTAAAGTAGATTAAAAGCTATAGGCAATATTATTAATAACCTAATTTATCAGTGGAGTAAATTTGTAGATTTAATGTTGCGGTTATAAAGATCAACATGAAAAGTTTCTTGAAAATAGATGTTTTGGGTAATTTTATCTGACATATTAAACCATGAAAAGATATGAGTTAGAATTGCTTAATAGAATACTTAAGCATGCATATTAAATGAATCATATTTGTGACTTTTCAAAAAGCAGACTATTACATATTCCTAAATGGGAAATTTATGCTGTAGAATTAATATTATATGCTACAGATTCATAAATCACTGACTACATTAAAGGCAGAGTAATATGGTTAAGAGAAATTGAGCTATAGAGTTGGGAAGATCGGGGTTCAGAATTTCGCCTTCTATGTGACCTTGAGGAAGTTACTTACACCTGCCTATGTGTCACATTCTTCATTTGGAAATGGCTCAAGACTGCCACCTTCACAAGATTACTTTGACGATTAAATGGTATTACATATGCAAAGCACTTAGCACAGGTCCTACTACTCGGAAAGCAGTCAATAAAAGGTATGTATTATTACTGGCCTTATTATTTTTTAATTATTATCATTTTATCATAAGGGAATGCCATCACAAAATTATTATTCTTAGCACGTCAAACTTGTATCAGAGTTCATATGAAGCTTCGGAACATTTTCAGTTGGACAAAATAAAGGCTATTTTTACATCCTTCTTGTTAAAATGAATCTCACCTAATGTCCCCCAGTGCAACCACAACTCTATTAATAGCAAAGAGCCTTAATGGGGCAACGTCGCAGCAAGGAAACATCTTTTCAAGAAATCATAAATATTATTGATCTATTTTTCTTTCTCTTCCTCGAGAAAGCTAACTGGAAGCGTGTTCGATCCTAATGGACCAGTGGGGAAGGAGAGGGAGTAGTTTCTCTGAATCAGTCTGAGAAGGTTTGTCTCAATACATCACCCGCAAGTAAACTTTACCCCCCTTGCCCAAAGAACCTCTTAAATGGCCGGGCTGGGTCCCTGAATGCAATCTATTGCGTTGGTCCTTAATATACCACCTGGAAAAATATTCAGCTTTAATTAAGCTTGACAGTCTCCAAATACGATGTTGTTTAAGCAGCAAAGATTGAGTTTGTTTTCAATATGAGAGAAAATGACAATTAGGTGGAAAAGGAAACAGTTCAAGAATGCAGCCTCCCATGTGTGATGTTTTTGGAGGCAACTAATGAGAAAGAGAGACAGAGAAGAAAGCGGAGAAATGTTTATCCAAAGTCCTCTTGGAAGCACAGAAATCCTCTCTGAACCAAAGAAATCATGAGGGTAGAAGGAAATGATGTGGAACATTCTATACGACTGTAATAATGATGATGACTTTGTAACTGCACTCAGCAGAGCAATTTTTAATCTTTTAATTTTCAAAGTACTGCTTTGTATCCCACTTCTACCACAAATATACAAGAAAAATATCTAGAAAGCCTTGAGAGACCCCACAGTGACCACACATAATGGCTACTTCCCGGATTCTCTGCACCTCTCAGGACTTGATGCTGTCTGTGGTCCCCGCTGGTGCTCATTTCCGCCTTGGGATGGAGACTTTCCCTACCTGCTCAGACTTCTCACATCCTGCCCTTGCCTCCTAAATGTTCAGCTTCCCTCAAAATGCCAGCTTCTCTACCATATTCCTTGAGGAATATATCCACCCTTGCACTAGCCGTCAACGCAGTGGAGAAGATTCCCAGAGCCACAAGCCCTGCCCGTTCTCTTCACAGCATCAAGTCCAGGTCTGGGATGGCTTTGTGAAGAAGGCAGGATATGAACTGGCTTTGAAGGCTGGAGGGTTCCAGTCTTTGCGAAAGGAGCGTTAGAGGTGAAAGCTGACCATGGGCAGAGAGCAGAGACACAGAACAAGCCGTGTCTGGACCACAACTAAGGTCTCTGAGGGATTCTTACCCTTTTTAAAAAGACTTTTAGGAAAAGGACTTTTCCGTTTTCTAGGCCCTTCTGTTATCTAAATATCTGGGGACACCTTCTAATTGCTTACCATCCAAAGTTGAAAAATAAGTCAAAGGACACATAAACCCTTCCCACACCCTTAACTCTCACGACATCAAAAAGAGTGTCACTGCTTCCCTGGGTCCCCATTTCTGGAAGTCTCCCCTTTCCAGACAAAACTCCCATTGCTGAACTTCACCAGAAATGCCCCCGGGCATAGGGAGTCTGATGGGATTTGTCCTACACCTTCAATTCTGAAGCAGCGGTTGATTCCAGCCGGATTCAGTTGCTGGTCTTCCAGATTTTTCTCGCAAAAAAAGATCGCTTCACCACTCTTAGAAGCTGATGTCTTGGCTTCCTCTTTTCACACAAACACACAAACACATACATGCACACACACACAAGCAATGGCAGTTAAAGGGAATTTGAGTTAACTGTTCAAGATACTTCGTTATTTCCCGATACCTGTCCATGGCTTATTATACAATCTTTAGTGTAGAGTCTGCAGAAGACAGAGTGCTTTTTAATATGCTAGAAAGAAAAGCCACGTTATGTATCTGATTAACTCCTCATTCCATTACACCACACAAAGCATGGAAAGCAGTTTTCTGAAAGAGAAAATAATTTAACAACTGGGTAAATTCTCTCACTGGACCATCCGGGGTTCAAAACTAGAAAAAGAAAAAAAAAAATCTAACTGTCCTAACCCATGTTTTTTGCAAAAATAACTAATCTCCAATGAGAGATGTCATTTAATACATATTTTGCAGTATGTGAGAAGTCTAACACTATGTGATATGTCCATAGGCAAAATTAGAAGAATTATCACTCTTGGCAAGTTATAACTATTGAGTATATTTCAAGGTCAGTGGCTCAGATCAGAATTTTGGCTCTTGATCTCCTTATGAGCCTACTTTTCTTTCTCTTCCTCATATGAGCTTATGCTAAATATACTTTAATCTACTCCTTGCTGTAGCCATAACTATTTCACTCCACAAAATACACTTTAAAGGCATTTATACATTTCATGGTCAAAGAATAGAACATGAGCACTATTTGGCTACCCAAAGCACTATGTTCTCTAATTTGCTTTGGATTAAATATAATGTGCACATCATAAAGCCATTTCCAAAGCCCATTTTTCCACTGCCTTTACAACCATACCAAAAGATGTTTTAATGCCCATAAAAATATATGTAATCCACGTGCTAGTTGTAGGCTTTAAAAAAATAACACATCTACTGGCATTTGCTTTAGATTATGATGGCAATAGTTCCAAGACTAACCAGGAAGTTAGATAAAATATGACAACATTTACTTGAAGATATTGGAAAGCTGCTAAGGTAACCAGAACTTGAGCGCACAAGAACCTAGGGAGAAGGAAAATGTAAGGAGCTGAGCTGACCTTCTGTGTGCTGATTTTCCCTTCAGGACATCTGATGAGTCTTCTCTTTACAAGGAGTTAGAATCTGAGAAACTGGGCAGAGAGCTATGGCTAACAGATAAGGAAACCACTAGAACGTTTGGCAATTTCATCAGGGAGAGAAAAAAACCAGGGTTTGATGCTGCCTGGTAAGTGGTAATAGAGTGACCAAGAATCTAGAGAGAAGGGAACATAGGACAAATGATGAGTATCTCAAGCTGTTAAGAGCAAAAACCTGAAAAATCCATCAGAGAACTGCTGAAGACAGAACAGAGTTTCAACAATCTGATATGCTGATTAAATTAAGAGCAGCCCCCCAAGAAAATAGGCAGCAGTAAACACCCCAGGCTTTCATGCCTAACAGAGATGAAGAGGAAGGTAAGTGGAGGCTTACCAAATCCAAAACCCTGCCTTGGGTCAGCACCATGTCTGATTAGATTAAGAATTTCCCCCAAATTCAAGCTGTCTACCAAAAGGGATGGTGAACCCTCTCTAGAAGGAGTTAACATTACCCTGAGTCCCCACAGTTTCCAAGGACAATGCCTGGCATTCAATCAAAAACCACGAGGCATACCAAAAAAATAGAAACAAGAGAATA
The DNA here is from genome assembly GCF_020171115.1 of Neogale vison. Lineage (NCBI taxonomy): Eukaryota > Metazoa > Chordata > Mammalia > Carnivora > Mustelidae > Neogale > Neogale vison. The sequence continues at coordinate 76,057,425 of NC_058099.1, read as the reverse complement.
AAAACAGACAATAGAAACAAATGCACACATGGCCCAGTTATTGGAGCTATTAAGACACAGATTTTAAAAGGACTACAATCAACATGTTTCTAAAAATATAGGACCGTATGAAAATTTCACCAGAGAATTGTAATATATTTTGAAAAGCACCAAATAGAAATTCTGGAACTAAAGAACTATAGATAATTGAATCTGAGACCTCACTAGATAGGTTTCACAGTAGATTGCCTGCAAGACAACTGAGAAGGTGAGAGACGGTGAGCATGAAACCTCCAGGCTGAACTGCAGAGAGCAAAACACACGGAAAACACAGAAAAGATCATTAGCAAAATACGGCAGACTTTGAAAAGTTCTGACACATCTGTAATTGAGCCCTAGAAGGGAGTGCTCAAGTGGGACAGAAAATACATGTGAATAGACAGTGGTTAAGAGTGTTCCAGAACTTCTGAAACATAGCCAACAGTTCACAGACCAGAATCAATACAAGAAAATCACAACTAGGCACGTTGGAGTAAAACTGACAAAAAACAAAGGCAAAGAGAAAAATGAGGAAAGGAGACAGAGGAAAAAAAAAAAAAGACATATTACCTTCTCTGAAGGTAATAAGGTAATAAGGCTTCCAGTTGAGTTTTTAGTAGAAAAATATGGAAGCCAGAGGATGATGGAATACTGCCTTTTCAGCACTAACAGAAATAACTGCCTATCTAGGTGGCCGTACAGAGTGAAAACGTCCTTCTAAATGAACATGGAATAAAAGATATTTCAGACAAACAAAAGTTGAGAGTATTAATCACTAGTAGACCTGTACTGCATCAAAAACTAATGATGGGGGGTCCCTGGGTGGCTCAGTGGGTTAAGCCACTGCCTTCCGCTCAGGTCATGATCTCAGGGTCCTGGGATGGAGTCCTGCATCGGGCTCTCTGCTCGGCAGGGAGCCTGCTTCCCTCTCTCTCTCTCTCTCTCTCTGCCTGCCTCTCCATCTACTTGTGATCTCTCTCTGTCAAATAAATAAATAAAATCTTTAAAAACAAAAACAAAAAACCCTAATGATGGGGACGCCTGGGTGGCTCAGTCGGTCGGTTGGGCATCTACCTTCAGTTCGCGCCATGATCCCAGGGTCCTGGGATTGAGTCCCACATTGGGCCTCTTGCTCAGTGGGGAGTCTGCTTCCCTCTCTGCTTGCCTTTCCCTGTGCTTGTGTCTCTCTCTGACAAATAAATAAACAAAATCTTTAAAAACAAAAACAAAAATAAAAACTTCACAGATTGCATGGAGCACTGGGTGTGGTGCAAAAACAATGAATACTGTTACGCTGAAAAGAAATAAAAAATTTTTAGTATATGTGCTGCCGAAGCGAGCACGAAATAAAAAATTTTTAAAAGAACTAATGATGTACTGTATGCTGACTGACATAACATAAATAAATAAATAAATAAATATTTTATTTATAAAAAAAAAAGACATGCATTAAGGACAAAAAAGGGAATTATTCAGGCAGCAGGAAAAATGATCCCAGATGGAAACAAGGACATAGTACAAGAATAAGAAACATGAGAAAAGGTGAAAATTTAGGAAAATAAAAATGAATACTGACAGTAAAAACACTCTAATGTTTTGTGGAATTAAGACATGTATATGTATTATGTGATAAATATGTATATATTATATATAATATGTATATTATATAACATGTACATAATAGTGCATATCATGTTTCTAATACATCCATAAGACTTGTATATAATACAAAATTTATATATAATACAAATAGTGTCATTTTTTGCAACAATAATAATGGAAAAGAGGGGAGAAAATGAAGCTAAAGTATTAGAAATCTCTAGCTTCATTTGGGAAAGGACAACATGATACTAAATCAAGGATAGAGTTTTGTAATCTCTAGGGTAACCACTAAATGACAGTAAAAGCATATATAAATAAAAAGTTAATAAAGAGGGAAAAAATAAACTAAAAGGAAAACAGAAGCCAGCATAAAGTTGATACCAAAACCTGATAAGATTATTACAAGAAAGGAAAATTATGATCAGTTTTTCCCATGAACGTAAACGTGAAAAGACTTAACAAAATACAAGCATATCCAGCAATGCATAAAAGGTCATACATCATACCTAAATGAGTTTTGTCCAGGAACAATAGGACAATTAATATTCAAAAAAATCACAATACAATTCCCACCTTATCAGAAAGGGGAGAAAGGGAGAAAAAGTCATATATCATCTCACAGATGTAAAAAACACATTTGAAAAAAATTTAACATTTATTCATGATTTCAAACAAACAATTAGAAATCAGGAATAAAATGAAACTTCCAAATCTCAACAAAAATATCACGTTCATCCCACATTGTGCTGACAGCTTTAGCAAGAAAAATAAATAAAAGGCATATGGTATTGAAAGGAAGAAGCAAAACTCTCATGATTTTCAGATGATATGATTGTATATGGAGGGGAAAAAAAAGAATCTAGAGTGACTTTAGTGTACTTCCTAAGTTTATTGGATATCAACCAGGTCACCAGACAAAAATCAGCTGTGGAATGTAAATTAAAATCACTGTGAAATACTGCTACATGCCCATCAGAATTGCTGAAATGGACAGAAACGAGTATGCAAAATGTTGGCATTTATATGAAGCAGCAGGCATTTTTATATACTGGTTGTGGGACTGTAACTTTGAACAACTACTTTGCAAAACTGCTTAGTAGTATCTAATGAGGCTGAATATATTTGGACCCAATGAATCAGCAATTCTACTCCCAAATATATATACAACAGAAATGCACACGTGTGCATCCTTCTCCTCCGTCCCCCCACAAAAACTTGTATACCAAACCTCCTAAAAGCATCACTTGCAAAAGCTAAAATCTGCAAACAGCCTTTTGTCTATCAACAGTAGCACAAGTAAATACGTGCCAGTGCATTGATACAATGGACTATTATACAACTAGGCAAATAAACCACTCAATTCCACCCAGAGAAATGTCACCAGGAAAAAAAAAAAAAAAAAGTTGAATAGAAGAAGCCATACATAGAAAGCACATATTCTATGATTTCATTTGTATAAAGTTCAAGAAAGAGCCAAAACAAATCTATGTGATGAAAGTCAGAATAATTATGTAAGGGGCATGATTTCAGGGAGACCTCGCAAGGGAGGTTTCTTGGGTGCTGGTTAAATGGATGTGCTCTCCTTGCAAAAATGTATTGAGCTGTATGCTTATGATCTGTGCATTTTTATGTATGAGGGCCACCCATCAATAACAACTTATAAGCTACATCAATAAAAATAACTATTCCTTTAGTGAATGCTTTCTAGGTACAAGAGCGTCTGCTAAGATTTTTTGGAAAATACAAGATGTTTCAAATGGGAGGGGTTATAAGGTAGGTGGTTGGGGAGAACATACATGTGTGAAAAATATGACCTAGAGCACAGAAGCAGAAGAGAAGTCAGGGACATCTGAAATTGGAGAACCACTAATCACATAGAGGCCACAGAGCCCCCAGGATGCATATAAGTGGATTTTGCCCCTCAGTCCATGGGGGGTCTTCCTTCCCCTATGTAGGTTGGGACACCACATATCACACTTTCTGGAAAAGCAATGATGACATCAAGTCAGGGTTCAGAAACCAGACTGGCTGGATCCAAATCCTGACCACCCCACTCACAAGGTGTAAGCTCTGGGCAAATCAGTTACCGCTCGGAGATAGGACAAGAGGGTACCAGTCATCCCTAGCTTTCAGCCCAGCTGGGAGGGTTAAATAACATGATGTAAACTCCACCAAAGCATTTGGCGCACACGAAGTTCTTAAGAAATGTTAGTTACTGTTCATCAGCCCCAGCGTTGTAATTTGGGGAGAAGGGAGTGGTAGATGAGGGTTCCCTCAAGAAGCTCACGCCCCAGGGGAGATGGAACAACTAGCTACTTCCGCCTGTCACAGCCAGGCTACAGGCCTGGAGTAGGAAGCCGCTCTCCTTAGTTATTGCAATCAGAGAAGGTGACCTTTGAGGGTCAAAGACACAGAGAAGTTTGCCATGCCAGGAAAAAGCTGTGGCAAAGGAGAGGTATCTGCTGGGGAGGAGAAAAGCAGTCAAGAAGGTGCATCTAAGCAGAGGGAACAACACGCCAGACAGTAAAGCCATAAGGACTGAACTGTATTTGGAAAACAACAACATGATTCAGTGTTAAATAGAAATTAATTTAACACCAAAACGGATAAAAACCAACTGGCATATTAACAAATATATAGAACATTTCAAAGCCGAGCAATAAATATTTTTAAATATCTCTTGGTTTAAACATTCTAGGCTTGTCAACATTAGCCATCCGTTGGCTGCCCAAAGGGACAAAAGAATGCCCCCCCCGAATTGTCTATAGCGTTATCCAGACAGTGCGTGTGCTCCAAGATGGAGAAGAAACCCTGGTGGTCGATTTCAAGGGCTCAGTTCAGGGGTTTCATTATTTTGATGTGGGGAACAGGTCAGGATTTAGAAGCCAATTGTGAATTACATGAAATGTGGCCAACTAGACACAACCTTCATGCTGTGAAGATTGGGAAGATGCTCGGAGACCGAGGAAGAAAACAAACACGATCGGTTCATCACGACAAGCAGAGGGCTTCTCTGAAACCATGCGCGGACACAGTATTCTCAGTCACCACTGACTCCCAGATCCATCAAACACGAATGTCCGGATTAATGACTTTCATGCCTCAGGATCCTCGCTGCACCCTGAACACTGACCTGGAGCCAAGGCGATGAATCACACACAGTGGTGTGATTTAGTTAGCATTGATGGTGTGCTCTGAGCGGGAAACCCAATCTCCTGGGCTGCCTCTCAGAGGGTATCACGGTGCCACGAGCCTCTGACATGGGGAACCTGGGGACTCCAGCATGGAGCAGAAGAGCTGTGAAGGGGGAAGGGTAGAAAAAGGGCAGGCAGGGAGGTTAAGGGAGAGAAAAGAGCTGAGACCCTGGGGTTCATTGTCCGCCATTCAAACACCTTCTACTCTGTTCTTCTATTGCCTAGCTCTGCGGAAGATGCTGAGGATAAATCCATGAACACAATGGATTACACTCTAATGTGATTCCACTCTTTAGGGCTACAGTAGAGATTATTATAAGACGCAATGGGAAAAAGAGAAAGGGAAGGTCAAATTGGCCTGGCCCATGGGCTAACGAAGAAGAAATGCCATCGAAGGTGCTCAAATGGTGTTTAACAATCTGAGAGAGCAACGTGCACAAAGGCCCGGAAGTGGGCACGTGTACTCTACATTGGCCCTACGGTCCTCACCAACATCATATATGCCAGTTTCTTCTAAAGCAGGAATGGTTGCCATGGCCCTGCTGGAAAATCACTGCAGGATCCTAGGACCGAGACTGGTAACTAACATGGGATCATAAGGTCACGGGGCTCAATGGATCAAGAATCAAGAAACCTTTTTCTTTTCTTGACTATCAACTCCTCTGACACGTTCCAATGGAGAATCTTGACAATTTGGTAGGTTTGCTCCCTTCCTAGAGTCTTCGATTTGAAGGTCATAAGTCGTTTTCACTGGTCAATGCTGCAATTAGATAGATTTTCAAATACTGACTACTTAGAAACTCAGTGTAAGCATCTGCTATGTAAACTAGTTTCACTTGACCCCAAAGTTAAGTTCATTATTTACTTTGAAGTGCATAAACCTAATTTTCTGTCAATGGGAAGAGAAGCAAAGAGTAAGGACAATGTACGACCCTTCTTAGTGCTAAGAAGATCCAGTGTTTTCACAGGGGGGTTTATGGAAGGAGTGAAGGGAAGTGAGTAGGTACCCAGGCTTCCTGAAATCAGAGGTGCTCTGTAAACAACAGAAGCCATTGGCTTGAGCTTCTTTTTCCTTTGCCATGGAATTTTGAATTATATGCATTTCTATTGTAATCAAATTATTTTGACCTTCAAATGAGTGCCAAAAATGTACTGATCCATAGAATGGTTTTTCAGAAGGCTGCTAGCTTTAAAATATTAGGCATCAATTCAAAATTGCTCTGAGTTCGGAGATACTGGTGTATTTCAAAAAACGAAGTCCTTTGTCTGCAGAATTTAAAGGGAAAGATTGATTCTAAGAAACATTTCCAGGAGCTTTTCACACATAATATTTAAAAGAAAGAAAGCCTAAGGAATACTTCTCTGAGCCTTGAACATAGAATATTGAGAAACCCTCACATTTTATCATCAGGAACGTCGGTGACCTTGCAAAACGGAAAAAGGCATCAGATAAACCGCAGCACTAAGATTCTTCCGTAGGATCATCTCCAGGTAATTTAGACCCCAGGAAGCTTCAAAGAAACGTCCCGAAATCTTGGTTTACACTGCACCAAGCAAAATCTAGAGGGTGTGAGAAGGACAAAAGCTGAACTCTTACTTGGAAGAGAGGAAGCCGATGATTATTTAGCCCTGCTACCCCATTATTTCAGGAATTTCTCTTGTGGAAGTTTGACTGTAGCTCTCTTGACTTTCTCAAAATTGCAGATGACAAAAATAGTCTTTAATTAACCAGCTTACTAAGTATGATAATGGCTTTCCTTCACCTCTGGGCAATTGCCTTGTGCTGGTCTGACATGTGCAGCTCCAAGGTCATTCCACAGTCTTTTGAAACAGTAATTTGTTTACTGCCAGTTTTTGAAAATTTTTATGTTCAAGTAATAAGGGATGGAGTCCCGGGCGTGCGAGGTAGGGGACCTGGCTCCTGAGAGCCCGCAGATTCACCCGAGGGTCCTGACCTGTGGGAAGTATGTCCTGGCCTATAAACACGTCAGAATGACATTACCCGTGTATTTACAAAGCACGGCCCAGAGTGGGTCCATTATGCCTGGTCTAATGGATCTGCATTCCTCTAAGTGCTTTTTAAGTTGCGTAGACTGCTCAGCCAATATCCCTTCAGGGTACTGGAATGTTTAACGGCCATAAATAGCAAGCTAGTCCCCCCCCAGGGCGATCCTGGGTTGCACTGAGGAACACTGAAGACAGGAGGCACAAGTCCGGTCTGTCTCCTGACACCATGTCATCCATTTGTCTGAGCCTCCGTTAGCCTAACTCACTCAACTTTCCTAAACTGGAAAGCAGAGAACAAACTAATGTCACCATCCTTCCGTCAGCGGACTATCCGGTATTTGACTACCATCGGTCACAGCCAATGGTTGGCCATCTCCCATCCACTCACACTGTGTTAATTACCTTCCTGCGCTAATTTAATCTGCCCACCACTCCTACCCCAAGGAGTTAAGCACTGTTACTATCACCACCCAACAAGGAGAAAACCAAGAATGGACATGAAAGAACATGCCCAAAGTTACAGAGGCAGTCCACCTTGGGCTATCATTGACCCCATTGTGAAGAGGAGGAAAGTCAGCTTTGAGAAGTTAAGTAGCTTGCTCAAGGTGACCGAGCTAGTAAGTAAGTAATGCAACTTGAACCAGCCCTGAGGTTCAAGCGGGACCCTTTCCTCTGTGGCATTTCCCAGTGGCATTCTGGGCTTGCATCTTAAAGCCTGCTAGAACCCAGAAAGCTCATCAGAACTGTGTAATCTACCCTTTGCAAATAGGAGTCTGAACGAGCTAAGATGAAACAGCTAGTGGTCAGCGAAGTCTAACAGCTCAGAACCTGTCACAGCGCTCTCCCTGGGACCCCGAAACTCTCACCTGATTTCACTCAAGAGAAAAAGATCTAAAGCCTGAAGAAGGTCAGCTGGCGCGTGGTTTAAGCATAAAAGTTAGCAGCAATCAAAATGTGATTATAGGATAATCCTAACTCTTTAAAAAATAAAAACCTTTGTTATCTTTTAGTTTTTCCTTAGCAATTAATATTTCACAGTCTTTTGTTTTCAACATTTTTCCTTTCTTGTGACAAGTTCATTATCTAAAATCATCTACCTTCTTTAAAATCAATAGGGATTTTTCCAGCAAGTGATAATGGACTTGATCTTTTCTAACTATAAATTTCTGTGTATGTGTATGTATGTGTGTTTTTATATACATATGTACCCATATGCATAGGTCCAGAGTATTTTCACATCTGGAATAGAGAATTAGTCAATACTGTCAAATGTAAATGCTTTTAAATTCAGACACAGAGATGTTTTACACTAATAATAATATAAGTAATATTTAATCAGAGTTGTTGACCTATAAATATTCTCGATAAGTATCAGATGGATGAATTATTTTTTAAGCATCCCCTCTGATTAAAAATAGAATTCTCATCTATAAATCTTTAACTTGCATTTAGTCACTGGACTTTTAATGTGATTGACGATATGGTAATCATATGTAAAATAGTCTAAAACTTTAATATGTGCCAATAAAAATGTGTCCTAAAATATGGGAAGAAAAGAAAGCTTTCTAAAAAAAGACATTCAGATCTTCTTGAGAACTACTCTGAGGTTTAAATAATACACAGCATACTCAGGAAGAGAAAGCAGAAAGTAGTCCACACATATTTAGAACCCTACACTATTTCATGGAGTCCAATTAATCAGTCTTTCCAGCCTGTAGGAATATATATATATATATATATATCCCCTGCTTTTAACCGTTGTCCAGAAACACATTTTCAGCCTATTGAAAACTTGAGTGAGAACCCAGATTTCACACTTTCCAGATAAACCGAACATGGCAAGTCCTAGATCCCAGGTCAGTATTGACCTATGCTGTTGCTGACCTCTAAAAGACAGGAAAAAGATACTTTATATCCAAGTCTGACAACACAACAAACCATGTATTTTTTTCTACTGGCAATTCCTAAAACAAGAACCACCATGATACAAAGAAATCCTGTTTACTAATGAATGCTTTTATCAATGTTTTATCATGTAGTGAGTCAATAAAAAGGCAGTATAAAAATAAAATAGCTAAAGATATGAGGACTTCCTTTCAGAAATAATTTTCCACCAAAGGATCTATGTCTGCCACCCAGACCAGGGCTGGATCACAAGGGTCTTCCCACACCGAGGGAGCGGTTTCCATCTGGCAGAGGAGCCGGGGTCCTACAATGAGTGAATGCTTCCTGTGCCCCACGGTTTCAAGAAGAGTGTGGCCAATGGGCTCGGTGGCCACTGAGGCAAAGGCTTGAAACAAATAGTGGTAAACCAAGAGCTGCAATGAAACTTGCCCCATCAACGTGAAGCAAAAACTTGTCAGCTAGGCACTTTGGGGCTCAGTAAATGGCTCTGCACCTAGAGGCATTTACAGGAGGCAGATTTCTCCTCTGCCCTTTATGTTGGACAGTGACTGTCACTGGCTTGTTGTCCACAGAGCTTATGCATTATCTTACACATACTGAGCCCTCCAGAAAGTGTGTAGGCATAGAAGATGCCCCCAAAACTGCCTTTCAAGGCCCTTACCAAACTCATCTTTATCTGTGGGATGTATCTTTATGGCTCCAACCACACTAACCTCTCCTTGCCCTAAACCCTAAAATCATTTCTGACCTGAATCGTTTGCATGATGTTTACTACTTACTACTTCATGCTGGGGTCAACAGTAGATCTCTCGTCACCCACAGCCCCAGGGGAAGAGCCCTCAGTCCTCATTTTGGCAAGTTATACTCATTAGTACCATCAGGATTCATTTCAGGGCTTTGGCTTAAGAGATGTTGGCTTGTTCCTTTAGACTGGAGCCCTGGAGAAATGATCCCCAGGGAACCTGAGGATGAAGCCAACACAGGGAGATGGACAGCCTAGCTAAGACACAGAGAAATACTGGGGCCTTGTGGCTTATTTTGAGTCTTAAATCAAATGCTCAGAGTCAGCCTGAAACTTCCCAGTTATATAAGACAATAGATTTTTTACCCAAGCCATTTTGAGTTGAATTTTCTTTACATGCATGTGATAGTTAATTTCATTTGTCAGCTTGAGTGGGCTAAGGGATCCTCAGGTAATCGGTAAAAACATTATTTCTGTGTGTGTCCGGGAGGATGTTTCCAGAAGGGATTAGCATTTGAACTGTGAGGCTCACAAGGCAGGTTAAGCATTATCCAATCCCTAGTCCAATGAGGGCCAGAAGAGAAGAAAATGGTGGTGGAAGGGTGAATTTGTTCCCTTTGCTTGAGCTGGGATATCCATCTTCTGCCCCTGGACATCGATGTTTCTGATCCTCAGGCCTTCAGACTCAGACCAGGACTTACATCATCAGCCTCCGGACTCAGACTAAATTACCAACCAGCTTTCCTGGTGCTCCAGCTTGCAGAAGACAGATCATGGGACTTCTTGGCCTCTATAATCGCTTGAGCCAATTCCTATAATAAATCTCCTTGTGTTTGTATGCATGTATGTGTGTATGTATGGATAAATAGATAGATACATACATACATACATAATATAGATTAGATAGATAGAGAAATAGGTAGAGAATAGAGAGAGAGCAAGCTAGCAACAGAGTTAGAGGTATATCCCCTTGGTTCTGTTTCTCTGGAGAATCTTGACTGATAAGGAAGTAAAGCAATTCTAATTGATACAAGTGTGCCATGTTTCATCAGTACAATTTCATCTTTTCAAAGGGAGGATAATGTTGAATGTTCCCCTGTGGCCTTAGCCTAGTACAAAGTATGTGGTCACTCAAAATGTGCCACTTCATTCATTTTCTGAGTTGTTCTATTTCATTTAATACTGAAACTAAGGAAGCATAAATTCATGATGGCCATGGCAAACCCACTTTATGGTTCCTAGAGGCCGGATGCTCCCCAAGTCAGACACTGGTTCTGAATTTGACACCTTGCCTAAAGCTCACCTCTACCACATTATCTGGTTATTCAGAACTCACAGTTCAAATCAAGATTGACTTAAGAGATTTTATTTCTATTTTTAAATCAGTATTTTCTTTAAATGTATTAGTGGTCAAATCCTCTGAACTCCAAAATAAAGACATACGGGGATATCATAAACGATTCCGGCCATATAGTCACTTCTTTCCACAGGTGGGACAGTTAGACATGCAAATCTTTATGGATTTTCCCAGGTAATTTTCTTTACGGAAGGTTGCCCAGTTGAATAATATATCTCCTCCAAATCCTAGGACTAGTCAACATGAAGACACTCTCTCCATAATTACATATTAAAATGTTAATAAAAATCTATAAACTGTGTGTGTTCATACATGTATATAGATAGTATGTGACCCCTAGGGGAACTACATGGTGACCTTGGTCAGAGAAACAAGCCATTCACTTTGCTCCCATTCAAAGCCCACATGCTGTATTACGAATCATTTTCCAGTTTCCCTGAAGCCACAGCCCTTGTTGAATAGAATCACTTTGGCCCTTTTTGTGAAATTTTAACACCTTTGGGCATTTTCATTCACTCATCTGATGTTCATTGGTGCCCACTGTCTCAGGAGGTGAGGTTACAACAGGGAACAAAACCGGCAAGGTTCCAGCCCTCAGAGGGTTTATACTCTAGCAAACATGACAGGCAATAAGTAAACACCCAAGTAAATGGTGAAGATGGTTTCAAATAGTGTCAAGTACTTTAAATAGAATAAAACAGGATGATATGAAAGACAGTGACTGGGAGGAATGCGGGAAATGTCACCAGGTGATGTTTTGAATTGTGATATGCTGTTTGCTCCCATCGGAAAACAATGTATGTGTGGGCTCTGGCTATCTCTTCTTGCCACCAGGCCCCCCAACCATCATGTTAAAAGACCTTTTTCCTGTAGGGTTGCAGGATATTATCCATTTTATTGGAAATTTCCTGCTCTCTTCTCTTTTTTCCCCCTTCCTTCCTCCCTCCTTCCCTCCCTCCCTTCATCCCTTCCTTTCTTCCTCATTTCTTCCACTGAGAGAGATTCTTTTCCTTCTTTTGGAGGGCCTTCCAGGAAGTCTTGGTGCTTTTTTCCAGTATAATCCTGATTACAGACGTGTAACCTTTATTTATAAAAATACCCATTGCACCCAGTGATCAGCTCTTCCACACATGGGTAAAAGGTAACACTTGGCAGCTAGAGACTGAAGACCACACATACACTAAGCTGGGCAAGAGGGCAGAACTGCTAATGTTCTCCATTTCTCTCTATGTATCTATGTGTATATAAATATAGATAGGTAGATAGATATAGAGATATAAAGATATAATCTTCTATCAAACATAGCCACAGATGTGGTACGAGTGGCTAACCCCTCCTTCTGAAGTTACGGGATGAATGTCTCTCTTCAGACAAGACTCCAAGAATGGGCTATCTGGAGCACCAGTGCCCTCTCATGGATGAGCTGTGAAGCAACTTCAAAGGAACCTGCACAGCCTACTTTTTCTCCAAGACACCTAACACAACACACACCACCTCTCAGCCACTGGCCTCCTTCTCCACAGATGCGGAAGATCATGGTGGGCTATCAGTAGACGCTAACTTTGCCCACTCTTCTATTCCCCCCCAAAAAGGAACCTGTCCCTAGGAGGTGTCTCAGTCCTGAAATCACCATGTTTAGGTATCATTCTTAGATCTTCCATTCCAGCCAAATATCTTCCTAAGATAATTCACTTTCAGAGACTATGAGTCATTTATCAGAGAGAGAGAGAACGGATTTATGTAGCTCCTTAACAGCGTACTTTGATCTTAAACAAAAGGAAAGACCTTGGGCGCATGAGGCAACTCACAGTGCTGGGAATGGTTCAGGAAGAGAGGGTTCACCCTTAGAATGGTCTTGACTTACGAATCGAGTAGATTCATTATATGGTCTTAATTAACGTTCACGCTAACTCAAAAATGCATATTATCCTGAGATATTTTGCAGGTGACATCAATCTGCACACCAAAGAACCTGGCATATGGTCAGTGTTCAATAGATTAGTCCCTTCTTCACTCTGCTATTGCACACAGCACAGTAGCTGTGCTACAAAAGAGGGAATCTGCACAAATGAAGCCATTCTCTCGTGATGCCCAATGAAATAAAAGTGGGGAAGTGCACGATGGGAAAAGCAGAGTAGAGAGGAAAGTATAATCAAACACTACCATTTCTTGAGTATGACACCAGTATGATTCTATCCAATTCTTATTTTTAATTCAACAGCTTAAGAAAAATCTTAGGTTTCTAATTAACGAGAGGCATGTATATCAAGAATCGCAGTATGTTGGGGGCCGCCTGGGTAGCTTAATCGTTAAGCGTCTGCCTTTGGCTCAGGTCATGATCCCAGGGTCCTGAGATCCAGCTCCGCATCCGGCTCCCTGCTCAGCAGGAAGCCTGCTTCTCCCTCTCCCACTCCCTCTGCTTGTGTTCCCTCTCTCTCTGTCTTTCTGTGTCAAATAAATAAATAAAATCTTAAAAAGAAAAAAGAATTGTGGTATTTTTTAAGTGAAAGTTTACAGAGACATTTCTTGATAAGCATGTTTGCTAAGGACATTACTCACTTTTATCTAAACTTAAGCTAGCTCCTAACCCCCACATGAAAGAATCATACATCTCATCAATATGACAGCCAATTTTTTTTATGCAATCTTGAAAAATGGGGTTAAAAGAAGCCAGTATGTCCCCATAAAGTCAAAACTCTGGGTTTGCTGGAGGGCCAGAGGCCATGTCACACTAATGACAATGTTATTATTAACATTGCTATCATTATCCTCATTATTATTGTAGACTGTGATGATATACAATGGCAGAAGGAGGTCTTTAATGGATTTTTGTAGGACCAGGAATGCCTAACCTCAGGATAAGATAAGAGCCTCTGGGTGGGTTTCACCCCATACAGTTTAGAAGGTGTGCTTTTTCTTCTCTAAGACTGAGAGCATGAGAAGTCAGCTAACTATTTATTCCCATAAACATACTGGCTATTTGGCAGGGGGAGCTTTCTTGGAAGTGTCCCAGCAGCAGCAGGAGAAGCCAACTTAGGACTGAAAAGTAAGGTAGGAAATCTACCTCACAGATAATTTATAGGATACTAACTGAGACATGACCCAAGTATCTTTTTCATGAAAGTCTTATTTTGAACGACAACACTTCCCTCAGAAGAATCCCTATAGGATGCCTGATGATCATGTTTTAGAAATAAGTAACTAGAGATTCTAGGCGGTTAAGTTCCCCAGGGTAACACAGTAAGTGACAGAGTTAGCACCTGAATCCAGAACCCCCACCAGACCCAATCGTAGCAGTCTTTCTACTATTTCCTGCTGTCTCTCTCAGGTAGACCAGCAAGACTCTGACCAAGTCTCATGGGCATAACCAGTTACTGCTTACTGGTTATCATAATGTCTTCTGCTTTATTGTGGGTCATTTTAATACCCAGGCAACAGTGAGACTTTTTGCTATCAGCCACATAGCTGAGCTACATATCCTATTTTTTTTTTTTTTAAGATTTTATTTATTTATCCGACAGACAGAGATTGCAAGTAGGCAGAGAGGCAGGCAGAGAGAGAGGAAGGGAAGCAGGCTCCCTGAGGAGCAGAGAGCCGGATATGGGGCTGGATCCCAGGACGCTGGGATCATGACCCGAGCCAAAGGCAGAGGCTTTAACCCACTGAGCCACCCAGGCGCCCCTGGGCTACGTATTCTAATTGTATTCTGCAATTCTCATCATTTTGTGGCCAGTGTGAAGCTAGGCCCATCACTACATAATGACTGGTCATGCATCACAGTTAAAAGTCAAGTCATAATTGCCGTCAGTTAAATCAGTCTTAATTGCTACAAAATCAAGTTACACGTCAGTCTTGACTGGCACCAACATTTCACAAACGAGTCAAGTATTCATTGATTCTTCTACAAAAAATGGTTTCGTAGGACTCTGACTTTCACACCCTGTAAGTCAGAACTTCCTTAAAGGAGCCACCCTGAGGACCAGAGCCTGTAACCCAGTTTATCTCGCTTGCTGTAGTAGGCAAACTCAAAAGGATGTATCCCACTGGTTGACTGGTTTGCTTCACTTCGTGAGAAAAAAACGTACCAGGGGACTTGAAGATGGCTGCAGAGACAGCATTCCTCTCCACCTCTCTAGGCATTGGACAGCTACTGGGAAACAAAACAGATAAAGTTCCTCTCCACAAGAGTTTATACATCAGTAGATAATATTAATTTAGACCTCACAGTTGTAGGCTGTAAAGGACACAGTTGTCAATTCTTTCAAGGTTGGTTTGTTTAATAAATTCAAGTTCAGGTCTACATTTATAGTTAGGAACTCAATTTCTGACCTGAAGTGGGAACATCCTTCAGTATAAATCTTGTTCAGAGCTTACCTAGTTAATGATGGCACACTAAAGCTATACGAAATTTAGAGCTTTTCCTTGCAAATTGGGCTTATCTCTCTATCAATTAGCCATACTTAATCTCTCCTCTTCTTTCTTTTACTGGCTGCCTACCTCTATCTACTTCCTATTCAGGGTTAAGAAGTGAAAGAACGCATGGGATTAATATCTGTCAAGAACTCTGAGTTATAATTCTGGAGAAAATGGTTGTGGGAAAGGAGGACCTCAATGAACTCCTTTATCTCCACCCAACAGGGCCATAGTTAATGGAGACAGGGTTTTTGGCATTTCCTCTTATTTCACAAAAAGAAAATAAGGAAGTATATATTCAAACATGTATTTGCTATCTCAACAGAAAGCTCCTTATCTCCCCCTTAGCTGCCTGCCAAGGCCCCAGAGAGTTTCGGGGTCAATGATTATCATCTCTCCATTCAGACACTTTGACATCTGTGAATATGTTGACCTTGAAGATTGGACCAAGTCATTCCTAACAGATGTAAATTTGATTGCTCAGTTCTGACCTTAAGTGAGGTCTGGCTTTTGTCTTCATCACTATATTAAGATAGTGATAACCTCCCTGAAGTCATAAAAATGCCCTGATAAGCCTTATCGATCCTGGATTTGAAATTGAACAGATAACCCAAGTGTATTATGGTAAACTTTTAACCTACTCTCTAAGATATATGTCCACCAAAGCTGAGACAAGAGTTCACAGCTTTTGTTTCGTAAAAGAATTCTCCCTCACTTGTTTTTACATTAATTATTACTGTTTTAAAATTAACAGAACCTAGTCTGTCCACGTTGCATTGGTTTTTGCCAGCCTCTGACAAGAGTAAGGATCCTTATAATCAGGAAATTATTAAAAATCCTTCTCTTAGGAAATTTTGCACTGTGAAAAAAACTGGAAGAGAAATATTAAAAATGGTGACATTTGTCGTCTACCTTTAAACAAGTCCTGTAGATTTGAGCCTCACGTCAGAAATGAATCTTTTGGTGTAGCTGAAGACACTGAATTCTCAGGAAATAAAGCCATTCCTTACTATTGAGCTGTAAGAAAAGAGCATGATTGGGTTCATGCTCTTTTTCAAAGAGCATAAGTTCAGTTCAAAGTCAGACTGGGTTCAAATACTGGCTCCACAACTACCAGCTGGATATTCTTGGGCAGAAACTCCTAGACAGAGCTGAGTATGCATTTCCTAACAAGTAAGATGAGGGTAATATGCACCTTTTGTTATGAGGATTCAAAAGATTCCCCTTCCTTCAAACATACAAATCACAAAGAGACACTGAAACCCAAGCTTCCTTAACCATCCTCTTAAACCCTATTTAAGAAATAAACTATATATTAATGACACATTTTGTATTGTTGTGAGAAGCTTCCTAACCTAAAGTAGAGTTACGGTTGGCCAAATGCTGTCAAACTGACAGACACAGGGCTTAAGTAGGAAAATAAAACATTAAGAAATCGCTAAACTATCTAACTGCCCCAGAACTGGAAAATCGTGTGCCTTAGAGGCTTGGAACAGATGGACTAAGGTCAGAAATTTGGCTGAGGTGGTAAGGAATGAGATCTGTGTATAGTGAAGCAGGGAAGGTGGGTGTAAGATCTAGAAGGTTCTAGAAGAAGCCACAGACCAAAACAATCCTTGGCCCAGGCCTCCAGCAGCTTTATTTATGTCTGCCAGCCCCTGCATTATTCAAAGCACAATGTCGCCAGAGGTTTCTTGGTGGGGAGGGGGGGATATCCCCCCAAAAAGACAAATCAGGACCACATTCCAAGGTAACTGAATTGACCTTCACCCTCTCCCTTCCTGTTTGCTGATGCTTGAAATTCTTTTAAACTTGAGTGGAACACTTTTCATCCCATAATTACAGCTAAAAGGCTTAAATTTCACAGGCTTATTTCAGACAAGGTGTTGATGAATATGAGTTCCAGTCAAAATACAATCAACCAGTCAACAAGTGTCAGTGACTGGTTATCAGATCTTTTTTGTGCAAAAGAGGGAAAAGGTGAAGGGGGCAAAGCACTGGTCAGCTAAAAGGAGATAAAAGGTCACCACCAGACGGAAAGCTCACGGAAAAGAAGTTTTATGTCACAGTTGTGCCTGAGAGGCCTGTTGGCAGCTGGGAGGGGGTGACAGAAGCTGATTGAGTTCTTAAGTTTGGTTTAGGGACATTTTGGGCTTTCAAATAATTGTTTTGGTTTGTTCTGATCAGGCTTCTGCAAGTACCATAAATCTGTCGCAATGATTTGTAAACTACTTTTATTTTGGTGGTGTTTATTGTTCCCGGCACTGGTTTGCTTTGAATTGGGAGGGAAAAAGGAAAAAAAAAAAGAGCTGGAAGAGAGACTCCAGCCCCCATCAGATGCCTCACCTCCCTAGACAACTTATTCCTTCTGTGGTGACCCAGACCAGTCAGCCAACCCATCATTAAGTCGCGTATTCAGCAAGCCAGTCAGTCAGACTTTCAAACAGACTTTCAGTCACTCATTCAGTCAGTCGTTCAGCCAATCAGCACATCAGACAGGCAATCAGTCAGTCAGTCAGTCAGTCCACGTGGAATACCTAATCTTCCTCACCAACCACCTATTTTAAACTCTAATCATTTCTTCTCTTAGATTAATTAATACACCCTCTGGTGCAGATTTCAATAAGGGTATTTAAAGCGCTAACCATCCTTGAAGTGTTGTTAGTCGGGCTCCTTCTAATGCTGGCCAGTCTTCCAAGTCACGGATCGGATTTCACTCACACACATTGCATATATCTACTCTAAATTATTTCAAAAGAAAATTACCATAGAAACAACACACTTGTCTGTCAAGAGGAGACTGGTTTAATAAATTATGATGTAACTCTAAAACAAAATACTGTTCAGCTCTAGGAAAGAACAGGGGCACACACACGAACAGCCATGGAAAAATGGAAAGCTCTTCAGGATTTTTGTCACATGAAAATGGATTAGCGTAGGATGCTAGATATAACGTGCTTCCACTTGAGTATGAAAGAATTTATGTCCTGTGTATATGCATAAGTATCTCTAGAAAAATATACAAACACTAGATTTTACTGATTTAAGTGGGGTATAATGTAATATGAAGATATTGGGGTTGAAGAGTGATATTTCAAGATTTGCTCTTCATACCATTTCTAAAATAAGTTCAGTATAAAAGATGAAAATATCAATAGTTTTTTAATACACTACAGAACAGTTTTTTTGATATAGGTACATCTCAGGAAATGTTCACATATTGATTCATTCTGTTGATGAAGTCTGAGGCCACGGACAAACCTCATGCCTGCCTTGGGAACAGGGACACTTCTGTCGCTCTTTGTAAAGCTGTCCTCAGCTTGGTGCTGCCCTTCTGTCTCCATGGCTGCACATGCTTTGGCTTTGCAATGGTCACCTGTTCCCACCAATGAGGTCCCCCCATCCATAAACCTCAAAGGCCTCCTGTCCTTGGCAGTGGCCATGTCCGTGTTGGCTCAATGGCTCAGTCTTCTGCCTCACTCACGTCCTGAAGAAAGTACACAAGAAGTTGCCAAGGAATATGCAATTCTTTCCTCCGCAGTTAAAGGTGAATTCCTTAAGGGCCCAGAACAAAATATACTCAGCAAGAGCCAAAAACAATAACAAGAGCTGTGTTCTTAAAAACACTTCACAATTCACTGAGATTTTTGTTGATGTCATTCTATTGCCCTTAAACTAATTTCAAGGGAAAACTGGTGAACTTTTGTCCTCCAGGAAGTTTTTCTTTATTGCCCCTCCTCCCCCATCCTTCTCTCTCCAACTTCTTTCATGCCCTCCCAATCAAAACACCACTAAGGACACCCCCTGCTAATAGCTATTTTGCTGTCAGGCCTAAATGGGTCAAAACTCCAATCACTAGTGAAACAAGAGGCAGTGTGTTTGGCTCAGATCTGGGAATGTACAAACGCTTGTCTAAGCACCGGTTTTCATATGCTAATATGTTATAGGGGAGCATTCCTGCTGGGCTGGAGGCCACTGACTAGAGCTGACAGACCCAGTTTTCAAGAAGGCGTTGGCTACGGTAGGGTGAGCCGACTGTCCTCACTTCTACAGACTAGCTGCTCACAGGCCTTGCTGACACATCGACACAGCTTTGGTGGGATGCACGTGGTATTTCCAGAAAATTTTTAATTGGTACCAGATACCTCAAGTATTTGGAGGCTTCACAAAAATCTGGGTCTAACATCCCTTTGTGACACAGATGGCCAGCCAAGACCTGAATCCGTCACAACATTTGCACAAGCCTAGTCGTAACTGCCTCCTTGAGTTAAGGCACGCTCTCCAATTCAACAAGGCCCCAGATGCCTGGCTGTTCTGGGGACTCTACTGCTGAGTGAAAATCGCCTCTCTAAAATCAGTTGTTCAAGACAACCATTTACTTTTACTCCTGATTTTGTAGTTATAGCTAGGTGTTGGCCAGGCAGCAGTAATCTGAAGGTTCGATTGGGCTGGAGGCCCAAGATGGCCACTCCCAGGGCTACCGTGGATGCGGTTGATGTTTCCTGGAGGCCCAGCTAGGACTGTAGCTTGGAGGACCCATAGGTGGTCTCTGCAACAGGGCAACTGAGGGGAGTGGGACTTCTCCCATCTTCCCATGTAGCAAGTGACCTAGAGAACCAGGCAGAGCTGCATGGTCTTTACAACCTAGCTTCAGAAGTCATTCTGTTGGCTGACGCAGTCATAAGCTCATCTGGAGTCATGGTGAAGGGACACAGACGCCCCCCTCACTGTGAGATGTGCACAGAACTTGAGTGTCACTTACTTGATCTGCTTGGATCCTACAGACTTTTGAGGGTAGACCTCACCCTCACCCCTGGAGCCTGAATGAATATTGATAGAAATACATCTTCCTCTTCCCTTCCTCTCCCTGCTCTCTGTCCTCCCTTGAAGTGGGTGGGTGGGGGACAGTAATTCACTGGATATCACCCAGATGCCATTTCTTTTTCTTACAAATACTTGTAGAGCACTTATGTTGGGCTGGACCCTTTCCATACGTTTTCCCAAATTTAATACTCAAAGCAGCACTGTGTGGTAATGCTATCCCCATTCTACAGACGAGAAAACCGAAGTTTACAAATAAAATATTTAGAATGAGTTTGTACAGCTTCCAAAGCATTGATCCAGGATTCTAAACCAGCTGTCGCTGAGTGTCACAAGCCAAGAGGGATTATACTTTTTGCTTTGGTCTCTGAGCAATATCTCTATAAATGAGTGGCGATGTACTGCATCTCTAGTCAGAATAACAGATTGTCCTCATGAGCATGAATCCCCTGGGTCATGACTCAGTGGAGACAATGCACAAGCTCTCCCCAATGAAGGGCAAGTACTAGGAAATTCACAGATCCTTGTGTTTGTTAGCTGTACCCCGGAAGAAAAACAAAACAAAACAACAACAACAACAAAAAAAACCCTTTCTTACACAAGAATCTCTCCCTCACGCCCCAAAAAACTAAATAAAGCAGGAATTCTGGCATTTGAGCCTCCAACCACAAGCCTTAGAACGCAGGCAGGCACACAGATCCATGCAGCGGGCTGCTTCTCATTTCCCTTCACATTTTCAGTGGCTGGGAAGAGACATGAAATGAATCGAAGAGGGAGAGACGAAAGTGAGGGGTGGTGAGCAAGGAGGATAGTATGTATCTGCAGTCTGAGAAAAAATAAGATCCTGGGCAGAAGTACATGGGGATATGCCCCCATTTTTTTTTTCTATAGGTAGGCTCCAAGCTGGGCAGGATTTGAACTCCGGACCCCAAGATCAAGGCCTGAGCTGAGATCAAGAGTCATATGAGCCATCCGGGTGCCTCAGAATATGCCCAGAGTCTAAGGGGACCTGGAGGTCTATGTTCTTACACAGGGCCCAGATTCACTGGTTTATTGTCTGGTTTGAGGTTTCCTAAGCTCACCTAAGTCTCCTCTCTTACCAGCTCTTTCTCTTTCTTCCTTATAGTAATACTGTTTCTTGGCATGAGTAGGAAGGCTACTCTTAATAACACAGGAACCAAGGAGAGGATGAGAATTCATGTTCACTAAGCCTACGTTAGTGCTGGGCATCTCACATAGCGTGATACTCATTGAAAATCCCAAGTGTAGGAGATATCAACTGTATTTTTTTTCTTTTCCTTTCTCTTCTTTTCTTTCTTTTTCCTTTTTTTTTTTTAACATATAATTTAGAAATACTGGTTTCAGGTTTACAACATAATGATTAGGTATTTGTATATATTGTGAAATGGTCACCACATGAAGTCTAGTTAATATCCATCACTACACATAGCTACAAATTTTTTTTCTTGTGATGAGAAGTTTTCAGATGTATTCTCTTGATCCATCTCTTGATGGCACAGATGTACATGAAGAGAAAAAATTAATGGCAGCCATCTTTGGAAGTGATCTACCACAGTATGTATCAGGCATTAATATACTTTGAGATCATTTTAAGTTTCCTGAGGACTAGGGAGTTGTTGAAATTTTTAAAATGTTTTTAACTGTAAAAATAATACATGCACAGAAAAAATATTCTTGTGCACTGTAATGGTATCAAAGGGAAAGATACAACATAAAAAATAAACTTTCTTCCCTATCCCACCTCCCAATTCTGGGGTCTTCTTAAGCTTCTCTTTGCCTATCTCCTTTTTATGTCACATACATACATGTAAATTATATTTTTCCAAATATATAATATAATTTTTTAAATATAATATTCCCCAAAACCTGTCCCACCTGCCCCCATCAATCATTGTGCTATGTGAAGATGGTCACCTTTTAGTTTTTAGTTGCTTCTTGAGAGCTAAGTTTTAGTCCCTTAGAATACTTGTTCTTGGCAAACAGTAAGTGCTAAATTCATGTTAACTAAATAGAACTGAATTAATGCATATTCTCACAAACATACATTAGGCTGTCCTTAAAACCCTCTTCTTTTGTACCTTTATTCATCCCTTTATCCCCCACTTTAATTCCTTTTGGCCTTTCAAACATTTTTTTAAATACAGTAAAATAACCTTAAATATGAGAAGAGATAGAGAAAGGACAACATGAAATAATGACAGGTCCAAATTATAAAATAATTACTAGGAACTGAAGGACTGCACTTCTTTATACAAACTACGCAAATAAAAAATTAATAAAATTTGAAAACCCAAGACTGACAGCCAGTTGCTCTCACAAAAAGGTCAAGATCATTTGAAATTAGCATACCAATTCTTTGCTTTCAGATGGGTGAGTGAGAGTCTTGAAAATTCAACTCAACAACCCTTTATTGAACACAGACCATGTAGTAATTGTCTGAAATGTATGTAGGATGATTGTCATAGAGCCATGTCCTTAGAAGAGTCTACGATTTAAAGGAGGAGACAAATACAAAAATGAAGAGTCCAGGGGAATGATGATGGGGCTGGTAGAGAGAGACCAGTGCTAAGGGCGCGCCTGTAGGTATCCTCAGACAATGATTATTACGGTACCACTGTTAAATCCCATCTGGACACAGAGGTTATGTTCAGATTGAACATTCTGAAATCTGGCTATGCATATTCCTTTTAAAATATGTTTAGAAAATGCAAGGAAGTCAAATTTAGCCCCATGGTAACTCTAAAAAACCGCACAGCCAAAATCAGCCATGTTCAAAAGGATTCCTTTTTTTACAGCACGGGGAATCATAATAACATTGCGTGGTGACAGACAGTAGCTGCGCTTGCGGTGAGCGTAGCAGAACGCACAGAGTTGTCGAATCGCCGTGTCATACGTCTAAAACCAATGCAACTTGGTGTGTCAACTCTACTTCAATTTAAAGAATAACAAAATAAAATTTAAAAGGATACCAATTATCATTATACATATGAAGACAACCTACTAATTTCCAGTAATCATGTCTGAATTTCCAGTCATCAGGAGGAACCATTCTTTACTATCTCTGGGGTCTGAGAGTATTGGACCTTGTCATGGGCAGCCTCCAAACTGTTCACTTTCTGAGTGCTACCTTTAATATTCTAGAAGAATCTCTGACAGACTACTGGAAAACCAAAGAGAGTGCTGACATGGTGCAAAATGTTTAAAGCTGCATCTCCTGTCAAGGTTTTCTGGAAGACAATCCAGGTCAAAGGCACATTGTCTGAAACCCGAGGTAGATAACTGCCCAGATTATTTGAGAGGGGTGTACGGAAGCAAGGAGAGGGTGGAATGTTAAGAAAGAAATCAATTAGCAATGGATTTTTATTCTCAGAGTGCTACAGAAAGCAAAAACTTCTGTCTAAGCCTTTGTCTTTTTCAACATGACATCTCCTCCATGAGATGCTCATCTCGTAGTTACTCTCTTTAGTTCCACTTTCCTGTACAGGACAGCAGGACAGCAGCTTGAAAACGCTCACCATGGAAAAGGAATATGGAAGAATGAGAAGGGCTGAGCTGAGGCACAATAAGCAGTAAGAACGATGTGCCCTTGGCGTCCTTACTGTTCTTTCAAATGCTTTCCTACCCGCCTATCTCAAGATGGCTGCCCCCAAAAGCAGACCATGAGACCAGAGTATCAGTACAAGTAGTTTATTCAGGAGGTGATCCCAAAAGCTCTGTGAAGGGAATAGAGCAAAAAGAAAGGGAATATTATTAGGCAAATTAGCACCAGGACCACCGAAGCTCAACCTAGTGAGGACCCTTATAAAGAGTGTAGAACTTTTTTTTTAATAAAGATTTTACTTATTTATTTGATAGAGAGCACAACTAGACAGAGAGGCAGGAGGGGGTGGGAGGGGGGGAAGCAGGCTCCCTGCTGACAGAGAGCCCGATGCGGGGCTCCATCTCAGGACCCTGAGATCATGACCTGAGCCGAAGGCAGAGGCTTAACCCACTGAGCCACCCAGACGCCCCAAGTACAGAACTGTTGAGTTCCCCAGCAAGGAGGAAGGAAACCCGGGTATTCATCGACTATCCACCACCCAGCATGGACTGGGTTGTTCCCAGAGGTGTTAACAGCTCAGCTCTTCTGGCCTCCCCATTTGAGGCTAAGAGAATGCCCTCACATGCAGAGTTGCTAGCTTCCAGTAGGAGGCTGTAGGAATGTCCTAGAATGGTGCCAAGGTCATACGGGAAGGACACAGATAAAGCCCACTGCACCATTCCATTTTTTTATTCGCTCAGGATTTCCAAATTCTCTTCATGTCTTTCTCTCCTTCTCCCAGCTTACTAAAGTGAGACGTCCTTTCTTCTGTAGAGGGAAGAGAGTTTGGATGTGGTGAGTAAAAGAATAGTTGAGCATGTAGTGATATTAAAAAACCTGGATAAGAATTATTTTGATGAGATTTAGGTCACAAGGGAGGGTTCCTACAGAATGGATGGGACTTCAGGGGGAAATTCTTGTCTTATATTTGTACTAAATAACTGCTTTAACAATAATGACTAATGGGAATGATACAGTGAGACTTGTTTCTGCTTGTCTCCTTATACCACAGACCAATATCTGCCTAATGTCTCAGGTAAGAAAAGAAAAATCAGTAAATTGATACAATGTGTTTTGTTTAAGCCTTCTACTCCCAAAGCAAATTTTTTCGTGAAGAACTTAAATTGAACTGGGGCCTCGTGTGAGCCAGGCTTGTGATGGTGTCTTATTAAAAGAAACACTTGGTTGTTTCTATACACCAGACAAAAAGTAACTCAAACACTTCAAATCTTTGCCGAGTCTATTAAACTTTTGCACAGAAAAGCATTTTTACAATTTTCTCTCCCCATCTCTCCATCTTCTAAGTATCACTTGTAGGCAACTATGCTGTTCCCCCCAATTTTTCCCCCACTTGTCACTTCCCACCCCTCAGAACTCTCCTACTTTCAGTCCCCATAACTTGTATCTCTCCCCCCTACTCCTGCCTTTTTCTTGGTACAGTCTACTAAGAGTGTTTATCATCTCTGGGTCTTTTGTTATCATTGTTCTTTTTTGGCCATTGCATATCATCTCTACAACAAAGCCTACCCCAAAGCATCTGTTCTTCTCTCTAGGATCTGTAGTGAGATATATGTGTGCTGGGAGGGGAAGGATGTAGTGTATGGAGTGCGAAAGGTAGTGAATACTGACTTAGAGGTTAACAGCTCTGCTCTTGTCTTGCTCTACGTATCTATCCATCTGTGTTTACCTATGTCTGTCTGTCTATTGAAAAAGGACTAAATGAACAAGAGAGTTCCTTGTTACCTGTTACTTCAACCTTCCCCATCTTTTCTTCCTTTTTGCCAGCTACCACTTCTACCTTATGAATTCTTATTAGCCAATAAACTGCAAGACTTGCATAAACAGGTCTTGGGAAATATTGTTCCGGTGGTTCTGCAGAAATTGCAGAAAATGGGAATGACTCCCAGCCCTGAGTTTTGGTTGAAGTTGCAAATTGCTGCCTTAGCCAGAATGGCAAAACTAAACTAGGGACTCAACGTTGCTAATTCTCAACCTTGTTAATCAACTTTGCTTGACCCTGCTTCCAATGGGGAGTCACCAGGTGTTTGGGTGCTCCCTGAATCAAGGAATCCACTAGACAAAGCCCTACCGACCTTTATTTGAGTTCCCTAAATCATTTTCTTTCGACTTTATCTCTGAACACAGTATGTACACACACATATCCATATGCTATATATGAAGAAAAATTAAGATTAAGTTATAAAGCACTTTCATATTCACTCTACTAACAAAATGCCGACAATCTTATGAGGTAAACGTGAGTATGAATTGTCTTCTTCATTCTATAAGGAAGAAAATTAAAGTTCAAAGGACTTAGATGGGTTAGCCCATGGTCACAGAGCTTGTTAACTATATATTCAAACCTGAGCCGCCAAGTCCCCTGCATTTCACTATAGCATATCTGAGCATTCCTCGGTACTTTCAAGGATTCTCAAAGGACTTTGTCTGCCACTCCTTATCCACACCAAGGAAAACCCTAAAATCCAGGACAAAATGAGGACAATCCAGTGTCTTAGTATCAGCAGTCAAACTGCGTGTTAAGCTATACATGTGTAATGGTGATAAAGTTTGTATTTGCATGATTTGTGATCATATATAATCTTTTCTCATTGTAGAAAAGTAGAAATTGCAGAAAATTGCAAAGACAAAACTCACCTTTGATTTAATTAAATTTCATAATCACTGTCAACAGTCAGTGTGTATCTTTCATAAACATATATATTCTTGAATGTTAACACTCGATACCAGAACAAGACATAAACACTTATAGGAGAGGACAATGATAAGCCAGTTTCACTCACGAAGAGCAACATAAAATTCTAACCAAAATATTATCAAGCTGAATTGGGCAATTTATAGATAAGATAATATACATTGTGGCTGAACTGATTTATTCCAGAAATTTGGTTAGGATTGATATTATACAAGTTACTATTACAGTGTACCACATTAAAAGTTTGTTTTTTTAATAAGTATGATCTCAGTAGACCCAGAAAAAGCAGTCAAAAATTAACATTCATTCATGAGAGAAATATGAAAGTAGAAAGAGAAGGAAACTTCCCTAATCTGACAGAATGTATTTCCCATAAATATCACATGCAATAGTGAAATATTAAAATCATTCTCTTTTCTATGAGAAATAATACCAGGATGACTGTTTCTCTTCAATATTTTGTTGGAGGCTCTACCAGCACAGCAGGAAAAGAGAGATACAAGCATAAACCAAGTGGAAAGGAACAAACTGTCACTATTTACATATAATTGTCTGCCTAGAAAACTCAACAGAGTCTACAGAGAAACATATTAGAATAACCAGAGAATTTAGCAAAATCTATACATGTAAGTTTAACATGTGAAAGACGAATGCATTTCTATACATCAACAGCAATTAGAATGTGTAATTTCAAAAATTAGAATAGTGCCAACGACCTTAAAAGACACCTCATTAAAAAAGAGATACAGATGACAAGCATGTGAAAAGATGCACCACATCATATGTCATCAGAGAAATGCAAATTTAAAAATTAAAATAATCATCTGTAGAATATTGTTGCTACACTTATAAGAATGGCAAATATCCAAAACATTGACAACATCAAATACTGGTGAAGATGTGGGGCAACAGGCTTTCTCAATCACTACTGCTGGGAATGAAAACTGGTGCAGCCATTTTGAAAAACAATATGGCAGCTTCTTATAAAACTAAGCATATTTTTTCTATATAATCATGCTCCAGCAATCATGCTCCTAGGTTTTTACCCAAAGGAGTTGAACACTATGTCCACACAAAAACATGTACAGAGATGTTTATAGCAACTATATTCATAATTTCCAAAAATTGGAAGCAACAAACATGTCCTTCAGTAGGTGAATGCACATCCAGACAATAGACTATGGTTAAGTACTGAAAAGAAATGAGCCATAAAAGATACGGCTTAGTAATGCATATTACTAAGTGGAAGAAACCATTCTAAATGTTCTATACTCTATAATTCTAAATATATGATATTCTGGAAAAAAAAAACAAAACTATGGAGCCCATAAAAAGATCAGCAGTTTTCACAGGTTAGATGGTGGGGAGAGATGAATAGGCGTAACACAAAGGATTTTTAGAGCAATGGAAACTTCTGTATGATACTATAATAATGGATACATGTCATTATACATTTATCCAAACCCATAGAACGTACAACACCAAGAGTGAACCCTAATGTAAACGATGGACTCTGGGTGATAATGATGTGTCAATGTAGATCCATCTGTGCTAACAAATGTACACTCTGATGGGGACCCTGGGAGAAAGACTATATGGCAGAAATTGAAAGTAGTCCTTTTCCTGCTGACATCACAGGAATGAGCTATTATTTCTAAGTTATGTTTAGAATAACAGCTGGTTTCTTTAAATTGTATTTTATTTGAAAAGACTACTAATAGAGGATAGCACATGGTACCTTGAACCTGAGCTCTGGCGTGAAGCCTTAGCAGTGTTGATGGAAGCTGGGAAAACTGCCATCACAAAGCTACAGTTTTCTGAATTGCAAGAGGCAGAGCTTTGAACACATCTCCAGTGAAGGTATCCCATTTTCCAGAAGTCACCTTCAGTGGGCCAGACATCCATGCAAATGTCAAGCAGAGGGGGTCAAATAGTGACTCTGCAGAGCCAAGCACTCTGGAGGACTAGGCAGAGGGTGTGTGCTGTAGGCAGAGTTACATTTCTGCAGGCTCTCGGACGTCTCCATGCCTCACCCCTGCTTGTGCACCAGGGGCTGGACACATCGAATGCTCTCATTCGAGCTGATGCTCACAGAAAAGCAGAACTTTGGGAATCGGAGGAGTGCAGGAAGGACAGGGAGGACCGCCTGGAGGGAGGGCGTTGAAAAAGAAACCTGGGCAGGCATGGTAGGGTTTGACCTGGCCTGAAGGGCTAATGACCCACATATGGTTTTACGTAAGTCTAAACAGCCCAGATTCAAGAGAATATTGAACACTTGAAGAGTCATGCTTTCTTCGTAATATGCAGGGTGGGATGCAGTGGTAACGGCCTCCCATCTCTTCCCTCCTTACTTTTAATCTTTTTTAAGCGTGTGATGTTATTGTTTTCTGATGTGATTGTGCTATGGTGGTCACGCATTTGTGAGTTGGGGTCGGGTATCCCAACAAGGACATGGGTATTTTTCAACTGTCAATGAATCTGGGAAAAGGAAGGTACTCAGGGAGGAAATGAAGACTCAGAACTTTGACCTTACAGGAAAGAAGAGGAACAAATTCTGCTCTCTGGGTCTTCTTTTCTTGGTCATGGGTTCTAAAGACATATTTCTGAAATCTTTCAACCAGAGAAAGGGAGCCTCTGCCCTAGGGAGGCACCCAAGGGGGAAAAGGAGAGAGACAGACCCTAAAGTCAACTGATGAAGCTGGGTCAGACCCTGTGGGTTCTGAACTCAGCCATCCCTCTGGCTGAGGTACAAAGACAGTCTCGCCATTCCCCAGAACACAAATCAGGCTCAAACATTTAACAGGATTTTACCAAAGGCTTGAATAGACAAGAGGAAGGAAAATTTGGTTGGATTTTCCTAGACCAGTGGTCTCAAGGTGCAATTCTCAGATGAGCAGCATCAGTATCTCCCAGGGACTTGTTAAGTAAGAATGCAGATTTCAGGGTCTTATCCCACACTTACCGAACCCAGAACTCTGAAGGAAGGGCTCAGAGACTGATGGTTTAACAAGCCTTCCAGGTGATTCTAATGCACGTAAGGACCACTAGGCCGTTGGTCAAATCTCACACAGGTGAAGAGCATCACATTGACTGACTTTATTTTTTTTTTTAAGATTTTATTTATTTATTTGACAGAGAGAGAGAGATCAAAGCAGGCAGAGAGGCAGGCAGAGAGAGAGGGAGAAGCAGGCTTCCTGCCGAGCAAAGAGCCCAATGCAGGGTTCAATCCCAGGACCTTGAGACCGTGACCTAGGCTGAAGGCAGAGGCTCAACTCACTGAGATACCCAGGTGCTCTGACTTTGACTTTTAATGTGACCTCACTTGAACACTCTGCCCTGTAAGGTCAGAGCCAAAGTCATTAGTGCAGTTCACCTACTTACTATTTCGGGCTATCTGCTTTCCAAGCCTAGAGCAGCAATGCATTTCCCAGACCCCATGTGGTTGAATGGGACCACAAGATTAGGTCTTGCCAATGAGTTGTAAAAGGGAGCATTAGACTGTCCATGCTTGGCCTTATAGACCTTCCTCTTTCCTTTTATAGTAACATTCAAGATCATGGCTGCTCCATCAGTCTGGACTCCAGAGCAAGGAGACGGGAACAAGGCCCCCAACCTTTGTGGTTATATGCCACCAAGACCAGTGAGTTAACTGACAGTACCTGAAATCATGACCACAAATTCTGTAATTTCTGTCAGTGCTCTTTATTTCAAATATCCTGTCCCATGTTTAAACTACCAGTCCTAGTTTTTATTTCAATCACAAATAATTTGTTGGTTCTATCTCCCCTGATGGACTGCGAAACTTCTCCTCTGTCCCCCATATTGTCTAACACAGCGTTGGGGGCACAGTGGGAGTTTAATATATATTTATTTGTTAATATGTTATCATCCACATCCATTTTAAAAGACCATTCTCCCTTTATGGCCCCTGTTTCTGTCTGTAAAAATCTGCCACAAAGCACTCTTCATATTTTCCCCTTCAAATGGTTTCTTTCCCTTCTGATAGTACTTAAATTCAGTATTTGAGTCTCCTTGCTTTGTTTTAATTATTAACTGTGATTAGATACTCCAAGGGTTCTGGAGCAACCGGGCAATTGAACACGTATAATTTTCCTGATTATTTCCCTGACTCAACACGGAACAAAGAGAAACAAACAACAGAAGTCAAAGAAGGAGTGTTTGTTTTCTCAACCACATCACTGTGGATTTACACCTCTTTCCCATTTGCACTAATGAGAATTACATGAGTAATTCCCCCACAGTGAACACAACCCCTGAAGTCCTTCCAATGCCTTTCGAAAGCGGTAGCAAGAATTGAAGCTATTCTCGTGTGTGTAACTGAAAAATACCAACTACCACATCACATGTGCGAGCTAAACAGCTCTCTCGAACTGGGCCTTGAGCTCCTGAAGACACAGGATTGAATCTCATCCTATCTTTGAATCGTTAATGCCTAGCATGGACTTTGGCATATTACGTGTTTTTTGTGGAGTGAATGAATGAATGAATCAATTGATCGATCAATCAATGCAATCAACATTTTCTTTTCTTTTTTTTTTTTTAAGATTTTATTTATTTGTCAGAGACAGAGGGAGAGAGAGCGAGCGAGCAGAGGCAGACAGAGAGGCAGGCAGAGGCAGAGGGAGAAGCAGGCTCCCTGCCGAGCAAGGAGCCCGATGTGGGACTCAATCCCAAGACCCTGGAATCATGACCTGAGCCAAAGGCAGCTGCTTAACCAACTGAGCCACCCAGGCGTCCCAACATTTTCTTTTTAGTTATTTTACTAGAAGAAACAAAAAACCAAATTCTGTTAATTACCCTTAGGAGAGGAGCAGAATTACCAAATGTGTGCCTTGCTCTCTGGAAAACAAACTCTTTGTTGAAGGGTTTCTGTCTTGACTAGAACCATGAATCCCTAAAAATGTGTTTGTGTCATCCCAGCAGCTTGGTCCTGCCAATATCTTTTCATCTGTTAACAGCCCCCATAAAGGCAAAACCCCCTATTTAAACAGATGATGGACCAGTGCCAAGAAGGATAACTAGAACACATGACAGTAATTCTCACACTATTTTTCAGTAAATGCTGACAATGCTAATTAAACAAATAAAACCAATGAAAACAAATACCATACTCCGCAAAGGAATGGTGATCATGCTGTTTCCTTAACTCCACGACTCACTTGAAGCAGCCAAGGTGTCAGCAGGGTAACTTCACCATGTTAGGTCAAAGCTCCTGGTGTTCTCTTGTGGCAGGGAGATCCAGGGTTGTATGCCAGGATATTGAAACATTTAGCAACCTGAATCTGATTCCATAGTCCAAAGCAGATCAAAGGACTCTATTCTCTAGGGGATGCTCTGGCGAAAGAAGCACTTCTGGGAAAAGTGAGAGGCACTTCCCTTTCTTCATATCTGATCCTATGTGGAATTCTTCTCTGGATAACTAGAATATTTGAAGTGGAATGAAACAATTTGCCCAATTAACTTGCTAAAATCTTTTCACTGTGCCTTAATTAAAGATTTGGTTGAAATACAAATTTCTATTTTCAGGTGTAAAATTAGTCATAGAGTCAAATAACTTACACTTTAGTTTGAATTCGTTTCCATACTATACATTTTTTCCCTGAATCTTTTGCCCACTTAGAGTAACAGAATACTAAGCACCTCAGTTCTAGTCAACTCTGCATAGCCCGTTTCCTATATGTCATGTGAACAGTTATTATATTAGAGAGAATTAAACAGTGAACAGAAAAAGCATTTGGCAATGCAATCTTTGTCATGTTCACTCCTCTAGAGATAGATCATAAAAAGACAAAATTCCTTTGCACTGTTCTCTTTTGATCAGATTTATTAATTGCAGCCACGGAAATCAATTCCGGCTGATCCAGAGGAAAAAGTGTGTTACAAGCATGTTAATTACTTTCACATAATCACCAAAAAAGGATGACAACCAGACTCACAAACAATGCAGGCAGGAACAATACCTCAGATCAGGTCTAGGAACCAGTGATATCTCTATGGTCGATGCCTTCAAGCTCTAGATGACACAGCTTAAACTACCAGATAGTTGGTAGAAGGTCCTGGAAACTATCATGACCCTCACTGTCATCAGTCACTTCCCTCGAAACTCCATCCTACTTCTCTGCCACTGTCACCACCATGGGTGTTGGTTGGTCTTCACTAGTTTCCATTTCAGAGTTTGGGGCACCTTCTACTGGTGGACTTGATCCTGTTGCCTACTAAGCAGAGGCAAAAGAGGCTGACAGGGGAATCTGAGTATCTGACATGAAAAGCAAATTCTGCTTCTAATGAAGACTCACAAAGTAAAGATACGGACAGTTTCCTAGAAATTGTTAGAGATTTTATTCTCCAAAGTCTGCCATGAAATATGCCCAGTTTATTATTTTTTTAATTTTTCATTTTTCTGAGAGAGAGAGTGCACAAGTAGGGGGGAAGGAGCAGAGGGAGAGAGATAATCTTAAGCAGGCCTGATGTGGGGCTCGATCTCATGACCCTGAAATCATGACTGGAGCCAAAATCAAGAGTCAGATACTTAACCGACATAGCCACCCAGGCACCCCAACATATGCCCATTTAGTGAAAGTATTGATACCCCAAAAAATCTGTGTATATTTATACCCAAGTCTCAATATCATAAAAGTTTGAACCTTCAGGTAGCTTGCATTAGGCAAGGCACCTCTTACAAATTAGGACAGAGGAAAGGGAAAGAAGATGACCCAATTCTAATGTTGAAGAAACCCCAACAGGAGTTCATGTGTAAGAGACTTGAGGATCCCTAGGGAAAGACTCTTTAAAGAAAGAATAGGAGAGTTCAGTCCAGGGATGAATGCATTTTCTTTTC
The DNA here is from genome assembly GCF_020171115.1 of Neogale vison. Classification (NCBI taxonomy): domain Eukaryota; kingdom Metazoa; phylum Chordata; class Mammalia; order Carnivora; family Mustelidae; genus Neogale; species Neogale vison. Next base: position 76,024,193 of record NC_058099.1, on the reverse strand, counting down.
TTCAGAACTTATTGCCTAAACTGAGGTATCCACACTGTGATTTGATTGTTGTGGAATTTTCCTCAGTGTTTTATTTGCTTTAGTTTCTGCTGTTCTGTTGTTTCAGCAATATCTGGAGGATACCAGAGTTAAGAAACTTCATGGATTTTATGCTATTAAAGTCTGTCCCAACCAGATCTTAACATCTGGAATCAACAAATCCAGTGGGCAGAGCACAGTGAATTAGAAGCTAAGAAGTTTGGGTTTACTCCTGACCTCATCACTGCCTCTTAGAGTCAACATGGGGGGCAGATAGGGAACGCAAGTTTGAAATGGCTTTGGTAGAGAAAAGCAAGTTTTAATACTTTAATTCCCTCTTTGTCCTTCTCTGTTTCCTTAAATGCCTCCATTTCGAATAAGAAATGTACTTCCAACAAGCTAAGAGCGCTAGGTGAATATCAGGACATTATTACTTGCCTGGAGACAGTGTTAGAGGATGCCACATGAAGTCATGTCAACCATGACAAGAATCTCGGAATTTGAGTAGACATTCAAAATCCCTACACCAGGTGCCATATAGGAATATCCTTGACATCATCCCTGATAGACATTTGTCCAAACTTCGACTTGAATCTCCATGGGATCCAGGGATTACCAGGACTTCATGGCCTCCTAAATCAGCCCATCCCATTGTTGAACTATGCTCATTGTTTAGAAGTTCTGTCTGCTTATAAAACTCCATTCCACCGAATGGTCTCTCTTCTGCCATGAGGCCATAAGAACATCCAATGACAGTCTTTCAAATATTTGAAGACATCTGCCTGTCATCTTATCAAGCATCAATTGTGCCAGGTCCAGTTCCTTAATATTTTTAGTACCTGCCCATTCCCCCCCTGTCTCACTTCCATTACATCCTCCCCCTTGAAATATTCCCAGTGTCCTAGGAGACGTTCCTGCCTCCAGCTCTGTCTCCTTCAATCCATGTTCAAAACATTATCCTTAATAATACTTCCAGCATAAACATCTTTTATAAGAAACTCTCAGATAGCTTGGATACATCTCAAATTTTAAACCCTTTTTCGCCCTCTACTATTGGTTCCTTGCTTTTTCCTCCAGGCCCATCTCTCACCATTCCTTCCCTTTTACATAGTACCCATCAAACTCTAATTTACTTTGAGTTCCCACCCATCTTGCTCTCCCACGTGGATTCTGATCCATGCCCTCTTCCTACCATGCCCTCATTCTCCATCAACTGGATCATCTCTCTCATCTTTTCAGACTGGTTCCCCACCATCCCCCTCACAAAGCTAAATCGGGCACCCCTCCCATGGCATTCTGCTCTTAATCCATACCATAAATATTAATGCACTACATTAAAATCATCTATTCACTTGTGTGTCTCTACCACTAAACTGAAGCTCCATGAAGAAGGGCAATCTAATTCCTTGCTCACTTCTGTATCCCTAGAGTGCAATTCAGTAGCTGGCACATTGCAAGAGCATCATTATTTTCTGTTGCCTGATGAATCCAGCTCCTTCAATCTTTCATTCTATGACTTGATCACTAGATCACCCATGAGCCTCGCTGCACCCCCACCAATGCCCCATATATCCTCAAGTTTATCAGTGTTCCACCTACAACTTGACTCATGAACTCAACCTTGATCCCAAGGCCAAAGGAAGGAGTAGAAAGCCCTAGGAAAGAAAGCTAACTATCCAACTATCTCTCCTTCAACTCTTCTCACTCTGAGGTCACTCCGGACTTGGTCAGTATCCCAGCATGTGGGGATAAACACCCACTGGAGTTTTGTTCCTCCATATGGGAATTAACAATAACTTAGCCATACACTGTATAACATATGCATTAAGCAGAACTTAATAGCTATTAATAAAATATTGATGCATTTGCTTTTCCGGCCAAAATATTTGAAAGTAACTGGGACCATTTCCAGGTGGTGACTTCATCTTGGCATCCTGTGATAGAAAAGTCGTTGCTGAGTTGTGCTGTTTAGCATATACTTCGTGGGTTATTTTCTTCATGTATATACACAATGATTGTATTAGTGAGTCACTACCTCAGACAGTAAGCCCAGAGAAACCTTTTCCTTGAGAGATTTTGTTCAATATATGTAAAGCTTGTTCCCTGAATCTTTTATTTGCAAGCTCTTGGCTTTAACCAATTTTCTATACAATGCTCTAAAGCTTATACACTGCTTGATCACCCACTGCATTTTACTCTTATTAATACTTCTCTTTTTCCCATTATTCAAGTTTCCTATCCATCTTCATCATCATCAACACTGATGACGTTTCACAGTCCATTCCATCTTTCTTCATTAGCATTTCTTCTATGGCCTTTCAGAGTTCTCATACATCACTTAATCATTTGCACACATCTTAAAACTTTCAACCCTTCAAAAAGGGACATAAATGTCCCCCAAATCACAAAATTCTGTGATTCAATAGCAAGATGCACAGAACTGCATGTGATTCTTGCAAATAGTCACTGTATTTTTCATCATTTGTAACATCTATAAATAGACAGGATATTCACATGATCAATGGAGACCTCCATGTTAATTAACTGGCAATGTGACAGGTATGATCATGTGAAAGTTATGCTCTGCTTCACTTTGAAAAGAACTTACCTAAGAAATTTAGATGATGGAAGGATAGATAAATGGAGAGAGAAAGGGGGAGAGAAGGAGAAAAAGAGAAACTGACTTCCCTTTTATCCACTTCAAGATTTGAAACAAGCTTTAGGATGAAATCCTTATTCTTTTTACTAAGCATGGAGTGATGAGAAGGGATGTGAAAGCATCCTTTCTGGAGAAGAATACCAGCTGAACAATTGAAGCAAATATAATATAACCTCACCTTTCTGGGCCCAAGTTTCCATATCCACAAAAAGGAAAACAGGAATGCAAGATGATACAACCACTCTGGAAAACAGCATGGAGGTTCCTCAAAAAGTTAAAAATAGAGCTACCCTACAACACAGCAATTGCTCTAATAGGTATTTATTCAAAGAATACAAACATAGAGATTCAAAGGGGCATCTGCACCCCGATGTTCATAGTAGCAATGTTCACAATAGCCAAAATATGGAAAGAGCTCAGATGTCCATGGATAGATGAATGAGTAAAAAAGAGTGATACACACACACACACACACACACACACACAATGGAATATGGAATATACATATGGAATATATAGAATGTGTATACAGGTACACATACACATGCAATGGAATATTACTCAGCCATCAAAAAGAATGAAATCTTTTGCAACAGTGTGGATGGAACTAGGGATTATTATACTAAGTGAAATAAGTCAATTGGAGAAAGACAATTATCATATGATTTCACTCATATATGGAATTTAATTTAGGGGAAGCAAGGGAAAAAATAAGGCAAAATCAGAGAGGAAAAAGGACAAACTCTAAAAGACTCTTAACTATAGGAAACAAACTGAGGATTGCTGGAGGGGAAGTGGGTAGGGGTCATGGGATAACTGGGTGAAGGGCATTAAGGAGGGCATGTGATGTGATGAGCACCGGGTATTATTGCAACTGATGAATCACTAAACTCTGCCCTGAAACTAATAATACACTGTATGTTAATTAATTGAATTTTTTTTACAAAAAGCAAAATGTTTTGTGAGGTTCTTTCTTCTCCCAAAAGCTCATGATTCTATGATTTTAAAAATTATTCTGCAAATACCAAATCATGTATGTGGTATATCCTTTATTACAACTGGGAGGAAAGGTGTGTAGGAGAGAAGGGGGCGGTGTGGGAATGTGCCAGCACCACAGACAGAGACCCAAAACAACACATCATGCTGCCGTCACATCATGCTGCCGTCAAGGGCCAGGTGAGCAACCCCTGTGATCCAGAAATCCAGAAATGGGATGGATTCCCCAGGACAGAAGAGTCACAATGACAGAAAGAGACCATCTGGATAAGGAGGCTGGATGAAAACAGTCAGCATTCATTGGTCAATTAACCATTGCTCTTCAAACATAGAGAGAATAACCAAGAAGAATGAACGAGTTCACACTAGTGAAGCGTTGCGACCATACTTGCACACAGTAAGTGATCGATAAATGCTAGCTGTGAGTGTTCGCAGCTGTACATAGAGGTAGGTTTCCAGGAATATTATGAAACTCAACCATCATCCACAAATGCCTTGCTCCGTTGGTAAGGTCAGGTTCCGGAATATTGGAAAGTTCACTGACCCTTCCAAAAAGGAATTTGGAAATTCCTTTTACTTCTTCAGCCTTTCCCAGGATAAGGGTGTCAAAAAGTGGACAGAAGAGGTGAGACGGTTCTAAGATCCTTCTCACTTAAATCCAAAGCTAAGGGCTTGCTCTTTGTGGAGCAAACCAAAGGGGGTGAGGAGGCATGAATGCTAAGAGGGTGTGTCCTGGGGGACTCTCGGGGACAACAGAAATGAGCCCCTGCTGTGACAGTCGGAGAGTAACATATACCAGAAGGCTTCCAGGGACAATCCAGAGAAGAGATTTAGAGCCCAAAGTCTCACAGGAGGTAAATGGGTGTTCCCAGCTTGAGGCACATCCTGTAGTATTACCTGTCAATGGGAGGAGTGCTTGGAAGCGAACAGGAACGGCCCTGCCTGGGCCTCCGGCGGAACAGCTCCCAGAGGCACCATATCCTCCAAGAACTGGATGGCTCCTGGGAAGCCTGAGCTGGGTGGCCTCACGCGGAAGTCATATACGCCTCGTAAAGTTAAATCATATTTCCAAGTGTCCTAAGGACATCATTCTCAATGATAAGCTGAATGATCCAAGGAAGTGAATAATCCTCTTGTATAGTCAGGTTAACTATCTGTTTTATTTATCGCTCTGAGTGTGGATTTTCCATATATTGTGGGGGGTTTTCCTATAGTGGGATATGGCTCTAAAAAGTGTCCCCAAAATTTAATGTGCGCCTCGATGTGTGATAAGTTCACATCTGTATCCCTGACATCTAGACTAGTGTTTGGCACATAGGAAGCGCTCAATAAATCATTGTGGAATGTTGTTTGAAAGGAAACAACCCTTTTCTCAGCCACAATGTGTTCCTTTAGGAAAACAATGGAACTGTAAGCCCAAAACTTCAAAGGATAGTCTGATAAGAAAAAATTTTAAAAATTCTAAAAAGCCAAACTTCTTGTCCTAAGAAACATCTAATGATATAACAAAGAACGCAAAATGTCAGCCTTCACCTATTGGTAATTGTTCTAGCATACTCTGTCTCTGACTGAATGTTCCACAAATAAGCACTTAAGGTAATCTTCATCACAGGAGGTAGTTTGAAGAACTCAAAGCCACAACATGTTTCAAACAGCTGGGAAACAGCAGAAATGCTGTAGAAAAAAAAAGACACAACATCCTGTGAGCTGGTGTTTTCGTGGAATTTGGAAATAAATGTCAAGCGATGGAACACAACCATTTATGAGGCACCAAATTAGATTCTTGGGTTGCTACAATTGTTCAGAGGACAGAACAAAGATTTCTAGATGTTATCTGGCAATGAATAGAGCTCTTGCTGGTGGGCGCTTGTCAGCTTGTAAAGGCAGCCAGATTCAGAATCACAGGTCATAAGGAAAAAGAAAATCTTCCCACGTGTGTATCATTCGTCCTACTCTTAAATATATATTTAAAATAAAAACTATCCTCACCTATTTCTTCATAATGAGACAGAAAATCTTTCTGATTTCTCTAACTCTGTTGAGTAGAGGGCTAAGTAAGGACCGATTACTCATCGGTGCCTAGTGAATTCCTTCACACGCCCCCTGCACACATACACAACCGCTGAGGCATTCACATGCTTTCCTCCCTACCTGTGGCTCATGCTTAGCCCTGGTTCTGGCCTGGTATCCTTTCTTCCCTCATCTGGTGACACGTGACATTTCACTGCACAGATGTAATGCCCTTTACAAAGTGTCATCTGATCTCAGTGACTTCCTTTCTTCCAAATGTATCGGTTTCTAAACATAACCTTTGCCCCTTCTGTTGATCCGAAGTACTACGTTATCAAGTGGAAACTAACATGTGTAGAAATACCATATCGAGTGGAAACTAACACGGTTTTGTGATTTCCCGCAGGCACCCAAGTCAGCAGTGACTTTTTTTTTTTTAATTTTTTATTTTTTATTTTTTTATTTTTATTTTTTTTTCCTCCCAATTTATTTATTTTCAGAAAAACAGTATTCATTATTTTTTCACCACACCCAGTGCTCCATGCAAGCTGTGCCCTCTATAATACCCACCACCTGGTACCCCAACCTCCCACCCCCCCACCACTTCAAACCCCTCAGACTGTTTTTCAGAGTCCATAGCAGTGACTTTTAGTTTTGTATTAGCCCCAAGTGTAGCAGAGGCTGTCAGTATCTGGTCTTTGTCCCCTGGCCACTTCCCTCCCTGATGTGAAAGATCTGTAGTCTGCCGAAAGCAAAGACCTGGGAGTGATGACGGGCTCTTTGTTTCTGACGATGGCGGAAAGTCCCCTCACCTGACCCAGGCCAGAAGTCCAGAGAGTTAATGCCCCTGCACCAGCCCCCAGCAAGAAGTTCCATTAAAACTTTTCATTTTTATTTTCTTTTTTTTTTTAAAGATTTTATTTATCTGACAGACAGAGATCACAAGTAGGCAGAGAGCAGGCAGAAAGAGAAGCAGGCTACCTGCTGAGCAGAGAGCCCGATGTGGGGCTCCGTCCCAGGACCCTGGGACCATGACCTACGCCGAAAACAGAGGCTTTAACCCACTGAGCCACCCAGGCACTCCCATAAAAATTTTTCTTAAAGAAGAAACTTTACCCTTCATAATGGGACTTCCAACGGTAATAAACATTTGTCATTTGTCCTCAATGAGATATTGACACATCTTAAAGAAACAGGCGCTGAAGCTGGAGTGATCTTTGGATAAAGATCAGGGCTGGGACATAAGGGTTTAATTTATTTTTTAAAATTTTAAATTTATATATTTTTTTTAATTTTAAATTTCTATTTTAAATTAAATTTTTAATTTATATTTTTAAAGATTTATTTGTTTGAGAGAGAGAGAGACTTGATTTGATTTGATAGCCCCTCTCTCTGCCCTCCAGGACTGCGCTTGGACAGGATACTTTTTTAAATGATCAGACCAGGACACCTGGGTGGCTCAGTTGGTTAAGCATCAGCCTCCGGCTCAGGTCATGATCCAGGGTCCTGGGATTGAACCCCGCAACCAGCTTCCCTGCTCAGCACGCAAGTCTGCTTCTCCCTCTACCTCTCCCCTGTCTCATGATCTCTTTCTCTCAAATAAATAAATAAAATCTTTAAAAAATAAAATAAAATTACCAGACCACGCTCCTTCTGCAGGGTCTACATGGAGGCCGGGGAAGCATGATCTTTGCCTCTATTCAGTGGATGATCAGTTCTTTCCAGATACTGTCCTGAGGTCTCCCATTCATCTGCACCTACCCTTAGACTTTTCCTGGCAAGATCTAACACCAGCCTCTAGGTTGCCAAATTTCACGGGGCACCTTAAAGCCCGTCCTACACAGTTCAAACTGAGAGAGATAAATCCACTCTATTCCCCATGGCCAGGAAATCAATACCCAAGGACTGAAACAACCCTCCTTGCCTCTTTGATACACTCATGACAGGTGATGGGCTAGCCCTGGGCAGATTTCTATCATCTCCTAAAGTAGTCTGCATTCTGCAGAAGTTCTCCAACCCCCACCTAGGACTTTTGGGTATTTGGTGTCTGCTTTATTATTCACAGCTTTTGTAGACTCAGCCAAAGCTAAGACAGAATAGATCTCCTTTTAAATACTGCATAAGAATACGAAATTTAATAATAGCATAATGAGAGAGAGAGAATTATATTCACTAGAAATTCTTGAAAGGGGAATGCTCTATTTGTTTGGAATAAATTCCATGAGAGAGAAAGCTGAGGTCCCCCCCAGGGACCTGATTGTGGGTAGAACCTCCTTACATGGCAAAGAAGATAATATTTTAAAAAGTTGTGCTAGGGAGGGGGGGGGGAGTTAAAATAAAGCCAGTGAAATGGGGAAGACTACATATACCCTCCTATTCTCACTATGGAGATTTTAATATGCATTCCAGCATTAATGTGCATGTGGATTTCTTGTTGAAAGCAGTGAGGAGCGTGATTTATATGTTCTGGAAGGCCCGGGTAGAGTGTGATAGCTCACAGAGTTTAGGAACCCAGTAGTGGGGGAAAGCAGGAGTAAGCCAGGTCTGGGAAAGCAAAGAACGCCCAATGGGTCATTGGGACGGTGCCAAGGCTCTGGGATGAGAACTCTACCCAGTGTTAACCAGAAAGTCAAGTGGGGGAGGCGTGTACAGCCCACTCACCTCTGTAAAGTGAGATAAATAAGATACTGTGTTTGCTCCTGTCTACCAACTCTTCAAGTTCACACTGGAGAGGATTCAGATCACATAGTAAAACTGACAGATCACCTTCAAACCCCTCTCCATCCCTGGTTCGGCCATTCTGAGTGATACCAGCAAGTTTCCTGACATCTCATTCTTTACTTGGGTGTCTTCAGCTATCAGATGATGCTAACTCGAGTTTCACAAGATTATACTTATACTCGTTTAAGTGTCTGCAGGTTGGTAGGCCAATGTAAGTTTCTTTTCCTCCTTCCTGAGGTCCTGATTCCTTCCCTTTCTTCCCATCATGAGTAAAAAGGAATGAAGTGGTTGAACTGAAAATAAACTCAGTAAGATCAGTAATACGATATGGCTTCTCAAAAGATAATACAAACTCAGACTGCCCCACAGAAGCAGGGTGTCTGGAATAACGGAGACGATGACCAAGGACACACATCTAATTTTACATATTGTTTTAAGTTCTGAGCACAACACTTAAAAAGGGAGTAGAAAAATTTTATTTTTACTTTTTTTTAAAGATGTATTTCTTTGAGAGAGAGAGAGAGAGAGCGAGGGCAGGGAGAGGGCCAGGGGCATCGGGAGAGAAATCATCCCAAGCCAACTCGACAGCCAAGCATGGAGCCTGACACAGGGCTCGATCTCACAACCCTGAGATCATGCCCTATGCGGAAATCAAGAGTTGGAAGGTTGACTGAGCGACCCAGGCACCCTGGGAGTAGAAACAATTTTTTTTTTTTTGGATAAAGATTTTATTTATTTACTTGACAGACGGAGATCACAAGTAGGCAGAGCGTCAGGCAGAGAGAGAGAGAGAGAGAGAGCAGGAAGCAGGCTCCCTTCTGAGCAGAGAGGCCAACGACGCAGGGCTTGATCTCAGGACCCTGAGATCATGACCTGAGCTGAAGGCAGAGGCTCAACCCACTGAGCCACCCAGGTGCTCCGGGAGTAGAAACAATTTAAAGCGTGGTGATAAGAGGGCAAATGAGGATGACGAAGGTCTTCAAAATCATTTCATGTGAGAGGCACCTGGGTCGCTCAGTGGGTTAAGCCTCTGCCTTCAGCTCAGGTCATAGGTTCAGGGTCCTGGGATGGAGCCCCACATCGGGCTCTCTGCTCAGCAGGGAGCCTGGTTCCCTCCCTCTCTCTCTGCCCACTGCTCTGCCTACTTGTGATCTCTCTCTCTTTCTGTCAAATAAATGAATCAAATCTTAAAAAAAAAATCATTTCATATGAGTCATTATTTTTTTAAAGGTATGCTTCTTATGAAAAGAAAAAAACTCAGTGGGGAGGCGAGAAGGCTATCTAATATTTGGAACTCTAATTCGTGGAAAAGCAATTCGATTTGTTCAGCAAGAAGAGCACTTGGTGTTGTAGCAGAAACAGTGGGCCATGTGGGTCAGGAGCAGTCTGGCTGGACTCTGCCCCTGGTCAGTTGCAGGATCGTGGACAGGTCATTTTTATTTTTCTGGGTCTAATTTATCCCATCTTCAAAATGAGGGTATGCTGTATCAGTGTCTTTTAAAGCCTTTAAAATTCCCAATGGTAAATAAGTTTTGCATTGTAATCTGACAGACACAGGCATCTATTTACAAGGAAGACAAAATTTTACAAAATAAAATGTACCCATGCTCTAGGTGATGTACTCTGATATTCTATCCTATTTCATTTTATAAAATGCTGGTTGTACCCTAGTAGATTGGTTTTTATAACTTGCTAGTGGTTTCTGCAGTTTGGAAAACATTGTAATAGGCCATCTAGAAAGTCCTCTATAATTCCGATGTTTGGTAATTCTGTGAACAGTAACTCGTTCTTGGAAGTTTCTAGGAACCTTATTTCAGCTCAACGTATAGAAGGCTTCCAAATGATCAGGGATGTCAAAAGAGGCAATGGAATTCATGCAAAGTGGTGTGTTCCCCATCCTTGCAGGTGGGCAAGCAGGAACGGAATGACCACTTAGTTGGACATTGCCAGAGGGATTTAAACATTAGGCGATTGATCTTCATCTAGAGAATCTTTTGATTTCTTTTCTACTGCGCAGCATCGGTGATTCTGTGGTTATCATGAGCATTTCTCTGCAAATAAAAACTAAAAACCCACATAGATAAGAATCTAAAAATAGGACAATGCTTTTACCATTATCCTTTCTTTATGAAATCTCTTGGAATAACTACAAAGGATTAGCAAAGGATAATTGAGAAATCTGAGAAACAGAAGTTGTTTACCGCTTGTCTGTCAAAAGCTATTCCAGTTTTGCCTGTAAATTTTTTTAAATGTTTTTCCAACCTGATTTTTTTTCTATAGCTTTGAGAAAATCATTACTGGAACTACCAAAGGTATGCACTTGCTTCAGAAATTAGAATAACAAAAATCCTCTAGATTAGATCACACCAATAAAAAGAAGCACAAGGTTTATGAAAATATTAACCTCTAACTAAAACATGTATTTGATTAGGTCCAACACAGCAAGATGTCTCCATCTCTTTGAGCTAGTTTTTGACATGCTTATCAACAAGAACGAAACAACTTGATACATCTTCTGTTGCATAAATAGAGGCTGTGACCCACTCGAGAAAGCAACAAGTAGATACAAGTGGGCCTCCTCATCCCATGGTGGAAAGAAAACTGAATGCCAGATAACTGATTTGCCCTTAGAAAATTTAACTCTTTGCTACAATTTCTAGATCAGTTTATGCCCTGAAGTGGAGGGATCACAGGTAGGAAGATGGAATGGTCGTTGCTGGAAGGCGGCCTGCTTCAGTAACCATGCCAACTTCTCTCCAGGGCAAATGTCCTCAGAGGTCATTTAAATTTTCCTGCCCCCTACTCTCAGTGATTGTCTTATGGGGAGGATATAAGGGCCTACACATTCAGACATGACCAAGGTTTCAAAATGATTCTATTTACACTGAACCCCTTCTGGTTATAATTTTGCAACTGGTTCTGTTTTTGCAGTGATCCCCAAATATAACGATTAATTAACTGTTTCTAGTTGGACCCAAAATTAAATTTCCATCAGATCCATTCAAATTATTTGGCTCCACAATTCACTTAATTTCCAAATTTTCCTATTTAAAATATTTTGGAGTGATGGAAAGCAAATTTATAGCAAGTCTGCTAGATTTTAATATTTCCATTACCTCTTACCCCTCAGATGTGTGATAATTTTCTCAGCTTCCTCCAAAAGGAAAAGTCATTTCTACTAATATTTGGCTTATCATCTCCTTCCTTAATGTACACCATTAGCATTGGCTCTGGAGAGCTTTGTGGGCCCTCAGAGGGAAAACATAGACCTGGGGGCCCTTGATCATAGGGCTGGCTGAAGCAGCAAGAAACTAAGACATGGTATGGTAATGATCTGTGACTGCATAATATCTGATGGTTTAAAATTTAAATTTTAATTTAATTCAAATTAATTTATCAAATATAAATTAAATTTAATTTAATTTAAATAAAATAAAATTTAAAATTCAAAGAGCAACAATGAAGCTCATGATTCTGTGGGTCAACCCAATGATTCTGCTGATCTGGGTCAGGTTCGCTGACCTGTCCCCAGTTTGCCCCGCTCACCAGCGGAGTATGGTCCAGCAGCCAGAATAAAGCTCATAGGCAAGGAGGATTTTGTAGTTATCAGATGCTGGTGTTGAGAAGTGAAATCTTCAGTCTACTCCAGTGTGGAAATAGCCTGTCTCCAACTTCCTTAGTGACAATGATAATACTCCACATTCAAATTCATATTCAAAGTTTACCAAATTAAATTTTTTATGTTATCTCATGTATTATTCCCAAGGTAGACATGAGAAAGACTTCATAGGTAAGGATATAGAAGCTCCAAGGGTCAAGGAACTCAGGTAGGATCAAACCACAGTTAACAAGAGCAAAAATGGATTCCAAATGCTCACTCTGATCCCTCTATGGGGAATAACTACTTCTGTTGTTCACTTAACAAACTCCTGTCCATCTGTCTTTGACCTAGCTGAAAAGTTGTGATTTTCCAAAAATAAAACACACAAATAAAGATAATTCGTATAAATCTAAGCAAACAAACAAAAAAAGACAAGAAGAAAAAGATGATTAGCAATGAGACAGGAGGCCTCTTCCAGCACTCCTTGGAGAGAAGAAGGGACTAGAATTGTCTAGCAGATGGAAGGGGAAATGCCAAAACACACAACACTGGGGAAAAGTATTTGGAGATCTTGTCTTAAAATCCAGAGTGAAAAGCCAGAGTTTTATCAAAACTTTAATGGGGACTCCAGCTTGTTTGCCTAGTTGCCAGATCCTGTAATATCAGAGGCGGTCATTGAGGTTGGTCACTGTTTTTTGGGCACAAAGAGCCGAGGCTGAGCCCACCTGGAGGGGAAGCTCCAATGTGCAGAGACCAGCAGGAAGGAGAGCAGTTAGTCCCACTCAGCGCCATCCAGTGCATCCAGTGTACTCCATCTGATGGCAGTGGCTGAGGGGCGGGGGGCATTGGGATTTTCCAGTCCCATCAATTGTGCCTGGCACATAGGGGTCAACCAAAGAAAGAAATGAAGGAGAAAAGGATCATTGAAGGGGTGGGGCTAGGGCTGAAGCGGGTGGGACTGGCTCAGTGGAGGGAGAAAGGCCTGGGAAGGCTGAAAGGGAGAAGGGAAGGTCCAGAGAGTTGAACAGACAGGCATACCAGGTGGGGGTCAGGGCAGGGTCTCAGGACACAGGCTCAAAAGGCAGGCAGGAAATAAGGACTGGCCTGGTGTTCAGGTTCCCTGCCCAGAGGGTTGGAAGTGGCCTTCAGGACAGTACAACCGGGCTCTCCACTTACTGGATGAAGAAGCAAAGGTTCGGAGAAGTAGTGATTTGCCTGAGCAAGCCATGACTGATGCTGAGTCCCCCAGAACTTAATTCAGGTGTCCGCCCATCCTGCCGAGACAAAAGCTGGAAGGGGCCAGAGTGGCTGCTTTTGGAGACCAGACTAGGCCTGATGCCAGACCTGGGGCACCACATAGACACTCCTCATGGCCCTCCTTTAAGGTACATTTGACCTATAAGGGCTTAGGCATTCTTCCCCCAAGATGTACCCCTCTGACACGAAGAATATTTTGAGAGGAAGGCAAACAAGACCCTGCAGATCCAAGAGAAACATTTGCCCCTCCTTTCACGACCTAGAAGAATCTAAATTGAGGGTCTTTCCCAGAATAAGGGTTATTGGCAGGGCGCCTGGGTGGCTCAGTGGATTAAGCCGCTGCCTTCGGCTCAGGTCATGATCTCAGGGTCCTGGGATCGAGTCCCACATCGGGCTCTCTGCTCAGCAGGGAGCCTGCTTCCTCCTCTCTCTCTCTCTCTCTGCCTGCCTCTCTGCCTCCTTGTGATCTCTCTCTGTCGAATAAATAAATAAAATCTTTAAAAAAAAAAAAAGGGGTTATTGGCAGAGGTAAATGTTATCTGAGTGACCCATCTGTATGGCAGGGCAAACATCTCATCTCATTACTAACGTGTGCTCCTCTCCTTAGCGCCCTGGGAAGGGCTTTCATTTCCTCCAAAGTCCCAGACCCCAGGATGGGGTGGGGTCTCCTTAGTTCAGGATGACGTCTATACCTAATTGTGCCTGACTGCCTTTGGAATTTCCATGTCTACTTGAATTCCCTATAGGTTCTCTATTAAATTTGATTTTCTCCTGTTAACCTGTACCACATCAATTTAATTCTCAGTCCAGGTAGAAAGACCTTTGAGGGGACAAGAAGTCTTATTCTTTGACAGACAGGTGATGTAACTGGGGATCAGAGAGCTGAAGTGCTTGCCCAAGGTGGCAATGGTAGGCATCTCAGACAAAAACCAGCAACTCAGACAGAACATTTTGTCCTGCTGCCTTTCCACGCAGGGGAAAGCCATTAGGATTCCAGTGGCCATAGGAAATATCAAAGTCAAATCAAGATAAAGTAGGGCATAACAGCCATTCTCTCTCTTCCTCCATCTGCCCCATTTTGCCAGCACCATATATTTTATCAAAAAGAGAACACAAGAAATAAGTAACTTTAGGACAAGAAAAATTGGAAACACTTAGAGACAAAAACTTACAAAATTCCATGGGCTTCCAAAATAAATAGGTGGAATTAATCCTGAATGTGTGAGAACTCATTGGTTAAGATTTTGAGCAAGAAACCAACTTGATTAACGAGGAGAGAAATGAACTGAATGGGAAGAAATCAGAGAGGGAGACAAACCATAAGAGACTCTTTTTTTTTTTTTTTTTACCATGAGAGACTCTTAACTCTAGAAGACAAACTAAGGGTCGATGAAGGGGACGTAAGGGGATGGGGCAACTGGGTGATGGGCATTAAGAAGGGCACCTGATGTGATGAGCACTGGGTGTTACATGTAACTGAAGAATTACTGAACTCTATATCTGAAACTAATGATGTACATATGTTGGCCAATTGAATTTAAATAAAGACAAAAAAATTTTTAAATCTAAAAAATAAGGAGAGACATGAATTAGCAATCAGAAACTTCAATTCCATTAAAAGTAAAGTATAAAAAAATATATCGCAAGTCTCAAGGCAGCCTTTTACACCCTCACGGAGCTGTATAATACTCGGCATGTGAATAGAAAGTCAAAGGCCAACTATTTACATATCCATCCTGAAAGATATAGGGATGCCCCTTAAAGAGGGAGGACAAATGTCACATGTCTCATGCCAAGAGGTCAAAACAAAGAATTTTGCACAGGACAAAAGGGAGGGATGTTTCTTTTTTGGTTTTGTTTGTTTTTGGAGCAATGAAAGTAAAAGAGACGATGGAACGGCACGTATTCTAACCTTCTTTCCAGTTGTCACTGCGGGCTCGAGAAGGACGAAGTCAAAAACTCTGAGTTGGAAACAGACTTTGCAGGCTTCTGGAAGGATTCAAGTCACAAGAAGTGCAGAATCTGGCCAGCAACAGGTGTTGATGATATATCACCCTGATAAAAAGCCCGCTCATCTGTTCCAGGTATACAAGGGTGGTCGAACAATGGAGCACCAAGAGGCATGTAAGCATCCTGATTCTCAAATGTGAGATGATGCATGGTGATCTAGGTCGTGGACATGTAAGGTTCAAAGACATTTACAGAAAGAATTCTGCACCCCCCCCAAAAATCGCTTGATGAGCCCCGGGAGGTGGGGGGAAGTTGATGAGCCCAGGAAAGCTGCTGTCATGGAGCAGTCTTTGAGTGAGGGAGGTCTGCCAGGCACCCAAAGACACCTGCACAGAAACCTAGGCTGTTTTGCTGTGGGAAATGCCTTCAGGTCCCGATTTTGTTATAAAGGAGACGGACTTGTTGGAAGAGTCAGGGGCCAAGGGCTGAGGATGATGTCTGACCACCTGGTATCTCCCCCAGGCTCTACCCAGGGGCCATAGCTGGTGCTATTGCCTGAGTACTTCTTGTGGGTCTTGGTCACCCGAGTGAGACAAACCAGCTTTTTGCTTTTATTTTCAATCCTTTTTCCCCCTCTTTTTAGAATGGCAGGTGGCACTAGGGCTTAAATTGGAAAAGTTTCTCAGTGGATGTATCTAGATTTCCTTCAAGGTGCAGGATGCAAATGAGGTGACCGGGGTCCACTTACAAGGGCTTTGGGAAACCCAAAGAGGTGGTAAAGTGCCCCCCTGGGGAAATAGGGGAAAACATCTCCACTCCTACACCAGCTGGGGCCAAGGTGTTCCAAGTGTGGTCCCTGGGCCAGCAACATAAGCGTCCCCAAGAATTTGTCAGACAAAGATTTATGCACAAATATGGTGACTGTGGTGGCACAGGTTTTACAAGCCTTAGTTATCAAGAGTAGAAGAATGAATACATTACATTTAATAGGATATTGGGCAGCCCATTTAAGATTTAAGATTTTTGAAAGACAAATTAGGAAAACCTGCTTTTCATTTAAAATAACTTACTCTCTCTCTCTCCCACACACACGCATACACAGATATAAACATATGTAAATATTATTTATAAAAATATATATATTTATATAAAAAGATTGAAAGAAAACATAGTAAACTGTGAAGAGTGGTTATCTGCTTGGTCGTGAGTGACCTGCCCCCAGGAATACCTTCACCAAGCGGCGGCATTATAGGACACACGGCAAAAGCACACTGCGGATTAACCAGAAGATAGATGTTGAGCTAGAAAATGATTGCTAGCCAATATCTGTAGCAAAGAAAAAGATAGGAGAGGAGAGGAGTTTGTTTCTTTTTTATTGGAAAGGATAAAATTTTATTAGGTTACAAAAGAACTTAGTGATTGCAGATGCCAACTCTGCACATTTTTCTGTTGATTTCTCTGAGTGTTAAAACAATTATTCTCTGAATGCAGCATGGGCTTCCTGGCAGTATTTGGGACCCTGGAAAGAAAGATTGCTGGGAGCAGGAATCACAGATGTGATGAAGTCCCTTCCAGCAGTGTTCCTTGAAGAGGAAGGGGAGTTTCCCTCTTCTTTCCTTCCACCAAGCTCCTTCCAGTGAATTCTATTGGCTCAACATAGCCAGAAGCCAGCGGGTGAAGTAGCCGTGGGCATCCATGTGCAGGGATCACCCTCTACCACACAGAGAAGAGCAAAAGGATAGAAAATGGGCTCAAGAGCAAACAATCAAATGTCAAATCCTTGATGGCAAATGTCTTTTGGGTCTTTAAAATCCTTTTCCTATTTTGAATGCGTAAATATATTCTTCCGAGTTACGTTCTCCAGGATGGCTGTGAACTTTGACTTTCACATATAAGGCAATGATCCACCTGAAATTGCTTTTAGTATATGGAATGAGGTAGAGCTAAAATTGCAAGTTCTCCTGCTGGAATTTGAAAACACCATTGATTCCGGATGGCTCTGAAATGCTCCCTTGTCATGAGTCAGTTGTCTGCATGTGTGTTTCTGGATTCTGTCTCCTGTTCTGGTGGCCCATTGTTTTTTTCTATTCCTATGTGAATTATATACTTTTTTAAAATCATTTGATAATAAATAGTACGGTTTTCTTCAAGTAGAGCAAGCTCTTTTACTTATTCTGCAAGAGCATATTTACACTTACTGACATTTTGTACTTCTTTTTTTTTTAAAGATTTTATTTATTTATTTGACAGGGATCACAAGTAGGCAGAGAAGCAGGCAGAGAGAGAGGGGGCTCTCTACTCCCTGCTGAGGAGAGTCTCTCCCTGCTGAGTAGAGAGCCCGATGTGGGGCTCGATCTCAGGACCCTGGGATCATGACCTGGAATCATGCCAAAGGCAGAGGCTTAACCCACTAAGCCACCCAGGTGCCCCAACATTTTGTATTTCTATATGAATTTTAAAATCAGTTTGTTAAGTTTCATCAAAGATATATTTTTAAGATTTATTTATTTTTAGAGAGAGATTGAGAGAGAGAGCAGGGGGAGGGGCAAAGGGAGAGAATCTTTCAAGCAGACTTCCCGCTGAGCATAGAGCAGAATGTAGGACTTGACCTCATTACCCATGAGCCCATGAGATCATGACCTGAGCTAAAGTCAAGTCGGAAGCTCAATGGACTGAACCAACCAAGTACCCCACATCAAAAATATTTTCAACTGGGACTTTGACTGAGATGGCCTTGAACCACAGATCACTTTAGGGAAAAATTAACATCTTTAATTGGGTTTTCCAATCAATGAATATAGTATATCTTTAATGTCTCTCAATAAAGCTTTTGTTTGTTCCCGGTACATAAAAATACATTTATTTTTACTTTTTTTAATGTAATGAACTTACTAAATTTTATTTAAAATTCTAATAGTTTATTTGTGTGTGTTTTGGATTTTCTACATAAGTAAACATATCGTCTGTAAACAAAAATGATTTTTTCCCCCTTCTAGTACTTAAAACTTAAGTTTAGGGCTTGGCTGGGGATTCCAGCACAGTGTTGAATGCAAGTGGTAATCTCAAGCATCCTTAGTTTGTTCTCAGTTACAAAGGAAACTTAGTATGTTTGAAGTATGATTTTGTACATAATTTTTAACAAGCTTAGGAAGTTTTCTCCCATTCTTCGTTGCCTTCAGGTCTCTTTGTTAATTATAAATGGTTGTTGAATTTTATCAGATGCTATTTTGTATTCACTGAAACCACCTGCATATCCCTGAAATCTTTTAATATGGTGAATTATATTAACTGATTTTCAGGCAACCTGAAACTCTTGGTTTAAGCACAACTTGGTATAAATGCTTGGTATTTTCCTTTTTATATATTGTTAGGTTTAGTTTGCTAATATTTTGTTTAGAATAGCATTTATATTCATAAATGAGTTTGACCTGAGATTTTTCTTTCTTATAATAACCTTGCCAGGTTTTAGAATCAAGGTTATACAATGTACTAGTTTTTTATTGCTGCCACGACAAATTACCACAGACTTAGTGGCTTAAACCACACAAATTTATTATTTTACAGTTTTGGAGGTCAGAAATCTCATGCAGTTCTCACTGGGCTAAAATCAAATCAAGATGTCAGTGGGCCTGCATGCCTTTTTGAAGGCTGTGGAGAAGAATCTGGTTTCTACTCATTCAGGTTGTTGGCAGAATGCAATTCCTTGAGATAATGGGACCACAATTCCTGTTTCCTTGCTGGCTGTAAATGGAGGGTTGTTTCCATCTTCTAGAAGATTCTATATTGTTTGCCAGGAGATCCTCGCCCTCCATCTTCAAAGGCTGCAACAGACAAGAGTTCTCTTGTATGTCAATCTCATCCTTCCTCTTAGTCACAATTTGCTCTGATGGCAGCCAGGAAAGACGGTTTGCTTTCAAAAGTCATGTGATTAGATTGGGCCAACTTGGATTATCTGGAATAATCTGCCAGCTCAAGGACCATAACCAAAGCATATCTACAAAGTCTCTTTTGCCCTGTAAGGTAATCCATTCACAGATTCTGCGGCCCAGGCCGTCAGTGTCCTTGGGAAGTTCTTACACTATTTACTACAACAGTAAACCAAAGAGCTCACTACCTGCTTCTGGTCTATGAAACCAAGTTAAGGTGAGTCTTTTTACTTCCTTGAATGTTTGAGAACATCTGTAGCGAAGCCAAGGGGCTAGAATTTTCTTAGTGAAAGGATTTTTTTATTCCTAGTCATATTATTGAGGACAAAGCTATTCTAGAGTAACAAATGCACCCAGAGTCTCGATGGTGTAGGATAACAAAGGCTTATTTATCCCTTACATCACACTTAAACGCAGCTTTGGGTGGGTCTTATCCAAGTTGCCACTTAGTGAAGCAGGCTTCTTCCAAAAAGTAAAAAAAAAACAAAATATGCGTCAATAGTAGAATGGATAAATAAATTATAATATATTCATGCTTTGGAATAATGCATAGCAATGGAAATAAACAGATCAGAACTGCATGCAACATTATAGATGAATCTTACAAATAATGCAGGTTATAATATGCAAGAAATAAATTATACAGAATTATTCCATGCATATTAAGGTCAAAATCAGTCAAAACTACTCTATATTTTTCAAGCATAAATAAGAGATCAAAGTAAAACAAGAAAGAAATTACATGGAAGTCAGGGCACTGGTTACCTCCAGGTGAAAAGAATACTTAAGATCACTTCAAATTCAAAAACCCTCTTCCAAGTTATCTTCCATAAATCTATCTTAAATCCTTGATTACCACCATCAAAAGAGCCTCTTTGCCTTAGTAATGGAGTGGATCTTAAAGGTATCTTTCCCAAAAAGAATATTTATTAAATTACTTTAAACAGTACCACACAGATGAAGGTTATTCATATGGAAAATAGTTTTGAAGGGGGAAGAGCAGACAGTTTTCCCTGAGCCCCCACCTGTTAGGGTGAGATAAAGCTATACTTCTGTTTCAGCCCCAGTTTTGGTCAAACATGTTCACTGGGTTCACTTTTATGTCCTAACTCTGTGTATGTGTGCCTATGCAGGCACACTGGTGTACAGCTGCACATTTACGACTTTCTCGAGGCTTGATGGGGTGCCTTTCACATAGAATACAATAGGAATCATTCCCATGGGAAACTCTGTCTGTGTGTGTGTGTGTGTGTGTGTGTGTGTGTGTAAATTTCAATGTGTATTACAGCCATTTGTAGTTTTCCCATTGCAAATATTGAAGTCTCAATATACATTCTTCAGTAACCACCGTCAAAATAATCACAGTTAAAAAATAGCCATTGTGAAGATATAAAGTGAGTCTGAAAAGCTGATTACTGATATAATCAGTATATCACTGTGAAGATATAAACTGAGTCTGAAAAAGCTGTCAACCTAAATGCAATAAATTAGAAGCATCTACACAGGAAAAAAAAAACTTTCTTCTCTTTAATAATTATAATTTATTATCTACCACACAAACTCTTTCCTTTAAAAATAGTATTTTCACAATCACCTACATCACAATGCTTGGGGTTTTTTGCAAGTATTCATGCTGAAAAAAAATTCCCCACCATTAAAAAAATTAATAAGCGTCTCACAAGATACTTAATGAGTTTTGATGGGTTTCTTTACCCCATAGTTGGAGTTGTCCTCCTTCATGATAACTGAACTCAATAACCTTACAAAGTGTCAAAAGGAGGGGGGAAGTGTTTCCATATGTTAAATAGCTTCCTTTGAAGGAACATGAGACAAATGACCAGGATGAAGGCTACTAGAACCACATGTTAGTCATCTCTGACAACAGCCAGGAAACCGTGTCAGTATGACAAGCTAGGAAGGGTAGCAGGGGTGGCCTCAAAATAGTTCACGAATATTTTCATGATTATGAAAAGTCCTTGTTCCTGCTCTCCTCCTCAGATTTGCAAGGGCTGTTCTGGAAGGGGAACAGAGGCAGGAGTGTCACCTAAAGCTGAACAAGCACCCCAATGTGCTTGCAAACAGCTATGGGCCAACGTGTCTCTGAACTGTTGAAGTATTTTCTCTACACCTGGCTTAAGCCTGTTCCACTTGTCCTTCAACAGCCCTCTTCAGACACACACTCTGCGTATTTATCCTCAGAGAGTCACCATGAGTTAGCTACCTACGTAACAACATGACCCTTTGGTCTGTCAGAAGCAAGCTGCTGCCACTGAAGTGTGTTTAAATGAAAAATAAGTAAGTTAGTGGACAATTACATAGCCTTAGAACAAACAGGCCTGAAAGAATGAACTAGACATGGTCCTTCTTATTGTGTAAAAATTTATTCTTGGAATAGTAGGAAATCTCTATTAGTTATTGGAGATATGCTTTCTATTAGTAAATGCTTCAATTCTAAAACCCCTTGTGAATTATATGATCTGTATTGATTACATATGCAAACCCAAGGGCAGAGATGTCTTAGCCAAGAATACAAAATTGAAGTGAAGCATGCTTTCTGATATCTAAATTTGTTTATTCTTCCCAGAAAGGAAAGGGGACAAGTGACAAAGAAATCCTATTTTTCATGGTGAAAATGTTTTTTTTTAGTGGACCCACTAATTCCTCGAATATATATTGAATAGTCACCATGCTCCAGACACAATATAGGATGAAAGGAATGACTAAAAATCACGTGCAAACTTCCTCGTGTTTTTTTCTATGTCATATTCCTTTAATTAGATCAAAGCTCATTAAGTGAAGGTCACAGACGTTATTATTCCTTGTCAGTCTTGTAAGTAATAACAACCATGAAAACAACTGCTGGCACTTACCAAGCATTTATTTACATGGGTTGTTCTCAGGACTTCACTTTACTAACTTATTTACGTGGATGTCATTGTCATCTACATTTTTCAGATAAAGCACAGAGACACTAATATGATTGGCCAAGATATTGGAATCCAGTGGTCTGGTGCCAGAGAACACACTCTTGATCTGATCTATTAAGTGAGTTAAGGAATGAATGAGAGAGAAGACTGAACTTTCTCTGGGGGGAGAAAAGAAGCTCATTTAGCAGACACAGAGGGGCCAGGTATTCCAGGAGGGAGGAACAGCATGCACAAAAGTATAGACCTGCAATGTGCAGTACAGAGTCATCAACTACATGTGGCTATTGAGTATATGAAATGTAGCTAGTCTGAATTGAGGTGTACTTTGAGTGTAAAGTACCTACCAACTTTCAAAGAATAGTATGAAAAAAAGAATGCAAAATATCTCCTTAGAACAAGGGAACTATAAAATAGCCAGAAAACAATTAACAAGAGGATATTAATAAATCCTCATCAATCAATAATTACTCTAAATGTAAATGGATTTAAATTTTCCAGTCAAAAGGCACAGATTAACTGAATGGATTAAAAAACAGAACAGGAAGAAATCGAAAAGGGAGAAAAACCATTAGAGATTCTGGATTCTGGGAAACAAACTAAGGGTTACAAAAGGGAGGCAGATGGCGGGAAGGGGTGATTGGGTGATGGGTGTTAAGGACAGCACGTGTTGGGATGAGTACTGGGTGTTATATGTAACTAATGAATCATTGAACACTACAACAAAAACTTATGACGTACTATATGTTGGCTAACTGAACATAATGAAAAATTTTAAAACTTATAAAAAAGAAATGCAAATTAAAAATAAATTTAAAAATTATAAATTAAAAATAAATAAATAACAGAACCCAACTATATGATGCCTACAGGAGACTCATTTCAGTTTTAAGGAAATACACAGGCTCAAAGTGAAGGGATGGCAAAAGATAGCTCATGCAAGTGGAAACCAAAAGAGATCAGGGAGCTATACTTATATCAGACAAAATAGACTTAAAGTAGAAAATTGTAACAAAAGACAAAAAGTAAGTCATTATGCAATGAAAAAGGGATCACTCATCAAGAGGATAGAACAACCATAAATATATATGCTCCCAACATTGGAGTACCTAAATATATTAAGCAAATACTAATAAATCTAAAGAGAGAAATAGAAAATAATACAACAGTAGGGGACTTCAATATCCCACTTTCAACAACAGATTATCCAGGCATAAAATGAATAGGGAAATTCGGGTTTGAACTATACTTTGGACCAAATGGAGCTAACAGACATATGCAGAACATTCCATCACATCCAACAGCAGCAGAAGGTACATTCTTCTCGAGTGTACATGGAACATTCTCCAGGATAGACCATATGATAGGTCAAATAAAAAACCTTGGAAAATTTAAGATTGAAATCATACCAAATATCTTCTCTGACTACAATGGTATGAAACTAGAAATTAATAACAGAAGGAAAATTGGAACACATACAAATATGTGGAAATTAATACCAACAGGTCAAAGAAGCAATTAAATACTTTGGAAAAAATTGAAATATAACGTACCAATACTTAAACATGCAGTGAAAGCAGTTCTAAAGGGAAGTATAATAATAAATGTCAAAATCAAGAAAGAAGAAAGATTACAAATAAACAAGCTACATCTCAAGGAACCGGAAAAAGAACAAACTAAGCCCAAAGTTAGAAGAAGCTAGGAAATAACAAAGATCAAAGCAGAAATAAATGAAACGGAGAATTGAAAGACAACAAAGATTAATAAAATGAATAAAGATTCATAAAACTAAGTGCTGGGTTATTGAAAAGATAAGCAAAATTGACAGGCCCTTAGCTAGACTAAGAAAAAAAGAGAGAAGACTAAAAAACGATCATAAATAAAAAAAGGGGACATTATAATTGATGCCATAGAAATACAAAGGATCATAAGAAACTACAATGAACAATCATATGACAACAAATTTGATAAACTAGAAAAATGGATAAATTCTTAGAAACATAAAACCTGCCAAGAATGAATTATAATGAAACAGAAAAAATGAACAAATCAATAATAAGTAAGACTGAATTGGTCATCAAAACTTCCCAACAAAAAAAGTTCAAGACAAGACAACTTCACCAGTGAGTTCTACCAAACCTTTGAAGAAGATTAATATCAATCCTTCTCAAACTATTACAAAAATAGAAGAGGAGAGAACTCTTCCAAATTCATTTTTATGGAGGTCAGCATTACCCTGATACCAAAACCAGAGAATGATGCCACAAGAAAAGAAAATTACAGGCTAATATTCCTTATGAACATAGATGCAAATATCCTCAACAAAATACTAGCAAACTGAATTCAACAATGTATTAAAAGGTCATATACTGTGATAAAGTGGAATTTATTCAATGATGCAAAGATGATTCAACTTATGCAAATCAGTCAAGGTGATACACCACATTAATGAAGTGTGAAAATCATACAATCTTTTAAATGGATGCAGACAAATCATTTGAGAAAATTTAATGTTCATTTATGAAAAAAACTCCCAGCAAAGCAGATACAGAAGGAATGTACCTCCACACCATAAAGGCCATATATGAGAAGCCCATAGCTAACATCACACTCAACAGTGAATAGCTGAAAACTTTTCCACTAAGATAGGAACAAGACAAAGATGCCCACTCTCACCACTGTTTTTGGACACAGCATTGTAATATCCAGAACAATTAAGCAAGAAAAAGAAATAAAAGGCATCCAAATTACAAAGGAAGAGGTAAAGCTGTCACTATTTGCAGATGACATAGTATTATATACAGAAAACCCTAACAACCATCAAAAAACTGTTAGAACTAATAAAAGAATTCAGTAAAGTCACAGGGTACAAAATAAATACACAGAAATCTGCTGTGTCTGTATACACTGATAATGAACTACAGAAAGAGGAATTATGAAAAACACTATCATTTATAATTGCATCAAAAAGAATACCTAGGAATAACTCTAACTAAGTAGGTAAAAGAGCTACATATTAAAAACTGCAAGACATTAATGAAAGAAATTGAAGAAGACACAAATAAATAGATATTTTGTGCTCATTGATTAGAAGGATTAGTATTATTAAAATGCCCATACTACCCAAAGCAATATACAGATTCAGTGCAATCTCTCTCAAAAATGCCAATGGTATTTTTTACAGAAATAAAAAAAAAACAACTTTAAAACAATTCTAAAATTTGCATAAAACCATATAAGACCCTGAATAGCTATAGGAATCTTTTTTTTTTTTTACAATTTCATTTTTGAAAACATATAGATCAATGGAACCAAATTAAAAGCCCAGAAATTAATCCATGTATATAAGGACCACTATCTTACATCATACCCCAAAATTGATAGCTTAAGGCTTGAGACCTGAAGCCATAAAACTCCTGGAACACGACACAGGTGGTAAGGAAATTGACATAGCTCTTGGAGAATATTCTTCTGAATTTGATACCCAAAAGTAAAAGCGACAAAAGCAAAAATAAGCAAGTGGGACTACCTCAAACCAAAAATGTTCTGTACAACAAAGAAAACCGTAAAAAAAAGAACAGGCAACCTACTGAATGGGAGAAAGTATTCACCAATCACCTCTCTATCTGATAAGGGGTTAATATCCAAAATACATAAAGAACTCATACAACTCAATAGAAAAAAGAAAAGAAATCAATTAAAAATGTAAAAGACATTTTTCCGAAAAGCGTATAGATTGTCAACAGGTACATGGAAAGATGCTCTACACCATGAATCAGAAGGGAAATGCAAATCAAAACCACAGTGAGATACTACCTCAAGCCTGTTAGGATGTCTACTATCAAAAAGACAAGAGATAAGCAGCATTGGTGAGGATATGGAAAGATCTATAAACAAGCCTACAAAATATGGCTGAGAGAAGTTAAGAATATCCAGCTAGAGAAAGATCTAGTATTTCTAGTCCCGAAATATCAATAGTTAAGTCATTAAATTGACCTATAGATTCAACACAATCTAGTCAAATCCAGCTCACATTTTTCGTAAAAACTGACAAGTTAATCCTAAAATTCATATGGTACAAAGGCCTACAATAGTCAAAACAACTTTGAAAAAGAAGAATAAATTTGGAGTACTCACACTAACTGATTTCAAGACTTATTATTAACCTTCAATAATCAGGATAGTATGGGATTGGAATAAAATAAAAAGACCAGAAATAAACTGGCACATATATGCACAATTTTTTTTCATCAAAGTTGCAAAGTCAATTCAGTGAAGAAAAATGGCTCTTGAAAAACTGGATATCAATATTCAAAAAAAAAAAAAGAACTTCTATACAAACTCTCATCATACACAAAAACTAACTCAAATTGCCCACAGTCTTAAATATAAAATCTAAAAATCTAAAACTTCTATGAAAAAACTAGAAAATATCTTTGTAATTTTGCCTTAGAAAAAAATTTCTTGGATATGACACCAAATGCATGATCTATGAAAAAAAACAAAATGATTAATCTAATTCTATCAAAATTAAAACTTCTGCTCTTCAAAAGATACCCTATTATATAATAAAAACACAAGCTAGAAACTAGAAGGAATTATCTATAAATTACTTATCTTAAAGAATTCGTACATAAAACATATAATGACTATTCAAAACTCAATAATAAGAAAACAAATGTATCAATTAGAAATGAAAAATGTTTTTTAACAGGCACTTCAGAGAGATTATATGGATGGTAAATAATCACCTATAAATATGCCCAGCATCATTAGTAGTTAGGAAAATGCACACTAAAACCATAATGGGACTCCACTATCACCGATTAGAATGACTAAGATTGGAAAAACTGAACATACCAAATGTTGACTAGGATAGTGGAGGAACTGGAAATCTCAAAAACCCTCACTTGTAAAAAATAGTTTGGTAGTTTCTTACAAATGTTAGACACACAGTGTCTGTCTACTGCTAGATATTCCCCCACAGGAAAAGGCGGAAATATGTCCACACAAAGACTCAGTTAGAAATGATCATAGCAACGTTCTTGTAATAGCCCCAAATCAGAAACAACCTAAATGTTCACCAGCAGGTGGATGGGTAAGCTGTGACAGGGTCATCCTATGGAATAGCACTCCACAATAAAAAGCAACAAACCACAACCTGGATGAATTTCAAGTAATTATGCTACGTGAAAGAAACCCGATGTAAAATGGGCACATGTCACTTGATGTCTTTTTATGCAAAACTTTAGAAAATGTAAAGGAATGTCTAGTGATACAAAACAGATCAGTGTTTGCCTTGCGGGGAGAGACAAGGCTAAAGTGGTGAATGCATTGTAGTAAGTCCTATACCTTGATTTAATTCTCCAAATATTCAAAGTAGAGCTGATCAAATTGTTAACATGTACTAAGTATTTACCCTGGGCTAGGCACTCCTCTAAGTGTCTTCACTTTACAGTAGAAACTACTATGTCTTCACTTGGGTTCTCCCCAAATCAGCCCCTAAGACAAAGGCTGGGCGCAGGGAGCTGATTTAGGGAGGTGAACAAATGAAGGAACAAATGAATGAGGGCACGGTGAATGGGAAACATGAATGGGAGACTGCTCAGTAAAGAATACATCATTGTGGGCAAGTGGGCTCAATCCTGCTGGTCACCTTCAGAAGAACCCAGTTAAGAGCTCTTGGGAAAGCTGCCTTATTTATCCAAGGACTCTCTTGCCCATTGCTTGAAAGATGGCCCCAGGGCATGAATTCCAGCAAGAACACATCTGGCCTCTGCAATGGAGCAAGCTTCCCGCTGCCAAGAGAAAGCACTCAACCTTCTCGAGAAGATGAGGTGCATGAGATGGGAAGCTGTCCGTGTGAGAAGCCCAGCTGTAGTTAAATTCAGGTGGGCCAGGACAATGTGGGTCTGGGTATCAACCAGTTCTGCTACACACTTGGCAGAGGGGGAAATAGGAGCACAGAGAAGTTAGATAACTTGCTCCAGGTCCTATAGCTTTAAAGTGGCAGAGCTGAGATTCCTACCCAGCACCCTAGTTGCAAAGTCACATTCTTACCCATGATACCTTTTTACCTATAAGATAAGGATGACCAAAGATACTAAAAAACAAGCCCAAGGTTACACAGTTATTGAAGCAGTTCATACATGGTAAGCTCATGTTTGAAGCCATGACTAACTAACCTAAAAGCCTGTACTCTTTACAAGGTAGCATGCTACTTCCCAAAAGCACAGCTCCAAAGAGAAACCTTATCCTATCCAGTAACTTGTCTTCCCCGAGCAGCTTTCACTGAAAGCTCACAGACTAGTGAAGTTCCCTTTCATAAGGGACAGTAGCCATATTTAGTTTAATAGCCTAGGCACATTCACTGTGCTTCTTAATGATCTACGAGCTTTAGCATCTGAAGCACGTCACCATCTACTTACAGGAAACACATGACCCCTCTGTACTATTGACAATCTCTGCTATTGGCTCTCTCTTAATAAACAAGTAATTACTGGGAAATAAATGAATAAATAATGCATTTCTTTGAGAAGATAATAAACTTCTGACTCCACTTTCTCAACTTCTCCTTCCACGTTATTTCTCCAACTGGCCTAAGTCCACATCGAGCCAGGCGGGTCAAATGATGAATCAACTGATCGATTAGAGAATCAGTGGCCCTGATGTGACATTCTGCATTAAGCGGAAACTAAACGCCTAATTCTAGATGCTTTTTAAAACATATCTCAGCAATCGATAGGCCGCTGCCTATGTTTTAGATAGAAGAGTAGCTTGGGCTGGTCAGAAGAAGCAAGGTGCTCTGCCATCTCTGTCTCCATCATGGAAGCTCCAAGTTCCTCCTCCCTCGTCCTGGAGAGCTTTGGCTTCCTTCATCAGTGCTTTCTGAGGTGATCACTCCCCCAGTCAACGCCTCTCACAGATCCCTGAAAACCTGGGGCAGGGAAGCATAAGGAGCCTCGCAGACTTTTGGAGTTAGTAAGGAGACAGGAGAGCCAAGAGACATCCAATGCTCTTTGTATTTGGACAAAGGCTGAAAATAGAATAATGTCAGCCAAGACAGGGGTGTTTTCCCCACCCCAGAGAACAGCAGCAATCAATGACGGATGATGCTTTCGTGGAGCATAATAAAACGTTTTCCAGAATGCCTTGAGAGACCATCCAGGGCACAAAGAATGACCCACAGCCTGCACTGGTCCCATTTCTCTCCCCACATCTGCTTATTCTGAAGTCATCTGCTTTAATGGCATCCTCCTCATTTTCAAAAGAAGCTAACATCTTAGTGGTTTCACCCTGCCCGAAACTCCACAGGGGATACACACCAGAGACAGGGAGTCTGCATAGATAGAAAGGCTCTGTTTTTCTTTCCCCCGGTGTCCTGTGTAAACCCCTAGAAACTGCCTGACCCTCTTTGGTTTAGTCTCCCCATTATGCAAACCTACACTATGGCCCCGGAAAGTGTGCCCAGCCCGCTGCATGCACAGGTACTCTGTAATCACAATGACAAGGGAAACAGAGAGCTTCTATTTGAAACCCCACGAAAAGGATGACGCCATCTTGTCCTGTTAAACTGTCTTGTGGGGGATAAGAGAGGGAGTTTCCCTAGGAGGAGTCCTATCTGTGGTTCCACAGAGGCTGAGTGGGACTGGCCGAATGCTTCAATGGCTAAGTACTCCCATCTTTTAAGCCCCAGTGCTTATTCCCATGGACGTGTCCTGGTAGTAAAGTCTGGAATAAGAAATAGAAATAAAAGCGTGATCTCTGAGCATATTTGCCCTTATAAATAGAACCTTTTTCAATTCTTCCCATGGGGAAGTATCCATCCCCCAAAGAAAAGTAGGGGGAACAGGAGCTGAACAGCCTCCCTTGGTCTGAAGCTTCTTTGGTTTATGGTTTACTTGGGGAGGTCCAGAGAGCCACTTTCTGCAACAAAGGGAGAAAATCTCTCTGCTCCCCAGAGAAACAACTTGTTTTCTTTGGGCTCATCAGGCCTCTGCTTCCCAGACTCCTCTTTGTTCACAATAGCCAGCTCTGCACAGCGTCTACACTGGTGGCTTTTACAGTTTCTAACCAGGTTCTTTTCCATCTGGAGACACTGCCTAAGAAAACTCAGTTGTGCCATGGGAGCAGGTCTCTAAGCTGACCTAAGAATTCTCATACTGGCCCATATTGCCAAGAACCACCGGAAAGCTTTTATGCATATGATTCTGATTCATTGTTCCAACAATTCTGTGAGGTAAGTATTGTCAACCCAACTTGACCCATGAGAAAACTAAGATGTACCAAGATTAAACAAAGTCCCAGAGTCACACAGGTAGGATGTAGGGACTGCTTCCAGCTCTCAGATTCCCAAAAGGGAGAGCCCACAAGAAGAGGCAGCATAAAGACACTGATGGCAGTGCCTTCCTTTGCCACCGTGTCCCCAAGACTGTGCCCCCCAGGCAGTCCCTGCCATCAGACAGCAAGTAGAAAGTCCATCTTATAAAACTGGTTATGCCAGGATGTGCTTAAATTCCCCACACATGTTCTCCTCAGAAGTCTCAGCATCTGGAGATGGGTCTGGCTACAATGTTCACACATTTTTTTCCTAACTTCTTACGCCGGAGCTGACTTTCAGCACTTCTTGGCAGGCGATGACTGGATCCTCCCAGCAAGGATCACAGGTTCCATTACTAATGAAGAGAATTAGCTCATAGGTCCCCCCAGCTTTCTTCAAAATACAGGGACATGCTCATTTAATAAACACCCTCCTGATGAAAATTCTGTTTGTTTTGTGAAGCATATCTGTGGCCCCACTGGAAAATGTTCTCTCTGGAACATGTGTCTAAGAGCTCTGAGAAAAGGCACACCCTCTCCCAGGCTTTCTAAACTAAAGAAGGGTCAGAATAAGTCAGTCATCAGTTAACTGAGGAATATCTTTTGATTCTAAGACAATAGATTTGAAAACAAGATGGCGGAACAAAACAAGAAGTCTTTCTTGAGGCCTGACATTGTTCATCACAGTGCTAGGCATGCTGAGAATACAGAAGTACACTTTGTGTCTTAAAACCTCACAATATAAATGTAAAACCAAGATGAACAATTTAAAATCTAACAAACTGCCCAAAAAGGTATTTAATTAAGTGCAGAATTACGCAATGCTGACTATATATGCATAGAGTAAGGCCATCGAGGACAGAACACACAGGGAACTCAAAGGACAAAAATATGATTCATCTGGCACACTGCCAACAGAAATCAAGAAATTATCTTCTACACACACATGTCACAATCCTTTGAAGGAGGTATTATTATTCCCATTCTTGGCAGAATCTACCAAAAATATCAAGAATGCACATACTCCAAGGCAAATGTTTCCCATACAGAGTGCATCCCTCTAGAGATGAACTTAAACCTGCCTTTGACTTGCCTAATTTACTTTTAAATTGAAAATAAAGAGGTAGTAGTAGGAATTAAAACTGAACTATTGTTGACAAGAACAGAAGGGAGTTGGGGGAAATCGGAGGGGGAGACAAACCATGAGAGACTGTGGACTCTGGGAAACAAACTGAGGGCTTTGGAGGGGAAGGCGGTGGGAGGTTGGATGAGCCTGGTGGTGGGTA
Organism: Neogale vison; assembly: GCF_020171115.1. NCBI lineage: Eukaryota > Metazoa > Chordata > Mammalia > Carnivora > Mustelidae > Neogale > Neogale vison. The sequence goes on along the minus strand of NC_058099.1, from coordinate 75,992,526 downwards.
TTAAGGGCACGTGCTGCATGCAGCACTAGGTGTGGTACATAAACAATGAATTTTGGAGCATACACACACACAAAAACTAAATTAAATTTAAAAAAAAAGCAGAAGTGACGAAAGTCATGACTGTAGAAAGTCTATACAGAATTACCTACAAGGCTCTGGACAATTGGGTGATTAACATTCCATCTTGTATAAATACTCATTTTTATAGATAACTGCAGACCTTAAATCAATACTCTTTAAAAGGAATCTGATCCGAATGCAGCATATGGCCGGCCCAGGATTATTAGCTAAGCAGGAACATCATAGAGAGAAAAATTAAATATTTCCTTTAAACTTCAAGCAAGCAGGAATCAGAACACTTCAGAAGCCTGAGGTGTTTTTTTTTAATTAAGTGTGATAATAAATAAAAAGTCGTAAAGCAACTCCTAAAGGAAAATGTAATCATTCAGTTGAAAGGACCAGTAAAACAATCATCTTTACAGAGGAAGAAATTGAAATCAAAATTGAAATCTGAAGTTACCTCTGGATCACTCAACTGATGATAATACTGGAGGCTGAATTCATTGTTCCCTTCCGGACGAAGACGGGGGCTCCTCTAGATTGAGGCACAGAGATTAAAAGCTTTTCTTGTGCTAGAGCAATTGCCAGTAAAAAAAAGAGAGCATTTGTCAACTCTCCTCCCCTCACTTCTTAGTCTCATATTCAGCCTAAATTCCTTTATTCCATGTTTTCTGCCCTTTTCCTCAAAATTAGTTGATGCATTCCACTAATATTTACTGAGCAGCTGTTAAGTGTTTGTCATCATGCCATGGGCAAGGTAGGCAGCAGTGAACAAGGGGATGTGTCCTGGTCAGTGACCTAAAGGGCACTCAGGTTCTGGTAGTGTCTCATGCTGGACAAACTGTGTCAGTGATCCCATAGCAACCCTGGAGTGGAGATGGCAGCTGAATTCCCACTTGAATCTCAGTGGCGTTGACCGCAGATTTCAGACATGCCTATTGCTTCTGATAAGGCTCCGGGCCATCCCAGCAGCCTATTTACAGAAAGGATAAAGATGTGCAAGGGAAGAACTCATTCTAAAGGAAGAGACAGTCGAGCAGATGAATATAACAACTATGAGTTTGTGTACACAGGAAAAGTCATATTATTATACTGAAAGCAAAATCTTACCAATCTGACTACAGGCCCCTATGTGAGAAGGGAGGTGGGAAACTTCCCTGAGCTGTGATGATGTTCCTGCCTTTCCCAGAACCATGTGGAAGCCCTAGGGCGTTGAAGAGAGCTAGCAGTTTGGGGACTCCTTGCCATAAGAATTGCTTGTGTAACAAATTACCCCAAAACTCCATTAGACAACCATTTTATTTTGCTCGTGATTCTATGGTTTGTGAATTTGGGAAGGATTGTGCTGGGCCATTCTTGTTCCGTTCTGTAATGGGTTGACTTGGGCTTTGGGCATGGGAAGTCTCCTCTGGGCTAGAAGTCTAAGATGCTACAGCACATGGCTGGCGGCTGTGGATGGCTGCTGGCTGGGACCTCAGTGCAGTTGTTGACCAGAACATCTACGGTGTGCATTCCCCAGTATGAAAACGTCAAGGTAACCAAACTTTCTACATTTGGCTTCCCACTGAGTGAGTGTCCCAAGAAAGCCAGTTAGAAGCTACATATTCTATACTGGCCTAACTTTGGATGTCAGTCAGCATCACTTCTGCCACATCCTCTTATTCTGAAGAGAGACATATGGCCAGCCAGAATTCAAGGAGAGAGGAAGTAGATTCCACCATCTGATAGGAGATAGGAAAGGCTCCACTGTAGATGGCCAAGTGCCGCCTTCTCCTCCTCCCGAGTCCTTGAGATGGTCAAGTGAGGTGAAGATGCTGGGACATTATACTAGGAGGTCACAGTGCTCTGGGCAGGAGGGAGAGGCTATTCCTCTTTTTGGTACCTTGTCATATGGAGGGTAAAACACATGTGGCACCTTTATATTTTTCATAAATTTTCAAAGACTACCTCAGTCCAGTAACTTAATCTTCCCTCCTTGATCTGGAATAAAATTTGAACCAATTGGGGCAGCTCCCAAAGACAGATGCCACCTTGTTTTTCAAAACCCATTTCCCTCTGAAGATCTTGGACTAGACCATGCTCTTTCTTTTTTACTCCAATTTCTCCATCTCATGAGACCAGATCCTGATGTTCTCAGGTCTCGACGTTGCAGGGTAGGAAGAGAAGCTTCCCAAAGACAAACTTTTTCCTGGTTTTCATTCCCCAAAGGAATGAAACAACTGTGCTGGTCCCCCTGAGAGAAGGGAGAAATATTTCCCCAAGTCAAAAAGGCAGAAGAGACCTGTGGTTTCCAGGGGCATTCATCTCCCTAGCCATGCTCCCAGTAAGGCCAGAGAATCTCCAAAAGGTTTACCAGGTGTCCCTAAGGATTTTTAGATTCTTACACCAGGACTCCTGCCTCTGCAAAAATTTTAATGCCCATGCTTGACCCGGGAATATAAAGTCACCTGCTTCCAGAGCTCCAACCATATGGCTCTCAGGCACAGACTATATATTCCAAAGATGATCACAGTGATAGCTTCCATTTCACTGCCCACCTACAGTGGAGCCTGTGTTAGCTATTGCTCGCCTTAGCTATTTGCTAACTAATGCACGCATGATGCCAAACTCTGTCAGATGTGAATAAAAGAAGCTGAAATATTAATTACCAGTTACCATCTAACTTCTCTCTATTGCTCTTCCTGCCTAGACCAGGGAGCCCTTTCTTGTCCCAGTGGCTCCTCCATGCATCCTGGACCGAGCCAGTCCTCCAACTCAGCCTGCTTCATATGACACAGCCTTATTTTAGTTTAGTAACAAACAACTTTAACACAAGGCAGACTGGTCCCAGTGTTATAACAGAGTAACACTCAAAGGGCAATGTAAGCATTGGTGGGAAGAGATGAATGCCAACTGGGGTGCCCTTAGCCTGCTAACGAATAAGAAATAACTAGCTTGGAGAGTTTGCATTCACTATGTCATTCTATTACAATTTGTTTTAGTGAATTATCTTTCTTAGAATACCAAATGGTCCCCTAATGGCCTGAAAGACTTGAAACACTTCCAAAGCACTAACAGTTTTCTGTACTCAGTCACTGGGCGGTCTGGACTTCAGACTGTAAGTTGGCCAACAGCCAGAGTGTACCAATGACTTCGATTTGCAAACTCTGTAGTAACCCAAACAGGTTAGCCTCAAGAGATTAAGATGTGGGTTCTGTCAACACCATAAATCTGGATCTCTTGTGCATACATAGCAAACTTATTGCACATATATGGAGAATTCTCCCAAATGTGCCTCCTTGTAATATATATTTTTGGCTTCCTTCACTTTCCTAGGTCCATCTTCAGTTCTCTCAAGGTGACACAGTCACTTTCTTCAGAGAGATGATTATCAAGAATCATGTATGGCACCTTCTTGTAAAGAAGTGATGACCAAAGAACCTGTCTGCATGATGTTGGGCAGTGGAGTAGGGTTTCTAAATATTAATCTGCTCCTATTCCATTCTAAACCCACCAAATTCTTTCAATTATACCCTGAGCAATTCTTTCCTCTCTGTAACTAAACAGATGTGAGTCATCCATTGGGAAAACACAAACAATGGTTGAGAATAACATGAGAGACAGGAAGAGTCCACAATTAGCTTTCCACTCACAGAGACTACAAAAACATCAAAGATGGATAAAAGAGAGAGGAGGAGTGGGCAGAACATCAACAACAGGGAACAGAGAAATAAAGAAACTTGAATTCTTGAGGGCAATAATGTTCTGGAGTATAGTAAGGGGCCAAATGGAAGCATATTCCATCTTGAATTGACCCTCTCATAGCTATCCACACACGGCCACCCATCTGCCCCCACAGAGGGTCCAGTTGGAAATGAAGACTGTCTGAGCCTTAAGAATGCCTGCCCAGGTATGACCCTCTCCCATATTGTGAAGATAAATAACTACCAGAGTAGAGACCACAGGGGTGATGGTGACATGAGGGGGACACTTTCAATCTTACCAAGTCAGCACCATAAGGAAGCAATTAGGAGACTGAGCTACGAGGGAACACACGTGCTTTTCAACATTAACAAATCCACAGAAGAGGGCATTTGCCTCAGGCTAGCTTTTTGGGGGAAATCACAGCTCATTATTAACTTCTTATTTTCATTATTGTCTTCTGCCTCCTCTCCTCTTCTCTTTTCCTCACCCTTCCCTTCCCTCTCCTTCTTTCTCTTCTCTTTCCTCTTACTCTCTCACACACACACTCACACAAAATTCTCAGAATGTATACTCTTCCATTTATCTTGACCTCTTTTCTTTCCACCCCATTTAACTTCTCAAATCTACCTACCTTTAAGAGGATCAAGATTAAATATCAATATGCTCAGCTATGCATGGCCATTAAATTGTCTCTACAAGATTATGAGTTCCCTTCATAAAAGATTCCTTGCTTTAAAATATACTCTATTGTTTCCCAGTTCCAACAGATAAAGCAACCTGAAAAGTCATAAATTGTATTTAAATTTCCTTGACTAATTATTGGTGCCAAGTAACACTTCAAAGGAGAATTTTTATGCCAGTCTGAGCTTCACACTTAACATATCACAGGGATAACAAGGGAAAAAACTTTAAAGGGTTCAAACACATCTATGATATTTTAAAAGATTAGATTTAAAATCTACAAGGTCTACACGTTTAGAGCCCAGACATCCCAGCTCTGTCACTATTTAATTTTCTGAAAATGTAGTCATTTCCCAAACTTCTCCAGGTCCCGCTTTTCTCACCTTTGGTATGAGGAGGTTAAATAACATAATGCAGAAAGTCTTTCTGGCATGATTTCCTCATCCATAAGGTTATTCTGAGCCTTATTCTATTTTATCCTTTCATAAATGTGTATGGAATTTGCCCTTGCTGCTGTCCTGCTGCTCATTTTCACGTGAACTGCATTTTCCTGGACTGTGAGGAGCCTTGGTACCGGCAGTTGGTCCCACTTCACAGAGCTCCCTCTTCTGTTGTCCCCATGTTGTGTTATGACATAAGGTCGCTTGCTTCCTGAGATGTCCTCGCCCTCCCCACCTTGTGTCTGTGTCCTTTCTTCCCCTCTCCCTTACCCTTTTCCTGCTAACCTCACTCCCTCACTCCTTCTCAATCACAGATGCCTCCCTAGTGTGGGCCTGGTTCTGAAAGGAAGTCCTGCTTGCTCAGCCCTGAGAGTTCATGGGAGCTGGACTCCCAGACATTACCCCATCCCTGGCACTTGCCGGAGGTGGGAACGGAGGAACTCTCCCAGCTTCAGCCACTGCTTCCAGCTTCATTCACTTCACCTCCCAGGGGACATCTGCCAGCCACAGGGGGATTCTCCCATTCTCAGATCTATCACACACACTGATGTCCCCTTTGGTTCCCCCCACTTTCTCTCAAATGGAAGCCAAGAGTACACAGCTCTTGTGGCTATTGGTGGTTGACCTGCACCCACCCATATTTTGAAATTTCTGGGGATACCTTGTTGCCTAACCTTTTTTTTTTTTTTTTAAGATTTTTTAATTTATTTTTGTGAGCGAGAAAGGGAGAGAGAGAGCACAAGCAGGCGGAGGGACAGAAGGAGAAGCAGACTCCCCACTGAGCAGGGAGGCTGATACGGGACTCCATCCCAGGACCCTGGGATCACGACCTGAGCCGAAGGCAGACGCTTAACCGACTGAGCCACCCAGATGCCCCCTAACTTTGTTAATGTCACCCCAGGACTTTTGGTTTTGCTATCTCATTGAGTGACTTATTTTCTTGAACCACTGAAAAATTCCCCAAAACTCTACTGATGCCTCCATCACAATTTTCCTAGAGCCATCAAGAGCATGTATTTTGAGGGACACCTGGGTGGCGCAGTTGGTTAAACGACTGCCTCCGGCTCAGGGCGTGATCCTGGAGTCCCGGGATCAAGTCCCACATCAGGCTCCCAGCTCCATGGGGAGTCTGCTTCGCTCTCTGACCTTCTCCTCGCTCATTCTCTCTCTGTCTCTCTCTCTCAAATAAATAAAATAAAATCTTAAAAAAAAAAAAAAAAAAAAGAGCATGTATTTTGAGTGCCTGGATAGCTCAGTCAGGTAAGCATCTGCCTTCGACTCAGGTCATAATCCCAGGGTTCTGGGAGGGAGTCCCGCATCAGGCTCCCTGCTCAGAAGAGAGTCTGCTTCTTCCCTGCCCCTCCTCCCACTCGTTCTCTTGATAAATAAAATCTTTATGAAAAAGAAAGAGCATTTTAATTTGCTGTTTTGAATCACATACAGTGCCTTCACATTACTTGTTCCTTCAGTATTTTAAGAGCACAAGTAAATAAAATGAACAAATGAGGCAGATTTTTTTTTTTTTTCAAGATAAATGAGCCCTGGTTTTCACAGTCCAGACAGCCTTGTTGTAGAATTAAGCTGCTCCTCAAGTAAGGTAGGTAACCCAATGTCAGCCTCCCACCTTCGATGTACCTTCCAATAATAACACTGTGAAAGCAAGCACAGGAAGAAGATTCATGTGATTCTTCCCAGTGTTCACTAGGCCATGGGTCCTTACTGTCCCTCACCAGGCGACCTCCAACCACATGGCTGGTCAGTTCCCAGAATGCCTCCAGCCTGTGCACAGACTCTACCAAAAGGCTGGATAAGGACCAAGACATACCCCTTCACCGCTTTGACCCTCTTTTCTCCACCATATCACACACAAGGCTTTATTATAGAACTGAACTAACAAGGGAATTACAGAATGGGATGGGAGTGGGGGGCAGGGAGTGGGAATGATTTGTGTCTTTCTGTATCCTAATTAAGGCTTTTCTAGTGATCCATAAGCAAATGGCATCCAAGAAGTCAAACTTCACAAAGAACCTTCCTGGATACCCAGAGTTCCTAATTTTTTGCTCTTCTGTACTTTTTGCACAAATATTTTCTTCCAGTCCTTACTTTCATGTGAATTTCTACCAATTTTCTAGAAAACTTCATGCCCTACCCAGAGGGATCCATTCTCGTAGTGGCTTCACAGTGCTACAATCCTTCGATGCTCAAATATTTGTGTTAGATACGTTCTGTAGGTTACAGAAGAACAGAGATCAAGTTTACATTCAGTCTTTGATGGGCAGAGGTGCCCGAAACCCCATTCTCTTTGAGATCTCTCCACCAGTGTAAGCTTTGCTTCTCTGTTCTTCTCACTGCCCCAAAAAGTAACTGTTAAGTCATTCAAACAGACCAAAGCACACACACATACACAGACACACACTTCTTCCAAAAACAGTATGAATTCTCAGAGACACTCAAGTTGAAACGCACCAGAGAGAACATATTGTTCTACCATGCCATGATTGGTAATGCCACCTCTGTCACAATGGCGTTTCTTCTTCACTTTGCTATGCCCAGGATTTTGGGTTGCTTTGGCCCCTCCTCTACAACCCAGCCCCCGACACCAACAGACTTTCAGACCTGCTGGTGCTGGAAACAGCTTGTCACCGAGAGAGACACCTCACAATGGTCACTCCCTTAACTGACCAAAGATGCTGCCAAAACTTTGAAATTACTCCTTTTAAGTATATCATCATGAATAAGGTTGCAACTGCTAGGTACATCCCAAGAGTATTCACTGAAGTCTGATTCAGCCCAGTGTAAAGCTCAGTGATGGAAATCACACCACTAGCCCACAGGCAGGCCTAGGAACAAAAGCCCATGTGATTACAGAATAAAAAATATCTTTCCTGGTACAGAGGAAATTGATATAGAGTGTACGATCTATTGCTCTGTAACAAATTATTCCAAAACTTCCTACACCTTAATACAATAAACATTATTATTTCACAATCTCTGTGGGTCACTGGAAGTAACTTGGCGGGGTGTTTCTGCTCAGGCTCACACTCAATCATTCACTCACTTGGCTTTTGGCCTCAAAAAAAAAAAAAAATAGTCATCATGTTCTTAGGTAAGAATCACCTTCCTCCCCAGTCTAGGAAAAGAAAGGAAGAGTCAAAGTCACTTTCATTCTTGCAGTTACATTCAGCGATATTGTAGTACACCATGGTACTTCTACTTGGTAGTGAAGATATAAGCCAACCATAGATCCAATACAAGTCTGTGTTGGAGAGACCTCTCCTAGGAGCCCACATTCTCTCTAACCAGCTGGGATCAAGGAATCTCTGGGAGAGAATCAACCAGCCCGGGGGAAAAAGCGCTTGAGATCCGTTGCCTCCTGAACACAGCTTTGTCCTCTTCTTTCATGAGATTAACTTAGGAACCTGGCCTCTTCTTCCCATCACTCAATGGCAGGTGTCTGTCTCTAGTTCACTCATACCTCTTCTTGCAATGAATTACTGAGATGACACCATATTTCTCCTCGAAATCCACAGATTTCCCTTTCCTAAAGGTTTTCTGTGCAAGAGGGTAGCAACCACCACCACATCTCGTGATGCCCCAGAAACACCAAGGGAATTATGTTTGAAGGAAAATTTTTCCAGGAACAGTATGGAATATTGAGAAAAGGTTGGTCTTGGGAATCAAAGAGATCTGAGTTCGAATCCTGACCAATTATATGTTACATAATCTTAGACTTAGGTCATTAAGCCTCATTATAGAACTCTGGAAAACAAGAACAATAATGCATAACTGAAAAGATTTGAGTTATAACTGACTTTTATATCTGTAAAGCATTCCAATCTGTGCACATAGCAGTGGGGCAGATATAAAATTACCACACATCTGGTTGTGAGAATCTCACTGATTTTTCAAACTCAGTAAATCTGATGCCAAGTCCCCACTTACCAGTGGTTGAGAAATTCAAACTTTGGTTCACGCATTGAGCTAGGTCCTCAATTGCCAAAAGGAAGTTAATAAATAATGTCCAAAGTTAATTAGAAATAGCCCAACTGCTACTTCTATAAAATACCCGTGGAAATATGGGTATAAGTACCAGAAGAAATGGATGAAAAGTGGTTCCCTTAGGAAGAAAAATGGCACGCTGATTGTGTAAGACAGAGAACTGTTTTTTATTGCTATAAAAGATGTGCATACATCTATCATATTAATAAAATCAACTATAAAAATAGGCAACCATTTACTAGTTTCCATATGCACAGAAGTTCCTTTATATCTATTATCTGGACTCAGAGTCAAAAAATTCTAATAGATTGAAAGCCCTAAATGTTCCTTTGTACAAAACATTTTTCAAGGGCGCCTGGGTGACTCAGTCGGTTAAGTGTCCCACTCTTGATTTCTGCTCAGGTCATGATCTCAGGGTTGTGCAATCCAGCCCCATGTTGGGCTCTGTGCTGGGCTTGGGTGTGCTCTCTGCTTAACATTCTCTCTCCCTGGGGGTCCTGGGTGGCTCAGTTGGTTGAGCAACTGCTTTGGGCTCAGGTCATGATCCCGGACTTCCAGGATCGAGTCCCGCATCGGGCTCCCAGCTCCTTGGGGAGTCTGCTTCTCCCTCTGACCTTCTCCTTGCTCATCTCTCTCACTCATTCTCTCTCAAATAAATAAAATCTTAAAAAAAAAAAAAGTTTCTCTCTCTCTCTGCCCCTCCCTCACCTCTCTAACAAAACAAAACATTATGCAGTGAGGCAAAGCAAACCTATAGAGACACGTAAGGCGGTGACATAAATATCGCCCATGACTTTCCTGCACCAAAATATTTTCTTAAGTGTTCCCTGGACATTATTTGGTCCTTTGTCCAAATGCTACCATGAATTCATTCTGGATCATTATACAATTTGCTCCACTTCTATGAGACGTAGAGTCCTTATTTATAATGTTAGGCCATTTAAAAAGGTTTCTTCTAAAACCAGATATTATTTCCATCTTTGTAACTGGCTATCAGAATGGAGACTGATTGATTTCTGAAGCCGCTTTCAGATTTAAAGTATTCATCCCGGAGCAGAAGATCCTTTGTATTCGCATCTCTTCTGTAGCAGCTAGTCCGCCTGTGGACAATAGTGTGACCTTCATTCTCATTTCCTAGATCTTGGTCTCGGTTTCAGCATCAGATGAAATCCTCTCCTGCTTCTCCCCAGGGTTTCAAAAGACTCTAAAGAGAGACAGAAGCGGGCAGGCACCATGGGATCTGCAGATGGCTCGTAAAACATAAACTGAGTCACCAACACAGAACAAGAAGTGGACAGAAAGAAACAGCTTGAGGTTATATGTCTTGGAATTTTCTAAGAAAAACCCAAGAACCACATCTTAGGCCGCGTTTGATACTGATGTTTCTTTATTGATATCATATTGGGGAGCTTGAAAACCTTCAGTATTTACACCACCAGTAAATACAAAAATTCACTATTCTAAATAATTCAAAGGAAAGAGAGCTTAGTTTTATTTTATATTAAATTACACATTTTCAAAGGTTAGTTCTTCTGAATTCAAAAACTACTCTGCAGACAAGATTTGTGGAGGTATGGTTGATTTTAGGGTCAGCTCAAGTATTTTAAAACAATCATGAGATTATTGTAATTTTTTAGAATAAAGTATGTTTCTGTTTAAAAACTTATAAACCTTGTTTTTCTACCACGTTTCCTTCAAAGACAAATATTTTTGTTGCAATCATAAATCTCAACTTCAAGGGATTCTTCCATTTTCAGATTTGCTCTGATTTCTCAGCTTTGCAGCCATAAAGCCATCCACACAGACATGGAAACGACCTCTCTGGTCATCTAGGGTATCCCTTCTGTCACCAAGTATCGCTCAGAATTCTCCCCTAAGGCATTTTCTCCAGTGATTCATTCAACTTGACAATAACTCAAGAAATTGTACATCCATGGCTTCTTTTAAAAGAATATATCACAAATTTCCCTTATTACAATTGAACCTAGTTTCCCCCCCCAAATCCCATTTTTCTCATGAGGCTCAACTCCATCTTGCTGTCTGTCTTCACTTGGCAGTAACCTCTTCCAGATTTTTTCGATAGCTGTTTGTTTCTTTGTAAGGCATTTAGCACCATCATGGAAGCTTATCCCCAAATTCCTCTGCATTTCCCTTGCATTTTGGCATTTCTTTCTTGTTGTATTAGTTCTGGGCAGAAAAAAAAGAAAGATTCTTCTTTCCTGGTGCCTCAGTTAGTGCAGCCAAATACCAGCAGAAAGTCTTGTCCTTCGGGGCATCACCAGATTTTCCACTTGGGACACCCCAGGGTCCTTCATATTTCCAGTCTTTTCCAACAAACATTCTTTGACTGGCAGATATGTTCCCAGCAATGGTCCAGGCCCTCGAGATACCATATGAGCAAGAGAGACCAAATCCTTGTCCCCAGGAAACTAACACACTAGGGAGAGACAAACAACAAAAAATAAAGAGTTATATAATGTTGGGCAGAGAACAGCTAGGAAGAAAAAGAAAGCACAGCAAGGGCATACAGCATGGTGGGGGCTACTTCAGATAGGGGAACAAGGGAAAAGCTCTGTGAGGAGATGGTGTTTGGACAAAGGCTTGAGTGAAACACAGAATTCAAACCAGGGAACATGAGAAAAACATAATATGATATTTAGCACACATGGTAAATGTAGCAGGGCTGCAATTTTCCTTTTGGGTAAAGAAAAACTTACTAAAATCCCTCCTTTTGTTTTTCACAGTATTACCACTTCTCTCAAGTTTAACTAAATACTTCCATGACTCAAATGAATGCTGTGTGCCTCTGGTCACGGGGATCAGACACCGTTCACCCTTGTCCCTCAGAGGAATAATCAAGAAAGAGTCATCAAGCTTAAAGGGAACATCACAAGTCCTTGTGGGGAACAGTGGCTTGCTTATCTTTCACTACATAACAAGACAACTGAAAACTTAATGCACTGGGACAACTTAGTATCTCTCACAATTCTGAGGGCACTTCAGCTGGGCACTTCTGAACTCAGTTGGGTTCTCTCCTACGGGTGCTGTCCTATGATGATTGAGCCTGGTGCCCTCTGAGGCTTGAATGGGCTGGTTCGTCCAAGATGGTGTCAGCACTCCCACGTCCAGTCCCCCAGCGCTCCTCCATGGCGCCTCACTCTTCACGGGGCCTCTCATCCTTCATCTTCCTTTTCATGGCCTCTCTCTCCGGCAGGACGGTAGGACTCCTTACATGCAGACTGGCTTCCAAGACCACAAAAAGTGGAGGCTGTCAGGTTTTCTAAGGCTTAGACACTGTCACTTCTCCCACATTCTGTAGTTCAAAAGGGGGGCACAGGGCTCCTTGTCACGCTGTGAGGGGACTGCCCACGGGTGTTAAAACAGATGTGGAGTTCACTGGCAGCCATATTTGGCGACAGCCCCCGCCGACAGCGATCTGACGTGACTTGCCCAAGTCATGCATTTAGTCAGCAGCTGAACCAGAATTCAAGCAACCTGCTTTTTCACTCCATTTTCCTTTTTTAATTTTTGTTTTTTAAAAGATTTTATTAATTTATTTGACAGAGAGAGCGAGATCATAAATAGGCAGAGAGGCAGGCAGAGAGAAGGGGAAGCTGGCTCCCCACTGAGCAGAGAGCCCGACTCGGGGCTCGATCCCAAGACCCTGAGATCATGACCTGAGCCGAAGGCAGAGACTTAACACACTGAGCCACCCCGGTGCCCGTTTTCCTTTTTTAACCTGAACCAAAATTCTTCTTGAGCCAAAGTGAATAATAACATGAAGCTCAATGACACAAAACGCCATTAATTCCCTGCACCTCCCAGTTGGTCCCCTGCTCCTCTCTAAGCCTCCTGCAAGATGCTATTTATTTTGTTCAATTATGGTATCTGTGGTAGACATATGGTATTGTGTATATGATATACATATACAGTATATATATGTATGGTGTATATATAATATATATTATATATGTAACATATATGTAATCTATATTATATATGATACACATGTGTATGGTATATATAATTATGGTGTGTGTGTATATATATGGTATGATATATACATAATGTATGTAATTATGGTATGTGTGTATACATGTGTATGTAAATGTATGTGTTTGTGTATTCATGTCCAAAAGCACTGATTTAACAGCACTTATAGCTCAGAGGTAAGTTCTAGGCACGGTCACCAGTATTTCAAAAACAGCTGCTATTCAGATACATTAGCCAAAATTTAAAGATAAGGTAAAGAGGAGGAGGAATGTTCTTTCAGCATCACACTGGGGCATACCCTAATAAGCCTGCTAAGAGATTATCCAATTACCTAGGAGAACATACCTGTGTTTCACCTTGCTGTCCATGAATTTGATTCTGTGAAATTTCATGACAGAAATTTCTGTCCAGGTGAAACACTAATGATTTCTGTCTAGTACATAAAATAACCCAGATGATTTTGGCTTTATTTGCCCCGTAGGGCATTAATGCATTTTGTATCTAACCTAGCAATTTAATCTAACATTTTGTTTAATGTTTGTAAATAAAGACTCAGTTCCTCAAATCCTCCATGAGCCAGCTTTACCATCTTCCTGGCTTTGTCATTAATGAGTTGAAGAAATCTTTGACACAAGCTCGTTCTATCTTTCAATAGGAGATTTTCAACTTTCTGCAAGTTATGCTTTGACACTATAAAGGCTTCAGTAGAACTTCCTGGGGGCAAGAGACGGAGGGCAGCAGCGGCTGACATGGGCTGTGGGCCATTATTCTTGTCTATGCAGAGCTGGTTGACTATCTTATGTGGCAGTAAAATTTTTCCAGAATTATTCATGGGAGCTTCACTTCACAGCGCTCACGGCTCTTACTCTGAGATTTAAGCAGCTCGGGGAGGAAAATGCTGAGCAGTTAAATTCCAGCTGGATTTTTACCACCTGGAAAAATACTGAGATGGGCAAAAGGGAAGAGTCAGCCAGCAGAACTTTTTGGACAAAGACCTCCATTTCTGTTGATTCAATACTGAAATCTTTGGCTTTTGATTGGAGAAATTACCCATCCCTATGCACCCATAGCACAGAACATGTAAGAATGACTACGGGGAAATCCCGCCTAGACCCAGGGCAGGCTCTTCTGGTGCTCTCTTCAGTGGCTATTTTGGGTTCTCAAGAAGCAAAGAGGACTCCAGCACTCTGTCCCCACCATATTACTGGGATTTCCTCTCCTCCTCTCCTCACAACCACATATAGGAAGCAAAATCTCATGCCTCAAATGTGGGAGTATAAGACATGTGATATATTATATTTTCCTTTACCTGAGCTTTATTTCTATTTCGAGCCCCCATTGTGCTGGCTGGTGGAAACACAGTCTGATTCCACGCAGAGCCGTTGTATTGAGTGCAGGTATGGTTCAAAAGGATGTGGTACCCAACACGGTCAGTGTCCTCTGGCACCGGAGTGTGACTGTTGTCACTACACCCCTCACTCGCAGCTCCTGGCCCACCCCACAGCTGATTGTCAGCTCAATCCTGGGCTCTTCGGATCTCCCAGAAGATCTAGCTCTGATCTCCTGTCTTTCCAAGAATTCTGAAGCTAGGTGCCCCCAGCCCACTCAATCCAGCAGTCCCACACAACTATGTCTGTCCTATGGCTCTCTCAGTGTAAGCAAAATGATCCACAACTTGAAAATAAGATGAAAACATGGCTTAGTGCTCTTCAGAATTAATTGTGGAGCATCACAGAACAAGCCCTCTTACAAGGTCATCTGATGCACTCAGAATTTTTTCATTATCCTTTCCCTAAAGAGAAATATTTACTTACATTCCAGTTTAATTTTAATTAATTAATTTAGGCTAATCAATTTAATTAATAATCAATCGGTTGACTAATTGGTGTAATTTACCCCTAGTAAGAAAAAGTAAATAATCAGGAATTAGATTTTTCAGGTAGGGTTGCGCTTCAGAGGGCCACATATCACTGTAATACCTAAGTTTTTTTTCACCCACCAAGAACCAATTTTCATCTTCCAAAGGACAATACCACCTCTCAATTAAGAGTTCATCATCTGGGGGCGCCTGGGTGGCTCAGTGGGTTAAGCCGCTGCCTTCGGCTCAGGTCATGATCTCGGGGTCCTGGGATCGAGTCCCGCATCGGGCTCTCTACTCAGCGGGGAGCCTGCTTCCCTCTATCTCCCTCTCTGCCTGCCTCTCTGTCTGCTTGTGATCTCTCTCTGTCAAATAAATAAATAAAAATCTTTAAAAAAAAAAAAAAAGAGTTCATCATCTGAAGAAAAGCAGCTCTGACTCACTACTTACTATTAATGAAGGCCCTGACTCTTGTAGGAAATTGTTAAGTTGTATATTATCTCTGCCCAATAAACTGGCAAATTATTTCTATTCAAAATAACAGATAACCACAAAATTAAAGACTGTATTGCCCTATAAGAACACATTATTCAGTTACAGATCACTTACTTATACTTTCCTTGAACTAGTTTTACCATCCAACTGGTTCCCGAATTAAGGAGTAAAAATCTTTTTTTCCCCCCGCATACTCACTATATACTTATATTAGAGTCATGTTTTTAATTCAGTGAAAATTATATGCTGGCATTTACCATTTTAAGAAACCAGAAACTATCAACAAGGACGATAGCATAGGTCTTCTCTGTGTTCAGATCCCTCTGGTCCCCAATTGATCAGGACCCAACCAGGGTGGGGGCAGAACACAGGGCCTGTTTGGGGGGAGTCCCATGGGCCTTTAACCCTCATTATCTTTTCTCTGACATTCTCCATCTCTGTGGAAGGTTGGGGATAGAGATGGTAAGCAACTTTCACAAGAAAGAAAAATGTTTCTAAAAGACATTCAGAGCTTAGACTTCATGGCTCAAAAACCCAGATTTTAAAAAATCAGATCAAGCTTTTGAACCTCAAAAATGAAGAAATTAAATATTTCATTTTTTTCCTTCTGCTTGTACTAAACTGTACCCAAGATAAGATGCTGTGAGGTAAACTATGAAGAAGAAAAGACTGGAGGCTTAAAAGATATTGCCAAGGAGAAAACAACTCAGCAAATGTAACGATTTATAGTAGATAAATAAAATAAATATACTAATCTAATATTAACATAACAATAATAATAAGATAAATATATTTTCTCTTTATAGGTTAAATCAGGCTATACCCTATTTAACTTGGAAAGTCATTGTTGCTGACTTGCTGGAGGTCTATCACAGACCTTTTTTTTTTTTTAATATTTTATTCATTT
This sequence comes from Neogale vison, assembly GCF_020171115.1. Classification (NCBI taxonomy): domain Eukaryota; kingdom Metazoa; phylum Chordata; class Mammalia; order Carnivora; family Mustelidae; genus Neogale; species Neogale vison. Next base: position 75,976,409 of record NC_058099.1, on the reverse strand, counting down.
ATTTGAGAGAGAGAGAGTGAGCGGGGAGGGGCAGAGGAGAAGGCAGAAAGAAACTGCGGCAGACTCCCCGCTGAGTGGGGAGCCCTACACAGGCCTCTATCTCACTACCCGGACATCATGACTTGAGACGAAATCAAGAGTCAGACACTTGACTGACTGAGCCACTCAGGTGACCTGGTCACTCACAGATTTGTCAAGAGACTCCAGACAGGAGACTTGACAGAGTGGTGGATCTTGGGAGACCGAGGACAGTCACTATCTGGTGCAGTAGCTCAGAGCATCAGTTTCTTCGGTGACTCTTTCTTTTTTTCATCCATATTAGCCAAACAAGAACACCACTTCCAGTAATGCTTGATGAGCTCTCAAATCTTGCACGGTTGTCTCTGAGTGTATTCACCAAAAATGAGTGGGCAATATGGAAGACTTTGTCAAATTATTTTTACTCCTTCCTTTGCCAATCTGTCTAATTGCCATGAAATCTAATCACAGCATGTCTGCCTTTACTTCCTGCCTTTTCTCATTCACCACCTCCCTCCTCAGCCCATGGCCATCCTTTTCACAGTGACTTGTCCTCCTCAAATTATCTGGGTTTTTTTTAAACCTTGATGAGACTCCTATCCGATGTGTTACCTTTTCCAGTGTTTTATTTTTTTGAAAAAGATTTTATTTATTTATTTGACAGAGATGTCAAGTAGGCAGAGAGACAGAGGAGGAAGAAGGCTCCCTGCTGAGCAGAGTGCCCCATGAAGGGCTCGATTCCAGAACCGTGGGATCATGACCTGAGCTGAAGGCAGAGGCTTTAACCCACTGAGTCACCCAGGCGCCCCTTTTTCCAGTGTTTTAAATCCTGCCTTTAGCTGTGCAGACTTTTGTAGCCAGTGCAGAATATTTCAAGACTCAGTGGGTAGGTAAGGATGCTGGGGTGGAGGTGACAGAAGAACAGATTCTATTATCTACACAATAATATTGTCGACAGGCAGTCATAAGGACCAGGAAAGAGGATGAGTGATTCCAATCTCCCAAGAGATAGGCTGTTTGTCAAGTTGATATTCTTGGCCAGCACTTTCAACTCTCCCTTGGGAGTTCTGAGAGAAATCCAAGTTTTAGCAATTCTTCTTGCACTATGAAAGGAAAACATTAACAATATGGGGGAAGCAGTGAGCTCTTTCAGTATGTGTGGATTAATGAGTCCTTCTATTACTATGTCCAACCATCTCTATCTCCTCGTCACGAGGAGAAGGAAACCATGAAGAGACAAAAACACAAGTACGGGTAAGTATCAAAATTAAATGGAGAATACAGAAAGATAAATTCACAAGTTTAAAGGTGTTTTTAAAATAAAAGGAAGAGCTCCTGGGTGGCTCAGTCAATTAAGGGAATGACTCTTGATTTCAGCTCAGGTCATGATCTCAGGGTTGTGAGATCAAGCCCTGCAATGGGCTCCATGCTCACCGAGGATCCTCTCCTTTGGGCCCTTGCCCTGATCCTAGACTTTCTCTCTCCCTCTTTAAAAAATAAATAAAATAAATCTTTTTTTTTTAATAATAAAAAATAAAAGGAAGACTGGCTTCTGCTTCCAACCATGACAGAATTATAGGTATTAGATTTACCTTCATGAGCAAACAATATGGAGCAAGAGCTTGGACTTAGGCACCAGACAACTTGGAAGAGGCGAAATATATGAGGTAAATTTCACATTCTCCCTAGCTTTCAATTTGGTGGCACTTTCCAAATCATAGCACAGAGAAGTAAAGACCAAATAAAGAGCTGAAGTCTCATCATGCACAGAAAACAGACTTTCATGGCTGCTTAGGTAGTTGGGATTTGTGAGGCAGAGTAAAGCGAAAACTCTAAAGAATCTAGAAAAAAAAATCAGTGGAGCATATTTTTTAATCTTGGGACAGGGAAAGAAATTTTAGGATATACAATGTATTAATTATAAGGAAAAAATGATAAATTAAATGCATCAAAATTAAGATATTTTGCTTTTCAAAGGACACCATCAAGGAAATTATCAAACAACAGTCTGGAAGAAAAAAAAATATGTATATGTAAATATTTGTGTTTATGTGTGTATATATATGTATATTTGTGTGTACATTTATGTACATATCTGTGTATATACACATAATTGTATATGACAAATGTATATATACTTTATAAAAAACTTATAACTCAATAATAGAAAGGCAACCCAATTTTTTTGAGTGAGCAGAAGACTTAGACACTTCAAAAGGAAGATCTGCAAATAGTTAATAAATTCAGGAAAAAAATGTTCAACATCATAAGTCATCAGGTAAATGCCAAGGAAATCCATAATGAGATATTACTACATACCCACTAGAATCGGTAAAATTAAAAACATCACCACCAAAAAAGGCTATTGAGTAACTACAACTTTCATACATCTCTGTTGGGAATTCACCATTGTACAGCCACATTAGAAACATGTGAGTGACTCAGGGTAATAACCCATAATCTGACGTGGTTGTGAGCTACACAGGTGTATATACTTGTCAAAACTCATGAAGCAGTGTGCCTGAGATCTGTGTATTTCATTGTATGTAAATTATACCACTTTGATTTAAAAAAGGAATCGAGAAAAAAATCCTCAGGGAAAATAAACAAGAGAACAACTCATAATATGGGTATTGAGGTTGAGAAAGTGAATGACTTCAATGACAGAAGTTAAACCTTTTTTTTTTTTAAGATTTTATTGATTTATTGACAGAGAGAGAGATCACAAGTAGGCAGAGAGGCAGGCAGAGAGAGAGAAGCAGGCTCCCTACTGAGCAGAAAGCCGGATGCGGGGCTCCATCCCAGGACCCTGAGATCATGACCCAAGCCGAAAGCAGAGGCTTAACCCACTTAGCCACCCAGGTGCCCCAGAAAGTAAAACTTTATTTTGCAAATCAGAAGGTCTCATTTATTTGTTTTTAGCAAATTGACAAGACCAATCAACTGTCTGCTGACAATCAAAAAAATTTTTGATAATAGATCACTGTGTATTTTTTATCATAAAATCCAGAGGATTTCAAAAGATTTGATTGACACAAGATTTCTTCCACCCATATCTACTTATTTATGCTCTAAGATTTCTTAGCACTTCTATAAAAACGAAAAATAGGAACATACAAAGGGGAAGGGAAGAGAGAAGTCTAGGATAAGTGACCGGATAGCATGCAGCTGCAAGTTAACTTCTTTCTCTGTAAACCACAGACTACAAATTCTCTTCCCATTGGTTCATCTGCTCTTTCAGGCCTTTGAAGTCAGAAAGGCAGAAGCCAAGTCCCCAACAATGTGGTTGTCTATAGCTACCATTTTGCGGGCATACCCACAGCATCTTCTCTCTTCTCTAGTGGTGGCAAATTAATAGTTTTCATTGTCTGGCTAACATTGTTGCTAGAAAATGAGTCCAGTATGTTACAGAAAAAAAATGAACACAACTGAATTAAAAGAACAAAGCATAAAAACCTCATTTATCCTAGGGAATAGAAACATATTAAGCCCAGATTTTATTTATTTTTCCAAGTGGCATTTGAGAAACTGGTTGGCAGGCCAAATCCTAAGGCAGCAAAGATGCAAAGGGATTCTTGTCACTTACCACTTAAAATCCAACCACATGGCCAGTTCTTAACATCAGAGACATCATCGTAATACCACAATGTCTCTCAGTGGTCAAGAGATACCCATTTCCATTTTTTTTAATTCCTGTCATATTAAGAAATTTTTAAAAATCCCAAAATAGAAAAAAAAATTTTAAATAAATTCCGAAATAGTTTACAAAATATTAGAATATTTTTAATGTTAGTACTTGGCAAATTAACACTAATACTATGAACACTAAAAAAAAAATCACAATAAAATATAATTACGAAGGTCACACCATAATTTTCACATTTACGGAAAATACATTTCATAGTGCACTTCTGACGATGTGATCTGGTAAGATTTCAAGTAGTTCTGTGGCTTATGTGTTTGGAGTTAACATCGAAAGTATGTATATGAGACCTAACTGTGCACTTAGGACAGACTTAACATCTTTCACAAAATTAACTTAGTCTAGATCATAGTTCTAAAAGTAAAATGCAAAACTGTAAAATTTATTTCTAGAAGAAAAGATGGGGAAAATATATCTGACCTTGGATTTAGTGATGCATATTTATATGCAACACGGAAAGCACAGTCCATAAAAGGAAAAAGGAGTTTAGCAGAGTTTATTATTATTAAGTAGAGTTTATTAAAATCATGGTTTCCAGAATAAAAGGACAAGCCAGAGACTGTGATAAAATATTTGCAAACATATCTGATAAGAAGTTATACTCAGGGCGCCTGGGTGGCTCAGTGGGTTAAGCCGCTGCTTTCGGCTCAGGTCATGATCTCAGGGTCCTGGGATCGAGTCCCGCATCGGGCTCTCTGCTCAGTGGGGAGCCTGCTTCCTCCTCTCTCTCTCTCTGCCTGTCTCTCTGCCCACTTGTGATCTCTCTCTGTCAAATAAATAAATAAAATCTTAAAAAAAAAAAAAAGAAGTCATACCCAAAATAATCAAAGAACTTTGCAAACTTGATGATAAGAGAACAAACAATGCAACTAAAGTGGGCAAAAGATCTAAACAGACAGTTCATCAAAGAAGACATACAGGTGGCAATAAAGCATATGAAGAGATGCCCGACATCATTTGTAATTTGAGAATTGCCACCTAAAACCACAATGAGATACTACTACACACATATTAAAATGGCTAAAATCTAAAAAACTTACAATATCAATTGCTGACCAGGGTGCACAGCAACAGGAACCCTCATTCACTGCGTCTGGGAATGCAAAATGGTACAGCTTCTTTGGAAGACACCTTGGCAGTTTCTTTCAAAGATAAAGGTAATTTAACCATAAAATTCAGCAATCCCACTGCTAGGTATTCACTCATCTGACTTGAAAGCTCAGGTCCACATGAAAGCCAGCATGTGAATGGTTATAGCAGCATTATTCATACTTTCCAAAAATTGGAGACAACCAAGATGTCTTGCAGCAGGGAATGAAAAACTTTTACATCCATACAACGGACTACTGTTCAGAAATCAAAAGCAATAAGCTATTGAGCCATGCAAAGACCTAGATGAATCTTAAATGCACGTTGCTAAGTGAAAAAAGACGGTCTGAAAATGCTACATATTATCTGATTCCATTGTTAGGTCATTTTGGAAAAGATAAAACTGGTGAGCCAGTAACCAGATCAGCGACTGCCAGGTTTCCAAGGGCGGGGTGGGCAGTGGACGAAGGTCATTGAATTGGTAAAATACAGAGGATATTCTAGGGTAGGGAAACTCTTCCATATGCTACTACAGTGAAAGATACACGACCCTATGCAATTGTTAAAACCCATAGAACTTTACAGTATCAAGAACCTTAAAATACAAACATGTAAAAAAAATCATTTAGGTGGTCAGAGGATATGAGAATGGAATACAGAATGTGACAAAATAACTGAATTAAAATGCATGAAACAACTTCACTCAAAAGGGTGGGGGAGGAAAGGTGCTGACCTAAGTCACTTTGGAAATGAGTGGTGTCTGAAAGCCTAAAGGCAAGAGGAATGGCCCATCAGTACAGCCCTCTGGTACAGTTGTCTCCCATGGTGGGGGGGGCGGTGAGTTAAGGATCCTGAGAGCACCACACGTGTGTACTGGAATTGAGCAATTAAGCAAATGATTGGCAGATGGTGGGAGCCAGGTTTCTCCCTGTTGGAGTGGGAAGTTACAGACAAACAAGATTAGATTGATCCACGTGGCAACCTACCAAAGTTGGAGACATAAGTATGAACTCATGTTTGGTTTAATACAGAAACAAATGTTCACATACGGGAACACTTGTGGATGAGTGTATATACACACATTCTGAGAGGCCTCAGAAGCAACAACAAGCACACAGTAGCGGTCTGCACCCCCCCTTACCCTGCCCCCCACCCCTCCCCCTATTCTAGCCACAGAGTCCTCAAGATTCACAACAGACTAAGGACCCACTTCTCTCACCTCTAAGTACTCTGTGCACCTCATTTTCTCCCTTCCCAGGTCCTAAGAGGACCAGCTGAGAGTTTGGGTTTTGGTATTTTTTTTCCTACCCACAGCACATTAAGGTCTCCACCAGCTGGAAACTATGTCTTATTGGTTCACATCATCTCTGTACACAGTTGCTATGCTAAATTCATGGATGGACGTGTTGCATTCAGTTACTAATTCTTATGGACCTTCCAAGTTTCTCCCATCTCAATATGAGCAATAAGTAAAGTCTCTCCTCTCCAGACCACGTGGGTTTGCTTTTCTTCTTATGAATTTGTGAAAATCAAAAGAAATAATGCCAACAAACTGCCACTTAAAATAAAAATTACCTTTAACCATAAATATAGTTGCTCCAATGCGAATCCTATGTATTGGCAAAGCTGGGTCCCACTTTAGTGGCTTTGGCAAGTTTGGTGTCCCTCCAAGCTCCTGCTGCTTCTTGATTCAGTTGTATGGTCACTGAAAGCCCAGGACCCACCCCACAGAGCATGGTCAAAAGAGGATCCCAGAATGCGGTACTGAAATGGGAAGGGGAGTTCAGAGACTGGCCCTTGACTCTGACGACTGCAACCATTTCTTCTGATGAAGCAGTTTCCATGGTTTCAGGAGAACCAGAAACTGCCATTCCAAAGACACCTGGACTCTGATTTATTAATCTGCGTGGGTCCGTGACGATTTGTTCCCCTGATTCTTAGAAATCAAGAGGGGAATGGAAGTTAGAAAGTTAACCTTCATTAACCCCAAACATAGATGAATCCAGATGAATAATACTGCTCTGCTCTTATTCTTTTGCCAAAACACCACCCCTACAACTCTGGGCTGGAAATACCAGCCATATTCCTGTATGGAGCAGTTGGCAGATTCTCATCCGAGGCTATAAGTGCGAAGTGTAGGTATGTGTGTACCAAGCATTTGAAACCACCCTCCGAGACAACACGAACATAGGTGGGACCCAACATATCTGTTCAACTCACAAATCGATAAATAAATTAGTCTTACTGACTAATAGCTTTACCAAGGGGAACCTGGCCAGACAGGTGTGAAGAATGCATTTTAGGGCAGAATGAGAAATAACACTGAGAGAAAAAATGCTCTATTAAGTGACTTTAGAGTGGCTTGATGTTAAGTAGATGTAGTGAATTTTGGCAGGAAAATTATAAAATACATTCTGTTCTTCCAGAAGAGTTAGTGCAGTTTTAGAGCACAAAAGTGGCCCAGAAATACAGAATGAGTTAGCTATTGGGAGACGTATACGAACACATCAAACTTGGAACAGTGAAATGAAATTTTCATAGACTCTGATACATGAAGAGCCAAAAGGACTCCAAGAAAATAAATCCCTTCTTTTATGGATCAGAGGTAATCATGCTTGCCTTACAGAAACTCCACCCATAATATATGTGTTTGTTCTGGATTGGGGTCTTGGCAACAGTATTTTTCATAAGTGGCCCAGGTCATTTGTATTTGCATTCCGGGTGAAGATGTCATCATATGGAAGTCGCAGAGACGAAGGGGAGTAGAGCACAGCCCAGTGAGAGAGACCACAGCCAGATCCTCTCCTGGCCCGTTTTATTTTTGGTCTTTTACTTACAGGTTAGTAGCTTGGGTTTATGCTGTCACCATGCAGACATTTGATTACTGGGCTGCTATTTGTACTCGTGCCTGGTACCCCACAAATAACAGGGGTGGCCTGGAACCTCAGCCACATTCTATAGGAAACTGCATACCTCCTTGCTCCTCACAAGGTCCTATTGCCCTGAAAGCATTTTCAGATGCAGAGAGAGAGGGATCTGGGGTTGGATTTGGAGAGAAAATGACAGGTGATTTGAACCCAGTTCTGGCCTTCCCCATCCTCACTCAAGGCCTTTCTGAGAGTATTTGCTTCAGGCCTGTTGGAATGACAAGTTTCTGGAAAGCCCCCAGCATCATCAAGTACTTGCAGAAAGGAAAACTGAGGTTCATGGAGAGGAAGGATCTTGGTCAACCCAGGAACAACAGACAGCATGGGCCAACGCATGCGCCCTTGCCCCCTGGCTATTCTTCTTTGGAATGAGCTCGGGACTCAGGCTCCCCAAAAAGCCCTCTCCATCTCCCCAGTCAGGCTGGGGTGCGCCATTTTCCCCAGCCTTAGTGTTTTGGTCTGTGAGTGGGCGTGGTCCCACCACCTTCCCAAGGTGCTCAAAGATGAAGTGTTCATAGGTTGATTTTTATAGCCCTAACCAAGAACCTCTCTATGCAGAGGGAGACAAACAGCCTTACAATGGCCCAGTGTGCACAGAGCTTATGGATACATGGCCATAGAGTCCATGTGTTCTGAACATGCCACGTGATCAGTTCCGTCCTAACTGGAGCCCTAAAACCACATATCTGATGTGTAAGGGCCCTGGCCCACAGGCAGGCTGAATTTGGGGACAGAGATGTCCCCTTTTACATGGCTTCACTACACTCTCACCTTGCTATCCTTTCCCACCATCAAGAGCCTTAAGCCCCGCACCACACTTCAAGGTGGGTATTCAGTGCAGGGTTCCAAGCATGCGTTCCTCCCTAGCTACTGATGGTTCTACTCCGGACACAGCAGAAGCATGAGAGCAAATGGCACAAGGCTTGGGGAAGCCAGGCAGAAACCCTCTCCACTCCCCAGGAGCCCCTCACCCACAGCTTCTCAACACCCCCAGCCAAAAGAGCTTGAGTATTTATCTAACCGCATGTCAGACTGTCACTGAATGACAGTATGCTTTCGGACTCTGGATATTTAAACATGTTTACTTCATTTGGACTTTAAAAACAAATTTCTCTTTCTGAAAATAATTCATAGATTTAATCTGAAAAATATTCCACTTTCAAAAGCGCTCTTGAGCACCCTTTAATTTTTTTAAGTTCAAGTTTCACAGAGTGAAAAGGAAAACCATCTGATGGAAACAAAAATCCATTGAAGAAAATAAAACATATCTCCCTCAAATGAAAACAGACGGCAATTTAAACCATATTTCACAGATAATAGATACCATAAATCCTTGTCTGACCCATTAACAAATAACTTTTCAAATTACCAAACGGCTGATTTTTATACATAAAACCTTCCAATTCCTATTTTATTCTTATAATTCACATAGATTGATCAAGATGGACTGCCTGATAGTGCCAGTGGGATTTCCCTTAATTTCGTGTGCTTTCTTCTCTCGTACTGCCATTGAGAAAAGTTGGGAAACACTCTACAGCTGGGGAGCAAACATTCAGAGAAACTCTTCTCCCTCTGTTTCCCCCATGACATGTTCCCTTTGTCCTGCCTCAGTCAATGAAGGAGAAGCTCTCTTCCGATGATCTTCCTTGAGGTTACAGGGCCTACATTTTGTGAAGTCTGCCTTCAAAAGCAGTTACACTAAGTGAGAGAAAGACAAACACCGGACGACTTCACTTAGCAAACAAAACAAAACAGAAGAGAATCAGACTGGGGGATTCAGAGAGCGCACAGCACACCGGTAGCTGCCACTGGGGAGGTGGGTGGGGCAAAGGGAGAAAGAGGTGATGGGGATGAAGAGGTACCAGCTTCCACTTACAAAATAAACAAGTCACAGAGATGTAACGTACAGCGTAGTGAGTACAGTCAATGATACAATATGTCTGTGTAGTGACAGATGCCAACGAGGCCTAGCATGGTCATCATTTCTTAAGGTATAAAAATACCAGATCACTATGTTGCACACCTGAAGTTAATATAATATTGTAATTTAATATAATATTGTAATTTTGTATAATATGTAATATTGTAATTTAATGTAATATTGTAATTTTGTGTAATATGTAATTTGTAATTTAATATAATATTGCATATTGTAATATTGTACTTGTAGAGTATTGTAATTTAAATGATAAATGATAAATCAATTAAAATTGTTTTTTAAGCGATTCACAGCTGAAGTCCAGTTTATGTCTGCTGAGCGCTAGACTGCGGCACAACCATTTAATGAGCAAAATGGATCTCGACACGGTTTACCCACCCCTGTTGATTTATGGCGGTCATAACAATGATGGAAAAGCTCAGATTTCCCAGGCCAACTGATCTACAAACCAAGTCCCAAACGTGGTCATCTCTGGCGTCCTCTCTCACCCTTATAATGCACTTGCTGCATCTCACCAACCACTGGCTTAAGAGAAAAATCTACTGGATCGACACAACCCTTTCTCTTAGGGACGGAGCCAGCATTATGCAGACTTAATTAGGATGGAGGAACCAGAAGGAAAGCTAAGCCAGTCAGGCTACAGCCGTTGAGTTCCTGAATCACAAAATCTTTCTTAGGTATTTAAGCACTTCGTTTCCAGGGAAGGACTTCAAGGCAAAATGGGCTGTATATTTCCGTTGAGTTAGGCACTCTGCGGTGAGCTTGATCCCTAGTGTGACAGGCTAAGGGTCACTCACAGGGAGTAATGAGATGGATTCAAATACACATCCGACCACAAAGTTCCCCCAGACCTCAAGGGCCAGTTTTCTCCCCTTTGTGGCATGTTGGCTTTTGAGTGATTATTATAAAGTGTCTATTTTAAACTGTAAATAAGTGATAATGCCAAACAGCTGCAGGGCACAGCCTAGAGAAATGATTGATGGGGCAGCTGTCCGCTCTGCTTTCTATCACTGTACTGGTCTGAAATCCAATGTGCCTGTTTAAATGAGGCACATTAGCAGTTTTATAGTGACTAATAGGATTGCCACCTAGTAATTCAGAACCCGGGGCATGTCTCTATGGGGGAGAGATCAGATTTCACTAGGGCCAAATTTATTAGGAAGGTGGGGACAGCCAGGGCATGCCTTTCCAAAACAGAGCTCCTGTATCTGATACTTAGAAATGCAGCACTAAAGAATATCAGCTCCACCCCCATTCAAACCTGATAGATAGACAGCATAGATAGCATACATGATGTCCTCTGAGAAAATGCCAGATTGACAGACCAAGATCTGTCTTTACACTATTTTTTTTTTTTAAGATTTTGCTTATTTATTTGACAGAGAGAGACACAGCAAAGGAGGGAACACAAGCAGGGGGAGAGGAAGAGGCAGGTTTCCCATGGAGCAGGGAGCCTGATGTGGGGCCTGATCTCAGGATCCTGGGATCATGACCTGAGCAGAAGGCAGATGCTTAACAACTGAGCCACCCAGGCACCTGTCTTTATACTATGGAAAAGCACAGAAAAAGAACTGTAGGCGTGGCAGGGTGCTAGATGGTGCCGAACCTTATTTTCCTTGGAGGGGGATAGGTTGCTGGGAGTTTGATTCTAGGGGAGAATTTAGTGAGTCACCTTTAATAAGATTAATTTTTTGTTTGGGAAAGTCACTGAAATGGAACCTTTTAATTATATGGACGCAATGCAAATTTCAGCCACTATCCTAAAAGAAGTGTGTCATTGAATTTGTTTGTTTCTGGTGGAAGTTTGAGACTCTTAATAGGCAAATGAGGTGTTGCAGCATCTCTTTCTGTACCCTTGGAATATGATGAAAAGGGGTGGAAGTTTTTGCATCAGAGCCATGAAATCTCAGAGCCAAAATTATCTTGGAGACTTGTTCCAGACTCGACCTATATATTGTTGGAAGACCCTTTGACCAGCGTCCCTGGTAAAGATGTACCATTGTCCCATCCTGGTTAAAGCAAATTATTTTTGGTGTTTTCTGGTTGTTGAGATAGAGCAACGGTTGAAAGCTAAGCCTAGGGGCTGGCTCTCTGTATTTGTCAATAAGGTTTTACTGGAACACGGCTCTCTCTATCCACTTGTGTATCATCTGTAGTTGCTTTCACACTAGAGGGTCAGAGTCAAGCAATTGCAATAGAGATCATATGGCTCCACACCCCTAAAATATTTACTATATGGTCTTTAAAAAAGAAAAAAGCTTGCCTACCCCTAGAGAAAAAGGAGTTCACTGTGTTAAGAGTTGCCTACCTATAATTAGAAGATGTATTGATTGTCTTCAGAGAGCACATTAGGAGCAGGAGCTGCAGAGAGAGTCTTCCTCATCAAGCAAACCAGGCTCAGCATAAGCCAAACCAGTGAGTTACACGGGTACGCCATCCTTTTCCCATCCCTGCATCTGTCAGGTTTTGGTGGGGACCTTGAACTCTGGGATTTCCCCCAACAGTGAGGCACTGCTCTCGGTTTGCTGTTTTCACAGGGAGAGAAAGTTCTACGGACTTCCATTTGGTTCTTCCTACCACATGAACCACTACTCCAGGACCAAAGGCCAATATATGTATTCTGCGAAGGGATGTGTATATTACAGACAAACGCTTGTAACTGGGGACCTAATCACAAAATGTGTTTAAGGTCTCCATGAGCCTATAGAAGGGGAAGAACTAGGGTAGATACTCTACGTATTTTCCAACTCCTGCAAGCCCTATTCTGACAATGGCTTTCTAGGTCTCCAGTAATAATGCTGACTTTATTTATCCGATGTCCAATAACCCCCAAAATATTTGGCTATTTTCCTTTCCACAATCCATTTATCATGATGAATGTCTTCTGGTTCCTTCAAGGAAATCTAAGAGGAAGAATCACAATACAAACTTGTAACAGGTCCTTAGCCTGGAGGGTACCTAACCTCTCTGTGTTGGGGTACATATAGACAGACTGCAGCCTGGAAATTGGATGGGGGTCTTGGATTAATCGTGTTTTTTATTTTCTGTATCTTACAATGTTTTGAGATCTTAAATATCATGCTGTCAGGGACAGACTGCCCTTCTGGGGCTAGCTAATTGTTAGAAATAGCACAGGGCTCAGCAGGAAGCACATCTTTCATATGCAAACAACCAATCTGGAGTCTACTTGTCCCCCTTCCCTCCTTAACTAAATCTGTCACATCAAACCCATATTTCTCCTGCCCTAAATCACTCCAGGGCCAGTTGCCAGACAACTACAGGCTACCCGTATAGCCCAGAGTTCACCGACATTATTCAAACTAGCCAATCCTAAACCATTTACCCTGCCCTCGACCAAAAATCTCATGCTTTCCCTGTGGCCCTGGGTAGCATGTCCCCTTCTCTCAGGAAATATGTCATAAAATTCTTTCAAATAGCATTGGTTTCTCTGTGTCATTACTCAGATTTATAAATTAAGACCCAGGCACAAAACAAAACCATGTTTCTATTCTGGTAGTTCAAATCAGGCCTCTATTAACCAGCTTTATAGCTTTATCAGTCTTACAAATCAAATATGTTGACGGGCTGCCCATCCATTTCTGTTTTACTGCCCTGTGATGAACTGACCATCGTCGAAGAGTCCCGTGGATCGGATTATTCTGGTTCAGATCCCAGCTTTGTTGTCTAGTGTTGGATCTATATAACCACCCTCCGATTCCCACATTCAAAATAGAAAACACATTTACACTTTCACATCCTACGCTAAATCCTCAGCCTATGGAGAAGATACCATAGGCTTTTACGGAAGTGTCGATGCTTCATTTCCAATATATTATCAATGGGATAGAGTTAAAATGTCCAGATTAAATGTGATATATCCCCTCCACATCCTCATCTTCAAAGAGTTGGGATTTCTACTTCTATATAATATCAAGGGAATCCTGGCATGTCAACTTCATTTAGGATGGCCACCACTGAATACAGATTCCAGACACTAACACAAGCAAACAACTGGAACCACTCTCTATCATTTGAGTTAGCCCATGAAATCCAGAACATTTGCTAAGAATACCTGTTTTAACAGGTTCACTTTTCTTTAGTACTCTCTTCTTTCTTCCTTTATCTAGCTACCTGAGAATGCACTCCTATCCCAATTCTCAGACTCCGGAAAGAGAGCTATCACTTGGCAGTCTTTTGGTGCTCTTCCCAGCCATTACTTGATTCACAATGGTCTGGTAACGGTTTTTGCAACACTGCGTCATTAGCTACAGTGGTGTGGGCCCTGATACTTAGTTGGATTTTCACAATCTTCAGCCCCAACTAGGGCATCTAAGAAAATTCCAGACTCCTCTATTGCCTTGAAAGTCATGTGCTTGCAACCACTGCTAACACCAATTTAGCTATCATTGAGGGTTCTCATATGAAAGCAAAGTATCAATCCTGAGTCACACAGGTCCAAAAGAAAACTGTTCAAAGATATTGCACATCTCGTCGAATTTTTAAGAAGGCTGGAGAACAAGGCTGAAGAAAACTGGAGAACAAGTGGGATCTACCTTTCCCTAGGCTTGGAAAGTGAAGGAATTCCCAAAAACGGAGGAAGGGAGTTCAAATCCTGGGTTGCCTCAAAAGCATGACCCCTGCCCACTCTGCACATTTTGTGCACCGTCCAGCATAGTAATATATATGTAATGGTTGCCTAATAAATGCTCAGAGAGGAAGTCTACACATTCCCATTGAAGACTGGGAGAATACACTCGATTTTTTTCTTTCCCTGATTTTGGACAGCCACACACACTCTTTTCCTTTGGGCAGCTTGGGCTGCCATCATTTGTTCCTGAAACCAAATCTTGATTTGTTTTGTTTTTTGTTGTTGTTGTTATATTTTTTATCTAAATTCAATTTAACTTACATACAGTGTATTATTAGAGTCATCAGTTGCACAGAAACTCCCTGCTCATTACTTCTAGTGACCTCCTTGATTTGTTTTTAGTGTGATTTTTTTTAACTCACAGAATGTTACAAGGGGCTTGAGAGATAACAAGATCCCTCTTCCATTCAGCATGATCTTCTAAGGTATCCCTGATACATGATTAAATGGTGTCAGTCAGAGAAGCTAATTTAACAAAAGCTTTAACTATGTCTTAAAGCAAACCCAATCTACCTCCCAGATAGCTCTAATTTTCACTTGGTTCTTTCTTATACCAAGTTGAAATTTAATTTGCCATAAATTCCACCTGTATGCTAATTACACTCTTTAAAGTAACACAGAACATTGGGGCGCCTGGGTGGCTTAGTGGGTTGGGCCGCTGCCTTCGGCTCAGGTCGTGATCTCAGGGTCATGGGATCGAGTCCCGCATCGGGCTCTCTGCTCAGCAGGGAGCCTGCTTCCCTCTCTCTCTCTCTCTCTGCCTGCCTCTCCATCTACTTGTGATTTCTCTCTGTCAAATAAATAAATAAAATCTTCTAAAAAAAAAATAAATAAAGTAACACAGAACAATTTCACTTCCTCTTTTCCAAATCATGACTTCCGGTATACCCCGGCAGCTTTGATTTCCCCTCCCCTTCACCAGGCTTAACATCTCTACTTCCCTCCCACCCCTTTCCCCTTTCCAAGTGTCCATCTTTGCTGGCCATCCTGTGTGAAATCCTACCAGTTTATCAATACCTCATTAGCTGGTTTGGATACATGTTGGTGAATAAACTTAAAAACTGTTTTTAACATATTCATCACACATTTTCTAGAAGACTTCAGTCAATCCTAAATTCTTTCTACACTAAAAGCACTGGCTTTTGTGTGTTATGTTTTAAGATGAAACCAGAAACTTAACATTCCTGGACATTCCTTTGCCTCTTTAGGTGCTTTCTGTTTGTTTATTTTGTGTCTTACCATATGCTCTGGGAATGGTGGCTTCTTGCAGAAATCAAATCCCTGATTTCTCTTCCTAAGGTAATCTCATAGCTTGAGAGCTGAATGAGAGGGCTCCTAGGAAACATTTGTAGTGGCTCCTTAGTCCACATCTGCAATGTGCAAGGCATTTAACACACCAAGGGAGGTGGAGGGAGAGAGAAAAAAAATACAGAGAATGTGTGAATGGAAAGCAGGAGAGACAAGAACTGTCTGTTTTTGTCTTGTGGTGGGGATGCTTTTTGTTTGTTTTTAGTGACTCTTGGTTTGCAAAGTTAAGCAACCTCCAGAAACACAATGAAATTAACAACTGTTAATTTCCTGAAGTGGGGGAAGAAGTACCAGTAGCAACTGGAAGGAAGATAGACTTGGTAATTAGAGCAAAGTTTATGAATCCATTTAGAAAAAATTTAACTCCTCTGAAGAAAAATACATCAGAAATGAACAAATCTCTTCAAGGGATCCAGAAGTGAATTCCCAACCCAATAGGACATTGAACATTTTATCTCCACAGCTGGTTTAGTTTCCAGGTAAGGAGTCAATTATGTTTTATTTGCGATCATTAATGTTGTTAAAAACTTGTTTACAATGACTCAAAGTCCGCCCCTAAAATCTCTTGTGTAAAAATATAAAACTTTACTTCTGCTTCTGAAATATATAGCAAACACACAGTATTTAACATGAGCCAGATCTTGTTCTAAATATATACACATATACAATATTTATATGTGTACATGTAAACATATTTTATATAATATATATGTACATACATATATAGTTTAAATAAATATAAACCCATTTAACCTGAGGCGCAGAGAAGTAAAGTAACTCACCCAAAGTCACACAGCTAATTATTGGTGGAGATGGAATGTGAACCCTAGTTGGCTGACACCAGAATCCATGTCCTTAACCATTTCACTGCCGTGTCTCTCAGGACAACAAGTAGTACAAACCTGAACATATTTTACTCAGTTGTGAAGAAGAAATGGTGCACTGACCAACTTTTTCAGTCCCAGAGAAAACTGCCTTGAAATGAGCCCTACTTACCCTTCTTAAAAAAAAAAAAAAAAAAAAAAAAAAAAAAACCAAAACCAAAAACAAGAATAAATAAGATGGGAATTTTTACAGCACTGCATGAATTGTGTGTGTCATTTTCCTTTGCCACACGGAATATTGAGGAGAGCAAAGCAAAGCTGTTTTTCCATGGCATGAAGGCTCTCTTGGGTCTGGGAACACATCTTTATAGTCTTCGGGTTGCTAGTTAATGACGTCCAATTTTTCAGACTTGAGACATATGTCACTCCAGAGCATCTCACTTAGCCATAAAAATTGATAGCACTGGGTTCATGTTGTAAGTTAAAGAATAATTTATCAACCCATAGAACTAATTTAAGGTGTCCTTCAGAGATAGAGCCGCACAGATGTGCCCTGATGTGTCCCAATAGCCAGACCAAAAGGGCGACATACCGCCACCGTAAAATATATATTTATTTTCCTGCCTCCAGTGCAATATACATCTCAGTTCCAATGTGATAGCCCAAAAGGCAAGATGCTCTGCTTGCCGTCATAAATACCATTGCAGACCCGGAAAAAGAGCACAGGAGTCAAATTCGATCAGGAAAAGAATGGATGAAATAGTGAGCTTTTGAAGGGTTACTTATGAGATACTTTTCTTTGTCCACAAGAATTAGTTTCCAATAAGACTCAGAGAAAGACCACAGTTTCAAGTTTAAACCAACAGCACATCTTGGTTGGAACTCAGAAGGCAGAGTAGGAGACACGGATCCCCATTGCGCACCGCACCCATTTCAGTGGGTTTCACTAACTCATTCACGTGCTGGCTGCCGACTCAGGAAACCAGGCCACACCTGTGCCTGGTCTCTCACCTCCTTGTTCTCTTAAGGTCACACTGCTCATCCCTGCTGTATCCCCAAGTTCGCTTTTGTATGGTATGAGAAACTAACAGTATCTCTTCGCAGGCTTAGGATTTTGGAAGCGATTGACAGTTGTCCTTAACCTTTACTTTCCCCACTGCACTTTGATACAGTTTCTTGGCATAAGATTGATTTTAAGTAATTTTGAGAGCTCTTTTCCAGAGATCCCTGCTCCAAAACCTGATGAATTTGTACATAATAATGCCATTAGATTTTTACAAATTGCTATTTCAAACTTCTGGTTAATGCTATTGACTGAACATATTTATTCTATCAATACATACTTTTCAGTAAAGACCAGAAGAGCTGACAATCTTAAACATATTCATCTACAGTGTTTTCCCATTAAAGTATTAGAAATGGTTGGCATCACGTGATAATCCAATTCAAAAGAAGCCACATTCCTACAGATGTTGTAGGTAGATCAAAAAGAAGAAAATGTAAGTCATTGCCTAAAATCTTCCATTAAATTTTTGGCATTAGAGGAGAAACTTAATTAACTTTTGCCTTCAAGAAGTTTAATTTTTGTCAGCCCCTGGTGAGCTCAGAAGTGCTTGGGGAAAAGACTGATAGAGTATTTCCAGAATAAATAAAAGAAGAAGTCTTTCTTGCAAATTCTCAACAGAATTAACTGACTATAAAATAAGGGGTGGAGACACTGCAAGGAGAGGAAATACCAGCGTGGACGCAGATGGTTCACCTTGCCAAACTACAAAAACTTTTACTGGTGGCTTATGAAGCAAGATATTGTGCTAATCAGTTACCTCTAGGTGATGAACAAAAAGAAATGATCGGCCACTCATCCCTTTGAAGCCAGAAGAGGGAAAAGCTTAGAGGGTGCTTTTCCAGACTTTCCTCACGTCCCAGCGTGGCTGGAGGACCAGTGGACTGGCTTGACATCCAGACACGGCCACTGACCCCCGGTGAGACCACGGTGCACACCAAGGGGAAGGTTATTCATCAGTAACAAAAGCACAAGCCTTCTTCATTGCAGGGTGGCTTTGAATATTAAATAGACAAAATCTGTAGAATACTTACCAGGCAGTTCTGATTTCTGGTTCTGCCTGCAAGAAGTGTGGAAGTAGCCATGCCATCCTAACAAGTGAGCAAACTAAAAACTCAACAAGGCGGGGCATCTGGGTGGCTCAGTCGGTTAAACGCCTGCCTTCAGCTCAGATCATGATCTCGAGGTAGAAAGTCTGCTTCTCCCTCTTCCTCTACCTTGGGCTCTCTCATGCTCTCTTACTCGCTCATATTCACTTTGTCTCAAATAAATAAAATCTTTGAAAAAAAATCAACAACTCCTCTTAGATCTGTAAGGAGGGAGACAAACCATAAGTGACTCTTAATCTCACGAAACAAACTGTGGGTTGCTGGGGGGAGGGGGGTTGGGAGAAGGGGGGTAGGGTTATGGACATTGGGGAGGGTATGTGCTTTTGGGTAAATTGGAAGGGGAGATGAACCATGAGAGACTATGGACTCTGAAAAACAATCTGAGGGGTTTGAAGTGGCGGGGGGGGTGGGAGGTTGGGGTACCAGGTGGTGGGTATTATAGAGGGCACAGCTTGCATGGAGCACTGGGTGTGGTGAAAAAATAATGAATACTGTTTTTCTGAAAATAAATAAATTGGAAAAAAAAATTAAAAAAAAAAATAAAGTAAGTCAAGCAGAGAAAGACAAAAAAAAAAAAAAAAGAAAAAGAAAAAGAAATAAGATCACAGGGCCACCAGCTGTCCCCCCAAACTAGAGAGACCGACAGGAGACTACAGAGACTCACAGCTTACTAGAGCAGAAACTCATGGCGACGGCTCTGGGGAACCAGTGATGGGCAGGAAAACCAGAGTGTGAGGGATGAGTTGTTGGAGGCTCAGTGTGGACAAGTGGAGAGACAGAAGCTCCAGGGGGACCCAGTCACTTCTGTGAGTGTTACTAGCTGGAGATCTATGAGGTTTTTATGGTAAGTATCAGAGAAGAACTCTCTCATGCTTCTCACCGGGGGAGAGGTAAAGGAACCATATTCAAATATGCCAGATTCCTCTGTTCTTCTTGACAAGGTCCGCCTGCAAGAGAAGTTGTTTAACCAGAGATTAATCTGCTGGAGTCTTGTGAGAGCCTAACTGACCTGGGGTGAGAGAAACATGCAACTCCAGCCCCCCTAATCCATCCCGTTCCACCCAAAGGGTGGAAAAAACTGAGAGGCACGTAGAAGTTCAAAGTCCAGAGATAGAAGCTCACTAAAGATTGAGACTTAATCAGAGATGTATAGAATGCTTCCCCTCCCCCCATGCCTAACTACCACATCAGTAAAAGCCTATTTATGACAGTTTCTTTTATGCAGTACATTGTGTCTGGCTCTCAAGAAAAAATTCTGAGGCATATCAAAAGACAACTTGAAGAGAAAACAAGCACTGGAAGCAGACATGGCAGGGATGCTGGAATTATCTGACCAAATTAAAGCAACTATGATTAATATGCTAAGGACTCTAATAGATAAAGTAGACGGCATGCAAGAACAGATGGGCAATGGAAGCACAGAGATGGAAATACTAAGAAAGAGCCAAAATGAAATCCTTGAGATTAAAACACTATAATAAAAATGGGGAACTCTTTGATGGACTTAGCAGTAGACTAAACACGGCTGAGGAAAGAATCTTTGAACTTTAGGCTATAACAATAAAATCCCCCAAAACCAAAAAATGAAAATAATAAAACCTGGAGCACAGGTCGGGTATGTGTGTTGGGGGGGGGGGGGGGGCGCATGCGCATGCATTGAGAAAAGAATATCCAAAAATGTGGGACAACAAGTCATGCAAAATACATGTAATGGAAATACCAGAAAGAAAGAAAAGAATTAAAGAAATACTTGAGGCAATAATGACAGACAATTTTCACAAAATTGATGTCAGATATCAAACCACAGATCCAGGAAGCTTAAAGAACACCAAGTGTGATAAATGCACAAAACAAAACAAAACAAACACTATACCTAGGTATACCATATTCAAACTACAGAAAAACAAATGCAAAGAAAAAATTCTGAAAGAAACCAAAGCAAACACACACACACACACACATTAGATACAGAGGAACAAAGATAAGAATTGCATTGGACTTCTCCTCAGAAACAATGCAAGAAGAGAGTAGAGTCTAGTATTTAAAGTATTGAGAGAGGGAAAAAAACACCAACCTCAAATTCTGTAGCCTGTGAAATTATTCTTCAAAAGTGAAGGAGAAATAAAGACCTCAGACAAAAAAACACTTAGGGAATTGTAGTCCGTTGTCCTGCATTTCAAGAAATGTTTAAAAAGGGACGCCTGGGTATCTCAGTTAAGCATCCAACTCTTGATTTTGGCCAGGTCAGGATCTTAGGGTCATGATCCCAGAGTCATTGGATGTAGAGCCTGCTTAAGATTCTCTCTCCCTCCCCTCTGCCTCTTGTGCTCTACTCATTCTTTAAAAAAAAAAAAAAAAGTTAAAAGAGGTTCTTTTTCTTTTAATTAAATATTTTATTTATTTGTCAGAGAGAGAATTCACAAGCAGGCAGAGTGGCAGGCAGAGGTGGAGAGAGAAGCAGGCACCCCACTGAGTAAGGACCACCCCCCACCATGCGGGACTCAATCCTAGAACCCTGACATCATGACCTGAGGCCAAGGTAGCCACTTAACTGACTGAGCCATCCAGGCATCCCTAAAAGAGGTTCTTTTGAGAAAAGAGAACTAATATACATCAGAAATTCAAGTCTACCCAAAGAAAGGAAGAGGATTGAAGAACAAATAAGTGAAGGTAAAATAAAAAACTTTTATTTTTCTTCCTTTTAATTGATCTGATAACAGCTTGTTCAAAATAATAATAGCAACAATGTATTCAACTGTGAATGCTTATATCATAACACTGGTGGTACAATATTATTTGAGTGGACACAGATTAGTGGTACATGTATACTATTATGGGGAATATATTTTAGGAAAACCACTAAAAAGATTTTTTTAAGTATACTCAACATGCTAAGAAAGGGAAGAAAATGGAATCACAACATGGTCAGTTAAAACCACAAGAGGGGGGCACCTGGGTGGCTCAGTGGGTTAAGCCGCTGCCTTCAGCTCAGGTCATGATCTCAGAGTCCCAGGATTGAGCCCCGCATCGGGCTCTCTGCTCAGCGGGGAGCCTGCTTCCTCCTCTCTCTCTGCCTGCCTCTCTGCCTGCTTGTGATCTCTCTCTGTCAAATAAATAAATAAATTCTTAAAAAAAAAAAAAGAATTAAAAAAAAAACCACAAGAGGGAGAAAAAGTGTAGAAGACAAAAAATAGGAACAAAAGAACAACAAATAAAAAACAGTAACAAATATGGTAGATATTAACCTGACTATATCAGTAATCACTTTGAATGTCATTGTTCTGTATGCACCAACTGGGAAAGAATTGTCAATGTCGATTGAAAAACAAGATCCAAGTATTTGTTGTGTACAAGAACCCCACTTACATGAAGACACATACAGATTAAAATTAAAGGGACAGATAAAGATATACCATACTAACACTCTCATAAAAAGGAGGAATGGCTGCATTAATTTCAAACAGAGCAGACTTCAAAGCAAGGAAAATTATCAGAGATATAAAGAGAGTCATTACATAATAAATGGATCCGTTCTTCAAGAAGACATCACAATCCTTAACGTGTGTGTGCCTAACAACAGTGTGTCAAAATACAGACAAAACTGATAGAATTGCAAGAGAAACAGATGAATCCACTATTTTAATTGAAGACTTCAACAACCCTCTCTCAGAAATGGACAGATCCAGCAGAAAATCAGGAAGGACACAGTTGAACCCCACAACACCGTCAGTCAACTGGACATGATCGACATCCACAGACTATGTCACCCAACAGCAGCATTCTCCTCAAGTTCAAATGGAATATTCACCAACACAGACCACATTCTGGTCCATAAAAGGCTTCTCACAGTGGTTGTAGGAGTAGGAGGAATGGTAGTTGTTGTCATAGTTCTCATTATTAGTAAAGGATGTGAAAATGAAACATTTAAACCACGAATTCTGCAGAACTACATTCTAGAACATTGGAAGATAAGCAGATTGAGACCCGAGACAAGTACAATCTCTCCTGCTACCACTACAGGTGACAAGCAGCTCCCATCCAGCTGTTAGGTGAGAGAATGGTATCTGTGGAATGAGCAAATTCTGTTGGCTCATTGGTGAGTTTACCCAGGCGAGGGGGACAGAACAGGAAGAACCTCCAGCAGCAGAGAAAAAGGCGCTACGTTTGGCTGCTACATAGGCTGGAGCCCTTTCAACTCAATTTTTAAGAAAATCTGAAGTAAGTGCCTGTGGCAAGGGTTCCCCCCACCACCTCCACCAGCCTTTGGGGCTCTCAGCTGATGACAGGAGCACTCGGGCTGCTTGGATCTGCATCATCTCAGAGTCCCCAGGCCAGCGTCTGGCCTCTACTGGTTTGGCGCATTTTAATACTTCCTGCAGCCTTCTCCAGCTACCCCTTACCCTTCTCAGTTCAGCTACCCCTTACCCCTTCTCAATTCTTTCTCAAGGTGGCCATTCTTGTTTTCATAAGGGCTGTGGTTAGAGTCTGCACAGGTTTTGGGTGGCCTGCCCCTAATCTTAATTTCTTCATAAATCTGGTTGTTTTAATGCACAGTTTTGCAAAATGCATTTTTTCCAGAAATGCACACATTATTTTATAGTAGAGTCTACCACTAATTTCCAGTGAAAGCATCTTCATTTCATAAACAGCACCACTGGCAAGAAACGGCTGAGTATCAAACATTTCTTATCAAAACAACTATCAATAAATGCTAAGTACCAGGTTTGCAATAGGATCAAAGCTCAGGGCTACTGATAGAATGAGAGGAGCACGAGTTGCCAGCTCTATTCCCTAGAACCTTCCGAATCAGCAGTGAAGGCTTGCAGAGTCCCTGTACTAGGTGAATGAGTGATACAAGCATTTTATGCTGTGACAATGGTGTGGCACATTAATTAGTGCCCTGGGTACTCAAAGGAAAAAAAAAGAAAGGTGTTCTCTGAGCTACAAGGCTAGGGACATCTTCAGAATAAAAATGCACTCTCCCAGGATCATTCATTCAACCCCATTATTTAGTGAGCACCTACTATGCACCAGGCTCTATGCCAAGGACATAAACAAATCAAATATTGGTCATGGCACTTATGGAGCTATCCAAGAAGGCAAACCTTAATTAAGTACAAGATATATTTAGTTGTTATTTTGCTAAACGCTCAAAAAAAAAAAAATCAAAGTCAGAGGAAATTTAGAAGGATGAAAAGACAGGTCATTCCTCACTTAGGGATTGAGTTTCACAGTTTTCCTGGTACATCAACTGTCATAATGACTTGGCCATGTGACTCTTCCCCTCATGCCCTTTGGTCATGCAATAGCCAGGGATCCTTTGGTCACCTCCAATTTGGCCACCACAGCACTCCCAACATTCTGCATCCATTCGTCCTGAATGCTATTTACAAACTGTTTTATGAAGAGTCCTCCTTACCAAGGAGCATTGAAACCATAGTATTCCTTCTTATTATTACATTGTGCATATTAATAACTGGTTGTTCTGATAACCTACCAATACATTTGCTCTTAACTGTTACACAGAGCTGTCTCGTTATTCCAAGTGGCAAAAATGCTGCCTTGTATGTGGGATCCCATACCTGGACCTTGGAAAGATGGTAAATACCCAGGCAGATCTGTGCAACTTAGGAAAGAGCCCTGGACATCGGGGCTAAAGGAACCCAATGATTGACGTGAAGGGGGCAGTATCTTTTCATTCACATCCATCTCTCACCTCCTTTCCATGCAGTAACTGGGCTTTTGTCCCTCCAGAATTGAGAAAAATTTGTATAGATGGGCAGAAATAAAGAAGAAGAAGAAGTTTCTGGAAGACAGCTTCTCTTTCATTCTTTTATGAAAGCCTGAGTCATTCACGAGATTGAGATTGAAGTTCAAAGGGGATGGTCAGAGGCATTCCAAAGGCAATTAGAAAGAAGTTATGCTTTTTCAGGAAAAGAAAGGCAACAAAGAAATGGGTGGCCCTGAGTTGGCCAAAGTGGTAGAGGGCCACTGGGTTTCTATCCACAGCTGGCTTTCTTGAGTGCCCTGAGAGGCAACTGAGGGGAAGGAACCCCAGAAATCTAAGCCTCAGGCAAAATTTATCCTTCCCCAAGCATACCTCAGACTTAGCAGGAACCCTGGAAGCCAGACACACTTGAGTTGGCTTGGACTCCAAGCATCAGAGAGACATCTGGAGTACCTGTTTCATGTAAGACCTACCCTTTCTCCATAAAGACTTTTGCATGGTTCTGGAAGAGGGTAAAGGAAGAATGCTAGTAATATATGAGGATGAATTTTGCACCAGCCCAGTGGAAAGGGGGCTTGGAGTCAGATGTGATTTGATTTCAGATAAGTCGAGTTTTATGACAGGCATTTGTTTTATGCAGGCCTTTGGAGACTGCAAGGCATACCCATTGTACTTCATCTTGCTTTCCATTCTTTACTCGGCACAACTAAATAATTAATTGCCTTGATAGCCTATCAATATGTCTTTCTTTAATTGTTAAGTGGGTGTTAATAATTCAGACATCTACTGGTGACCTCCCAACACTCCTGTGATTTTTGTGGGCCTCAGAGCTCTTTGAAGAAGGTCTGTCACTCTGGAATCCAGAGTCAGCTAAAAGCTTTCTGGTTTTGTCCTCTCTCTAGAAGGCACCGTGCTTGCCAATAAGGGCTTGGGGTTAAACAGAAGATAAGAGTTCAAGGATTTTAAGCCCCTGATTCAGTTAGAGTAAATGAGGGTAAGAGAATCAGATATGTCACTGTTGAGTGCATTCTCCCAGACCTCGAGGACATCTTTTTTTTTTCCTCTTAAATAAGCTGAAGAACTCTGCCATGGGAGAAATCTCACTCCTGTGATGTAGGGTTGCACTAAATCCTTTTACTCAACTTAACCCCCATTTGGAGCAGAAGTAGGTGAGAATGAACAGGTAATGTGGTTAGATATGCTTCCAACGGATCCGCTGGCCCTTTTGTTCTCCCGTCATCTCCTCCATGAGATGCTCTGTTCCTAAGGCAGTGGGGGCAGCCTAGTTGAATGCCAAGTAGTGCTTCCTTCTGCTGTGAATTTTTGTGGGATTTCCTGACCCTTAGGTGTCTCACCGCTTCAAGTGCAGCTTCTTCTGATAGAGGTCATTCTGGCCGTTTTAAGGATGGAAAGTATCTTAAAACAGAATCTAATAAAACCCTCCTCACAAATAAAGAAATTAAAGACAAGAATCTTGTCTAAGACCAATCAGAACAGTTACGGAGGAAACTGGGGCAGGAGGCAGGGTCCCAATCTGGTGCTTTTTCCCCCATCCCTGTCGCTTCGATTTGTCATAAATACTTCTACTTTACTTCTACCCTGTTCTCTGATTCTCAGAGGTTTGCTTTTTTTTTTTTTTGCTTGAATCTAATTTTCTCTGTGGCATTTTGGGAACCCTCCAGTAACTGCGCATCAGCAGGAAGATTATTTTAAGCTGAAAAAATCTTGCTATTCTGCAAGCTCTGAATATCATTAATTTCCATATGTTCTGAGAGTTATTAAATGTTTTTCATGTGTTTTTATCCCTGACATCATCTCCTTCTCGTGTTCCCTGCTGACAGAGACCGTATCACCTATCCAGGTAGAACGTTCTGTTGCGTTAGTGCTCCTCTGTTCTTAAATGAGATTTGACATTAGACATCTGGGTTCTCTGTCTGCTGCCGACATGGCTCTGAGCCAGACTCAATTTGCTGCTTTCATCAAACTATTTGTCAGCCTTTGAAGTTGGGACATGCAGTATTACTCATTTGTGATGTCACTGTGCTAGGCAGAATTTGAGAAATCAAATACTGTAAATATTCATGATGAGGAACATTTATGGTCAAATACCAAAAACTGCCAGAATTAGTGGTGGCAGCAATTGCTGAAATGAAATAATACCTGATTCTCAGGGTCTGTCCACAAGCTTGGTTCTCTTCTCCCAAACGATGGCGGCCCGCAAGTTCTGCATTAGCAGGCTGCAGAAATGATCACTCAGGTAACAGAATGCATTGCTTTTACCAGAATGCAAAAGATGTTAAGCAGGCCTGCAGTTTTGCCCGACAATTATCAGAGACTTTTAGGGACAGATGTAAGCACCCAAGGGATCACCACTTCTTATTCCAAAGACCTCTGAGGGTGAGCCAAGAGAGGCAATGTCTAGATTCCAAGAATCTCTCATTGAAATCACTACCTCAAAGATGTGCCTGCAGGGCGCCTGGGTGGCTCAGTGGGTTAAAGCCCCTGCCTTCAGCTCGGGTCATGATCTGAGGGTCCTGGGATCAAGCCCTGCATAGGCTCTCTGCTCAGCAGGGAGCCTGCTTCCTCTTCTCTCTGCCTGCCTCTCTGCCTACTTGTGATCTCTGTCTGTCAAATAAATAAATAAAATCTTTTTTAAAAATTTCTGTCTAAAAAAAAAAATGTACCTGTACTCCCACGTTCACTACAACATTACTCACAAGAGCTGAGACCCCAAAAGAGCCTAAGTATCCATCAGCAGATGAATGGATAAAGAAAAATGTGGCATATATATTCGAAAAAATACCACTCAGCCCTAAAAAAGAAGGAAATCTTGCCATTTGCCACAACAAGGATGGCTTTGAGGGTGTTATGCTGAGTGAAGTAAATCAGAGAAAGACAATGCTGTGTGATTTCACTTACACGTGGCATCTAAGAAGCTGAACTCACAGAGACAGAGAGTAGAGTGGGTGGTTGCCAATGACGGGGGAGTGGGAGGAAGGGGGAGACGTCAGTCAAAGGGGGCAAACTTCCAGCTACAAGACAAACAAGTTCAGTATAGTAACTGTAGTTAACAATACTATATTATATGCTTGAAAGTTGCTGAGAAAGTGGATCTTAAATATTTACACCACCATCAAAAAAAAAGTATATGAGGTGATGGAGATATTAACTAACCTTATTTTAGTAATCACACCACAATACATAAGTGCATCAAATAAGCATGCCATACACCTTAAATTCACACAACAGTGGGTCCCTGGGTGGCTCAGGGGGTTAAAGTCTTTGCCTTCAGCTCAGGTCATGATCCCAGGGTCCTGGGATCGAGCCCCACATTGGGCTCTCTGCTCAGCGGGGAACCTGCTTCCCTCTCTCTCACTCTGCCTGCCTCTCTGCCTACTTGTGATCTCTGTCTGTCAAATAAATAAAATCTTAAAAAAAAATCCACACAACAGTATTAGGCAACTATATCTCTAAAAAGCTGGGGGAAAAAGAAAGGTAAACTTCCTTTGGGGGGAAAAAAGTAAAATAATTCCTATCCAAGGCCTTACCATGTAACCAAGTAACTATGTAACCGGGGCAAGATCTCCTTGCAGGGAAAGCAGGAGAGATCTATAAACTACCTTGGCACAAGACAGAGTGGGTCATGCTTCCTGCCAAAAAGCTCATGTCCATGTTCCTGGTAAGAATAAGATGCAGATCAGATAAAGCAAACTTGAAAGTTAGAAAGTATCCTCATTCTCCTGTAGGAACCAATCACCTTTTCTCACTCTAAGAGAAAGAGACACATCATGGATATTGCTACACTATAAAGACTATCACCATTACAAATGTCCCTATGTAACACTGCATGTGAATTATACTTCAATAAAAATGAGAGAGAGAAAAGCGTTCATTAGTGAGTCTCGCCTGTATACAAGGACCCACGTAATAAATTTCAATTCAGAGTCAGTGCTTTCAGGAGAAAACTCACCTCCTGGTGAATTAATATGTACCCTTTTCTCATCAGATAATTAAAGTTCAGTCCCTCTCTACATTTTAAAATCTCAACTGCCTAGAAACCCACTACTAAAATTAGTGCTATAATAATAATAGCTATTATTAGCCTACGTTTATCATTTCATATATTATACAAGTTTTCATTTTTTTATCCATGGTATAAGAGCCTAATTACTTCTCTTTCTTTTATTTTAAGTCATCTCCAAGATACTTTAGAAGTAGGTATGGTCTAAATAATGAAAGCATTAAAAAATTGACGACCATCTAGGGAAACACAACGTCCCTGGCCTGCTTTCCAGCTCTGATGTCCATGCAGGCCACAATCAGCTTCTACACACTGGGGCCCGGGAAATAAAGAAATCTCAGGAGGCTAGCCGGGTTGTTGCTGTAGGAATCCTGCCCAGCAGCAAGGGAAATGAACGAGAAGGAAGGGAGAGAGAGACAGAGATTTCCACCCAAGCCAGTGTGGTTGCTGGAGCAGAAAGGAACAGCCAGGGTTGGACTTGAGCCACCTCATCTGCATAGAAGGACTTCAGAGTCACCAATTTTAGAAACATTTAAAGAGCTGAAGTTGAAGAGTCTGGGTGTACCACACGGCCCACAGCATGGAAGACGTCCAACAGAATGATGTTCACAGATGCAGTAGGGAAAGACAGGACGTTTGCCTCTACTTCAAGTGCATTCCTATCACAGACATGATTTCTGCTTGGAATGATCTGAAATTTTTAGAGCCCTGATTCTTTCCTTTATCCCTCTTCTCTCCTCCCTCCCTCCCTTCCTTGCTTCCCCTCTTCCACCTTCCCCCCTTCCTTACTCCTTCCTTCCTTCCTTCCTTCCTTCCTTCCCTGTCCCTTCTCTCTCTTTCCTGGAACAGAGCCAAATATCAGTGGGAAGAAGCTGTGGGTGGTCTATACAACAACCTAGCAGTTATGCAGAATTCCAGACAGGCTGGCCAGCTTATTATTCCAGCGTCAGGCACAAAGTCAGTACTCAATAGGGTATGTGGAATTGAATGGAGTCTTTTCCAAAAGACCATAGGGATTATTGAACCCAAATAGCAATGAAATCAACAAAAACATTTGACAGTGTACCCATTCATTGGAAAATGTCAACAAAATGGGGGAAGGGGGTAGTTCAAGAATAAACCTTCCATATCTAGGCCATTCAGATGGGAGTGCTCTATAAATGTTCACTCACAGAGATGACCTTTGATTAGAAGGGTGAACATCAAATACACCATTAAACTCAGTTAACAAAGAGGATCTCTGTTACAAGCATAGAGCTAGTGCATTGCCTCATGTGAGTTCCGATTTGTGTATATTTCAGGTTGACCAGTATAAGGTGGCATATATGGTAGACCCAGGGAACAAATGCATCCCTCAGGCTAAAAGAGTGAAATGCAGTGACCTGGGTATGGTGTTTATGTTTCTTGAAAGACACCCTTCGAATGGTTCCATCATCCTTTAAACAGGTATCTCCCCCCAACCCCTTTGTGCTCCACACCATCAGTAACACAGATGCCATTACTTTTTAGGAAGAGGACCGCCTCCAATATTAGTCTCCCAAGCTACAAATGTGATTTAAAACCTCTCAACCAGCACTTTAACCATGGCAAGATGCACTGCCTATCCCCTGAGAAGCCATGAGTGCAGTCTCCCTTTAAGGGCACTTAAAGTGGACTGAAATTGAATAATCCTTGCAATTTACAAGGGCTATTTCCCTCTGGTATAGAGTAGAGTTGAAGACGCAGAGAGCTCAGAGAATCAGAGCAAGCCAAAGGAGACGGGGTTTGGAGAAGAGCCCACCATCTTTTCCACTCCTTATAACCACCCACCTTCAAGCCACAAATGAAAGAAAAGTATCCGTGCCCACAGATAATTTGAATGATTTCTCTGAATGTGAGTCATTTAGATGAAACATATGGAAACTCACTTTGGCAAAAATGAACGAGGGGAGGTAACGGGGAGCGGGAAGAAGAAAATCACCCATTTGACTAGATTACATCAAAAGCAAGGTTTTCTTAGGATGCCTCTTCAACATAACTTATATCCTCAATGAATTATTCCACATTTATAAAAACAGCTTATGCTCCATATAAAGACTTTGAATAAAAATTGTTATGCTTCTTTTCGTTTGGATTCAAAGGAGACAGAAGGAAATCTCTAGGCCTTAAATGTGATTATGGTTCTGTAATTTTGAGTACGGAATTTTTTTCACTGGGCTGACTACTCTAATCAAATTAATATCAGCCACCCAAACTCCCGTCCTCCACTTCTTTGGTCCACCCTGAGTTACATAAGCTGCACTCCTTAAGGACTTCACCATTTGTCCTATTTGCTGGACTGGAGAGAATTGTGCCAACATACAAACCAGTCATGATGAAGACTACTGGCCCAAATGCCATGAGGAAAGTCATCTATGTCCTCAATCTGACATCATCAAAATGCATGTGACAGGGGATTTGTACACAGGACAATGCAGGATGCTGGGTCAGTAAAATATTTTAAGTCTGGGCCATCCTCACTTTGAAGGGCACACAGTTTCAACACTGTTAACACTCCAGGTCTATGTTACCAGCATTGCACCAAAGCATTTGAGTGCCTATCCATAAAGGGGTTCTTGCGCATTTGAGGTAGGGCTTGTGGCAAATGCTATCAGTGCCCCTCCTATGTCCTTTAGACCCTACCTTCTCTTTGTGTTGTGGATGGCCTCCACCAACAATTACCCAAATCTCTGGACTCCCTAAGAGTTTTTCCAGAGCCACAGAAGACCACTCAGCTCATGTGTTCCAGCCAGGAGTGCTGGGGAATTAGCGCATCTCAGAATCTGACCTCAACCAATGACCAATGGCAGTTGGACAGTAAATACCTCAGCTCCCCCATCTCTCAAGTGGAATAATTCTGAGGCTTGTTGAGTTTCCCTTACAGTGTTAAGCTCCAGTTGCTCACCTTGATAACTAGTTTCCTAATTCACTCCTTATTTCCTGCCTTCCCATCCTTCTGTCAATTTCCATGTCCCTGTCTATGTTTCTTGTACCTCCTGAAGAGACTCTCTGCACTTGAATGAATGTCTGAGGTCAGCTTCTGGAGTGAACCTAAATGAGGACAGAGTGAGTCCATCCTTCAGCTGTGCTCAGGAAATGTATCAGTGATAGCATAAAGGAAAATAGGGATCTCTTCTATGATCGTTCTTGAGAAGACTCATGGATATGCTCCTGAGACAGACACTGCTGGTCACCTACCTGACAGCAATGTTTCCTCCCTCCATAGTCAACAGAAACCAATTTGGTTTGGTCAGAACAAGCTCAGAGAGGCTAAGCTTCTTCCTCAGCCCCTGAGGATGAGTCAAGCTCAGTGCAGGTCAGGCATGACCATCCTATTCCTGTTTGCTGATGATCTTTGGGGGAGGAGAGCTGACTGAGGGCCAGCTCATGAGACATAAGCAGGAACGTGCTGAGGAATTCTTTTCCTCCTATAAACAGCTGGAGAAGTAAAGGGGTTCTTCATCCTCTCTCTCTCGCTCTCTCTCTCGCCTTCACCTTCCTTCCTGTTTGGAGCACCATAGGGTGAGGCATGGATTAAGTGTAGTCGTCTTAAACCCATGAGAGAAATGCTATTGAGTAGCTAAACCAACCTCAGAATGCCTATCTCTACACTTCATTTATAAAAAATAAATGTTAGCTGAGATTTCCATCACCTACACCCAATTCAGCCTGATTGATGAGATGCAATTCCAGGAGCCAGCTTAACGAAATGCAATGATTTGCAGGTGACAAGACTCAAATGTGGAAGTGGAAAGAGAAAGTCCCATATACCCTGTGTGTCCTGTCAGAGTCCACTCAACATTTTAAAATGAAAGTCTGGTGTTAACATTCCAGTTCTCTCCTGGGCTGCTCCTCTTTCATGCTGCATTGAACTGCTTACCACAGCTCAGAACCTGCAGCCTGCTTCTGTCTCTGCCTGAACTGCTCTCTCCACAGGTCTTCATGGCACCCTCTCCTGCTTCCTTCCATCTCTGCTCGGTTGTCACCCTCATAGTGAGAAGCCCCAATGCCATGGCACCACCCTGGCCCTCATGACCTCCTCTCAAGGAAAAAATGCATGGGAAAGAATGAGATTTGTCCCATGAAGCAAGAAGGTTATTACCATCCTTAAAACTGGTGCATTAAAGTATATGATGTGGTCCAGAGTGACTGCATTATTAAGAGTTAATGCTATGGATTCATGCACCATCAGAGAGGCTGGCTGGCTGGCACAAAGTCAGAAAGCCCATGCCATGCCATTTCCAAGCATGACTACACAGATTTGGGGGTCCTTTTCTAAAGGCCCTTTAGTTACCTCCCTACAATAATCTAGTAGTTAATATATATCTATATATATTAATATATATCTCTATATATCTCTCTAGATGTGTATATATATCTTATATCTATATATAGGATATATTATATATATTAGATATATAGATCCTAGATATATATATCCTAGATATATAGATATCTAGGTATATATCTAGGTATATAGATATATATATCTAATATATATAGATATAATATATAATATATATCTAATATATCTTATATATAATATATTACATATATCTATATATAGATATAAGATATGCACATCTAGAGAGATATATAGAGATATATATTAATATATAGAGATATATAGAGATATATTAATATATATTATAATAATATATGATATTAATATATCATAATATGAAATCATCCTTTTGGCTAATCAAATTTCTTGGACAAAGCTTTTCTGATTTCCTTTTGTTTTGGGGAGATGGGGGAAATGGGACATATGCCTTAATTGCCATATTGTTAAACTGTCATCAAGTCACCTTTTCCCCGCAAGAGGAAGAGGAGAAACAGAAAGTATAGCTCTGGGCCAGTATATCTAACTCTCTCCTGGAAATCTCTACTTGGAGGACACAATAATAGCATAACTGCGGTAGACATTTGCTAGTCCTAAAAGCTATTCCCATGCCCCCATTCCTCAGCCTTCCTCTACCTGTAGAGGCCAGAAAGCTAAAATACTGTATTTTTAAACCTCCATTTAGCTAAGGGTGGCCACAAAACTTAATTCAGGCCAATGTGATATAGGCCAAATTGCTAGGTAAAGATCCCTTGCCAAATAAAAAGGAAAATCTTTGCTAGGATAAACCCCTTCACCTCGTGGGCCTCCATGCAATTTTCTATTTGGAATGCAGGTATAAGGGCAGGGTCACAGCAGCCATCTTGAATCATAAAAAAGCAAAAGGTGAAAGGGCTACCCACCAAGGTAGGTAATAACCCAGACAGCTAAAAGAGCCTCACCGTCACTGAATTGTTGAGCTGCCTCACAAGGCTTAACTTGCATAGCCTTGGATCCCCTGGTCTTGTGTCTCACACATACCCCTTAACTATTTCAGCCACTCCAGAAGGGCTTTCTGTTCTACGCAGCTGATCATTAATATTAAGACAGAGACTGATCTCATGAACTCCCCTCTCACCTGGCCCTTCTTCCAGGTCCTTATCACAGTAAATGACATGGCCACCCTTCCGAGTATATAGGCCAAAAATCTAGGCATTATCCTTGACACTGTTCTCTCCCGCAGGCCTGCATCTAATCCATCACTACATGTCCCACCTCTTCACTGCTAGTTCCAAATACCACTGTCCCTCCTCAGAGTGACTGTAACAGCCTCTTTATCTCTCCATCCATGTGAAGGTCTCACTGTATCATTTCCTTTTCAAAATACAAATCTAATTCACACACACACACACACACACACACACGTACACACTCCTGCTTAAAAGCCTTCAATGGCTCACCATATGTCCTGTGATCGTGAAATAAATATTTAACGTGGCCTAAAAGGGCTCTTGGGGTTTATTCCCAGCACATCTCTCCAGCCCCAGGCCTGTGCCAGCCTTCCTCCAAGTTTCAGCCTCCTGACCTTCATTTCTAAAAGGCCCTACATCATGCCTCCATGAGGTCTTTGCACAGACTCTTTCCTTTGGATGGAAAACTTGGTTTTGCCCCTGCCCTTTGCTATCTGACTCTTGGAAAATTCTTCATTCAGAACGCAGTCCTGGCTTCCCTATGTAGCTCAGAGAACTCTTCCCTGACCCAGCTCAGGACTTAAAGATCCTTTATTAACACTGCCACTGACCACCAGCCCTTTTGCAGACTTGCTAGTTGTAATTATGCATCCTTAGGGGGATTAATTGTTTAATGGTAAGTCCTTGAGAATAGGATCTCTGTCTGATTTTCCGTTTCATCTTTGCATACAATTCTCATCATGCCTCACATGATGCCTAGCACATAGTAGATGCTCAATGAAAACTCAGTTGAACAAGGACTGAATGGAAGAAAGCCATAGAGCCCATTCAGTCAACCATCCTCTAAGCAACTGAGAGTCAACCATCCCCTAAATAATTGAGAATTACCATTCTAGTATCTAAACAAAAATGGAACTAAAAAATATGATTGAAATGACACCAAAAAGATAATGAGCTTTATCGGGCCATAAATATTTGATGAATCACCAAATTCTGCCATCTAGCTCGTGGTATCTATGTCAGGCCCCACGTCATCTGGTACATGGATGGACTAGGTTGGGGAGTGGTGTAGAGTGGGCACATGCCCTACGCTGCTGAGGCCACGCTGTGATAATGGCGGCCCTGACAAGGCCCTAATCCACATTCACAGATTGTGCTGCAAATATGTTCTAACTGCAGAGAGATGTTGTGGGAGAGGCCTTCCTCCGTTACCCCAAGTAACTGTCCCTCTCAAGCATCCCTAAACATGGGGATCTCAAGCCACTGACTAAGAGGCTGCATGGGAACTTACCCTAACCCCTTCACCAGATGACTTTAAAAGTGGTCAGTGAGAAAACTGGAAGGAGAAGAAAAAACTGACAGGAATGGTGAGAAATTATCTTGGCCTCAAGGGTCTCAGTTTTGAAAAGAGCAAGTTTTTTCTTTAAGGAGGAGGCATTCTTCCTTCCCTTTTTTTTTAAAGATTTTATTTATTTATTTGATGGATAGAGATCACACGTAGGTACAGAGGCAGGCAAAGAGAGAGAGGGGGAAGCAGGCTCCCTGCTGAGCAGAGAGCCCAATGCAGGGCTCGATCCCAGGACCCTGAGATCATGACCTAAGCCGAAGGCAGAAGCTTTAACCCACTGAGCCACCCAGGTGCCCCAGGGCTCTTCCTTTCTTAATGGCTCTCTCAGTCACTGGATCTCCAGGATGTACATGTTCCCACTTCACATCTAATTCATGTGACACAACCAAAGAAAGCAGGGAGTGGGGACACGGGCTGTGTTTCATGGGAGTGAGAGGCGCCTGGGAGATGGCTGGGATCTAGGCAAGACCTTTATGCAGTGACCCTGTTAATGTAGTCAGAAAGGAATGGAGAAAAACAGGATGAACGGCGTGTCACATCGCCCTCCACCTCCCTCCAAACCCACCAAACTCAATTCGATTCTATTCCTTGTAGGAACAAAATTTCAGGTGTCAGAAACCATGGATTTAAGTCTCTCATCTGCCACAGATGAGCTTTGTGATGCAGCTTTAATCTCCCGATTCAGATATTTTTCATTGGCAGAGAGTAGGTGGAGCCTAACTGGTAAACAAAGATGGACCTGACACAGAACTGTGCCCAGAATGGATGATGCCATGTATGTGAAGGCCGTTTCCGCACTACAAGCTTACATCCTCACTAGCTAATTCGACTGGACTTCTCATTACCCAACTCTTCACTGTATTTTTTTTTCAAATTATTTTATTTGTACATAATTAAAATCAAGTTGATTATAAATGTAATGGAGTAGGTATGAGTACTGAAATTTTCTGGATACAAAATTGCTTACTCAGCTTGCTGCGGTTTTCTCTAGCTCCTCTCTTTACTGCTCTGGGACAGCCTGGAGGTATGTGTTGATTCACCTCCGATGAAAGAAGATAATCTTACCAAGGGCCACACCTTGAACATTGGCCAGCTTCTCTGAAACTCCATACATACCTTCTGTGTTGGGTCCCTCCCTCATTCATAGGACACTCCCTCAAGCTCCTTATGGAGCTGCTCCTTCCCGACCCTAGTCAGTGGTATTGTGTGGAACAAGGAGGCGTCTGCCTACCCCCTGAAATAAACTGCAGTTTCTACTCACAGGCACCAGCTTTTTATGATACAACCTCCAGGAGCTCTCATACAAAGCTACTTGTGGCTGGGAGATGTGCCTTACTGGCTTTTTTGGAGCAGGGGATCCGGGGAATCTTGTGTGTAAATATGTGTTTGAGGATCCCGATTCCAGGGAAAGCACGTGGCCCCTGAAGTTGTTACACAACACCCCATGAGGTGACAGACCCCAGTCCTCAACACCAATGATCAGGTAACTCACGGAGAGGGTTAAAAGGGCCCACATGTTCCCACTAGGTGAGGAAAAAAAAAAAAAAAACACCCGTGTGGGGCGCTGACCTGAAGTGATGAGGACGTGCACGCAAGTGTGAACGCAGGGGCACGCACACGTGCACGTGTGGGACACATTAGAATGTTTGCAGTTGGTCAAGCAACTTTATTGGCATTGGCTATCTTTTGCGAAGTGTTCAACTTCACACTTTGGAGAAGGGGCAGGACCAAGATTAATTCTTGGAGAGCCCCAGTGAAGAAACTGTGAGGGGACAGAGGAGATGCAGCCAGAGCTGTGTTTGGATTACAAGTCACATATGTTGATGCCCAGAAATTTCACTATTCGATCATCTGTATTTATTAAGAAGGCTCCTAATTCAGAGGTGTGGAGGTGGGAGGATATTTCCTAGCCTGGCCATGTCCCATCCCAAAATTAATTTTGAGTTCGAGGTTGAGAGATCAAACAATATCGTCCTGCTGGCTAGCATCGCTCTCTTGGAAAAGGATCCCATAATCCACTCATGAGGGAACTCCAAAGCACCTGAGGCCCACTGGAACTTTCCGATAATGAAAACACACCACCACCTGGTCTTCTCAGCGTGCTCGAGGGGACTTCAAGAAGGACTAACCCGATCACCTCTTTATGCTGGTGAGGAAGCTGAGCCCAGGGCGAGGTCACGTGGTGAGCTAGGAGAAAGGCTGAGAGCTAAACCCAGCCTCGTGTCTCCAGGCAAGTCTTTTCTCCACTGGACCATGCCAGGTCCACTGAGCTATGGTGGTAAAGGGTCCCTCACTGAGAAAGTCTCATTGCTTTTGATCTCCAGCTTCTGCAGGTGCCCTTCTGAGCCAAATTTCACACTCCATCTTCTTTCTTTTTGTCTCAGTCTGCTTGGGCTGCCATTTAAAAAAAAAAAAAAAATCATAGACTGAGAGGCTTAAGCAACATAAATTTATTTGCCTCCAGTTCTGGAGGCTGGAATTTCCAGATCAAGGAGCCAGCAGGGTTGGGGTGAGGGCCCAGCCATCTTCTCAGACGGCCTTTTCTTGGTTCATGCATGTGGAGAGAGAGACCTCTCCTCCCTCTTGTTATACGGGGCACAAACCTATCAGATTAGGGCCCAACCTTAAGACCTCATTTAACCCTAAGTATCTTTTAAGCGCCCCGTCTCCAAATACAATCACATCGGGGGTTAGGACTCCATTGTATGCATTTTGGGGAGACACAATTCAGTCCATAGCACTCTGTATCCTACTACTCAAGAATCTGATTTTATAACCCTTGAACTTCAACTAGGCATTTGAGGAACATCAAATTGTGTGAAGGCTATTGTTTATTGTTTCCAGTACAGCCAGAGCAGGACAACTGCGACAACATTTATCCTGTAACAGGCAAAGGAGTCACTTCACTCAACACACCCAATCCCAGTTTACTCTGTCTAAGTAAAATGAGTCCCGAGCGTCTGCTTTGTGTGGATAAGAGAGACAAATAATTCCTAACACCACTTCTTAATGTTAATAACGTCGAGATATAACATAGTAAGATTGCTCTACTATATACTTGTTTAAGTGGGACTCAACCCACGTTGTTTTCACCAGTCCCCAGGCAGCCAATTCAACTCCGGCCAGCCACAGAGCTGTCTGCTAGCAAGGAGGCCAGGCAACCTCATTACTGATAAGGTTAATTTAATCCCTTACCTTCCTAAGTGTCTGTGAGTCACTCCCAAAATTTAAAACAAATAAAAAACATGAATGGAAAGCATTTCCTACATGGGTGGAATTCCTCATACCTCTCTCTGCCCACCCTCTCCCCTCACCTGGGTCACCTACTTGCCAAACCCCCTCCTGTCTACTGACAACCAGAATTTTTTCTTTATGAGACATAAGCGTAGGGACCTCAAACCCAGGAACAACAAGGTGGGTCCCCTTTTGTCTAGTAGCAAATCTGATACAGCTGCCCGTGTTTGTGTGCGATAGGAAGAGTCCTCTGAGCCTACAAATGGAATGTGTTCTCACGTTGGAAGCTCTGCGAAGGAAAGAAAAAGGAAAGAGAAAATTTAAAGTAGGAAACAATCTGTTCTGCAGCTGGTGGCATTCAGAGTCGGGCAACACGGAAGAAGTGCTATTTGTGTGCACAGGTGTCTAGGACTCTGCAATCTGCCCAGCAGGGAGTGCTGGGAATGGAGGCTGAACCAGCAGGTCTCTGCCTTCCTCTTCTGCAACCAGGATGGTCCAGGCCTACGCCCTGACTTTTATGCAATAAACAGTGATGCTCAGAGTGAGGCCCAGGCCCAGGTGCATGTCACAGGGGAATTCAGCATATCTGACTCCTTATTCCTTCTATTGCTCTTACCGCTGTGACCTAGATAGAGCTTAGAAACTTCTGCTTAGTCCTGCATGTAGGCCTCTTAATCATCAAAGGAACTTTGCTTAAAGCCAAGATTTGCAAAAACCACTCTTTACTGAAAACCCCTCCTCACCCGAGGAGGTAAGTATGTATGTACAGAAACAGCGATGCTATGTTTAAGATCTACGTAATGGCATGACCAGATTCCTGTACTCCCAAGATCAACTGATCAAGGACAGAAAAGTTTCAAAAACCTACCACAGACCACTGTGGGCACCTGAATGTCTACAGACATCAGGCACCTCTTGACTCCAAACCCTTCTCACTTCCCCCTTTTCCTGACATAAAAGAATTACAAAGTTCGTTTTGAGGAAAGATGGTTCTTTGGGACAATAGTCTATCATCTATTTTCTGACTTTCCAAAAAAAGTCACTTTCCTACTCCAACATCTTGCCCCTCGACTTACTGGCCTGTCATGTGGCCGGGGGAATGAGTTCAAGCTCAGTTACATGTATAACGATATTTAGCAATATAGACATAATGCACACAAACGCATTCACTATAGAAAAGTAACAGTATTGGTCAGTAACCACCCTACTGGCTGCTTTACAAACTGAAATATTTTTAAGTTGTATCCTGAGATGAGCCCTTTCATTAAAATAAACCACAGATTTAAAATAAAGTAAAACAAATTGCAGGTTTAAGATTAGGTGATAACTAAAAGAAAATATGGACAAATATTATATGACCTAAGGATGGGGGTGGCATCTCTAAGTAGGATACCAATGACGGAAATCACAATAGTCACAGAGGTGACGGCCTCAATAATAAAAGCAATCAAACAAATTAAAAAAAAAAAAACCACAGGAACTGTGACAAAAGTATTGTAGAAGTATCAACTATCATAACAGTACATCAACAAAATTAAAAGCCAACGACCAATGAAGAAAAACATGTTGGTAACACAGGAAACAGACAAAGTATGCTTAATGAATACAAATCAACTGAAAGTCAGTAAGAACCCTGGTATGATTCTGTCATACACCACTGCTCTGTTCAGTGGCAGTCGCTGCCCTCCTCGCCTGTCTTCTCTCCTACTTCTGTGCTCGCCACCACCCCACCCATGATGTCATGGGGATGGACATGAGCCCCCTGAGGCCCCACAACTCTCATTTTGGTTGTAAATTAAGACTGACACAGATTATGATTTTTAAGGCCGATAACAAATAAAGTGAGTACCGGTTATCTCTAAGAACAGTTGAAGGGCTGGTCCAAAGGCCAAGCTATACATTGTTGGACCAGTGACAAGGAATTAGGAGGGAAATCCAATCCATTAGCAGCTTGCAAAATGTCTGAACAGGCAAGTAATTCCCTTGGGCTTTGAAATAACAACACCTGTGGCCTGTGGTTGAGGCGTGGCTTGGGGCTCGTCTATATTAGTGGACGGCACTTAGAGCCAAAGGAAGATGCAGAATCAGTTGATGAAAAGTGAGATTCCGAAGTATATCCGGAGAGCAAGCAGCTCTTGGAAGTGGTGGCAAGGTTCCACACAAAGAAGTCAAACTTGCTGCTAAAGAAGGAAGAGAAGGAGGAAGAAGAAAAAAGAAGAAAACGCTCCAGTAAAGAAATTAATATGAGACACTCCAGCCAAAAGTGCACAAAAATCAAACCAGAAGGGAGTTGAGGGAAATTGGAAGGGGAGATGAACCACGAGAGACTATGGACTCTGAAAAATAATCTGAGGGTTTTGAAGGGGCGGGGGTGGGAGGTGGGGGGAGCCAGGTGGTGGGTATCATGGAGCACTGGCTGTCGTGCATAAACAATGAATTCTGTTATGCTGAAAATAAATAAAAATAAATAAATAAAAATTTTTAGAAAAAAATCAAACCAGAATGAAAATGATTCAAAACCCAGAACACCAAGATCAAAAGGTCAAGAATCTTAAAAAAAAAAAAAAAAAAAAAGAAAGGAAAAGAAAACAGAGAAAAACAAAAAAACTCCAAAAACAACCAATGGAACTAGCTCTGTAGAAGACATTGAGGCAAAAATGCAAGCAAGTATGAAAAGGTCTTTCCAAAGGGAGAGCCAAGCTCATCAATCGTAGGAAGCACAGCTCCTGGATGACTGACGCACAGGTTATTCAAGATCTGTGGCAGTGGAGGAAGTCTCCTAAAGAAAACAGCTTAAAAAACAGCTTGTTAAAATTTTCCTTCTCGTTTTCTTTCTGTAACAGTTGATCTCTGGCTGTCCTCATATTGCAGAGTGAGAACTTGCCTTACTGTGTCTGATAAACGTGGTCCAATAATGTGGTGTCCCAAAATGCCTATTCAGTTGTTGAAGGTAGAACTCCCCTTTTGCATAAAATATGTATGGAAGGCTTTGACAGAACAAAGTAG
The DNA here is from genome assembly GCF_020171115.1 of Neogale vison. NCBI lineage: Eukaryota > Metazoa > Chordata > Mammalia > Carnivora > Mustelidae > Neogale > Neogale vison. The sequence continues at coordinate 75,934,915 of NC_058099.1, read as the reverse complement.
TTGTGGTGGCCAAATAGAAATGGTGGAGAGAGAAAAATATATGTGTGAAGTAGACTTAGTTTTTTAATAAAGTTTAAAACTCAATGAGAAAAAGATGAGCACCTCAGTAGAAAAGATAATAGTTGGGGGCACCTGGTTAAGTGTCCAACTCTTGGTTTCTGCTCAGGTCATGATCTTAGGGTTGTGGGATCGAAACCCAAGTCGGGCTCCACACTCAGTGTGGAGTCTGTTTGAGATTCCCTCTCTCCCTCTCCCTCTGCCCCTTCTGCTCATCATCTCTCTCTTTAAGATAAATAAATAAATCTTAAAAAAATAATAATAATAAACAAAGGACATGATCAGGCAATTTACAAACACAGACACCCAAATATTCTTTTTTTTTTTTTTTTTTTAAGATTAGATGTAATTTTTATTTTTTTATTTTTTTTTTCCCAATTTATTTATTTTCAGAAAAACAGTATTCATTATTTTTTCACCACACCCAGTGCTCCATGCAAGCTGTGCCCTCTATAATACCCACCACCTGGTACCCCAACCTCCCACCCCCCCGCCACTTCAAACCCTTCAGACTGTTTTTCAGAGTCCATAGTCTCTCATGGTTCACCTCCCCTTCCAATTTACCCAAATTCCCTACTACTCTCTAACGCTCCTTGTCCTCCATGCTATTGGTTATGCTCCACAAATGAGTGAAACCATATGATAATTGACTCTCTCTGCTTGACTGATTTCACTCAGCATAATCTCTTCCAGTCCCGTCCATGTTGCTACAAAAGTTGGATATTCGTCCTTTCTGATGGAGGCATAATACTCCATAGTGTATATGGACCACATCTTCCTTATCCATTCATCCGTTGAAGGGCATCTTGGTTCTTTCCATAGTTTGGCGACTGTGGCCATTGCTGCTATAAACATTGGGGTACAGATGGCCCTTCTTTTCACGACATCTGTATCTTTGGGGTAAATACCCAGGAGTGCAATTGCAGGGTCGTAGGGAAGCTCTATTTTTAATTTCTTGAGGAATCTCCACACTGTTCTCCAAAGAGGCTGCACCAACTTGCATTCCCACCAACAGTGTAAGAGGGTTCCCCTTTCTCCACATCCTCTCCAACACATGTTGTTTCCTGTTTTGTTAATTTTGGCCATTCTAACTGGTGTAAGGTGATATCTCAATGTGGTTTTAATTTGAATCTCCCTGAGGGCTAATGATGATGAGCATTTTTTCATGTGTCTGATAGCCATTTGTATTTCTTGATTGGAGAAGTGTCTGTTCATATCTTCTGCCCATTTTTTGATGTGTTTGTCTGTTTCGTGTGGGTTGAGTTTGAGGAGTTCATTATAGATCCTGGATATCAACCTTTTGTCTGTACTGTCATTCTTTTAAACATAATGTCCTTCATAATAAAAAAAATGAAAATGAAATTATACACAATTTTTCATTTATCAAATTAGCCATTGAAAAAACAAAAAAATAACAAAGCCCATTTTTGGAAAAAATGTGGGGAACCCCATAAACCAGATGGGAATGTCAACGGATGCAAGTTTTTCCAGGTTGATAATGTGGCACTAGAAATCAAAATCCTAAAATTTGCATTTCATTGGACATTAGAATTCCAAGCTTAACCTAAGGAAATAATTGCAGATAAGCACAAAAATGAAGCTATAACATCCATCGCAGTGTTGTTTTTAAGAGAGAAATAATATTGGGTACATTAACAGAAGAATGTAAAACAGAAGAGAGATTTAAAATTGCATTGGGAAGGTGTTAAGTTTTAAGGTGGCTTTCTGAACTACAGGATCCTATACTTATAAACATATACTCTATATGCATAAATACATAACTAACATATACTCATAGAAAAAGACTAAAAGTAGAGAAGTAAATGTCAGTGGTGACTATCTATAATGAGATCATAGATGGTATTTATTTTGCTCTTTTTGCTTTTCCATAGATCCTAAATTTTCTTCAGATAACATGTAACTTTTTATAACAATAAAAACAGAATTTTAAAGGGAAAGCCAACAGTACAACAGGCTTCTGTTTCTCCCACCAAACTAAATGGCTTTCACTTACTGCTTCCAAAGATCACACTGCCTCTCTCTCTCCCCTGATCTGCATCCAACTCTGTAATAATTTCCTTCACATCATGAAAAAATTATCCAAAACCCCAAGCTCACTCATTCAATTAACTCCCTACCTCTTCCTTACTCAGTATTCAATTAACATTGAATCACTTTAAGTCTTGCTATTTTAAAACCTGCCCAGGCTAATCTGTTGGTTTGTTTTTGCTTTTTTTTTTTTTAAACGCTCAGCCCTTCTTTTTCCTTCTGAGTCTTCAAAACTATCCAAAGACAGGGAAGGTTTGTAGACAAGTCACTCTGCTGTTCTATACAGAGATACGTCACCAGCTCTCCAGGCCCCAGTCCCTAGAGTCTTATGGGTGTGCAAAGCAAAATGGAACAACTTCGAAGCTTCTAACCTATATCGGACGGCATGCCCAGAAAAGCAGAGCATGGTGGGTGTGACACAAAAATACCAGACACAGGTCAAGGCAAAAATCTTTCAAAAAATACCTCACCTCTTGTGGCTGTGCAGGAGACACGCTGAGCCCAGGCCATGCCGGGTGGGGCTCAGGGCTCTGTCCACAGGTGGCAACTTGGGTGATTTCGGATGAGCAGTTCACCTGTTCTGGGCCTCAGTGACATCATTTCTAAAACTATGGCATTATATCTAAGGTGATGACCAAACTGATGGACATTTATGCCCTTTTCTCCAATGAGTCATTTAATTCTACAGCGTCATAACATCCCCCTCAAAGTAGTTCCCAGCCCGGGATCACTATACATCTGTTTCTCTTCCTTACTGTGGGTACTGAAGACGCTTAGCCTACTTCACAAGTCCAGCGTTCACCGCATCTTATGACCACAGATGGCTTTGGTCATTTTCTGCTGTTTTCTCCAGGCTTCCTTTTCTCCCCTATCACATCTTGATTCAGGCTACGTGTGAGTCACTTATTTGTCTCTGTCGACTGAGGATCGGCCTTTTATTTTTTTTTAACCTGAGGGAAGTTAGTCATTTGAAAGGCTTTAATCTATTACAACGTATCATAGATGTTGTTCCTTCAAGGTTAAGAGAGAAGCAGGAAAAAAACAGAAGGGAAAGAATTATAAGAAGTATCACTCAGGTAGTCCAAGGATGGGACTAACTTCCCATAAAGCTGGCAAACACCAACACCATTCTCCAACCAAAGCCAATCCCCCTGACCCCTGACCTAAGTCAAAATAGATCAATACTAACTCCAAACACTGGCAAGGGTGTGGAGAAATGGGGTCCCTTGTACATTACTGGTGGGAATGTACAATGACACAGTCCCTCAGTAACACAGTGAGCCAGTGTCTCGTACAACTACACACGCACTCACCATATGGCCTAACAATTCCATTTGTGGCCAATTCTACCAGACAAATGGAAACCTATGCGCACACAAAAACCTGTCCACGGATGTTCATAGCAGCTCTACTCACAATATCCCAAAACGGGAACCCACCGAAATGTCCTTCATGGATGGCTGGGTAGAGAAACATGGATCTATCAAAACCATGAAATACCACTCGCAGTAAAAACAAACTTGACAGACACACCAACTCAGATGGACCTCTGGCCGTATGAAATGAAGAATCTCAAAAGGTTACACCTATATGATTTCATTTACACAACATTCTTGAAATGACAAAATTACAGAGATGGACCAAGACTGATGGTTGCCAGGGTTGGTGGGGCGGGGGAGGGAAGGAGGGAGCTGTAGTTGGAAAGGGTAGCATGAGGGATCCTTGCAAAGAAACTGTCCTGGGTCTTCACTACGGTGACGATCAAATCTGTACAGGTGACAAAATTACACTGCAAACACACAAATGAGTGCATGCAAAACTGGTGAAATCCAAGTAAGATTGCTGGGTTGTATCAATCTCATCAATATCAATTTCCTGTTCTTGATACTGATGATGTGAGATGTTGAGAGACAGAGAGATCAATGCTAACAGCACGTATGTGGACAATAAAGAACCACAATCAGCTTACGGTATTGTATTTTTCCTGTAAGGTTTTCTTATCCAATAGAAATGCAAATCTGTTCTCTAGTCCACACTCCCTGCAATTTTAAATTGCTCCTAACTTTGGGTGTTCTGCTTTGTGCTGGTTGTCATGGTGATGTTTAAAGGAGGGGAGAACCATAAAGTGCTATACAAAGATCCTACTTTCTCCAAGGAGCTAGAAGAAGGTCTCCTGAGTAGAGCACATACCTTGGTTACTTGCCCACAGAGTGCGGCCGGCCTCCACGGTCACCTGCAGAGAGAAATACCAGGGGGCGGACACCTCAGGGAGTGGACACAATCTGCAAGTGAAGAAAGACCAGAGCTGGTGAATAAACATGGCATCTTGGTCCCGTGTCATGGGACGAACCTGAGGTGTAATCTACACCCTCTCTCAAAGGGTCGGGTCCCTAGCGGGAAGAAATCTCAGTTGCCCACAGCACTAATCTGCTGATGACTATGCCTTTTATGGCTTTTCCTTCTTAGAAACCCCCTTCTCTCCCCTGTCACCCTCATTCCACCTCCCGAGTAAACCACTGGACCCAACTCCTTCTCTCAGGGTCTGCTTTCCGAAGGACCCAAACTCAGTGTGAATGCTGAGGATACGCTCGATGCAGACTGCACTGCCTGCTTCCAACAACTAATATTTTACTTTCCCTAAACAATACCAAAATTTTTTTTAAAAATTGTTTTTAACCTGTTACAAATTTCACGGAAATGTAACAAAACACAACTCGTTTATTTAAGACAGATGACAAGACCCTCGGGTAAATACAGTCTTGGTCATTTCTGAAGCTCTTCTCCTGTGTGCCTCGTAGCCAAATGGCCATCAGGCTGTTTAACAACTCACCGCAAAGCCCTCTTCGTGCAGACTGCATTCACTTCAAACAATCCACATTCAGCACACACCTCTTCAAAAAACTTCCATGCTTGTGTTCTAGATTCTGGAAGACCATCCAGAGTCCACAAATCCAGTAGGGTCGTCGAAAGAGCTGACATGTCAGCCAGTTCCCAAAAGGAAACCTAAGTGACTTAGGAAAGTCACTTACAGAAAACTCTGGACTGAAAAAAAAAATTTAATGGAAGATTCTTTGAGATCCTGAAAACCATGCTAGCGTTTAACCCCTGCTGGACTACGAACCAGCCATTGTCCTGGCAGTAACACTTTGAACCACTCTCCTCTGAATCTTAGTTGGTATCAAGGCTGCCCTCCAGGGTCAACATTTTCAGTGGTTCCACTATAAACATGCTCCTGTCCGTGTAGCATCCGGATGGGCTTGGGAGACAGAGGAGCCGGAAGAAAAATGAATCGGAAGTCTGAACACTTAGAGCCCAGCTCTGCCTGCACCTAAGGAGGGGGCGGCAGGAGGGAGAAGTTTTGGCCACAGTCCTTGGACTTTCTGGGTCTCTACCCGTAGAAGGTAGGGTTTGAATGAAGGGTAATGGGTAAAGGGTAGGGTAATAATGAAGGGTTTGAATTAGATGAGAAGGACAAACCAAGCTTGACAAATCTGTGATGTTAGACAGCGTTTTTGTTTAGGAGAAATGGGACCTGCTAGCAGTATTATTACCCATGCACTGATTCATTTAGCAATTACTAAGCCTCTTCTTTGTAGCAAGCACTGTATGAGGGATACCAAGTGTCCCCATGCATAAGCAGAGAGGCCAGCCCTACCCCTTGCCACAGCTCATGTTCTCACCTCCATACTTCCCTTCATCTAAGCTTCAGCTGATTCAGATTCAATATCTTGGGAGCCAGAGTCCACCAGGCCAAGCTTGGGTCGTGTGCTTGACCCCAGACACTTCAACAAAACAGAGAAAGAATCTGGCCTCTGTCAACTTCCATGGAGGCAGGCAGCAGGAAGTGGCTGTCACTGGGAACTGCCCACCCACCAAGATGACACACATAGCAAATTGCCCCAGCAGGGAATCAGCGTACTCAAAGGAAGAGGGGGATTTGAATGTTGGATGACACACGTCCTCTACATCTGTGTCCCTGAGCTCTCTGACACACAGTGAAATGTTGTGTGTGCATATGTGCATCTTCGGGAAAGGGAAGACCCACAACCTTCACCCAGCTCTCCAGATGATTCTGGCTTAGGCAAAGAGAAGTTAAATCCAGGGGGGTTCTCTTGCGTTAGTGGGCAGATGGCTCTCCATTTCCTTTCTCCTGGCGTTCTCACATGAGACACAGCCATGAGGAATCTACTCAGGAATCTGGAAGTCTAGATTGGGATTGCCTTGCTGGCTCGATCTGACTCTCCATATACTGTCACTACCACCTTCACCGAGAGGCTGGCAGAGAAAATGTTTAGGACAATGTTCAGGACAAGGGTGCCATGCAGTGCCTAGGTCATGGGTCACATGGGGAACTTGCCAACATTTCATGGGTAAACAATAGTGGTTATGTTGGCCCCAGCTGGCAGTGATGTGACCCTCCTCTGATCACCGAAAGTTGATGGCATCAGGCTGCCCCAGGTCCTAATACCTACCTAGCATCAGAAATCCTGTTTCCACCACTGCCCTTTGCTATGGCTCCCCTCTCACTAAATAACTGGTGTAATTAGAAGGCCAACACAAATGAAACTTTCACATGAAACCCATAACCCACATAAGAACGCAAAGAACTATAGTAGAAGTAGCCATATCCCCATGTTCAGGACTGTATAGTATTCCAAAATGTATCTATTCCCCTAATCTTTTTTTTTAAAGATTTTTGTTTATTTATTTATTTGACAGACAGATCACAAGTAGGAAGAGAGGCACACAGAGAGAGAAAGGGAAGAAGGCTCCTCGCTGAGCAGAGAGCCCGATGTGGGGCTCCATCCCAGGACCCTGGGATCATGACCTGAGCCAAAGGCAGAGGCTTTAACCCACTGAGCCACCCAGGCGCCCCTCTATTCCTCTAATCTTAATGGATATTTCTAACATTTCCAATGTTTTACATTTCAAGCATTACTACTGTGAATGCATGCACATGAATTTTGCCTGACTACGTACTTCATCATAGATTCCTAGGGCCCAGCCTAGGTATATCTTCCCTTTTATTAAATAATGTGAAATTATTTTCCAAGCACATGTCCCAGTTTACCCTCTCCCCAGCAGTGCATCAGAGCCCCGGTCATTTTATATCCTCAGCAACACTTGAGAAGTTCAGACTTTCTAAATGTTACCCATCTCAGCTATTGAAAATGGCAAGCAAGTTGGTCCTTCATTTGCCTTTCCCAAGATGACTTTTTTGCCTATCAGTCCTCACTACCGGACACTCAGATCCAAAAAGCAGAAAGCATGCAGAATTCAGGTTTGTGGCCTCTGCACATAGAACTTTCCAGCACACACGACCAGTTAATGATGGTGCAGTGAATGATGGACGTTCATGGGCTTCCCAATCCACAAGGCTTGGAAAGAAACACAATAGGAAGCCTGGGGTTGGAAAGAGAAGGGCAGCGAAAGTTGACCGAACCCATCTCTTGCCAAGTGAGATGTCATGGACCACATGGAGAGAAGATACAAGGGAACAGAAGCACAGAGCCTCGAAGGAGGGAGCCTGCTCTGTTTTGTTTCTCTTCTCATTAAATCTTGCACCAAGCAGGGTTAAGAGCGGAGGGGAGGGGCGCCTGGGTGACTCAGTGGGTTAAGCCTCTGCCTCTGGCTCAGGTCATGATCTCAGGGTCCTGGGATCGAGTCCCACATCGGGCTCTCTGCTCGGCAGGGAGCCTGCTTCCCCCCGCCCCCCGCCTGCCTCTCTGCCTACTTGTGATCTCTCTCTGTCAAATAAATAAATTCTTTTAAAAAACAAACAAAAAGAAGGGCCATCTGTACCCCAATGTTTATAGCAGCAATGGCCACAGTCGCCAAACTATGGAAAGAACCAAGATGCCCTTCAACGGATGAATGGATAAGGAAGATGTGGTCCATATACACTATGGAGTATTATGCCTCCATCAGAAAGGATGAATACCCAACTTTTGTAGCAAAATGGACAGGACTGGAAGAGATTATGCTGAGTGAAATAAGTCAAGCAGAGAGAGTCAATTATCATATGGTTTCACTTATTTGTGGAGCATAACCAATAGCATGGAGGACAAGGGGCGTTAGAGAGGAGAAGGGAATTTGGGTAAATTGGAAGGGGAGGTGAACCATGAGAGACTATGGACTCTGAAAAACAGTCTGAAGGGTTTGAAGTGGTGGGGGGGTGGGAGGTTGGGGTACCAGGTGGTGGGTATTATAGAGGGCACGGCTTGCATGGAGCACTGGGTGTGGTGAAAAAATAATGAATACTGTTTTTCTGAAAATAAATAAATTGGAAAATAAATAAATAAATAAAAGACTAAATAAATAAATAAATAAATAAATAAAAGAGTGGAGGGGAAATGAAGAGATTTGCACCCAGAACCAGGAATAGGATTGCAAGTTCCTCTGTCACACTGACCAACTTCCTCATTGCCTCTATTCCTCAGACAGAGCCCAAAGAGGGGCCCCCTCCAGGGTGGGAGTAGGAGCTAGGCCAATGCTGAGTAACTCCCCCGAGAGCCCAAAATCAGCCAGCAAGGACGCTGGTCAAGGGCAGAGCCCTTGTGGCGCCTGCTGGGTACCGCTGTCACCCCAGGCTGCACTGTTAGACCTGCTTCCCCCTTGTCCTTCCCAGTCACCAGTGGCGCGTTCCTGGCAGCTGCCTCTTTGCAGAAATCTGCACCAAAATTAAACCCATCAAGCTGTCAGCCCCGTTGCCGGGGCTGCTCCCATGTCAGCCCATGTCATGACAACCGATGATAGAAATTCAGGCTTCATGGGGAGCATCTGTTTCCTTTTTAAAATCGCTTTAAAAAGAAGCCTGAGCAAGGCGCCTGATGCTCGGGACAGTGCCGAATGCCGAGGCAGGCAGGCAGCCTCAGCACCTGCTGGGGCGGCACTTTCTCTAGAATTGAGGAAACCAGTGGGGGAGGGGGGCCGGCTTCCAGAAACAGCAGCCCTGGGAGGGAGCGAGCAAGGGACCCGCAGAAGTCTGAGCTTCTCCTCCCTAGGGTCCTCCTCTTCTTAACCACGACGCAGCACGTGCTTCTTCAAAGTCCAGCACTGTGCCTGGCCCTGGGTTACAACTCAGTTTTGTCTTCTCAGGAAGGTCTTTGTTCCAAGGCACTTCCAAAGCTTCCAAAATACTGGAGATTCTCTCCTCTGACCCCTACAGTATGGAGAGAGGGTTGAGGAGGGCCAGGGGGTTTCTTATCCCAAACACAAACAGTCTCCCCTTCGATGGGCCTGTGATTCAGGATTGCTCAGCGACATAAAATCTGGGGGAGAAAGAGCATTAGCTAAATCCCTGCTGAGTCCCTGTCTCCAGCTTCCCTTGGCCCTTGCCCAGGATCTACCTATCTATCTCTCCCTCTCTCTCTCTCTCTCACACACACACACACCACATGCCCCACACACAATGTATGTATTACTAAATAGCCCCAGACACAAATTAAGCACATTCGTATTCAGTATTCAGCTTCTGAAGAATCTCAGCTTCCATCTCTCCCATTTCCCTCAGGAAACTGAAGCCTAGAGAGAAGTCAAGCAACTTCCAAAATTTCACAGTTTGATATTAACAAATAGGGGGGAGAAATCCCAGAATCTTCTGCTCTTGGAGCTGAGTATGACCAAACAACAAAAACCAACTGGGAAGCCTTCCTCTAGAGAAACACAGGAATACTGCTGCATGGCAGAGGAAAGGTTTATCTGATAGGATCTGGAAAGCAAGGAGTAATTAGAAAGCACCTACTTTAAAGATGAATTTTAAAGAATGCACCCAGGCCAGCTTTACCTTACTGCAAGACAGGCATTATCGTGAATGGAGGGTCAAGGAAATCCTTATAACCTGGGCAGTAAGTACAGATGAGACTTGAGTCTTCAGTGATGCAGAGGTCCCAGAATGCCTTGGGCAGCTCATGGCTGGGTGGCTGACCTGCCAGGAAGACTCTGCCTTGGCTGAGCACATGCATGTCCAAACCCACCTCCGGGGGTTTCTGCAGGTATAAGAAGAGATTTTGAGGCACAGCAACGTGCTGTGGATGGTGAAAGCAATCCTGGTTTTCACTGACTGAGCACATAGCATACACCAGGCACTGTTCTAAGAGCCCCATGTTAATTGCATATTAAATTTCACATATTTAATTGCATTAAAGCTCTCCGAGTAGATGACAGTCGAATCACCTTCATATTTACAGAAGAACAACCCAAAGCACTGAGAGTTTATATATTTTTTCAAGTCATGCAGCCACTAAATGTTAGGGCCAACTTGAGTGCAGGAGTTTGTCCCAGATGATGTGTTTAATTCCTGTGGCTGCAGTGGATGGGGGTCAAAAGGGGAGCATGCAAGACCCGCCTCAGCCATGGGCTGGTCCGCTCACTCTGGCTGTCCGCGGTGATTTCCAAGGGGGCGAACATTCTGGGTGAAGTTCCACATGGGTGTGTAACGTTGGGCGAGTGTGCAGTAAGGAGTCAGTTTGGCAGGCCTGCATTGTGCAGTGTCTTCATATTCTACGGGTCCTTCAGACTGACCCTTGAGCAGCAGCTCCTGAGAGATCACCTCTGAGCCGCTGGAATATTGTACTGGACAGAGTGTCTCTGTTTACCTGGAGCCATGGGCCACACCACACAGTTTCTGCTAACAGTGGGATTTGTGGCAGGAGTCTTGGGCCCTGCTCCACAGTTTGACCTCTGAGTGGCAGACTGGGGACTGGGTAACTAGGGTCAGTCAATGGGGTGCTGTGTGCCTATGTGACTGACTCCCCAGGGATATCTCTGGACACCAAGGCTCCCGAGAGCTTCCCCAGTTAGCAAAACTTCATATATGTCATCATGGCCTGTAGCTGGACAAATTCAGCACTGCCCATTGAGTACACGGGGACATGGCCACCGAAAGGTCATACCTACCATTTCCTGAACTCCACCATATGATTTCAAGCGGCATCCTTCCAGTGTAATAAACTGTAACTGTGAGTACACCTGTTCCCCTGAGTCCTCTGAGTCCTTCTAGTGAACTATCAAGCCAGTGTGTAGACTCAGTGACCCCCGACACAAGTCAACTCTTCCCTCCGGCCCTCGGGGGCTTCAAATATTAAGTGAGGGAGTTGACCAAGCATGATTTCCAAGCATTCTTAAATGTTGTCTTATACCTCACTTCACAACGATGTTTTTTTTTTCTAGTTCCATGGGTCTTATTTGCTGTCCCACCTACATTAGGGTTTTCTCTGTCCCTGGTCCCTGCTATTAGTCCAAACAAATGAATCCTTGCTTACAGGGAAGGGAATTCTGTCAGGTTCCCCAAGTCTTAAATATGTGTCAAAAAGTCTGCTGGCTAAGTTCCAGTATCCATTCTCCATTCCTTCCCTAGTAAAAGAATTCTATTTTACCTGAGTGCTTAGGAATCTTTATTAAGAATAAATGTGGTATGGACTGGTATGTTTGTGTCTTCCCCAAACTCATATGCTGAAACCCTACCCCTCAATGTGATTATATGAGATACAATCTTTGAAAAGTAAGTAGAATTTAATGAACGGAATCAGTGCCCTTATAAGTGTCATAAGAAAGATTGCTTCCCTTCTCTGCTCTCCTCCATGGGAGGACACAGTGAGAAATCAGCACCTCAAAAGAAGGTGCTCACCAGAACCTGGTACACTGACCTTGGATTTCCAGGCTCCAGAACTGTCCGAAATAAATTTCTGTTGTTAATAAGCCACCCAGTCTAGGTATTTTGTTACAGCAGCCTGAATCAAGATACCAGCCTTCCTAGCAACTAGATGTGGCCATGTGACTTAGTACTGATCAATAGTGTGTGAGCAAAATTGTAATTGTGTGGTTCCTGGGAAATGCCTTAAAGGAAGCCTGTGCTCCCTTCCTATCTGTCCCTCTTCCACAATGGTGACTGGTGGCGGGGGGTGGGGGGGCAGGTCTGGATGACTTCCCTGTCCATCAGGAGGAAGCCATGTTCTAAAGATGACAGCACAGGGAGATGAAGTCTGGCTCTCCAGGGATTCAATGAAGGCACCAGTCAGCCATGAACTGTCTCCTCTACATTTCTTTTTCACAAGCAACAAATAGCATCCGTCTTGTTTAAGCCACTGTTATTTTGGGTTTTCTGTCACATAGCTCTCCTAACCAACACAGGCTGCATCTCCCACCTAATGAGAGACTTAGCAGGGCTCCCCATCTGAGCCCATCTAGTGCCTGTACAAAAAAGCAATGATGATTCATTTAAAAGCACTCTATTCAGAATATGATCTTCTCCTATTTCCTACAAATCAAATTACCAAGAGACCAATTGGATTTTTCAAGTCCTTCAAAATGTTCTTTTTAGATGTTCTTGGTATTAAACAGTAAGAGAATTTAAATGGCATCAACCAAACACACAGATGTGACTGTGATGATAAGTTACATAAATCTGTGACAGAAAGAACCTCACCAGAGCACAAAGGATACAGCCGAGATGGGAAAACAGTGAGCTGGATTTCACAGATTGTTTCTAGCTACTACCATCTTTTCATAGGTGACCATCTTCCCTGCTCCTAGGGAGACTGACATTCAAACAGTTTAGGGCAGTAAGAGGCTGGGAGCCTTAATATACTCGTTTCTGGAACTCATGTTGTCTCTGGTCCCTGAGCTCAGGTCCCTGTAACCAGGAAAACAGAAGCTGAAGTGGTGTCTCCTTCACCATGTACATCCCTTGTGCCAAGCACAGTGCTGGGCCCAGAATAAGCTCAGTGTCAGGGGCTTGGCTTTGATCCCCATCTCTGTCAGCTCCATGCAGGTACTATAACCAAGGGACAAAACCTGAGCCCTTGCCAATATTCCCCTTTTCATAATGGTTTATTGAGCCCTCCTACACATCAGACAGTGTGCCGAACACTTCACGTTCATCTTCTGTACTCTTCATAGCAACCCTGTGAAGTAGGGACTTTGAGTATCCCCCTTCTACAAGGGAAGCAGAGGAGGCCCAAAGGAGTGAAATTTCTTGCCTGGAGTTATCTAGCTATCAAGGGGCAGACTGTGGATTCAGGGACAGAAGCTTGACTCGAGAGTCCAGGCACAGACCCCCTGGCACTGTGAGTGGAAAGCATGACCGAGATGATGTTGTTCCTGTTCTTGTTCTTATTGTTGCTCTTCTTGTTGCTGTCATGGACTCAAAAGAGGGGAGGGAACAAACGTTTGTGGGATGCCCGTGTCTGCCTGGGTCAGGACTATGCCTGACAGTTTAAACATATTGTTTCATTTTATCTGCCCAGAGGCTTATTCCCAATATACAGATAAGGTAATTGGAACTTGGGAGGTCAAAAGAGATCCCTCAAGACTGCAGCTCTCATGGTAGCAAACGGACTTCACTGCAGGGCTCCCTGACTTCCAAGCCCACACACTTGCCATTCCTCCATGCTCCATCCAGGCCCGCTCCTCATGCCATACAGGCTCCCACCAACTTTTCCTGAAAGACCAACAATTTCAGTTCTAATAAAGATGATTGCCACTGATTAGGAAAGCTTTTTACTATTAAAATCATTTAGGCTCCAACCCATCCAAAAAAAATCTGAGGCAATGCAAAAGACCATCTAAAGGTTAATAAAATAATTATTTTATCAGATATCAAATGAGGGAGTTGACCAACCTCCAATATATATTCATGTATATGAAGTAATTATTGTTTTTTTTAATTAATTTATTTATTTATTTGACAGAGAGAGATCACAAGTAGGCAGAGAGGCAGGCAGAGAGAGAGAGAGGAGGAAGCAGGCTCCCTGCTGAGCAGAGAGCCCGATGCGGGACTCGATCCCAGGACCCTGAGATCATGACCTGAGCCAAAGGCAGCGGCTTAACCCACTGAGCCACACAGGCGTCCCTGAAGTAATTATTGTTAAGGGGGGAATGTTTGTTGCTGATTTGTCTTAACAAAGCCAGTTGGGTCTTGGTCTGGCGTAGCAGAATTGGGGGTGCCAGTCGGGTTTGACAGGCAGACTCACAAGACATGAAGACTTTAATCTGGTACCATATTTCCTCAGCTTTATGGAAGGATATAGACCTGGAGTTATAGGTACAGCATTTTCAGTTCCTTTGGAGGCCCGGGAGCCACCTGAGGACAGAGCTTCTTCTGTCTCCTCATCCACATGGGACACATGCATGATGGTCAAGGATGGGAGCTGAGGTGCGTGGGGAGTCACCTGACAGAGAAACACAGAACACCTCGGTCCCTCACCCGTCTTTAATATCATCTTCAACCTGTAGGCTCAGGGCCTGAAGGCCCAGTCACAGCTACACCGACCCAATGATGTCTCCCCAGTCAGGAATCTCACAGACATGACAGTTGCCATCTGTCCCACCTCTGGAGTTTCCACAGAACAATGCTGTGGGAAGAAGGTCAACTCTGGTCTGATGGCAACTCTTGACTCCGAGGTGTGACACTAAGAGATAAGAATGCTCAAAGAGCTATGCTGCGGCATGTCAATTCTCCATCAGGCTGAAAGTAACAGGAAAACCCAACTAATATTTCCTTCAACATGCAGGCGTTGATTTTCTCCCAGCAGTAGCCCAGTGACGAGGTGCTGAGCTGGGGTGAATCCTGAGACGCTGTTTGTTGCCTTGTGGCCGCCATACATGCTGTGCCATATGGGGTCCTAGCCACAGGACAAGCAGAAAAGGAGGGAAAAGGGAAAAGGGGGCAAAATCTGTAATAGGAAACCTTCCCCCAAATTCTCAGCAGATATCCCCTCACATCCCATTGGCTTTAGCTACCTCACAGAGCCACTGTTATCTGCAAGAGAATCTGGGAAAGTGAGTGTCCTCAGCTCAGCAAAGAGCTGCCCCAAACACAGAGGGTTCTGTTCATAAGAAAGATGGGACAATCAGATAGAGGGTAAATGAGCAGGTAATCCGCAATTTCTATCATACATGGCAACCTAGAAGAGAGTTTTCAAACCCACCAGGCCCCACACAATTTTAGGCTGCCTGCTTTACGCACTCGGGCCTCTTCCCAACAAGCAGAACTCATTCCATCTGCCCCTAGCTTCTTCCTCCTGTGAGCGCCCCATACACACAACAGTGTGCTACACAAACACAGGTCTCTTTGCTCAGCATACCACCCCCCCATTCTCTCCACTTGCCATCTGACTTTTGGGGAAATCCCCAAGAGATTTATATCCCTGGCCTCATTTTTAGAGCTCTAGTAAGGGCTTGATTTTTACAAATGGACTTTAGAAAGAATGATCAAGAACACAATGGTGGGGGCCACTGTTCCTTTAGGCAGATCCCCAGGTTTGCATGCTTTTTCTTATTTTGCCAACCAAATGCTGGGCCCTAGAACATACTTTAAAGACAAAATGGCTATGATGACCTAGATATTTCTTTGAGTATCTTGGGGTGATTCGCAGAGTCTACATTAACATAACCTAGTTAAAGCTGTCTTAGTAGGTAGTGAGCTCCTTGATATGAGAGACAGCCCACAGGCTGGCCAGCCACCTCTTAAAGGCAGCAGAGTGTACTAGGTATCAGAGAAAGGAGAGACATTTCTTTCTGACTCCAAAAGACAATGGTTTGGAAATCTGTAGCTTGCTTTAGTTTCCCTGTTAAAACAGCATCAAGAAAAAGTTGTGAGGCTCCCACCAAAGGGAAAGATGAGTCATAGAGTTTAAAAACTGGGTTAAGGGAAGCTTAGTTCTAAACCTGCCCTGTGGTTGACTGGGATGGAATTCTAGATGGTTCTCCTGGACACCAATTTAGAATTTAGGGTTTGGGGAATTTTTTTTTTTAACTGATTTTTAAAGATTTTATTTATTTATTTGAGAGACAGAATGAGAGACAGAGAGAGCATGAGAAGAAGTAGGGTCAGAGGGAGAAGCAGACTCCCTGCAAGCAGGGAGCCTGATGTGGGACTCAGTCCTGGGACTCCAGGATCATGACCTGAGCGCAACAAACTGAGCCACCAAGGTGCCCTTTATTTATTTATTTATTTATCTCCTGAGAAGAGGTACCTCAAGGCAGCTTCATGACGGTGATGGGTTTTTATCTGGAAGCTGCCTCTTGAGGACACCGCAACCCGGCTCATATTTAATAAGCTATGAGTCGAAGGGACAGGAACTATTAATAATAATACAACTATCAAAATAAAACTAACCTCTCCTCTCCTTCAGGTGGGGAATCTGAGAATGGGAAGAGAAAAGATTACGAAGGCAAAAAAAAAAAAAAAAAAAGCTCTGGAATGAAATCTTCATCCTAGAGGTTTAGAACACCCATCTATCTGAGTAAAATCAGCCTACACAAGTTCCTAACATGCTCCAGTTCAAATCCTTCAAACATGCTCTAGATCAAATATTCTAATGTGCTTCCAGATCCTAACATGCTCTAAATCAAGTCAAATCTGCTTCTACATAGTGGGTCTTAAGATCACAAGGAATTTTGGGGAGAGGTAAGGAAATACAATTTTTTTGCTACTGGAGAAATATTTAGAAAATAATAACCCACATGTGGTAGACTGATAACAAAAACAGCCTCCATTATTCACCACTCCCCGTACTCATAACCTTTATCATGTGATTCTGTAGCTCCTACTGTCACAAGGTGAAGTCTACCTCGCCACCCTAGAATCTGGGCCTGGACCTTTGCAGTAGAATGTGGCAGAAGTGACAATGGTCGGTCAATTCTAAGTCTGGGTCTCAAGAGAACTTGCTCATGTCTGCTCTCTTTCAAAAACATTCCCACTGCTATGTGAACAAGACCAGACTAACCAGCCAGAGGATAAGAGGTCTCATGGATAAAAGCCCAGCCAAGGCCATTCCAGATTCATCCATAGCCAGCCAGCCACCAAACATGTGAGAAAGACCAGCCGAGATTAGCAGAACTGCCTGACTGACCCATAGCTGACTTCGGATGTATGGAGGAGGCAATCCAGGAGCTGAAGAACCCACAGACTTGTGGGCAAATTATAAATGCTTATTGTTTTAAGGCAGGGTCAGCAAACTTTCTCCACAAAGGGTCAGATAGTAAATATTTTAGGCTCGGGCCACATCTGGTCTCTGGGGCATATTCTTATTTTTGGTTTTTAAACACTTTAAAAATATAAAACCATTGTTAGCCTGTGAGTCCTATAAAAACATGCTGTGGGCCAAATTGGGGCATAGTTTTCCACCTGGCCTAAGCCACTGTGATTTGGGATGGACTGTTACACAGTGATAGCTAGCTAACATAACCACATGGCACATGTTTGTTCTTAGATCTCTTTCCCTTGCAGACAGAGACGAAACCATGGGGGTTCTTGCTTCTGGGATGAAGAGGTTGCCTGCCGTAAAAACGAAAAAGCCACTGATCAACTCTGAGTCTCAAAGCTGATTTTGTCAATTCCTTTTATAAAAACAACAGCCTGAAAGGCCACCTTTTGGTGAGGAAGATTTCTAAACTTCAGGGACTACTAGTCAAGATTATGCAATTCCAGAGGAGACTGCCAGCATTTAATCCCAAAAAGTCAGGTAAAATCAGTCTGCATCAGTGGAAACCATTGCTGTTGTAAGACCTGTCATCCTACAGTAAATACCAGCAAGGAGCCAGGGTCACAGTAAGTCTGCCTTTTCCTCTATGACCATAAAGTCACGTCAACCCAAGTTTCTAAACTCTAGATTCTGAGGAGATAGAAGGAAAAGAAAAAGGAAGTAAGAAACACTGAGCATCTATCTGAGTCATGCCCATGGAGAATGAATAGACCATTTAAGTCATTCAATTGGACTGAGTTTACTGGATTGGACTAAATTTAGTTTTTCCTTGCTACTCAGTGGGTTGGAAACTTAAAAAGGAGATAGATCAGTCATAGGAAATAAGCCTGTTATGAGTTGAATTATGTCCCCAAAAAGAGGTATCGAAATCCTAACACCCAGTATCTATGAATGTGATCTTCTTTAGAAGTAGGGTCTTTGAGGATGTAATAAATTACAATAAGGTCTTTAGGGTGGGCCCTAATCCAAGGTATCCTTATAAATGGAGAAGAAAACAGAGACAGGAGAAGGCCATGTGGTGATGGGGGCAGAGCCTGAAATTACGCAGCTGCAAGCCAAGAAATACCGAGGATTTGCCAGGAACACCAGAAGCTAAGAGAAAGGCATGAAACAGATTCTCCCTTAGAGCCCAAGAGGGAGGCCCCAGGGGCCCAGTGTGGCCCTGCCAACAGTTTGACTTTGGACATGCAGCCTCCAGAATTCAGCAGGGATAAATCTTTCTTGTTTGAAACCACCCAGTTTCAGCAGCCACAGGAAACGAACACCATGTCCATTTCTTTTTTAGAAAAGTAACTATATCTGCTAATTGATAATGATTTCAACACTGTGTCCCTTAAGTTCCACTTCCGAAACTTGAAGGAGTTCCAGAGGGTCCTTCAAACACTGGCAGAAATGGGAGCATCATTCTCCCCACAAAGCAGATTCAGATGAACATGGAGACCCAGCATGAAGGTGTATTCTCTGAAGACTTCTGTTTTGGTTTGGGTTTGAGTTTGGTTTTGTTGTTGTTGTTGTTTTAAGGTTGTATTTATTTATCTGAGAGAGAGCAAGCGAGAGAGCTCGAGCAGAGGGAGAAGCAGACTCCCCACTGAGCAGGGAGCCCAAGGTGAGGCTTAATTCCAGGACCTGAGATCATGACCTGAGCCAAAGGCAAATACTTAACTGACTGAGTCACCCAGGCACCCCTGGATTTGAGTTTTCAAGGGAAAAGGTTGCTTTAAAAAGGTAAGGTGGTTCAAAGAACAATTTGCCTTTTCAGGGCCCTAACTTTGGTGTGCATTAAAATCACCCAGAAAACAAAGGTTTCTGAGCATATCCTCAATATTCTTTTTTTTTTTTAAGATTTTATTTATTAGACAGAGATCACAAGTAGGCAGAGAGGCAGGCAGAGAGAGAGGAGGAAGCAGGCTCTCCGCGGAGCAGGCACTCAATCCCAGGACCCCGGATCATGACCTGAGCCAAAGGCAGAGGCTTTAACCCACTGAGCCACCCAGGCGCCCTATCCTCCATATTCTGATTCACTTTTTCCAGAGAATGAAATCTAAGAACTATATCTTGAACAAGCACATTCAAGGGATTCTGGTGAAATAGACAGAAAAACCCTTCCCCAAAAGCATTCATGGAGGGACCCCAAAGTTCAAAGTGGCATGGAGTTCCCATTCATCTCCTGCCCGCCCAGAAAACTGTCCCAGTATGGGGACTGGCCGAAATGGGAGAGCTTGGACAGAGTGCACTTTCCATCTGTGGCATCCCTCAGGGCAGAAGAGAAGCAAGGCAGAACTAACCTCCCCGTGGAAGTTCCTCACCCTTCTGAAGTTCGGACCCTGAACAAGACTCTGAGGGAAAAAGCACCCCCTGGTGGCCATGTTTAGTTTTCCCAGTACCTAGCAACCGGAACAGGGACCGTAGCTAGCTGCAAGGCCCCCACATAAATGGATGGCACTATATCAGTAACGCAGGGCAATGAAGCAACTTATTGTGATCTTGACTCATATGGCAATAAATATGAAATCGAAACACAGAAGCAGAACATCCACAGGAAATGGCAACAGCATTTTATGGGTCTTAAATTTCATAGCAGCAGAGAAAATCACTACCGGGCTCTGAGAAGCTGAAGCCAGTCTTTTTTTTTTTTCCTCCCAAATCCATTCCAGAAGAAAGCAAGGCAAAACTGAAGAACACAGAGCTCAGTTAGGGGGAGGTCAGGGGGAGTCAAGCCATTTGGAGAGAAAATCTCTGTAGTTTTTTTTTTCTTAATCTTTTATTTTTTATTAACATAGAATGTATGAAAATCTCTAGTTTTAAGAGGGAAACATTTGAGCAACATAAATCAAAAGAAATTAAGATTCTTAAAATGCATTTGGTTTTTTAAAAGCAGCCAATAACTAGTACAAATAAATTGTGTTTTCTCCTTCCTTCTCCGTCCCATGAGTTAAATTACAAAACAGAGAAATGATGAATCTCCGAATTTGGCCTCTAAGCCCATCAATCCCTATCGTTTGCAAGCACCTGCATGTTTGTGATAATTTCATAATTTCTCTGAACACCTACTATGTGTCTGACCCTTCGCATACATTGTCTCTAATCATCTGAGCAATCCTGTAGGTAGCTAATACTAATCACACGTTTCAGAAGAACTGACAGCCAGTGTAATTAAACCAGCTTACTAGTACTAAGGGTGAAAGCCAGGATTAGGACACAAGCCTTCCTGACCCCAGAACTCAAGGCTAATCTCAGATTAGTTTCTCTGAAGAACTTGAAACATGTCTTGAACTTCCATTTTGCACAATAAAATAATACTGGAAGTGGGGATTCACCTTAGCCAGGCAAGAGTATCTCACTGAGCTAAAGAAAATTTTCTAAAACTGGATTGTAGTGATGGTTGAAAAACTCTGTAAACTTACTAAAAATCATTAAATTGGGTGCCCGGGTGGCTCAGTGGGTCAAGCCTCTGCCTTCGGCTCAGGTCATGATCCTAAGGTCCTGGGATCGAGCCCCACATTGGGCTCTCTGTTCGGCGGGGAGACTGCTTCTCCCTCTCTCTCTCTGTCTGCCTCTCTGTCTACTTCCGCCTACTTGCAATTTCTGTCTCTGTCAAATAAATAAATAAAAAATCTTTAACAAAAAATAAAAATTAAAATAAATAAATAAATAAAATAAAAATCATTGAATTATGTACTTTAAATGGGTAGATTTCTGATATGCAAATTATATGCATAGAAAATGCAATATAAAAAAGAATAATATATTGAAACTAAAAGTAAAATAATAATGATGATGATGATGTCATATTAAGTCTAAGGGAGATAGATAGGTTTCCCATAAACCTGGGGACAAAATTAAGGGTAGAGTTGATGAAGAGATAACTGTCCACCACAGAGCAGGCCCCGGGGCTTTTTCATGAAGACCGACTCGGGCAACATCAGCCTCTCTCTGTGGCTGAATTTCTCTCCTGAGAGACAACCACTTTCCTATCATATGGGAAATATGTGACTCCTTCTTCTTCCCTTCTTCCAAAACCTATTTGCAGGCCTCTGTTTATACTCAAGTGTAAATGACCGATTCATGTTTAAAGGGCCTCTCTTCTAAAGAAAATACATAATTTTAGAACTCCAAATATTCGATCCTCCCCTCTCTACTAAAGAACATCGAGACAGACCGTTTCACTTGGATGTCCAAGTGACTTCAAAATCAACAAGCAACTTCTAAACCCATTATCATCACACCACCAATGATCCCCCAGGTCGGACTGTCCACCTTTCTAACTTCCTTAAGCCTGCTGGTCATCCACATTTCTCTGGCTCTCTGGCCACCTGCTAACATAGGTCTCAACCCCTCGAAAAGTCCCTGAACTCCAAGTACTTCTGGAGAAAACCAGAGATTAGGTCCTGTAAGTTCTCAGATCATCTGTGCCCGTCAGAGGGCATCTGTCATTTTTATCTTCCTCTCCTGCTCCAACCTCCTCCACTCCAACCTTGGAACACAAGTGCCATTCTTCTCTGGACCATGGCTCCCACTGTGCCGTCCCTTTGCTAGCTGGCATTCTGCTCTAGGGTACCTGTGTGTCCCCTGGACATGGCGGGAAGCCCTGGTACCTCTGTCGGCAGGTGGGAGAGGGAGAGCTGAGGGCCAGAGCTGTGCGGTGTCCTACGTTGACGTGCAAGAGTTCTCCTCCTCTTTCGTGTGCTACACTGTTAGGAAGGTCCCAAATCAATCCTGCCTTCCTCCCAACACCCCACAAAAGGAAATCCAGAATTAAATCTAGGGATGTTTATCTGAATAAGATCTTCTATCTGGAACAACCACCAAACCATTGTTTTTCTTCAATAAATAGAAATATCACCAAAAGGTCATTTTTCATCTCGATGGACAAACCATCCAAGCAGTTCGCAGTGTTTTACCCAGAGTGAAATCACACTGCAGTCCGCTTTTATAGCTCAATCCGCAGGGACTGTCGCACTCCAGAGAAGCTTCAAATTACCCCCGAGGCCAGAGAAACTAACCTGACATTGTTTTAGAGAACTCTAGCGCAAGGCAGGGATCTTAACAGGAGAGAATGCCACAAACCTCCTTCTTAATGGGGTCTCCTTTAGGAAAGCCCATAAGAAAGCTGCAAAGGTATTCTCCAGAGACAGTTAACAGACAATTGTGCCAATCAGTTTTTTAGAAAATCAATGTTTTGGCCTATGGTAAAGCTGTACTCCTTGATCTGGATGGATTTGGGCAGTTCTGCCTGGTTTTTTTCCTCCCTTGATTCTAATCCTGGGCAACCCTCTGAGTCTTGCCTTTTCAATGCACTGTTCTCTAGCATCACTTTAAAAAATCAGCCTCATTTTTTCCTTCTCAGTCAAAAGCAGCAACAAAATCTGTTGATTTCATTTATGTCTCCCAGGATTCTAAAGACTCTATCAAGATAGCTGATGCCAGCGCTACCTGGGACCCTGCTGCTGGGTATCATGATCTCTTGGAAGTATCCTTCCATCCACGCTTCCCCTCATACTTACTACCTAGTCCTATGTGCGCGTTCACACTGGGGATTTCCAGTCCCTGCTCTTCACCCTAGTAACTGCTCCTTTCTGCGCAGACAGGGTTTGTGACATACTTTCCTAAAGAGCTTTCCTTCTTTTGCGACATACTTTCCTAAAGAGCTTTTCCTTATTTTGAGAAAGAAACTAGATGAGGTCTTTGGAATTACCTCCCATGTCTTGGAGAAGGCGAAGAAAGCATGACCCCCATGCCATGCGATCTCTCCGAGATCCCACCCATCAGGACACCAGGCGACATCATTCACTGAGTCTCCCTGCCCTGACGTTGGCAGTGAGACAACCCGCCATACCCAAGGTGGGACCCAGGCAGCCACAGATGAACATAGTCACCACAGAGGATTTGTCAGGCAGGGGAGACGTACCTAGTGCTCTGTGAGTCACTTAGAACATGCTGACACGATCTGTCCTCATAGAAGGTGAAAGTATAGCTGGAGAAGTAAACTCAGCTTCTGGGAAACAGGAGGGAACAAGGAACGAGCACAAAGCTAAGGGGATGGGGAGAGGGCACAGATTCTTAGAAAACCAGGAGTTTGGGAAAATGAAGGTGGATCAGAGGAAGCTTCTGGAAGGAATGGGCACTGAATGAGCAGGATTATAAGAGACAGAAGGGGCCGAGGAAAGCACTTATGGTGGTGGGTGAGCGATTACAGAAAAGGTAGAAAGAAGGCTGGTACGGGGTGGGGTAGAATCAGTCAGCGGCCAGGAAAGAAAAAGCAAGCCGCTCCAACACACCACGGACAAAGGGTTTAATAGCAAGTTCGTCTGCAGAGGGGATGGCGCGTGTAAGAAACCACACAGGGCTTGAGGTCTCCTCAGGCCAGTGGGCCAGTGACAGTGGGGAGCTGTGGTAGCCACAATCCTACCTGGACAAGGGGAAGGAGTGAGTACCAGGACCCAGAGAGGCTCGCTTTCCAGGGGAGACCAACACAAGCTGTGCTAAAAGCAACCGCCAGTCTACAGAGAAGGTAGATTGGGGAGGAGAGGGGGAAAGTCCCTTCCTTCCAAAGGTCACACGTTCTGCCCTGGTCACAGCAGGTGGCCAAAAAAGTATGACAGTCTGAGCTCTCTGCCACCCCCTCAGAGATTTCTCTGCCCCTCCTTAATGCAGAGCTGGACAGAGCCCCCAGAGTGGTGGCCCAGCCATGGCCTCCGCGCTCCCTCTTGTCGGCTGACGCTCCTGGGGCAGGTCACCGAGCCGAGAGAGACTTTCCGGTTGGAGAGTCCCCAGCCATACATGGATTTATGCTGCACCCAGTTCCTGGGGGAGGAAGGTCTGTTCTGACATCAAACAGTCCGTCAGCATTGCTGTTCCAGAAACTGGTAGCATGATGAGTGGGCCCCACAAAGGTAGCGGGGTAACGGTTAGCTCATCTCTAATTATATGGGATTTACGATTAGGCAGCAAGTTTATTTTGGAACACTGCAGTAACAAGACACACAGCAGTGGTGAGGACGAGGGGGCGGAGTTCTAGCTTGGCCTTTAGAATATAATAGCTTGTCATTGCCATGGAAACCAGCTCCCGGGGAGTTGCAGGCACCTTATTCTATAATTATAAGAGATCTGATAAGGGCTGGGGTTGGGGGGTTGGGAGGGGTGGTGTGTATTTTTTTTTTCTTTATAAATTGTATTCGGTGGCTGAAAATAGAAGAACCTGGAGAACAAAGCCTGTTATTAACCACCATCTGCTAAAAGGCGTCTGCACTTCAGCTGCCTGGAGAGGCTCTTCCTGCAAGGCCCTGCAGATGTGCCCAGAATGCCAGGGGTTGCTGGGAACTCGAGGGGCCCGTGCCCGGAAAGGGGGAAGGTGTATCCGGGCCAGCCACATGCGAACGTGGCTTCGAGCGGAAATGGCCATGCTGGGGTGCTGGGATGGACTGCCCCCCTCTGCCTGAGGGCAGGCTGCTCCGGGCCCCCACCGCAAGGCAATCTGCGGGGTCTCCTTGTCTCCTCTCCATGCCTCCCGTGGAACCACAGCCCTCCCAGCCCCCGGGAGCTTGAGCTCATTTCTTAGGCTTTCTGAACCTCCGTTCTTTTTGTGATGAAGGACTGTTAGGGGGAATTACATGAAGATGATGGGAACAGGTTTGGCAAAGTGGACACTTCGCTGCTCGCAGCTGGAGTCTCTGAAGAACGGAGCCAAACTTGATTCGGGAGAAAATCTCCCCTCATTTAAAAATCAAACCCCTTATTTTCCAGTTGAATGAGTTTACCAATAATTCCACAGTAGGTGTTAAAGAGAAGAGAAATGCCCCTTATTAGAACAATAATAATAATCAATAGCTCCCATTTGTATAGCATTTTATGGCTTCAAAGTATCATCACCGTATTTTATTGTAGTTATATGTTGCCTTACTGGAGTGAGCTCTGGGTTGATTCATTTGTAAGGAAGCCCAGGCAGTTTGGAAAGCTGCTTTCCTAAAAAGGCCTTCTTTTTTTAAAATGGGTCATGGTCATTAAAAACTGAAGCCTAGCAGCATCAAGTATGGCTGTGTATGTTAAGGGCACTGAGTCAATAAAATCACCAGGGGCTGTTTTCTAAAGCTATTCAAACTCGATAGAGTTCATCCAATTGCCCTCTAAAAGCAGGAAATGAGTGAGAAGAATAGAGAATACTTCCTTCTATTCATGACCATAGTCAGCCTATTACCCCACATTAATACTCTTTAAAAGCCAGAGACATATGGGGGGGGGGAGCAGGGAATAGCTCACTTACATTGCTTCCCCTGCTACGTATGACTCCCATGGATGCCCCATCACTTCTGGAAGCAGAAGAACAGTGTTCACTGCTCACCGTCTGCCATCAGTTAGGATTACATATGGTTCCAAGTAATAAAATCCCTAATGAACAATGGCTGAAATGAGGTAACAATTTACTTACCTCTCAAGTAAAGCTGCAGAGGTAGACAGCACAGCGCTGACATGGGGGCTCTGCTCATGGAGGTCCCAGGGACCTGCCTCACCACTCTGCCATCTCCATCTCCATGGCCTGGCCTCACCCTCATGGTCCAGTGTGGCAGCTAAGGCACTGGCCCTCACAAATGCATTCCAGAGAGCTAGAGAAGGGACCAAAAACAAGGGAGACAGAGTATGAGCTGCCTGCTCTTAGGAGCTTCCATCCAATAATTCTCCTCACATACCATTGGCTTAAAGTCAGGAGTTCTGGAAGAAGGGGAGGCACATATGGGGGGCCATCAGCAATCTCCACCCATGCTTTTCACATTCTTACTCTGCTTCCACATCACTTTTTGCCAGGTGACACACTTGAGGTCATCCTCAATAACGTAGTTCAATTATATGGAGTCAGGAGCTAACCTGAAGGCCTTGGACTAAGCTCCAAACAAAAACCACCCCACATTTGTGGATGCCCAGCCATGTTACAGGAGTGAAGGTGTACTTTGAGCCCCACTCCAACCCCCTACCCTCAAAGAGCTTACCTTCTCCCTATGGTAACCTCAAAGCCCAGGGTTGACAAGAGCCAGAAACGTTACCCTCTCCAGTCTAAGCAAAAAAAAAAAAAAAAAAAAAGGACTTCCTAGAAAGATGATGGGTTCAGATTGAAGACTAAGACAGGAAGAATGTGTGGGTCTCAGGGGCCCTGAAACCAGGCACTGCAAAGCCATGCAGGCTTTTGTTCTTTTCCTGCATGTGTACCTTTCTTGCTGATGGTCTGCTTCTTCCATGAAGGGGACCACGGAGATGCCAACAGCTGCTGAGCTTTCCATCCTACAGCTTCAGCCACTTGAGACAGAAAGTGACCAGATGTGCACTCTGGTTCAAAGTCAGGAAATACCAGGGGAGAGATTCAGTGGTCCACGTTAGCCAGGTGTTAACCCTGGATTCATCAGGGGTATCCAGATGGGCTTAGCCAGCTGAGACCATGGACAGAGCAGGAAAAAGTTCCTACAAACAGGGAGCTCGTCAGACAGGGTAAGCTGACAACTATGCAAGGCAACATTCTCTAAGCTCAATGATCAGTTTCTAGGACAGGTCAAAATTCCCTGGGAAACAGCTACAGAGCCCTTGTCACTGAGGGCTCATTCGGGTAACTTCACCGGGGCAGTTTCCAGAGCCGCAGGACACACGCTGTTTATATACCACGTTCCCCCGAGGAAACAGGCTCTCCAGCCACAGCTCCAAAGGGCAGACCCATGTGCCCTCCAGGAAATGATGACGCTGCCCAAATCAAGGCCTCCAAATCAGCAGAATATCAAACACTCAGGAAAGTATCAGACTAGATTTTTGTCCCCCACCATGAAGTTTAAAACAGATGCAGGAAAAACGACTCTTGAAAAGTGAGCCCACGGGGCACCTGGGTGGCTCAGTGGGTTAAGCCTCTGCCTTCAGCTCAGGTCATGATCCCAGGGTCCTGGGATTGAGCCTCACATCGGGCTCTCTGCTCTGCAGGGAGCCTGCTTCCTCCTCTCTCTCTGCCTGCCTCTCTGCCTACTTGTGATCTCTATCTGTCAAATAGATAAATAAAATCTTAAAAAAAAAAAAAAAAAAGTGAGCCCAAGGACAGTCACAGCTACCCAGGAGAGAGCGGCACCAGGACACTCACACTTCCCAGGAGGGTTAAGCCTCTGAAGGTATCCAGGAGGTCCTCTGCATTGCCACCTCACCAGCCAACAATGAAGAATCATGGGAAGCAGGTCAAAGTAATCACTCATGAAAACTAAGAAAAATGTATCCTCTGCCAGAAAAGATTAACCACGTAGCTACTGTCACAGTGTGCTGCATTAGATGACCTTCCCCCACCCCCTGCCAAGGTCCTGCCAGCCAGGGTCATTTTCAGATCTGTTCTCAGCACCTAGACTCTCATCGCCCATCATTTGTCTCCCAAGAGTGAGAGAAACAAAAAGACAAAATATACCAGTTGAGTCACCCAAGTCATTATGAAGCCAGAGTCATTATTCACTATTAAGCTAGAGTCAATGATCACCAGAATATCCCTGCTTTCCCGTGAGGGGCTCTCTAGAGAAAAACTGTGTTGTTATTCCTCAAATCACAGGACAGCAGTCTCCTAAGAGCCGCCTCGAGTGCTGATGGAGCCCCACGTGGATGTGTTTCCCAGACCACATGGTACGGTCTTCAGGAGCTAAACGGGGAGACTTCCTCCCCCCAGGAGCATCAGTAGCACTGTGGAAATAATACTGAATTAGGGTTCCAGCCACAGCTCCATTACTTTTCTGGAGACCTCAAGTCGTGTAACCCTTCTCGTCCCTGCTGACTGCCAAAATAGAATGATACCTATCTCAGGGATAAGATGTGGGAATATGAAAGCATTCTGAAACTGCTTAGGTAAGATGAAGGGTGTTGGCATCATAAGCACGTGTATTAAAGACAGAGCTACTGAAATGAAGAAATTCATATCAGTAGACCTCCGTAAGAAGCGATAACTTATATGGGTTTTCCAGTTGCTACCGAGAAAAAAAACTGCAGATCAGCCATCAGAAATGAGGCCGGGTCAGATCCCCAAACCTCCCCTTCTTCATTCTCTTCCTGGGGAAGCTATGTCACGGAACTCCAGTAAAGGCACATCTACCTTCATTTATGAATTAAACTTGCATTTTTTCATTTGAAAACAAATAAAATAGCCCTTTTTCACTTTGTATCAAAGCTGCCTACCCATGTATAAATCCTCAAAATAAAACCCATTTCATTGTCATTTTTTTTTTAAAGATTTTATTTATTTGTCAGAAAGAGAGGGATAGAGAGCGAGCACAGGTAGACAGAATGGCAGGCAGAGGCAGAGGGAGAAGCAGGCTCCCTGCCGAGCAAGGAGCCCGATGCGGGACTCGATCCCAGGACGCTGGGATCATGACCTGAGCCGAAGGCAAAAAACCCGTTTTACCTGCCTCTGAAAGCACCTGCCAGATCCCTGAGCCAAGGTCACAGAGCACGTGGGTTAGCTGTAGAGACCCTCATTCACTCCCCAGTAAGTGCCTGGAGTGGCTCTTTGTCTCTCATCCACTTTCTCCAAAAGGCTCATCGTCACCTGTCCGTGATCTCCTGGCTCTCCCATTCCAGCTGCAATCTTGCCTCTGGACCTTGAGACTTGTTGATTCAGAAAACACTGAGTGCCTGCTGTGTGCAAGGCACTGTTTGTTCACAGTGAACAAAACCATCAAAACCTCATGGCTCCCTGAAGCTCATGGTCTAGTTCAGTCCTGAGTCCTAATGTTAGAATCTAGGTTTCCTCGAATGGATTCTGACATCTCTGGACCTGGCACGTTTTAGCCCTGTGGGCAGCAAACTTCAATTGTCAATTGTGTCATCAAGAAAAGGAGAACTTGAAGTAAATGGCACATGGAACTTTCTAGAAAACCAGGTTCAAGAAAACCAAATAAACTACAACAGGGCACACAAATGCAAAAAAACACAGGCATGTCGGCTTCTGCAGCCTCCTTTTGTGGATCCTCCACAGAAAATGGCCAAAGTAACCTTTGTTCCCCTGGGTCCCCTCTTCTAGTTGGATATGCCAGGCTGGGTGTCTTTCCCTCAAAATTATCCTGGATGTGTCCATTATGTCTCATGGGACTGCCTCTCTCTGGAACCATTTAGAAGGTTAAGGAAGGGAAATAAAACAAAATACCTTCTTTAAAGCAAGAGTTCTAAGTAATCGAAATACCACATTTACTGGCCATCAATTCCTAGCACACCTGATGCTCTATCTCTGTTCCTGAGAGCGTGGAGTTAAACAATAAGCAAAGCACTTCCCTTCCAGTACCAGTTTGGAAATTAGCCACCGGATGGTGGGTTTTGTTGGTTGGCTTTTTCATAAACTTTACAATGGTATTCATTTTGCATATGGAGAGTTTTAAAAGAACGGCAGAGCTTGCAAGTTAAACTGAAGACCAGATAGTGGACTCTGGATCCAAATGTCCCAAACAGCGCATCATATAGTTATGAAAGTAGAAGGACGAAAAATCACAATAACACTAGAAACAAAGGAAATTAATAATCCAATGTTCTCTGGGAGAAATTAACAAAAACTGAAGCGTGGATGGAGCCCTGGAACAGAGGAGCAGAGGAAGGAAGTAAAAATGCGCCCCCTCATTTGACTGTAGAGATGTCAGGTTTCTGATGCCCTTATGGCCAGTAGCCCCCCTCCTATTGTCATGTAACCACTTTCTGAAATGACTGTTGTTTGTTTCCTACTGGAGTCATTAGTGCTGCCTACACGGACTTTTCTCTCTCTTCCTTCGTGTAGGATAGGATTGCATTTCCTCGATCCCTTGATGAGATATAGACCTGTGACTCCCTTTGCTTGAGAAAAGTGATGTGTGTCACTTCTGGATGGAAGCTTTCACACCCAGGGCACATTAGCAAAATTGATATGGCCTCTGCTAAGGGGACCAGAAGCTCTCCAGACAGTGGCTGCTCCAACAGTCTTGATCCTGGAGTGAGAAACAAACCTATTATGTCAAGGCACTAAGAGTTGGAGGCTGTTTGTTACTGCAGCATGACCTAGTCCATGCTGACTTCTATTCCTATACCTTAAACAAGGGTTGCCAGATATTCTTCACAAAATTTCATAATCCAGGGGATGCGAGAGTGAAAAATATGCATTTAATTTTTAAGTAATCAAAGGTATTTACATTTTATAATATTTCCATTTTCAAAACTGTTCTTCTGTTTTACAGTAACTAGACAGATCAGGCGGTTGGCAAATTTTTCTGTGAAAGACCAGACAGTCAATACCTTAGCTTTTGTGGGTCATACATATGGTCTTTACTGCAAATACCCAACCCTATTGTTGTTGGTATTTTAATATTTATGTATTTATTTTAGAAAGTAAGAGCATGAGCATGCAAGTGGTAGGAGTGGCTGAGGGAGAGAATCTTCAAGAAGACGCCCCCGTATCCGTAGGTTGGTTGGAATGGTTATACTTTGGGCTAAGAGTTGGGTTCAAGTTCAATTTCAAGTCTGTTGCCTGACAGGTATGAGCCTGGAGTCTGACAGGAGGTTCAATCTTGTGACCCATGAGATCATGATCTGACCGAAACCAAAAGTTGGACGATTAACCAACCGAGCGACCCAGGCACCCCAACCCTGCTGTTGTAGCACTAAGCAGTTATAGACAATTTATAAGGGAATATCATGGCTGTGTTTCTTTTTTTTTAAGATTTTATTTGTTTATCTGACAGAGAGATAGAGCACAAGTAGGCAGAGCGACAAACAAAGAGAAAGGAAGAAGCAAGCTCCCCATGAACAGGGAGTCCAAGGCAGAACTCATTCCCAGGACCCTGCGATCATAACCCGAGCCAAAGACAGATGCTTAACCAACTGAGCCACCCAGGCACTCCCATGGCTGTGTTTCAGTAAAATTTTATTTACAAAAATAGATGGCAGGCCACACTTGGCCCACATGGCATGATTTGCCAACACCTGATAGAGATCACTGAAGAGGGAATGGAATCAATCAACTTTGTACTGACTTCCCCACCATTCGGCTTCATTTGTTGACTTACACATTGCTCATTGCACTGAAAAATCTTTCTACAGCTGCATTCAGGACAGTATTCAAAGCCTAAAAATGAATTAATTTCAAAAATGTTAGAACTTCTGTTAATTAAATAACTGTGCTGGCCCCACAGGGAGAGAAATGGTATAGTTAAAGAAAGAACTTCATCATAAAGGGAATTAGGAAAGAGATCTTTTTTTCCTAAGTAGGAGCCATTAAATTTTTCTGATTTCATCATGATTGGATGTTTACTACAAGAAATACAGCATGCACTGAGGCCACAAAAATATGATATACAAAATTACTCAAAAAACACATTTCCCTAGGTACCTTGCATAAATATTTAAAGATTCTTTTGTAAAATTTTCAACCAAACACACTGAAAACAATTGCTTATACAATGCAAATGTAACCCTTTTCTTAAAAAGTAATTATTTTTGTCAAGGAATTGAATTTTCTCTAAATGAAAGAAAAGGCCAATTTATTTTATTTTGAGCAGTGAATATGATGAGCACAGAAATAAGTGAATAGAATGCAGACAAGTTCTGGAACTACTAGCTATTGTAGTAGGGTATATCTTTGGCTCAGAGTGCTTTCTTCCTCCCTGATCCTTGCCAATATCCCCCACCGTTCACCTCCCCATCCCACTGATGTTGTGCTCAGTCAAGTGACTAGTTTAGCCAGTTAACAAACAGAAATGACAGTGTGTGATGTCAGAGAAGAGGTCTTTAACGACCAGTCCCAAGTTTATTTTCCCCTTTTGCACTCTGCCATCTTGCACGTGCCAAAAGGGAATGATGGCCCTTTGCCGTTACTATCTGTGATGCAGAACACATGCAACAGACTTGAAATTGAACTTGAACCCAACTCATAGCCCAAAGCATAACCATTCCAACCAACCTACAGATATGTGGGTGACAAAATAAATGTTTGTTTTTGTATGCCATTGAGATTCTGGAGTTCTTTGTTATGCAGTGTTATCACATTAATTGTTGACTAATACAGCTTTTACCATACCTTATTTCCCATTTTATATTATTTACTACTTTATATTATTTACTATTTTATATACTATTTTGTTTTATATTTATATATTTTAAATACATAATTATATCTACTATTTTGTATGTTACTATTAATATTTTACATTTCTTGCTTAATCAGAAAAAAATTTTTATATTGTCATGGGAAAAATCATGGTTTGCAAATAAACTGTCATCATTTCATGGGGCGCCTGTGTGGCTCAGTCAGCCAAGCATCTCCCTTCAACTCAGGTCATGATCCCAGGGTCCTGGGGTCGAGTTCTGCCTCGCGCTCCCTGCTCAGTGGGGAGTCTGCTTCTCCCTCTCCCTCTGCCTCTTCTCTCCACTCATGCTTGCTCGCACTCACTCTCTCACAAAAATAAATAAAATCTAAATAATAATAATAATTAAAAAAGAAAAGAGGGCACCTGGGTGGCTCAGTGGGTTAAGCCTCTGCCTTCGGCTCAGGTCATGATCCCAGGGTCCTGGGATCGAGCCTCGCATCAGGCTCTCTGCTCAGCGGGGAGCCTGCTTCCTCCTCTCTCTCTGCCTGCCTCTCTGCCTACTTGTGATCTCTGTCTGTCAAATAAATAAATAAACTCTTTAATAAATAAATAAATAAAAAAGAAAAGATATACATCTTTCCTTATTGATGACATTATTAGATTCCTAGAAAACTTAAGATTTAATAGAAGACAATTAATTAGATAATGGAACGAAACACAAAATAAATACATAAAATTAATATCTTTTACCAGATTAACAATAATCAACTATAAATATATGTGAAAAAAAATCAAGATGGTGATCAGAACTGTGTAATATATAGGAACAAGTGTGATTTTTTAAGGTTATAGGACAAAAGTGAAAAGACCTGCCACAGAGTCCAAAAAGATATTCACAAAGCACATATTCAATGAAAGAACTTATAACCAGAAAAAATAGATACATAATTTAATATATATATTCTAAGTGGGCTCCATGTCCAGCATGGAGCATAATGCCGGGCTTGAACTCATGACCCTGAGATCAAGACCTAGGCTAAGATGAAGAGTCAGACACTTAACTAACCAGTTAAGCCACCCAGGTGTCCCCAGAATGTATTTTTTTTAAATTTTTTTGAATCAATAGAAAGAGAAAGCCAGTCCATTAAAAAAAAAAAAAAAAGGCAAAAGACTTAAACCAGACACTCCCACCAAAGAGGTTATCCAAATGATAAATAAGCATATGAAAAATATTTAACATCATTGGTCACAATGAAATACTATGTACTCATCAGAATAGCTAACATTCTAACAACTGACAACCCAAGTTGGCAAGAACGGGGACATCTGGTCTGTCCCAAAGTTGGCAGTAGCGTCACTCGGCATGGGAACTTCGCAGAACTCTAGCATTCTCTGTTAGAGGTGAACATCTGCATACATTCTGCCCAGCAATTCCCTTCCTGGCATATACTCAAAGGCAATGTGTCCACAAGTGGACCAACAGACATGTATAAGAATTCTTTGGGTGTTACTCCTAACAGCCAGAATGTTAAACATCCCAGATGTCCAGCAAGAGTAGAATGGAGGAGAAGAAATGTAAATGATACACCCACTGTGGAAATGTTATAGTGATTCCTCAAAAAATTAATCATATGGCCCAGCAATTCCACTTCTGAGTATATACTCAGAAGAAAGCAGAGATCTGAATGGATATCTGTGTACCCATGTTCCCACCAGAATTATTCACAACCGCTAAAAGATGGAAGTGACCCAAGTGTCCCTCAACAAATATGGATAAACACGGAGAAAACAAAATGAATGGGAAAAACAAAAATATTCTACACAGAGGAATATTATTTAGCATTAAAAAGAAAAAACCTGACTCATGCTACAACACAGATGATGAACCTTGAAGACAATAATTATACTAAGCGATGATGGGAGAGGATTTGCCAGTTCAACATTGTTTTCTATAAAACACACGTTACATAAAAATCTTAACTTTAAAAAATAGAATGAACATGGGATGCCTGGGTGGCTCAGTCCATTAAGTGTCTGCCTTTGGCTCAAGTCATGATCCTGGGATCCTGGGATCAAGTCCAGCATCGGGCTCCTTGCTCAGCAGGGAACCTGCTTCTCCCTTTGCTTCCTGCTCCCCCTGTTTCTGCTCTCTCTCTCTCTCTCTCTCTCTGACAAATAAATAAAGCTTTTTAAAAAAAACAAGATAAGGGGCGCCTGGGTGGCTTCGGCTCAGGTCATGATCTCAGGGTCCTGGGATCGAGCCCCGCATCAGACTCTCTGCTCTGCAGGGAGCCTGCTTCCTCCTCTCTCTCTGCCTGCCTCTCTGCCTGCTTGTGATCTCTCTCTGTCAAATAAATGAATAAAATCTTTAAAAATAAATAAATAAATAAGTAAATAAAAATAAAAGAAACAAGATGAATGATTTTGCTGAAATAAAGGCAAGAAACTCTTAAGAAAGAGTAATGTACAACAACAAAAAAATAATAAATAAAATTACACTGAGTGAAATAAGCCAGACACAAAAAGACCAATATGATACGATCCCACTTATATGAGGAACCTGGTGTAGTCAGACTCTTAGAGGCAGAAAGCAGAATGATGGCTGCAAGGGGCTGAGGAAAAGGGAAATGAGATGCTATTGTTTAATCCCCATAGATTTGAGTTTGGGATGACAAAAAATTGCTGGAGATGCATAGTGGTGATGGTTGCAGAACAATGTAAATATGCTCATTGCCACTGCAAGGTAAACTTAAAAATGATTAAAATGGTAAGTTTTATGTTATTTATATTTTGCCACAATAAAAAAAATTTACCAGCGGATTTGATAACCTGTCACTCGTGTAATGGAATAATATACAGCAATGAAAATGAAAACAACATAGATTTTAAATTTTTAAAATCCAGTAGCAAAAAAAAAAAGTGATGTGTATGTTTAAAAATACATAAACAATGACAAAAATAGATGTAAAAGGACACTGTTACATCCTTAGAAATATAAAGAACATATTTTTAGCCATGGTAGAATTGCATTATGTTCCAGCTTTATCCAGGAAGCCTTCTGAAAACTGAGGCCAAGAAAATTTCAAATGATCGAGACAAATACTTAGATGACTTTTCTTTTAATATTTCTTACTGAATAAACAAACAAAAAAAAAAAACCCAGAAATTCCAAGCTACCCAGTTCTATCCTGGACCCTGGCATCCCTTCCCCGGCTACACTAATCATTCCCTGGGGCAGGGTTCTGAGACCACAGTCACTGGCTAGGAGCTGAAGTAGACAAGGCAGTGAAGACTTGCTTCTCAAGTGTGAGATTCCGGATGGACAGAGTCAGGAATGGCCCTTAGAGAGGATTCTTGCCAAGACTGCAATTTTTGATTAATGTTTCTGAGGCAGGCAGAGGAATAGATTGTTTCAAGTGGCCAAGAAATACATGTATCAACTTACTCAACCTTCCTTTGGGGGAGAGAAGATTCCTGAGGCTCCCGTCAAACAGTGAGCCCAGTGAGATGCACACATGCTCATCCTCCTCCCTTGAGATGGGAGAGGAGGAAGACACTGGCAGCACAGTGCGTCAGGTGGGAGTTAGGGGGAGTTCAAGGACAACTCATACCCAGAGCCAGGTGAGCCAGGCCCCTGACAAGCCCTCACTACTCCAACATCAAGTGGGCAGAAAAGAGCCACGAGGAGCCACTAAAGAAGGCTGGTCCAGAGAAAAAGGAAACAATATCCAGTTTGCTGAGGCTAAGGAATATCCACTGTGTTTATTCTTTTAAAAAAATGACAAACACTCAAATAAGCAGAAAAGTTATTACTGAAACCTTCAGCCCTATACTAGTCTTCTAGGATTCTCTCCCAGAGCCCTTGGAAGGAGCGTGGCTCTGACCACACTGCCAGAAGTGCGAGAATTAATTTCTGCTGTTTTAAAGCGCCTACTTTGTGCTGGTTCCTTATAGCAGCCCTAGAATCTATTACAGTAAAATATTCTGAAACATCTATTTGATGTAAATGGGTACAGTTCAAAGTCAGTAACAATGAAATAAACAACCTTTATCCACAACCTAGTTCACGAAAGGGAAGTTACTGGTAGCTTGGAAGCCCCTCCAATGTGCTCTTCCCAGATCACTATTCCCACCCTTACCTCTACTATCTGAAATTTTGTGTTGAGCACTCCTTTCATTTTCTTTATAATTTCTTTACGTATACATATATGAATCTACCCCGAAATAACATGGTGTTTAGTTTTGCCTGTTTGGGCTTTTGTAAAAATTGAGTCATACTGTATATGCTCTTCTTTATGTGTTTGTTAAACAATTTGGTTTTTTTTTTAAAGATTTTATTTGACAGACAGAGATCACAAGTAGGCAGAGAGAGAGAGGAGGGGGGAAGCAGGCTCCCCGCTGAGCAGAGAGCCCGATGCGGGGCTCGATCCCAGGACCCTGAGATCATGACCTGAGCTGAAGGCAGAGGCTTTAACCCATTGAGTCACCCAGGCCCCCCAACAATTTGGTTTTGAAGAGTAATTCATGATGATGTGTAATATTTCACATACAATCCATTTACTTCACTAAAAATAATACCTCAGTGGTTTCCTAATATTGTGTTATTATAAACAATATTACCATGAACATTCTTGTGTAGGTCCCCTAATACACATGGACATTACAATTACAAAAACGTGGGTTACAACAGGTCTAGCATTGAAATAGAGTTTCTACCTAACAGAATTGCTGAATTATAGAATGCGTTTATGTTCAACTTTATGAAAAGTACACTTTAAGTCCATAGATAATAGAATTAAAAGGAACTCTTTAGATGTCAAAGTCACAGACTCAGAACAAGATAGAAAAGATGAGATTAAAAAACCAATCAGTTAATAATCCAAAACATCTGATAAGGACACGAAGGAAGTACAGACCAATCTCACTTATGAATATAGATGTGAAAATCATAAGTAAAATATAAGCAATTCAAATGTAAAAATACCTAATAATAATATACCAAGTTGACTTTACTCCAGGAATGCATGCATGACTAAATATTATGAAAAATTCATATAATTTATAAAATGAGTCACACTATAAAACATGAAAGTATATGATCACCTCAATCAGTATTAAAAAGGTTTGATAATATTCAGAATCTATTTCTCTTTTTAAAAAAAACTCTTTATAAATCAATACTAGATAAAGTGATTTTTAACATGATGGAAAATATCCACATTAAATTAGGAACACAGATAGAATGCTTGCTTTCACATCCATTATTCAAACTAAAATCTCTAGTCTCTGTATTAAGAGAAAGTAATGTATAAATATAAAGGAGACAAAAATTAAAAAGGAGAAAAGTTATTATTCAGAGATGACATACGATTTTCAAGTGATTTTTCACCTAGAAAACACATGATTAAAAATCTTGGATTGTAAAACTTACCTTTGAAAAATGTTCCCATAATGGAGACAGATAAACATACCACTGGGTAGTGTGTCCTGCAAAGACAATTTGTCCTATGGTATTGGCACAATGTTTTTAGTGGAGCAACAGATTAGGGAGAAGACTGGCATTAACAATCCATGTTGTACGAAAAATGTTAACTATTGACACAGGTATCATGAAAAAATGGTCACATCATTAGATGAATGAAACAATTGGTTCACCTCCCCCTTCTTGTACTCACTCTTAGACAGAACTGTATTGGGTGGAAGAGGTAATGGAATTGTCTAACATTTGTATCATTACCTCTTTTCTCTCTATTTTTTTTTCCTGACAGAGCAGACATTTGAATTTATGTACTTCAAATGCATACATAATCTAACATCATTATAAATAAAAGCTTAATGTCCAGGTGTGGCAGCTTGCAAATTCTGCTTTTGCTTGATGCCGAGCTTGATAACAAAATCTAGCCCTGCTACAAATCCTATCTCTCAACAAATAATCCTCTCACACCAAAAATATTACTAAAAAACTAGAATTTGCTAAGATATTGATAGTGCAGGAGGTTTTGCATGTATGGGAAGTGGGATATATGGGAAATCTCTGTACTTTTCATTTGATTTTGCTATGAACCTAAAACTGCTCTTAAAAAATATATTTTATAATCAAAAAATAGAATTTGCTCATTATGTGCAAAATTAAAGAGCTGATATCACAGAATGCATGCTATTTCCAATAGGCAACTCCTTTGGGCAATTAGGACCCCCAGCTCTTGGTTCCAGAATTAAGAGGCCCAATTGTGGCTTCTTCCAGCTGAACCCATGTCCATGACCTGTGGTCTATGGAGTCAAGAGCTGTGCTCTCGAAAGCACATGTCTTCAAACTGTCCTTTTGTCCCTCACCTACTCTCTCTTCTTTTCTGTCTATGCAATATTTCTCTACCTCCCTTATTTTATTTTTTATTAGAAAAGCTTCTTGTTATTTTCATGAAACCCCCAAACCAGCTACATGATCATTTTTACCCTCAACCTTCTTAGAGTCTTTTTGCAGTGAAACCAGGCTCTACATATAAACAAAGGTTAACATCAGCAGCAGAGATGCTAAGACAGTCTTCACCTCGCTTACAAACACAAACACCAATTCTTTCTATGTATACGCATTAATTTGTTAGAAAATATTAAGGAAAACGTCCTTTTGCATAATAACAAAGACAAAATAACCTGAAGTCAAATCAACAGAAAATGTGCAGGATTTAAATGAAAAGAATTGGCAGCATATGGAGGTACCCAAAAGCTACAAAAGTGGAGGGCTACTGTGGTCCAGATTATGTTTCTATATTGTACAGATGACAATTATCACCAAATTAACAATTAAAGCAGTGAAATTCCAAATAAATTCTCAATGGTATTTTTTTATTTTAAACAATAAAGATAAAAGGATAATATAACATGTACACTACCTTGTAGTAAGAAGGCCCAGAAGCATAGAATAAAACCCAAAATCCATCTAGAAACTCTCTCAATGGACCACACACATAAAAATTTAGAATTTCTGCCTGGAAAAAAAAAAGCTATGTAAAGGTAAGAAAATGCAAAGGCAGAGGACACGCTAAAATAAGTTTACAACATAAAAAACAGAAAAAAGTTGACATATTTGGGAGAGGTATTTTTAATCAATAAAATACTACAGAACAAGAAATTAAGAAACAAGTGAAGAACACAAATGGGCCACAAATGGCCAATAAAAATACAAAGTACTGTTCAATATCAATAGTAACCAAAGAACGTAAGCATTCTTAAAATAAGATAATTATCCTTTATCACTAGGCAAAGATTTTTTTAAGTATTCTTAAGGATTCAGGAATTGCACATTCTCATACACCATCAGTGTATGACAGGGTATAAACCTGCATAATTTAAAAAGTGCTTTGTCAGTAAACAGAAAATCCATAAAATGTGCCTAACATTTGACTTAATAGTCTTTCTTTCAGGAATTTGTTCCATGGAAATAACTATACAAAGGGTCTAATTGCCTGAGCAAAAGAATGATTGTCTTGACCTTTATGAAAGGTGAAAATTTAGAAACAGTCTGAATGTCCAGCATCTGCCAGGCCCACTAAAATTAAGCATCGCGGGGTGGACTATTGGATGGCCGTGAAAAATGACGCTGCCAGCTCCAGGATGTTAGCAGGAGGAGTTGCGGCAGCCAGGCACCTGCCCTCCCCACAAGCACCGCCAAGATGCCCAAGAGTAAGGGCAATTCAGCCCACAGGCAGTAAAGGAACCACAGGCAGCATATGGAGGTACCCATTTGCTATCAGCAAAGTGGTCCACCAAACCCATTTCTGCGAAAGTTTAAACCAACCGCCACCTCACAAAGGCAACAGGGAACTCTCAGTCTTCAGAATACAAACAAATAAAGGAGAAAAAAGAGCAAAAGGAGGGGCTGAAGTGGGTCACAAAAAACCATAGACTGATCTGCAGAAAACAGAACAAACAGGAGCAGCCAGGCTCTGAGGAAGTCAAGCAAAAGCCGAGTCTGGTGACGAATATCCTATCCCAAGACTTCTCCGTGCTGCCTGCCCTTCCCTTACTCATCAACTGTCTTGTAAAGACAAGATTTTTAGAAGCTCTGGAAATAATTATTAAGAGGTTTTGGGGGATTGGGGGGGTTTTGTGTACGTGTGTGTATGTTTTACATCCTTAGGTAAGTGTCAATGCTTTTTCTTCAAAGGCTAAACTAAGACCAGTGTTTCTGCACAGCCAGGAGTCTCAGGAATATTGGAAAGAAGTAGCCTGTGGCATCTTATGCACCAATTTACCATCCCACAGGCTGGTGCTGGGGAGGGTTAGAGCCCATTATACAAAACACAATTAAATGCCAAGCATACTCATAATCATGTATGCAGCATGTCTCAAAGATTTCAAATTGTGAAGTTTCTACCCCCATGTTCTTTGAGAGCACAGTTTTTTCAAGGCACCTGCTCTCTGACTTTGGGTCACCCACTTAGACGTGAGTGTCACCTATGACATTTCCAGTAGCAGGAGTCCAGTCTATCTTACAGCTTTGCTAATACACTGCTAAGATGGGACCTTTTTTTAGAATGTATGATATTAAGAAGATTTAGAAGTATGATATTAAGTCATGAATTCATGGAACTTTAGACTTTCACTGAAGTGACTGGGCAATTTTTTAGAAAACAATTGCAACCATTCTTTTTTTAGATTGCTAATACTTGCGTAGGAATTACATTCACATTCCTCCATGTATAGATTCTTTCATGTAAGAATTGTATACAGATTGTTTATAATGTCTGTGAACAGAAGAGGCAGAAGCCTTAATATCTTAATTATTACCCAAATGAGGGAAAAAGGGGAGGGGATTCTTGGTGGCCCAGTCAGTTAAGTGGCCAACTCTTGATTTTGGCTCGGGTCATGATCTCAGGGTCCTGAGATAGAGCCCTGCACTGGGATC
This sequence comes from Neogale vison, assembly GCF_020171115.1. NCBI lineage: Eukaryota > Metazoa > Chordata > Mammalia > Carnivora > Mustelidae > Neogale > Neogale vison. The sequence goes on along the minus strand of NC_058099.1, from coordinate 75,893,879 downwards.
CTCACTCAGTGGGGAGTCTGCCCTGCTTGAGGATTCTCTCTCTCTCTCTATCTCTCTCTCTCTCTTTCTCTCCTTCTGCCCCTCCCCCCCCACTCACGCTATCTCTCTCTCTCTCTCTCTAATAAAGGAATAAATCTTTTTTAAGAAAAGGGTGCCTGGGTGGGTGGTTCAGTCAGTTAAGTGTCCAACTTGGTTTCAGCTCAGGTCATCATCTCAGGGTCCTGATATTAGGACCCATGTCAAGATTTTCTCCCTCTCCGTCTGCCCCTCCCCTACCACCACTTGCACTTGTTCTCTCTCTCTCTCTCTCTCTCTCTCAAAAAAAAAAAAAAAGTGCATATATACTGTATTTTATTGACTCAACCACCTACATTTTTCACACAGGTCCTGCTATCCTTCTAACTGCTTGGACATGCACAAACCCCGGCAAAGCTTCCATAGACTTATCATTTCAAATCGAGTTACACATTTATTGGTAATAGAGCCACTGAGTTTCATTCTTATTTAAAATACCTTTCCAAAGATTTCACCATAATTTCATTGAAACAAACGTCCATAATGTATACAGAAAGATAGGGAAACAAAAAAGCAAGGAACAAACTTAATATTACTGAAGAAAATAATCTTTGTTGAAAGAATGAATTTAAGTTCATTTTTTTTTCTAGAGAAGACACAACCAAATGCTCAAGGGGACCCAAGGAAGAAAATATGCAGAAGTGGCTAAAGATAGGAAAATACAGAAAGATAGCCATCACACACCATGCAATGCAACTGAAGGGTGGAGAAACACAAAAGTCAGAAGAGATGAAGGAAATTTTAAAGCATCAGGAAGCTGCTTCTGTCAGACAGAGAAAGACAAATACCATATCGATCTCACTTATATGAGGAATTAAAAAAAAAAACAAAAAACCAAACTCATGGATACAGAGAACAGATAGGGGCTTGCCAGGCGTGGGGGCTGGGGAGTAGGCAAAATGGGTGAACAGAGTCAAAAGGTACAAACTTCCAGTTATAATATAAGTCCTGGGGATATAATGTACAGCATGGTGACTACAGTTAATAATACTGTCTTATATTTCTGAAAGTTACTAAGCAATTAGATCTTAGAAGTCCTCATCACAAAAAAAAAAAAAAAAAGAAGTCCTCATCACAAGAAAAGACGTATAACCATGTGTGCTATTGAATGTTAACTAGACTTACGCTGATCATCTTACAATATATACAAATATCGACTCATTATACTGTACACTTGAAACTAATATAAAAAACACAATATAATAATATATGTCAATTACACCTCAATTTTTTATAAAGTTTTTTTATTCATTTATTTGAGAGAGAGAGCAGAGTGAGTGAGAACATGAGTGAGAGAAAGAAGGGCAGATGGAAAGGGAGATGCAGGCTCCCTACTGAGCAGGGAGCAGAGCCCTATTTGGGGCTCGATCTCAGGACCTCAGGATCACGATCTGAGACTGCGGACCCTAACTGACTGAGCTACCCTGGCGCCTCTACACCTCAACTTAAATAAAATTTAAAAAAGAGGAGGAGGAGAAGGAAGAGAAGGAGGAAGAAGGAAAAAGAAGAAGAGGAGGAGGAAAAAGAAACTGGTCATGACACATAGGACTATCAATGAGGCATTGTCCCACAGTTTAAATGACAGCATTTTTTTCTTTCTTCCTCAGCAGAACATAAAATAAAACACTAACAATAATGATATCTTACATTCAGTGAAATATAGTTTTTGTGTTAACATGAAAGATATCCTTGGTACACTGTAAGCTTCCCTTTCAGCAGCACACAGGCTAAATAAAAGAGAATGATCCAGAGTCGATGTAGCACCTGGATAAGGGCAACATGCAACCTCACAAAGTGTTCCATGGTCTTTCTATTTCTTAATCTAGGTGTTTATTTGTGAACATCCACCCATCTGTACACTTAGGTTTGGTGCACATTTCACTAAGTGTGCCATGCTTTAATATAAGTTTCTTGAAATATCAGTGCAGAACAGTTTATAGAGCATGGATACCTTTTTTGGTAACTGGGTGCAGGTGGGCACGTATTCTCCCATTTGTGTGCACGTTCGTGAATGCAGGCATAGAATCTAAATGTCAATAGGAATGATCGGAAGACAGGTACCTTTCACTTTCTTCTTTCTCCTTTTCTGTGTCTGATGACTTTCTACAATGAGCACATTGTTTACAGTCAGAAGAAAAAGACAGAAAGGCCTACTGTCACTTTACAAACACATGCACATAAAACCGGCATATTGTGCTTCACAGAAATTGTGTAGAGAAATAATGAAGGATGTGTACAAATCAGCTATTAGAATACTCATCACATTCATATATTCTACCCAGTATTTTCATTTCTGAGAATTTAGCCTACAAATGATTAGAGATATCAGCAAATATTTATTTACTAAGTTTTTCATCACAGTGTTTTATAAAGTATCAAACACTTCAATAACATATGAATAGTTAAATTACTGTACATTCATACAATGAATACAACCACTAACATGGGTGTGGATTTTGAAGAAAATGTGATGACGTAAGAGATGCTTATTCACACCTGTCAAATGAAAATGTGCAACACGAGACTCTAAATGCAGTATGAAAGATTTTGTAAAATAGGCATAAAATAAATATATGAAATACACATGCAAATAAAAAAAGAAGAAATACATGTAAATGTTTATAGTGATTATTTCTAACTGTGAATTTTACCTTTTAATTGTCTTTTTATACCTTTCTGTATTTTCTAAATTCTATAAAATGAGTATTATATATTCTGTAATTTTTACAAAGTCATTTTTTAAATCACTGCAGTCACACACTTAATCCAGAGAGCAAACATCTACACCAAAATAAAAAGCTAATTCTACAGAGAAGTACAGAAAGTGGCCCAGGCCCTGCTTTGCAGCCCTGTACTCACTATAACTGAAAGATGCCCTGTTATTTATTTATTTATTTATCTGTTTGTTTGTTTATTTATTTATTTTAAAGATTTTTTATATTTATTTGACAGACAGAGATCTCAAGCAGGCAGAGAGGCAGACAGAGAGAGGAGGAAGCAGGCTCCCTGCTGAACAGAGAGCCCGATGCAGGGCTCAATCCCAGGACCCTGGGATCATGACCTGAGCTGAAGGCAGAGGCTTTAACCCACTGAGCCACCCAGGCACCCCCTGCCCTGTTATTTAGAGTCTACTGGGTCCATTGAAATGCAGCCCTTTTACTCCCACTCATCTTATTTCCTTCCCCAAAATAAATTACAAAAACTGATGGAGGCAGGCAGAGGAATGTAGTTGCCAAGAGATATAACAATTAATGTAAACATGAGAAAAAAATAAAATGAAAAATAATAGTAGACACAGTCATAATCCAGGGTTATTTAGTAACAGGACATAGAATCCCATAGACTTGAGGGCAACAATGAATTAAAACAATCCATATCCACAACCAGAATGTAAGTCAAGTCATTAAAAACTTTTCTATGGAACATTTCTCTATTAAAAACTCTCAAGTTATAAAATTTCATAGAAGTGAGCAAAGTTATAAAAATTAGAACAAGGAGTTTTATAATTTTTTGAATGCAAAACAAACATTTCCTTTAATAGATTAATATTATACTACCATATTTATAGAGAAACATAAATAAAAAATATAATTTTTGAAGGATCAGAGTTTGAAATGTGTCTTACACCATCAATGGATCATTTTGTGCAATGATTTGGTTCAGAATTCAGCAAACTAATATCTATGTTTTTTATTCACTCCTTTTATTACTGAACACTTTATTAAAACACAAGATAAATTCAGAGAATCATTTTATTCACATTTTTACTGAGAATTTCTGTATGAAAAAGAGGGAAGTAGAAAACACCACCTGCTCAGTATTTAATTTATCTGTCACCTTATGATTGTTCTGGCAATCTTATAAGAGATGAGAAGAACAAACTATAGCCCTAGTCTAACACTACTGGATGATTAAATCTGGCTGTTTTTTGATACATAATGAAGCCCTTTTTACCAGACAGGCTCCCTTTCTCTTACAAAAAATAAAAAGCAAAATAGATCATCTTTACTACCTATTATGTTACACTTTACATGGGGGAGGAAGGGTCTTTACTTCTATCTGCTCATGTCTTCTATACATCACAAATTTTTCTCAAGGTAAGCGCTTAGGATTTGAGACAAAGGAAAGCAATTTTGTAACCATAACAATAATAATCACATATACAGATCTATCTATCTCTTTATCTATCTATATATAGTAAGTTATGCTAATATATGAGTCTTGTATTACATAGTAAGGGCAGTTACATTTAGAAGTGATTATGGGCAAAGATGACTTATGGATAAGAACTGCACTAATAACATACAACAGTGTTTTTCCCAACAGTAGCTTGTAAATTATGGAGGAAAGTATTCGAGATAAGAGATATTTGCCTAATTTTTAAAATATTACGTGAATGGCTGAATAATGATTATCATTTACTAATGTTTGTAAAAACTTTTACATTTTATGTCTATTATCCCACTGTTTCCAAGAGCATGAGAGATTCAACAAGCAAAAAGAAACATTGCAGATGACTGGACTGAAGGCAACTGTGGTTCAGCCACAACAGTAGCTACAACAACAAGCAACATATATAGGAGGCACCCCTGAAGCACCAGGTCCTGGTGAACAGGGGACACTACACTGCAGGGCACTATAACATCTCCTCTTCACAATGCCACTACTTTCAAGAGCAGGAGACATAACTGACTTTCCTAACACACATAGGGAGTTAGATAAAATGGGGAAACAAAAGAAATATGTCCCAAATGAAAGAACAGAACAAAACCACAGCAAAAGAGTTACATGAAACAGAGATAAGTAACATGCCTGATAGAGAATTTAAAGTAATGGTCAAAAATATACTAAGTGGACTTGAGGAAAGAATGGAAGATCTCAGTGAAATCCTCAACAAAGAGATCAAAAACAAAAAAGAACCCATCGGAGATGAAGAACTCAATAACTGAAATTTAAAATACACTAGAGGGAATAAATAGCAAACAAGAGGAAGCAGAAGACAGATCAATGACCAGGAAGACAGAGAAATGGAAAACAATCAGGCAAACAGGAGAAAGAAAAAAGAATAATAAAAAAAGAGAATAGATTAAGGGAACATCAAGCATAACAACATTCACATTATAAGAATCCCAGAAAGAAAAGAGAGAGAAAAGGAGACAGAAAATTTATTTGAAGAAGTAATAGCAGAAAACATGCTGAATCTGGGGAAAGAAACAGAAATCTAGATCCAGGAGGTACAGAAGGCCTCCAACGAAACTAATCCAAGGTCATCCACATCAAAACACATAAAAATTAAAATGGTAAAGTGCAGGGATAAAGAGAGAATTCCAAAAGCATCAAGAGAAAAAAAAAAACAGTTACATTAAAGGGAGACCTGATAAGCCTATTCACTGATTTTTTAGCAATAGCTTTGCAGGCCAGAGCAAGTGGCATCATAAACTCGAAGGGCTGAAAGAAAAAAACCTGCAACCAAGAATACTCTATTCAGCAAGACTATCAGTCATAATAGAAGGAAAGATAAATACGTCCTCATAGAAACAAAAGTTAAAGTAACTCATCACTTTAAACCAGTCTTATAAGAAATGTTGGGGGGGGGGCACCTGGGTGACTCAGAGGGTTAAGCCTCTGCCTTCAGCTCAGGTCATGATCTCAGGGTCCTGGGATTGAGCCCCGTGTAGGGCTCTCTGCTCAGCAGAGAGCCTGCTTCCTCCTCTCTTTCTGCCTGCCTCTCTGCCTACTTGTGATCTCTGTCAAATAAATAAATAAAATCTTAAAAAAAAAAAAATGTTAAAGGGGATTCTTTGAGTGGAAAGGAAAGACCATAAGCGGGAATAAGAAAAGTAGGAAGCCCAAAGAAATAAAATTAAGTATATCTACAAAAATCAGTTAAGGGATTCACAATATTTAAAAAAATGCAAAGTATGACAACATATATCTAAAATGTGGGGGAAGGGAGTAAAAATTTAGTACTTTTAGAATGAGTTCAAACTTAAGCAACCATCAATGTTAATATAAACTGCTATATGCAGAAGATGTTATATGTAAATCTAATAGTAACCACTAATCAAAACCAGTAATACATATGCAAAATATAAAGAGAAAGGAATCCAAGTATATCATTAAAGAAAGCAGCAAACACTGAAAGAGGAGAGCAAAAGAAGAAAGGAACAGAGAAGGACTATAAAAACAAGCCTAAAACAAGTAACAAAATGGCAATAAGTGCACATCTAACAATTGTTACTTTGTTAATAGACTAAACACTCCTAGCAAAAGATAGAGGGTGACAGAATGGATTAAAAGCAAGATCCACCTGTATGCTGCCTACAAGAGACTCATTTCAGACCTAAAGACATATGCAGATTGAAGTGAAGGGATGGAAAAGTATTTATCATGCAAAAGGAAGTGACAAGAAAGCTGGGTAGCAATACTTATATCAGAAAAAAACAGACTTTAAAACAAAGAGTGTTAATAAGAGACAAGGAAGGAAACTATATAATCATAAAGGGACCAATCTGACAAAAAGATGTAACAATTGTAAATATTTATGCACCCAACATGAGAGCACCCAAATATATAAAGCAACTACTAACAAACATAAATGAAATAATCAATAGTAATATACTAATAGTAGGGGACTTTACATCAATGAATAAACCATCCAAGCAGAAAATCAGCAGGGAAACATTGGCTCTGAATGATGCATTGGACCAGATGGATCTCACAGATATATTCAGAAGATTCCATTCTAAAACAGAATACACATTCTTTTCAAGTGCACAGGGAGCATACTCCATATGCCACAAAACAAATCCCAACAACTTCAAAAAGACTGAAGTCCTACCAGGCATCTTTTCTCACCACTACTTTATAAACTAGAAGTCAACCATACGGAGATTAAATAACATGCTAATAAACAATGAATGAGTCAATCAAGAAAACAAGGAGGAAATTTAAAAAATGGAGACAAATTAAACTGAAAAAACACTGCTTCAAAATCTTTGGGATGTGGCAAAAGCTGTTCTAAGAGGGAATATTATAGCAGTACAGGCCTACTTCAAGAACCAAGAAAAATGGCAAATAAACAACCTAAGATTACACCCAAAGGACATAGAATTAAAAAAAGGAAGAAACCTTAAACCAGAATAAGGGAGGAAATAATAAAAGACTAGAGGAGAAATAAAGGAAAAAGAAATTAAAGCACCAATACAACAGATCAAGGAAACCCAATTCTTTGAAAAGATCAACAAACAATTTAGCCAGAGTCACAAGAAAGAAAGAAAGATGATTCAAACAAAATCAGAAATGAAAGAGGAGAAATAAAACCACCACAGAAATACAAACAATTATAAGAGAATATTATGAAAGGTTATATGTCAGCAAACTGGACAACCTAGAAGAAATGGATTAATTCCTAGAAACATAACCTCTCAAAACTGAATCAGGAAGTAGAAAATCCGAACAGACTGATTACCAGCAATGAAATTGAATCAGTAATCAAAACACTCCCCAAAAATGAAAGGCCAGGACCAGTTTCATAGGTGAATTCTACTGGACATTTAAAGTTCTTCTCAAACTTTTAGAAAATGAAACAGAAGAGGAAGGAAAACTTCCAGATTCATTCCATAAGGCCAGCGTTACCCTGATTCCAAAACCAGATAAAGATACTACAAAAAAAAAAAAAAAAAGAACTAGAGATCAGTATCTCTGATGAACACTGATGCAAAAATCTTCAACAAAGTATTAGCAAACAACATCCAACAATACATTAAAGAAATCATTTACCATGATCAGGAGGGATTTATTCCTGCAAGACAAGGATGGTTTGATATTAACAAATCATTCAATGTGATATGTCACATCAATAAGAGGATAAAAACCATATGATCATTTCAAAAGATGCAGAAAAAGCATTTGACAAGGTACAACATCTATTCATGATAAAAACTCTCAAAAAAGTAGGTTTAGAGGAAACATAGCTCAATACAATGAAGGACATATAAGAAAAACCTACAGTAAACATATCCAAGTGAAAAGCTAAAAGCTTTTCCCCGAAGATCAGGAAAAAGATAAAAATGTCCTCTCTCACCACTTTTATTCAACACAGTACCAGAAGTCCTAGCTATAGCAATCAGACAAGAAAAACCAAATAAAAGGCATCCAAACTGGTAAGAAGGAAGTAAAACTTTCATTATTTGCAGATGACATACTATATATAGAAACCCCTCAAGACTCCACCAAAAAATTGCTAGAATGGATAAATGAATTCAATAAAGTAACAGGAAACAAAATCAATATACAGAAATCTGTTGCATTTCTGTACACTAATAAATGAAGTAGCAGAAAGAGAAATTAAGAAAACAATCCCATTTACAACTGCACCAAAAATAATAAAATACCAAACAATAAACTTAACCAAGGATGTGAAAGACCTGTACTCTGAAAACTATAAAACACAGATGAAAGAAATTGAAGATGACACAAACAAATAGAAAGATACTCCATGCTCATGGGTTGGGAGAACAAATATTGTTAAAATGTCCATACTACCCAAAGCAATATATTTAACAGAATCCCTTCAAAATACAAACAGTACTTTTCACAGAACTAGAACAAATAATCCTAAAATTTTTTTGGAACCACAAAAGACCCCGATAGCCAAAGCAATCTCGAAAAAGAACAACAAAACTGGAGGTATCACATTCCTAGATTTCAAGATGTACTACAAAGCTATAGTGATAAAAACAGTATGGTACCAGCAAAAAAACAGACACAAAGATCAATGGAACAGGGCAGAGAGCCCAGAAACAAACCTACAATTATATGATCAATTAATCTATAACAAAGGAGGGAGGAGGGAAAACTCTAGAATTGGAAAAAGACAGTCTCTTCAACAAATGATGTTGCGAAAACTGGCAAGCTACATGCAAAAGAATGAAGCTCAACTATTTCTTATACTCTACACAAAAATAAACTGAAATGGATTAAAGACCTAAATGTAAGGCCTGAATAAAACCCCTAGAAGAAAGCACAGGCAGTAATTCCTCAGACATAGGCTACAGCAATGTTTTCTACAAGATGTCCCCTAAGGCAAAGAAAACAGACTCTTAAATACAGAGAACAAACTGGTAGTTACCAGAGGGGAGGTGAGTGGGGGGATGGGTCAAATAAGTAAAGGAGATTAAGAGACACTCACTGTGATGAGCACTGAGTCACATATAGAATTGATGAGTCACGATATTGTACACCTAAAACCAACATAACACTGTACATTGACTGTACTAGAATTTTATAAATTAAAAAATAAAAGCATGAGAGATACTCTTCAACAAAGCAGTTCTGTGATCAAATAAGTTTAGGAAATACTACATCTTTCTTGGAAATTCACAATGTCTTTAACATATCAAAGGCTCTGAGAAGGACCAAGGTAAATACTTTGTCTAAATTAGAATTGCCCAACATAGAATTTCCCAAATGTATTTGACCATGAAACCTTTTTTATTTGCCACCTACTAGAATCTCATGGAACTAATGACCCTGGGACTACACTAGAGAAGCTTTATCTTCAGTTTCCAATAATGAAATTGACTGTGGAGAAGTTGGAAAACCTGCCCAAGATTTTATCTCGGTAAAAGACAGAGCTAGTCTTCTGACCCACATCCATGGTCTTCCCCCTAGCAATTTCTCCAACACTTGCTTTATGATTAATAATAAAGAAACCGAGTAAAGAAGAAACCTACCAATTCTCATTTAAAATACATTCTCCTTGTTTTATATTCTTGTTTTGTAGTTTTTCTTTTGAAAATGAGTCTATAGTCTTGCCAATAGTCTTGTCAATTATTAATGAAAAAATGAGAGACTTGTAGCAGGAAAATGAATGCCTTATGAAAACTGTAAAAGCAATGAGGGGGTACTTTATTCTGAACATGATTAGTTTTCTTCCCTTTAAAAAACATTGCATTGTGAGCTTTCATGCAAATAACAAAATGTACAAGATAAATTACAATAATACATTATGCTCCAAAAACCAATTCTTGAAACTATACAATGGAAAGAACTATAAGAACAGTCACTATGCAGATCAGTGGGCATTTTCTCGTATTGCTTACTAAATGGCTCAAATAATACTAAGTGTATTTCTTGTGTTAAAAAAATTTTTAAGTTAAATGCTATGAACCAACCCTCTTACTGAGTTTGTGTGACAGGCCAAGTACTTTGTATACATTATCTCATTTAATTCTCAGTGGCACCCTGCCAAATATAGGAAGTATATGCTCTTAATCCCATATGAAAGGTAGCAAAATAAAGGCTCAGGGAGTTAGCACAGGTTTAGGAGCTCAGAAATCCTGAACTGATGTGCTTCAGTTTAAATCCTGTCTCTCCCTTCTGTGTAACCTAGCAAGCCCCTGAGCTCCTCTGTGCCTCAGTGTCTTTATCTGTTAAATGGGGACAATAATCCTCAATGAGAAACTGCCACGATTAAATAAGCCTCAAAAAATGTATGTTACTTCTAGGAATGCCTGGGTGGCTCAAGCTCAGTTGGTTGAGCGGCCCAACTCTTGATCTCAGCTCAGGTCATGATCTCAAGGTCGTGAGATCAAGCCCAGCATCGGGCTCTGTGCTCAGTGCAGAGTCTGCTTCAGATTCTCTCTCCCTCCTCTCACTCTTCACTCTCTCTCACTGTCTCAAATAAATACATAATTTTTTTTAATGTATGCTATCCCTATTTTTAAGTAAATTGCACAGGCTCACTGAGTGGCTGCTTGTTTTTCTCTCGTGACCATAACCAGCTCCCTCCACCTTCTGCATTTATTATCCTGGAAATGCTTTAAGTCTCTATTCAAAAGCAGCAACGTGAGTGCTACTTCAATCCACTGCACCCCGGTCACAGAACGAGCGCCCACGCTTGGCATTCCATGTGCATCACTTTGATACACCAAAGGATACCTTGGCGCCCAGAGGTCTGGTTCTGAAATGCAGACTGGAGGCATCAGGGCATGCCCCCGAGAGGATGGGCCAGCCAGGTCCCCAAACCGCTGGCTTCCTGATGGCTTCACATCTCTCCGTGTCTGTGAAGACGGGACTCAACAGAGCACACGCCTGAAATCAGGGCTTATCCAAACGCAAAACAAAACAAAAAATCTCACCAGAAAGGATGGAGAAGCTTGCGTTTAATATGCTAAACTGTAATTTTCTCAGGCTTGTGAAGGGGGAAGGAAGAAACATCAAAAAAGCATTCAGAAAGCTGACTGCGACCACGAAGAAAATTCACTTCAGCTGAGCAAATATTTATTGAGAGTCTACTTGCTCAGGCCCGGGCAGATGCGAAGGAGTGTGGGACTGGAATTTTACACAGTTTATAATTGGGCTTCCTATTACACATGGCAGGCTGAACACCTGTGTTCCCTCCTTAAATCCTTCTCAAATGCCTAAAATGATTTCTGAAAAAGAAGAAGCAAAGTTTAAGCTCACCGCCTCAGCTTACCCTCATCCTCACTCTCCGCTAATGACCGCACCGCGTGTTCCATGAAAGACCTAAGGCAGTCAGAGAAAACTCCCCCAGCTCCCATCACATCTACCCCCCTCCAGCTGCCACAGCATCTGCACCCATGACTCCTTCCTTCCTCTTCCTGAAAACGATCTGAGTATGAGCACTTACGGCTGCACGGCAGTTGTGAGGCTCCCCACACTACGTGCTAGTTCAGGGAACCACTCCAACGTTCTCCCTGTCCCACCCCACCATGTTGGTGTCCTGGCCCATGTCCTGGGCCATCCCATCTGTCAACAAACTAGCTGGATTTCTCCTTCCTCCTTCAGCTCCCTCCATATTTCTCCATACAAAAGGTCTGCAAAGTCATCTTACACACTATTTTATTCAATTCCTTTCCCTATTTAGGTCCATCCCAATCAATTCTCCCACCCAACAATCTTAGTGTGCCTCCAATGATGTCCACATTAGTTATTCCAATAGTCAACTCTCTCCTCTCCTTCCCTGGCACAATTTATCACTCCCTCTGACTTGATACACTTCTCTACCTTTGCTTCTCTAATAACACACTCTTCTGACTTTCCCACCTTACTGGTCCCATCCCTCTTGTTAATCCTCTGTTCTCTCTGCCTGTTCCAGAGGCAACTCAGAGGCCACATGTTGAAGATGGTGGCATCAAGAGATGGAAGGAGCCTGAATTCCTTGAAGGTGTGGAGAAACACCTTCTACCTCCCTGACAATCTACACTGGAAAAGAAAGAAGACTTTGTTGGCAGTGTCTTCTTTCTTTTCTTTGTTCATTCTTTTTGGTCAAGCCAGCATGATGGGGAGGTTGTTTATTACAGGAGTGAGCATTACTTAGCCTAATATTCTCAACCACTGGAAGACAATGAAAATGTGATAAATCAAGAAACAGACACTGAAGAAAATACTTAGATATATGGATGTACATAGGGGAAAGAGAGAGAGAGAGAGAGGGGTGAAAATGATCCATCCAAGGAGTGGAACTAGGGTGGGGTGGGGTAGATGACCGATGATTTTCATTATAAGCCTAAAAGTAATACCAACCTTCTAAGTATATCTTTGCATCATTTAAATAAATTAATGATTTAAGAGAGATTTCTAAGCTCCCAGGAGAAGTAGATAGTAAGTAGACAGAACACGATCATAGAATACACACTATAAATACCCAAAGTGAAGCATGATGTGTTACAAGTAAAACCACAGGAAAAGTTCTCAAAAGGAATCAAACACACTTGAGTGTAATAAATGTTGTGTTCAATTCAGTTAGGTTGTTTCACTGTAGATTTGGGGTACGATGGCTTCACAGAGGGTAAAAATCTTGGCAGCATCTTCTTTCTTGTTTCTTTTCATTCTTTTTTGGGGGAAGAGGAACATGGAAGAGGCAGATATTTTAAATAAGTAGAAGAATGCCAAAAATCAGGGCTTTGCTAGCATACCCTTTCTTTGTGCAAATTTTTTTAAAGCACCCCTTCCTCGTGATACTTTCATCTGTTGGAAAATTGCCTCTAACAGACGTCTACTGTTAGAATGAGACACTTTACTGACATCTGGTGGATAAACATCATAATTAATACTCAAGTTCAAATACTCTTACCCGCCAAGTGAATTGCCCTCCTTAGATGTGTAATTTGTTCTGTGCACAACCTGTACAACTCTCGCTTTGGATGTCATTGTTCCTAAAATATCTGTTGACAACCCCAGGCCTTCTAGACTCTGGCCCCTCAACTGACCCAGTTGCTAGCTCCTCTCTTTCCCCTTCTCCCTTCCATCCTTTTCTTTCTCTCTGGCCTCTTGTTGAAGAGCGCCTCTCTCCCTCAACCTACCACCCCCTTCTTTTGCAGAGCCAAAGCCTTGGTTTCACCAAATGAGACCCTTAGAGCTTCGCTGTCTACCCAGACCTCTATCCAAAATGAAGGTGTAAATCCAGAGCCTGTCGTTAATAAAATATTTTCCACCTCAATATAGATATAGGCCACAATTCAGTATGTCTTCTAATTTAAGGCCCTTGCACCAGCTGAAAGGGGTCTGCCCATAGCAGTATCTTGCCTGGAGGCTCTCCCAGCTCCATCCCTGGGACCAGGAACACAGCTGGCTTGGAAGTAAGTATTTGCCGCATCCATTCTGATCATCTTCAAGGGCTCACCTCAACCAGGAAGGGGCCAGAAAAGCAATGAGTGTGCTTTCTTCACTTCTCTTAGAAATCTAGGCTGGTTTTGCTGATGTTTGCATGAAGCCCCTGCCTGATTCAGCTCAGCTGATTAAAAGGGAAGCCTTACTTATTTCCCTCTGCTTTTTCTGGTTCACTAAAGGGATTGGCTGATACACATCTGCAGAAAAAGTTTCATTCTTTCTGGGCCTAACTCACCTCTTTCTCTTTGTGAGGAATTGAATGAACCGACCTATGATTTGAGAATGTAGAGTGTCCCAATCCCTTTTACCCATGTGCATGGCTTCATGCCACCAATTCTCTGCATTACTCCCTATAATCCATAATCCCAGATTAAAAGATTTATCTCCAACGAATCTCTTTTTTGTCTTCCATCTCCCCTAACACTAGTAAAGGGAAATAAGGTGCCTTCAAACAGGCAACCCAATCTCAATGACTAGCTTCTGAATTATTTTGATTCTTAAACATGCCGTACTATAGGAAACATTGTCTGTAAACTTGGGGCAGTATAAATTCAAATGTCTTTAGCCAATTGCATCACAATCTACTGAGTTTGAGTCCTGGGGAAATTTTAAGAAATTGGGCTAGCCTCGGCCAGAAAGGAAAAAAGAGAAATTAGCCAGGGAAGGTATGGATACCTTCAGATATAAAAAGAGTTACTGTAAGGATCTTACCATTCATTTTTATTTATGTCCAATAAAATAAGCTTAAGTTGCAATTATACAGCAATCGGTTAGAAAAGATTTTAAACATGCGGATGAATAAACTCTGGAAGGCCGTCCTTACTCACACGGGAGAGCTTTTTGCTTTGTTATAAAACCACTGGAGGCAGAGGGATGAAGAGACGGCCTCCGTCGGACCCCCTGGAGCCCGAAGTCTACACTACTCGCTCAACAAGCACTAATTGGGTGTCTCTATTCACCAGACACTGATGGGAGATGAGGAGTACAGAGTAAATCAACTAAAATCCTTACCCTTAGGAGCTCGCAATCTGCCTGTGGATTCCAGCTTTGCCAATTCTGAAACAGCTCAGTTTCCCCTTTACCAACCGGTAAGGGGAAGTCACAAGGTACTCCCTTAAACTAAAATCCTGCTGATCTGAGCATCTCTCAGACTCACCTGCCAGTGTAAGTGTAGCTGTAATTTACCCCAAATCACCGAACACCTGGATTCTGTGCCCTTCCGAAGAAGACCCCTTGGCTCTCTATTAGCCAGCCAGCATGGGAGCAAAGAGGGTTTTATTTTAAGTGTCCTAGAAGTACCTTCAATTACACTATTCATCAGGAATGACTTAGGAGTAACATAGGGAAGGATTCTAATCCCAAACTGGAAAATTCAATGCCGCTCTGTCTCTTCTGAAGCTATAATTAAGATTTTCCCTGCCCGTCCAGGATTACAAGGTTTGTAAGAAATCAGAGCAAGTATAAAATCAAGACGACACACACTGAAATGTGAAAATGCTACATTACCTATTATATGATTTACCCTTCTTAGTCCTCGTAAAATTAAATCATTATTATCATGCTTAATTAATGATCATTTTTCATAGGTCCTATATCAGCATTCTAGCAGAAAATACTAGAATATTCAAATGAGAATATTTCAAATGAGAATATTTCAAGAAATATTAAATAAAAGAACAATTTTAAGTTGCATAGTGAAACTACAAGGAAGAGAACAGCCCCCTAAACTAGTGGAATTGGTACTAGACACTTGGGACTCAAAGTGGGAAGGAAGGAGTGGTTACGTACAAGAAGGTGTAAATCATCAGAGGATACCTTTTGATGAGAAGCTGTGACTTCTGTGAAAGGGCACAGCCTTCCAAGGCCAGCCCACAAGGGGCAGACATCCAGGAGAAGAAAGATCCCAGCCCCACCTCCCTCCCTTCCTTCCTCCTTCCATTCCCAAGTGGAGCTGAAGGACAAAGAAGCCCATCGCTTCCTTCAGGATTATCACCAAGAGGACGAGAGCAATGCACAGTAAACATGGATGGGCAAAGAAAACATGTAGACCAGAATCCCAGGTCTGAAACCTACATCCAGTTCCCAAGATATCACCAAACAACTTTAAAATTAACTCAGCCCACCCCATGGGATTAGAAAATAGATGTAGCAAATTCTCAGTCCAAACTGGACCATCCTTCTGACCCGTCCTGCACTTTTTCTAACAGTGTATCATCAAATGCCAGTGGACATCCTTAGTAAGTCCCTTGAATATGTTCATTAACTCCATGTGGGAAACCCTTTCACAAATCGTATGTCTATCAAGTCTCATGTTGTACACTCTAAATATCTTACAATTTGTTTGCAATAAAGCCAAAAGAAATACTAAAATAATTTCTTAGAAAGATAGAAAAATAATAATAAAAATAATAATAAAAGAAAAGATAGATAAAAGATAGAAAAATAATAATAAAAATAATAAAAGATAGAAAAGATAAAGATACTGGTAACAATTTAATAAATGTATTTAAGATGCAGGGTCAGAAGCATAATTAGTAAATGGAGGAACACCAGTTAAAAACCTAAAAAGCTTCTGCTACTTTTTCTTCTCATTTTTCTATATAATCTATACTGTTCTATCTGTATCTATAGATACTTACTCTAAAATAATAGACTAAGACTTTACATTCAAAATCAACAACCACATACAAATATTTACTTTTTGTCAATCAAATCCCACTGAAACAATAAAACAAAGAGTAATAAGTAAATCCACAGCAATTCCCATAAGCCAGGTAAGTGTCACCAGAACTGACAATGACAAACTGAGAGATAAAGCAGATGGGAAATAGTAGGTACGAAACTGAATGGACCTGAGGAGCTCATAAACCCAAAGTCAACAGAGAAGGGCATCCAGTAATAGCAAGGATCTCTCTTCAGAACCTCTGAATAAACCCAAGCCAGCAATGACGGCCTGGAGAAAGAGCTGTTAGGAAGCTAAAATCTGATCACTGGCTCAAGCTTTCTGAAGATGAACTTCTGATGGGGCAGCGACCCAGGGTAGTGGGTGAGGCCATCAAAGCTGACGTTTATAAGGAACAGGCAGTGGGCTTGGAACCCAGAAGACAAGTTACCAGCACACCTTCCTAGCCACGCACCTGGCTAAGAGAAGGTCATGTACGATGAGGGCTGAGGCTCTGGCAACTGCACTGGGGCCCTCTGGAAGAGCTCATGCCCTCCAGATCCACAAACCAGCTGATGCTAGAACCTTCCCCAGGCCAAGGAGTCCAGTAGGTGAACAGAGGGTAAATTAAACCCATTGTAGCATTCTTTCACTTTCTAGCTGAGTGGGGTTGGTAGAAACAGCTCTTGTTACATTATTTATACTTCTTACATGTGTGCATACTTCATTATATTTAAAGAACTGCAACATTAAAAGAATTGTTTAAAAGTTTTAAAGAACTCTTGTGATAGAAAAACATTTATCTGAGTATTTCCTTCAGTTTTATTTCAGCTGCCTTTTATAATAATTTCAAATAATATTACTTAATAAATATTGTTTTTAGTAATACATGTGGTATAACCCCACATTTCTGAAATTCTTCCTGTGTGTGTGTGTGCATGCACGCACACACCTGCGTAGATGCACAGAAATGTATCTATTTTGGTGTTCAAAAATACTAGCTCAGGTGTGCTGGGGATAGTTGGGCTTTACTGTGGTTTGTCCCCTTCATTTTGTAGTTTAAAAAAAAATCATGTTAATTTTTTATAATGAGCATGTTTCACTTATGGAGAAAAACCAGTCATTAGACCAAGGAGCTGAAATCCTGGGGATCTAGACCACTTGCCCTTAAACATAATGCAAGAGGGAAGGAATGTTCTCCCGTTCTTTGAGGAGTGACGGAGGCTGGTCAGGACACCGGATTTCTGCTAGTTCACTGAGTGATGGTCAGAGAGAGGCTCCTGGCCCCAGCAGCCCTTTCAGGGTATCCCTGACCCCAGCACCAAGCCCAGCCTCCCACTCCGCTGAGCACAGCCATGGAGAGAAGCAAATCACCAGCAACACTGGGCAGCCAGCTCGCTCACTCTCTCACTCTCCCTCTCTTGCCACCCCACCCTCCTCTCTCTCTTGCTCTCTCTCTCTTTCTCTCTCTCTCTCTCTCTCTCTCTCACACACACACACACACACACACACACACAGAGTTTAAAGACCAAATGAACCACAGGAGGAGGCCTACCCTCTTTACCGTGGCACAGGAGAACTGGGGAGGAACTAAAAAACCTCTTAATCCCACCACTTATGGGCCGGCCAATCTGCAGCCATTCCAGCCACAGCAAAAACACCCTTAACAACCAGCACCAGAGACTCGGGCCTCCAGAGGAACATGGGGCACCTGATCCACCAGCAAATGTGATTCTTAGAAAATCTGGAGACAGGGACATGATACGGGATTCTGAGAAAATCGGGGGAGAAGTGGCCTCGAGAAAAGACTAAACTTCCTGCCAAACTAATGGTTTAGGACTTTTTAGAACCAGAGAGATAAAAGCGACCTAATCTATTCTTCCAAGCTGTTCTCATCCATTCTCTCTCTTGTGTTATTTTTCTTTGCACCTCTGTCTGCTCATTAGAAGGATGGAAGGAAGGATTGCCACATATTTATACCTTTTGTATCTTCTATATTGCTATAAATATTTATATATTGGTATACCCCTGATTTGTGGACTCAGTCTCTCATTCCATTCCTTCAGGACACATATCCATTAGCAATTATTTCATTTCCCTGCCAGTTTATTTACTCTCCCTCTATACCACACTGGAATATAATCTCCAGGAAGGCAAAGAGTTTACCAGTTTTGTTTATCATGATATTACTGCTGCCCAGCACACTCCAGTAGCTGTGTAAATAATGAATAAATGTTCTACCATGTGGCATCTACTATACCAGCTGACTTATCTACATCATCTCATTTAAGGGACTGCCAACAGCTGGACCAGATGTTCTGAAATAGGGGCCTATCACACAACACCCAAATACTTGATGAATCCATCAAACATAATTTTAGATGCACCGTTGTGCTCACAATAAAGGATATCTCCACCCCCACCAGAACCTCCCTCCACACCCCCACAAAAAACACCCGTAAGCTTAAAATAGAGGAAATTTGGTAGGTAAGGCTACACTGGAATGGGAGCAAATGGGGATGTCAGGAACTCAGGGCCTTAGGGAATCACAGCCACCTGCAAGGGAACAAGGCCTTGAGCCCACTGAAAATGAGACCCTACAAAAAGCCGGGACAGCTTTAGTGGCACCGTAAAAAAGTGGGCAAGGGGAAATTGGCCAGAATCAAAGGGAGCCCATTAGGGAACCTACCTGCTTCTACCAGGTCCCAGCAGAAAAATTAACAGGCATCAGTTCCTTGAGATACTGCAAGCAACAGACGTGCTCTCACAAGAATCTGAGAAGGAAATCCACACTGGCTGCCGAGGCTTGGCAATGTGTCGGCTGGCTGGGCCGGACCACAAGTCCCAGAATTCCTTTCCTCGTGTACTTCCGGTTCGGCCGGAAGACAAGAGACTTGTGGGAGATTTGGAAGGAGGGAGAGAAGTCCTGCTGTGTGGTGGCTCACACGTGTGCCTCCTTTGCTGGGTTATCTCCCTGTCAACAGGCCGCAGAGGGGCCTACAGAGCCCCCTCCTTCCTCTGGAGCCTCCTTCAGCTTCTCTGTCTCCGGGACCACGTGTGTGTTTACCTTTCTGACGAAGGGCCACCAACATCAAAGGTAACACGAAGGGACATGCGTTCCCGCGTGTCCTCGTGGGAGGTTCTGGTATGAGTTCGAGCTTGCCCTGGTTTTCCCTGCTCTATGCTCCTGTTCTCTTCCTGACTGCCTACAGGACTTCACGCTCCAGTGTCAGAGGCAGAGAGCGATCGTGACCAGCCTGCGTGAACAGCGGCCACAACTGCACCAAGTCGTGGTCCTCCTGCCCTAGTGCCACCCTGACTGGTCCTGATCCTCAGAATTAAGAACAGAAAAACAGAACCTCAAGGATGGGCTCCCTGAATTGGTTCTGGGTTTTCTTTTTTTAATTATTGTTATTTTAAATTTTTTTTATTTATTTGACAGAGAGAGAGAGAGAGATCACAAGTAGGCAGAGAGAGAGGCAGACAGAGGAAGGGAAGCAGGCTCCCTGCCTAGCAGAGAGCCCAATGCGGGGCTGGATCCCAGGACCCTGGGATCATGACCTGAGCCGAAGGCAGAGGCTTTAATCCACTGAGCCACCCAGGTGCCCCTGTTATTTTAAATTTTTAATTGAAATACAATTGTCATGTAACATGTATTCATTTTAGGTGGATAACTTAGTGATTTGCTATGATCACCACAATACGTCTACCGAACATCCGTCACCACACAATTACAATTTTTCTTTACTTGCCATGAGAACTTTTAAGTTCTCCCTTAGCAACTTTCAGATATACCATATAGCATTGTTAACTGTAGTCACCGTGCTGTACATTCTATCCCTGGATTTATTCATCTTGTAACTGGAAGTTTGTACCTTTCACCCATCCTCCTCCCCACCCCCTCACAACCATCAATCTGTTCTCTGTATCTGAGTGACATCATACAGTACTTGCCTTTCTTGGTCTCATTGATTTCACTCAGCATTTCGTCCATCCATGTTGTTGCAAATGGTAGGATTGCCTCCCATATATGCTGCATCTTTATCCATACATAGTTTAATGGACACTTAGGTTGTTTACATATCTTGGCTATATAAACAAGGCTGATGTAAACATGGGGTGCAGATATCTTTCTGAGATAGTGATTTAGTTTTTTTACAGATAAATACCCCAAAATGGAATTGCTGGATCATATAGTAGTTCTGTTTTTAATTTTGGGGGAGCCTCCATACTGTTTTTCTATAGTGGCTGCACCAGTTTATATCCCCACCAGCAGCGCATGAGGATTGACTTTTCTCCATATCTTTTCCGACACTTGTTATTTCTCATCTTTTTGATAATAGCAATTCTAAAAAGTATGAGGTGCTATCTCATTGTGGTTCTGACTTGCATTCACTGATGGTTAGTAATGCCGAGTGTCTTTCCATATACCTGTCAGCTATTTGTATGTCTTTGGAAAAAATGTGTATTCAACTGCTTCCCATTTTTAAATCTGATTGTCTCTTTTCTATTAAGCTGTAGGTCTTCTATATATTTCAGACATTAACATCTCATCAGTAATCATTTGTATTTTTTCCCATTCCTTAGGTTGCCTTTTCAATGTGTTGATAGTTTCCTTTGCTGTGCAAAGTTTTTGTTATAGTTGTTATTGTTTTTTTTTTTTAAGGTGGTCCCACTTGTTTGTTTTTGCCCTTATTTTCTTTGCTTTTAATGTCAAATCCTAAAAGTCATTGCCAAAACTGAAGGTTCTAGGGTTTCCGATCTTTAGTTCTCTGGTCTAATTAGATTTAAAGGCATTAGTAAGTCTGCTTTTGTGGTAAAGAGAGGACTGGTTTGGGGGCACCTGAATGGCTCAGATGGTTAAGTGTCTGCCTTCGGCTCAGGTCATGATATCCAGGTTCTGGGATTGAGCCCCACGTGGCTCCCAGCTCAACGGGGAGTCTACTTCTCCCTCTCCCTATCCCTCTGCCTCTCCCACTGCTCATGCTCGCTCGCTCGCTCTCTCGCGCTCTCTCTCTCTCTGTCTCTGTACCTCAGGACTGGTTTTTAGTTAAGCAGTAAACTGAAACAAAGCACTGTTTGCCTCACATTCTCTTCATTAGCCCTGCTCTGTGTCAGCAGTTCTGTTTTTTGAAAGGTTTGCTCCAGGCCTAAGATTAGAAATTAGTAATTACATAATTCTTCAAATAGTTGTCCCTGAAGATTAGTGGTTATCATTTTAAGACATATAATTTTCTTGCTTTTATTTGATTTCTTAAACCTTAATTTACCTTTTTATCTTTACAAATGTATACATAATACCTACTTTTTTTCCCTCTCCTCATTGATCTATGCTCTTGATTAATCCTATTATTCCTTGTCATTTGGTATCTATCCACCCAGAGC
This sequence comes from Neogale vison, assembly GCF_020171115.1. Taxonomy (NCBI): domain Eukaryota; kingdom Metazoa; phylum Chordata; class Mammalia; order Carnivora; family Mustelidae; genus Neogale; species Neogale vison. The sequence continues at coordinate 75,872,119 of NC_058099.1, read as the reverse complement.
CTTTCTGTGGAAAAATCTCTCTATCCACAGCCCCTTCAGCCTAATTTTATAGCATTTGGATGCTTTACCACCTAGTCTTGCAGATAGGATTAGAAATAAACACTTAACCCATGGGCAGCAAGTCCATAAACTTGCCAGCAATGACATGGCCTACCCTAAGAAAAGCCAGACTAAGCAGACCTTCTTTCTCTGTAATTCAAATTGGGAAAATCAGGGATAATGATAGTCACATGAAAACTAAAGCAATTGAGGGAGTGTAAGCTGTTGTAGGTAGACCAGCCCTGGCCATAAATGCTGTGAAATAAAGCAGGACACACTGAAGGCTACACGGATCATGAAAGGGGATGGGTGGCTCATGATTTAGAGTAACTGAATCCTGGGGGCTGTTCAGTTTTGCCACTTTCCCAGTTCCAATTCCAGATAAGGTCCTTGTGTGCCATTTTCCTGAGTCATTTTCCTCAAGTAACAGCCAAAGGCTTATCAGCACATCACAGATCAATATTTTCACTATTAATTAATAAACTTAAAAGAGAAGCAGCTGAAAAACTCTCCCCAAAATGACAGTGTTAAGATCACTGATCTGTAAATAGCTCTTACAGACCAAGAAGCAAAATAGACCCCAGCAGAAATATGGGCAAAGGAGAAGAGACAATTCAGAAATAAAAATGAAAAAAGAAATTGTTAATGGACATAAGAAAAAAGTAACCAAAATCAGTTGTAAAGGAGAAAGCCAGTGATTTAGGTAACATATGGTTTTTTTTTAAGGGCACGGAGTGTCAGAGGGAGATGGGGAGAGAAAGAATCTCAAGCAGGCTTCAAGCCCAGCACAGAACCTGCCTGGGGCTCAATCTCACAACCCTGAGATCACGACCTGAGCCAAAATGAAGAGTTTAATGCTTAAATGACTGAGCCACCCAGGCACCCCAAGTAATATGTAATTTTCAAAATCTCAAATAGCAACACTTAAAAGTGAATACTAGAGATGAGGGAATTCCAGGGTTGGGGCAGTAGTGCAAAGTATGTACACATCTGCCAGCCGAGGGAGTGGTGAGGAAGGGAGGGGGTCACTGAGGATAGGCTGGTCAGGAGCGGATCACACTGCAGAGAGACGGGGCTGAGGTTTGCCAGTCTAGTCTATCCTGGTCTCTCCTGGCCTCCCAGGGAAGAGCCCTCAGGACACCATTTCCCCAGTCTTTGGGGTGGTCCCTGATAGTCCCCATCCATCTGCACATTCATCTGCATCTCCCCTCTGTCCTGGGACATGAAATCTTTTGAAAGTTTAAAGCCAAGTTGCTGACCATACTTAAGAGTTTTTTTGTTTGTTCATTTATTTTGTATTTTAGATTTCACATATAAGTGAAATCATACAGTATCTATCTTTATCTGACTTATTTCGCTTGGCATAATACCCTTAGGTCCATCCAGGTTGTTGCAAATGCAGGATCTCATCCTTTTTTACGGTGAGTAATATTCTATCTATACACACACACACACACACACACACACACACACACACACATCTACATCCGTTTGGTTGCCAGAGGGAAGGTGGGTGTGGGAATGGGAAAATAGATGAAGAGGATTAAGAGGTACAAATTTCTGGTTATAAAATCAGTAAGTCACACAGATGGAAAGTGCAGCATAGAAAATATAGTCAATAATATTGTAATAATGTGAATCAATATGTTGTACATCTGAAACTAATAAAATATTGTATGTATATCAACTATAGTTATAAATGAATAAATAAAGCTGCTATAAACCTCCTATGAATAAACGAATGTAGAGTACCATTAAATTATGGACCTCACCATTTAGTTATCAACTTACCTTATCCTTTCTGGTCTGATTGTCTTCTATCTTTCTTTTCAAGTTGCTTGTTACACAGTTAAGCAAATGGTTGGTGGAGGCTTGGTCAGAAAATCCACCAAATGCCCCAAGTGTTGCTGATGCTCAGAAAGACAAGCTTTGTAAATGTTTTTGTAAAACTAAGATTTCTCCCATTTCGGGGGTGGAAACATCAGATACATCCAGCCTTGGTAGTTCAGAATTTATAGTTTCACCAGACAGAAGAAAAGAAGAAAAAGAAAGAAAAAATTGCCAGCAAAGACATTGCCTCTGGGAAAGATTTATAAACATTTAAGATTCTAATCTCAGTGTAGGTTGATATCCTCTCCCCCAGTCCCACCCTTTGGGGCCTTGTCAGCTAATTCATCACCCTCCCAACCAGGAAAAGAACACTCTTTTTCTCAGAAGAGCTCTCAAGAACCTCCAATGCGGGGAGAGAAACAACTCAACAATAGTAGTTTCAGGGGGAAATTACAGAAGGAAAATGCTCAGATGGAGGCGGGTGATTGAGCTCCTCTTCAGCAAATCTGTAACTTCGGAAGAATATTGGGACAAGAGAAATTTGAAGTGGTCCCTGAGGCTGCAGACAAGGAAATGGGAACTGAGTGGGCAGAGGCTGAAGCTCCCCCGTGAAGTTACTGAGGTGGGGGTGAGCATCACAAAAAGCGTAAAACCCGAGCAGACTGTACATCTGAAGCAAGTGTTTGAGACTCCTGAGTCATCCCTATAGTGGAGCTTTGTGAGGAGGGAGAATTCAGATTCCGAGAAGGCGTCAAGGTAGATCATCCAAAGCCTTGCTCACACCAGTTAGAGCATACCTTCACAACAGGGCACACTGAGATCTGAAACAGGAGGGCACAATGGTTTAAAGCAGCTTTATGATGCTAACAACTTCCACATAAAGGTAATTTACACTTAGATGTGGGGAAGCCATGCTGTGCCTCACTGTGGGATTCCTGCAGCTAGCAATGCCCATGACCATAGCCAGCAGTGTGACATCAGGGCATAGGTGCATGAGGACACATTCTTATGTGGAACCTACCCTTTATGGCAAGCTCAGAAGAGACATTTTTGAATTAATAAAAGAGAACTACATTTTGAAGATCCACTTTGGGACTCTACAAGTGACAGTGCTAAAAGCATTTCCAAACAACTTTAAAAAGTGGATCTTGCTCCCAGAAGCACATCTGAAGAATGGCTGGATAACCAGTGGGTAGCAGGCAATATGCTTTGTTTGGCAAGATCCACCAAGGTGCTAGAGATTATCTAAGAATGGAAAATCAACCTGGGGACTGATGAGGAAAACAGATCAATCATTCCATTTAAGAACCATTGAAAATTATCAACCCAGGAGAAGTGTCACTGGTTCTGACGAGATCGGGCGCGTTCAGGGTGGTATGGCCGTAGACAAGTGTCACTGGTTCTGAAGACTGCCATCGAAGTAGAGGAAACCAGCCTTCTACTTGGGAAAAGCTGGTTGGACAAAATGGACAGTTTGGAAATGTTCTGTCCAGGCTCCATATCTAGCAAAGTCTTCCACTTGGGTTTGAGGAAGAACTAGAGAAACCCTCTATAACTTCAAGCCAAGAAAGAGCAATCCAAGGCACTACTAAAGGTGATGCCCATGTAGAATTGAAAAGAAGGTTTACTGTTCCATCCCATACCGACAGAATGCTCTTTCTATGGCTAATTCAGGGCTGGGAGAAAGGACACACTATGCCAAGGCTGTAAGTGCTGCTGACCCCTATGTCTGCCTGCATCAGTGTAAAACTGAAGCCAGTCATCTCCAAAGCCATAGGCCCTGCAGGGGTGGGGGTGTCCAAGGACAGCCACCACTTGGCTTGATGGCAGACTGCATTTGGAATCCAGTTAAGCCATATGCAAGGGTTATCGAAATAGACACCTTCAAAGCAGCAAGGCTGGTTGCAGAGGCTTCAGGTCTACTTGCTCAGCTTTACTTATATTTATTTTATTTTTAGTCACAGGTATTTATAGGTGAATAGGAGAAGCCAGATATGATCATGGAGGGCACAGGTTAGGCGCATTCCACACCGGAAGACTTGGTTGGCATGTTGCTCATAAGCTTGCCACGATCATTACGGGCACGTGCTCTGGCCATCTACACGTGTTCTCATGGCTTGGGGTTGCTAGACATTACTCAAGATGACATAGTTTAATTTTAGAAGAACAGGAGATTTTATACTACTCACTATTAACTTACTGCTAAATTCCACATTTTATTGATTAAATCAAACAGAAATATATGCTAACTGTGCCTCCCCTCCAAAAAAAAAAAAGAATTCTGCAAGGGTGTGGTGAGATTCACCGCTGGTCATAATGTAATTCAGAACACATTTTCGGAAAAATAGAGGAACATGCAGCAAAAACCTTAAAAGCATGTGTATTCTATGCATAATCGTCCTGAATCTCAGTCTTCTCACCATAAAGAGAGGACGATGATGACCCCTCCTCAGACTGCTGTGACAGTGGAAATTCTGTGTTCGGATCAACTGGAAGGAATAGCTGCTCTGTAAACGCCACTCCCCTTCTCCCTTCCCTCTGTTAAAAGCCCATCTGTTCATCACCCATGTCCCTTTCCTAGGTCCCACATACGCCCAGCAACTCAGTAGAGACCATGACTCCCTCTGTTACTCTGGAGACCTGGTGCCACATGACATGCATGGTGAGATGGCTTTTAAACAGGGAAGATGACCAGTGTGAGTCCGAGGCCAAGAAGTCTGGTGCAGCCACTCATGAGACATTAAATTCATGATGTGTCCTCACTTTGTTAGCTTTATTTGTTTATTTGTTTCTGAACAAATAAGCTAAGGAGATAGAAAACGCACCAAGACCATTTGTTGTATACCCAGAACTGCCACATGTCTGACCTTATTTAATCTACCCAGCAACAACCTGAAATAAAGCATTAACTCCATGGCACAGTTGAGGCATCCAGAGCTCAGAGTAAATATGTGACTCCCACATGGCAGTCAGAGGTAGATCCATAATCTGAACCCCGATCCTCTGACTCTTGAGACCCATCCGGGATCTTCCTTCCACCGGGCCCCCTCAGCAATGCTCCTGATTCCATCTCTGACCCAGCTGACCCGACAAGCTGTGGTGTGGTGTTGCAGAGAGGGCAGTGGCCTGTTTACATTCATCTTTCATCAGATACTAACTGAGCATCTTCTGTGTGCAGGCACCATGGTAGATTCCGGGAATGCAGAGGTCAATGAGCCAAAGCCCCTGATCAGGACATGGACTTATGTTTCAGCTGGGGAGTCATCTTGTGGGGACCTGGAAGTGTGATGAAGGAAGCACTTGGGATGGGGCAGCCACAGCATCCAAGCAGACTGCATTTGAAATGAGATCTGGAAGAACTGACCTGTAAAGATCTGAGGATGGAGAGGTCCAGGCAGAAGAGCACAGACAGCACATACCCTGGGGCAGGTGTAGGGTGAACAAGGAGAACAAGAGAATGCCAGTGTGGCTGGAAAGGAAGAAGATGGAGAGTGGCATGAGAGAGGGCAGGAGGTGAGCAAGGTCTAGGGATTCACCACCTCGTGGGCCATGGTTGCATCATACTCTAAATTATGGTGGGAGGCCACTATGGGGTTTTTAGCAGGGGGATTACACCAGCTGATTCATATTCTTAAACAACTACTCTGGCTTCTGTGTGAAGAGTGGAATGAGGGCTGTAAGACCAATTAGAGGGCCCATTATAGTACTTCCTAAGGGAGCTGATGGTGGTCAAGGCAGAAGCAGTAAAGATGCAGGAAAGTGAACCATTTTGACACCTACGTTAGAGAGAGCATTGAGTCAGTTCGCTAATAAGTTGAATCTGTGACTATAGGGAGTAAGGTGAGGGTAGGGGAAAGAAAAAAATTGAACAAGGTGAGTGGTGAGGCCATTAACTGAGGTAGGGCAGCCTAGGGGAGGAAGCTGGGAATCAAGAATTCTATTTTGGCCATTTGAGATGCCACTTAGAAATCCAAATGAATGTGAGAGAGGTAGGCAGGTGAAATCGCCTTTTGCCCTGTGGATGGTCACTGTGAGACTGCATCAACTAGGAAGTGAGTTAGAGAAGAGGAGGAGTCTGGGCCCTTGTTTAGAAAGTTGGAGCAATGCTTCCTGCCTGGTCTGCCTTAAACATTGTCTTTCCTAGGAGGAATGAGGTGAGGGCAGATCTCTGTTGCAGTGCCAGAGATTGTCGCTGAGTTGTAAATGCCACCTTCTTAGAGGTAAGGTGGTTGATGAGGATTTTCCAATGTGGAAAAGCCCCCCAATAGCTAAAGAAATTGGAAGAGGTGCTGGAGTGACCTCACCCCTCCCTCTAAGACCAGCTGGTTTCTCTGAGCCTTAGTTTCATTCCAGTGACCCTGAAACAACTAAAAATGAGCCCATCTTCTTCCCCATCCTGCTGTTGTTTCAGCGACTCCCACCATCATTGCAGCTGAAATGCTGAGATGCTCCCAGAGCTATTGGGCAGTTGGTTGGAGAATTCTGGGTGAAGCCAGTGCTCCCTTTTCTCAAACTTTATAGGCACGTGGAAGGATTCATTTTGTAATTGCCAGATGTTCTTTAGTCTGTTATCTACGAGGAAGACAGATTCTTTTTATTTTGTTTGCAGTGTTACACACACACACACACACACACACACACACACACACCCCACACACACACCCTTCCTCCCATCTAGCGGCAAAACAGAGAACATCTTTTCTTTGATTTCATCTCTTCTCCTGGGGAATGCCAACCAAGCATAGCAAATTTCCAGTCGACGGAGCAATTCCTCCCAAAGCTGTGATACCCATGAGGACAGGGTGCGGTAATGACCTACACCCGCACCCGGGCTGCGTGCTCCTCGCCGTTGGCCCGTGGGGCAAGCGCCGGGCTGGAAGGCGCCACCTGTGCATTACTCGCACCTCCGCAACTTGTCCAGCCTTCCACAGAAGAGGATGAAAGCATTGTTTCTGCCCCAGGGGTGCTGTGGAAAATGCATGGGAGAATCCACTGTGTGTGGGCTTGTGGTCTGAGTTGCTCTAAGATGGGAAAAAACGAAGTATAAAATAAATGCATTAGCAAAGTCTTCTTTGATCTTACTCGGTGATTAAATAAATAATAAATCATATTATATTATATCATATTATCCATGTTATTCACTCCTACTCATTCCCTCAAAAACACTATTGAAACGTGTCTATGTACATCTATTTACACAGACTCTTACATTTGCCTCTTATACACAATATACACAAGAAGGCTGTAGGTTACACAAATATTAAATATCTAGAAACTTTTCTGAAGTCCTAGCCTGTGTCAGGGTCTATGCTAAGTACTACTGATTCAAAAATGAGTAATGCACAAAATATCTTGTGGAGTTCACTGTCTCATAGTAGATACAGACTCTTATACAATCTCATTCTGCTTACCAAGGACAATATTGGGAATTTTTTCAGGTTTATAGAATGTTCAGAGGACAGAGCAAAGCGATGTGGCAGAAAAAATAGGCTGAATAGTTTCATTCTTCTACATATAGCTGTCCAGTTTTCCCAGCACCATTTATTGAAGAGACTTTTTTCCACTGTATATTTTTTCCTGTTTTGTCAAAGATTAATTGACCATAGAGTTGAGGGTCCATATCTGGGCTCTCTACTCTGTTCCACTGGTCTATGTGTCTGTTTTTATGCCAGTACCATGCTGTCTTGGTGATCACAGCTTTGTAATAAAGCTTGAAATCAGGTAAGGTGATGCCGCCAGCTTTATTTTTGTTTTTCAACATTTCCTTAGCGATTCAGGGTCTCTTCTGATTCCATACAAATTTTAGGATTATTTGCTCCAGCTCTTTGAAGAATGCCGGTGGAATTTTGATCGGAATGGCATTAAAAGTATAGATTGCTCTAGGCAGTATAGACATAGCAGCAATGGCCACAGTCGCCAAACTATGGAAAGAACCAAGATGCCCTTCAACGGATGAATGGATAAGGAAGATGTGGTCCATATACACTATGGAGTATTATGCCTCCATCTGAAAGGATGAATACCCAACTTTTTTAGCAACATGGACAGGACTGGGAGAGATTATGCTGAGTGAAATAAGTCAAACAGAGAGAGTCAATTATCATATGGTTTCACTTATTTGTGGAGCATAACAAATAGCATGGAGGACAAGGGGCGTTAGAGAGGAGTAGGGAATTTGGGTAAATTGGAAGGGGAGGTGAACCATGAGAGACTATGGACTCTGAAAAACAGTCTGAGGGGTTTGAAGTGGTGGGGGGGTGGGAGGTTGGGGTACCAGGTGGTGGGTATTATAGAGGGCACGGCTTGCATGGAGCACTGGGTGTGGTGAAAAAATAATAATGTTTTTCTGAAAATAAATAAATTGGGAAAAAAAAAAAAAGAAAGAAAGAAAGGTGAGAAGGGGGACACCTGAGTGGCTCAGCCAGTTAAGCGGCTGCCTTCAGATCAGGTCATGATCCCAGAGTCCTGGGATTGAGTCCCACATAGGACTCCCTGCTTCTCCCACTCCGTCTGCCTGCTGCTGCCTCTGCTTGTGCGCTCTCTTGCTCTGTGTCAAATAAATAAATAAAATCTTAAAAAAAAAAAATAGGCTGAATAAAGGCCTCCAGATATATCCACGTCCTAACCCCTGACACCTGTGGATGTGCCTTACATGGCAAAAGGGACTTTGCAGATGGGATTAAGGATCTTCCTGTGGGGAGATTATCCTGGATTATCCAAGCGAGTCCAATGTCATCACAAGGGTCCTTGAAAGAGGGTGGCAAGAGAATCAGAATGAGAAAAAGAAATGAGGACAGAAGCAGAAGGTAGAGAGATGTGTTAGGATAGGGAGGTGGGGGCCACAAGCTGGGAATGTGGTACCCTCTAGAAGCTCGAAGAGTCAGGGCACGGGTGCATCCCCTGACTCCTCCCCAAGGAACACAACCCTGCTAGCATCTTGAGTTTAGACTTCAAACCTCTAGAACTGAGAGAATAAGTTTGTGTTGTTTTAAGCCACTGAATTTGTGGCAACTGGTCACAGCAGCAGTAGGGAACTAGTGCGGAAGGATTGGAAGTGATGCCTGGCGGAGAGCAGGTTTAGGTCTGAAAACTAAGTGGGATGGTTCTGGAAGCCAACACAGGAGTGACACATTGAGGCAGCCAGGCAGAGGACCATCTCAGCAATGGATGTCCCTATAAAAACACACATGGTGACGAGGCTTTGCTTTCATGTAAATTTTGTTTTGCTGGTAAAGGCAGCGGAGGAAAGAATGAGGTGACACTGAGTACACCGTGGAGGCCTTGAAAGGGGCCTGTCAGTTACCTATGGCCACAGCCAGGCTACATAACCAACCACCCCAACACTGTGCTTCCAAGCACTACCCTCTTACCGTTTCTCACCAGTTGGGTCATCTGGGTGGTTCTACCCACCTGAGCAGACAAGGCTGTTTTAGCTGGACTTGCTCACGTGTGAGCGATCAGACAGGATGGCTGTGGACTGATTGGTCCAGAGCAGCCTCAGCTGGGAGGTCTTGGCTCTCCACCATGTATCTCTCACATCCTTCCAGGGGGCTAGCCTGGGCATGTTCTCTTAGGAGCAGCCAGGGTGAAAAGAGAAGCAGACATTCAGAACAACTTTTTCAGTCTTCTCTTTGCTTGTAGATTGCCACTGTCCCATTGGTGAAAGCAAGTCACGAGGTGTATTGGTTTACTAGGGCTGCCAGAACAAAGTACAGATTGGGTGGCTTAAACATCAAAAATAGATGTCCGCACTATTTGGGAGACTAGAAGTCTAAGATCAGGGTGTTGGCACCATTGTTTCTTCTGAGGCCTCTCTCCTTGGCTTGTGGATGGCTGTCCTCTTCCTGTGTCTTCGCATGGTCTTCCCTCTACCCATGTCAAGTTCCTAATTTCTTCTTCTTCTAAGGACCAGTAGTGTTGGATTAGGGCCCACCCTAATGACATAATTTTAACTCACAATTCAGCCTCTGATACGTGGCCAAATCCAGAGTCATTGTGAGAGGGGAGTGTCAAGGCCATGGACCCAGGGAAACATGAAAATTTGGGACCATTAATGTAATCAATGTCCCACACGAACTGAGAATTTTGCTTTAAATCCATTAAGTGATTGGAAGTCGAAAGATTTTTAACTGGAAAGTATAACGATTTTAAAAATATGTTTAAAAAGATTATAGTTCCAAACATATATTTTTGGTATACAGAACACTATTTGCAGAATATGAATAAGAGTGGATTCTAAATGTCATGGCTCTGATCGAACATGCTGATTTCAGGTATCTATTGTAAAACAGCTCCAAACTTATGCCTTAAACAACCGCTTTCTTAGATTGCATGTTTTTATGGGTTCGGAACTTGGGCTGGACCACGCTAAGCCTCTCAGAGCACCCAGATAGAGTATTCCAAGAGAAAGTCCGGCCTTGTAAGGACTGTGCCCAGAAACAGGCACAGAGTTACTGCCACTGCACTGTGTTGGGCCAAAAAAGTCACAGACCAAATCAGTCTCTTCGTTTCTAAAACCCTGTTGCTTCCTCAGGAAAACAGAGCCTGAGTGGCTGGGTTTACATTATCCTTTTTGCACATGTTTGAGAAGGGCTTTGCAAGAACAGAAGCAACACTTCACACCTGTGTGGGACAGTACTGGATCTGGATGGTGGGATGGTAGCCAGTTCTCAGTCCTACTGGAGATTCACTCTGGAGGACTGAGCCTAGGCACTGTATCCAGACCCAGCATCTCTGCGCGGGGGCTCTGTGCTCTTGACCGCTACAAGCAGCAGTGGGCTCCAGACTGTCTCTTGTGTGGAAAGAATGAAGGGACCAACTTTCTGGCCCTTCCTTACTGGTGCTGTTATTCTACAGGACCAAAAAAGGAGCAAGGGGCACAGGCGAGCATCATGCCAGTCCCTCGACCCCATGAGAGTCTGGGGGGCAGGACATGGCTCCAGAAAGGGTTCTTCTTTCTCTTCTCTCCTCTCAAAAATACTCACTGTCTCAGAACATCCTCACCTGGCTTCCCCGGCTCAAAATAGAAAGGCAGTCCATCTTCCCAGGATACACACCAGAACTCAGGTCTTGGGTTGGCTTACCCCGAGACTGTGAGACGAGGATTCAAGTGCAAGACCTTAACCTGGGAGGTGATCGCAGGAAGCTCCAGGAGTGCAGTGGGGAAGGGAAGGAAGCCCAAAGAGAGCATGTTGTTGAGCAGATGGCCATTGTGGGCAACCGAGACTCGCTCTTGCTGGGGGCCTCTGGGGCTGGGGCTGCTGTGGAGCGCACCTCAGAGTGGCCCCACGCACAGGTGGGAGCCCCATGCATTCTGCTGAGGACTGATCTCAGGACAACTCCCCTGCGTATCAGGCCTGCCCCCTGCGTGGGACTCGAAGCCAGAGCAGGCTCAGGCAGAGCGCAGGTGCTCACAGCGGCAAACTGCCAGCAAGTGCAGGGCAGGAACAGTGTCAAGGGAATAAGGGCAGGACACCAATAAGATCCACCAGAAACTCATAATCCAGGGGCCCACATTAGACCTCACATCCTGGCTATTTTTACCAATTACATCACTGAGATATTTTTTTACCAAATAAGAAAAGAAAGGAAAACTTGAATGGCAGATACATCCCAGCGAAATAAAATACACGGAAGTGAGTTGGAACGTTACAGAAACGTATGTAATCAAAAATAAAAGTCCCTCTCATCTCTTTGTTCCTGTGCCCCATTCCAAAGAGGAATCAACTCTCTTCACTGTTTCTGTTCTCAGTGGTTGGTTACAATCATTCCTCTAAATCATATACTTAGACAGAAGGTCCTCATTATCCAAGTACAATTGGCACCGGGAAAAAAGCCACTTAAAGTGAATCCATTTAAAACAGATCAAAATTTCACAGTAAATGGTGATTAGGAGATTATCTTGAAAACTGAAACTAAAATTATAAAAATAAATGTGTTTTTATTTAATAAAACTTAAGTTATAATGGCAGCTGGGCACTAGTTCTTAGAAAGAGTAAAGAAGAAATCAAGCATTTAAGGGGCTTCGGGAGTCATTTTTCAGACAAAATTATACAATAGCAGGAGACGACATCCTTTGTTACATATTTGACTTTCACAGTTCAATCATAGGACGATCATTTTTGCCAAGAGCATTTGGAGATTCCATAAATGTTCCCAAGGACTTCTCTTTATTATGAGATATTAAAATTCATTTCCAAGCAATGGTACCATTGCCATTCTGGCCAGCTTTTCCCTTCCCAATTGTTAATCCGCCTCTTCCTGCCAGCCCTTCATTTGCCCTTGGATTTGAGGGTGATACACACAGCTGTGCTTCTTACTTTAGAGTTTACATGAACCCCTACATCTTCTTTAGGATTTTGATTGGATTAAAGTGATAAAGGGAGACAACCATGAATGTGAAGAAGGGAGGGTACTGGGGCGCCTGGGTGGCTCAGTCATTTAAACGTCTGCCTTTGGTTCAGGTCATAATCCCAGCGTGCTCTCTCGCTCTCTCTCTCTCTCTCTCTGTCAAATAAATAAATAAAATTTTAAAAAAGAAGAAGAAGAAGGGAGAGTGTCAGGGATATTACCACATAATTTTTAAGTATATGCATACTTTGACAACTTTTGATTCTCTGTACAAACTCATAACTACAGAGACTGACATAATGAACCCTCAGATAATAGGGGCCACTGTCCATCCATGTCTTATCATCTTTAGACAGATCTACTGACATTCCCACTATGAAAGATGGAACATTGTTGCCCTTAAATTGCCTGCTGCATTCCCATCCTATACCTCTTGATTTTTGCTATATAATCTTCTAGGTCTTCTAGGTTTGCCTTTGTGGTTTTTCTTAGATTTTATTTATTTGACAGAGAGAGAGAGAGAATGAGAGAGAGCACAAGCAGGGAAAATAGCAGAGGGAGAGAGAGAAGCAGGCTCCACGCTGAGCAGGGAACCCAATGCGGGGCTCAATCCCAGAACCCTGAGATCATGCCCTGAGCCAAAGTCACTTAACCAATTGAGCCACCCAGGTGCCCTAGTTTGCCTTTATGTTTTTAGATACACTTCAACTTCTTTCGATCCAGAGATCTTGAACTGCAACCACTGACTCTGCCCTGAGAACCACTGTCTTAAGCCCCCACAGAGCTTGCCCAGATACAAGTGTAGGACGTCAGGTCTCTGGGCTGCTGAGAAAAGGTTTCACTGCACAAGGGTGGGCCATGCTGTGTGTGGGGAAGGGCAGCGCTAAGCCCCAAGGCAGCTGAAATTGAACTTGATTCATTCTGGGTTTCTTAACCTGGTCCATTCTCAGTTTCAAGGGGGAAACTAAGGTAGCCAACTCCACCAAAAAGACACATGCATGTGTAGCAGAGAAAAACATCTTTGAGGTAACAATCTGTTAAAAAAAAAAAAAGAAAGAAAGAAAGAAAGAAAAAGAAGCAACAGCTAATGTTGATGAGAATTTTCAAATCAGTGTACCTAGTCTGTAAAGGAAATTAAGTCTAAAATCCGAAAGAACAGCAACCTCCAGGGCAGCAGTGCCCAAACCTGGTGATACATCCCAAACATCTGAGGAGTCCAGTTTCCAGGCCCCACCTCTATGTCTGGAAGTGGGGCTGGGGAGTCGGGCTTTTCATCAGGAACCCCAGGTTTCAGATCCTTCTGGGCACTCTGCAACCCAAAACCTCTGAAAGGCATTTAAGGACGGCTTCTGCAGAAGTGCTCAGCTATCCTGGTTAGGCCACAGCACAGAGAGACCGGAAGGAGGAGGAAGAAAGAGGCCACCGATGTTTAGTGAAGGCCTCTCCCACGCCTGGCACGGGGCCAGGCTCTCTACATACACTATCCCCTTTCATCCTGACAACACCACCATGAGGTGTCAGTGTTCCCATTTTACAGATAATATATCTGAAGCTCAAAGAGGTCAAGCAAGTCATCTGGATCATTCAGCTTATAAATGGTAAAACCAAGATCTGAACCCAGGCCACTTGATTCATCAAGACCATTTCTGAGAATGGAAGTGCAGAAAAGGGTATTATGGCCTGAACTGTGTTCCCTCAAAATTTATATATTGACGCCCTAACCCACAGTACCTCAAAGCAAATTTGGAGATGGACATTTTTTTTAAGATTTTATTTATTCATTTGACAGAGAGAGATTACAAGTAGACAGAGAGGCAGGCAGAGAGAGAGAGAGGAGGAAGCAGGCTCCCTGCTGAGCAGAGAGCCCGATGCGGGACTCGATCCCAGGACCCTGAGACCATGACCTGAGCCGAAGGCAGCGGCTTAACCCACTGAGACACCCAGGCACCCGAGATGGACATTTTTAAAGGGAATTCAAGTTAAATGAGATCACAAGGGTGAAGCCTAATCCAATAGGACTGATGTCCTTATTAGACGGATGCACCAGTACAGAGGAGAGAACAAGAGAGGACCCAGTCAGAAGGCAACTGTCGACACACCAAGGAGAGTGGTCTCAGGAGAAACCAAATGGCCCAACACCTTGCTCTTGGACTTTCAGTTTCCAGAACTATAAGAAATAAATGTTAGTTGTTTCAACCACCCAGCCTGTGATCTTTAGTTATGGCAGCCCTGGGAAAGGAATACAGAGGGGAAATGGAAAAGGAACAGAGGAAGAAGAAAAGGGAAAGGGCAGCGAAAGGGAAGCAGAGGAAGTGAGGAAAAATGACTCATCGTGGCCTCGCTTGGGTTGGGGGAGAAGCTTGCTTCATGAATCAGCAGAGAAGCAACAAAAAAAACTTTAAGGAACACTCTCTTAACCATGGATAAGGAAAGCCTCTAGAATGTTCTGTGAACAGACACCAGCTCTACACACATTCTGGTCCCTCGGAAGGACTTGCTGATCCTTATAAGGATGGCCTTTGTTTTATTTTCTCCTGCGCCCTTGACCTGACACAATGCCCTTGAAGGGAGGCATCAAAAGGAAATCATACCAAATGCCTACTAAACAAGCAGTTCTGACTTCAAAGCCCCTGGGAGATTTAAAGAAGCAAACTGAAGACAAGCTCCTTTGTCCCCATCCAAAGCAGTTTCCACAAAGCAGCAGCCCTCTCCACAGTGATTGCTCCATGTCCACAGTGACCAGCATGGCAGCCGGGAAGGGGTCCGCGTCAGGAACCCGAGGCCCCTTCCAAGGTGTGTTCACAGCAGATGCAGGACGCTTGCTTTAATGTTATCCAACCATTGGAGGGCGCAGAGCTTGAAAGAGCTTCTGTCTGAGGATGTGAAGGGGTGAGCCCCTCACACTAGCAGCTGAGAAAACCAGGTCTTCAAAGGTGGGATCAGTTCCTGACCACAGAGCAGTGTTGTTAGTTCGGAGAAAGGAGGAATTTTTTAAACTTTGCAGTAGAGATTATGAAATAATAGACGGGATGGATGTATCTGGAGGTGTGGGCGGGGTGCTTATAAACAACAGACATTTTTTTCTAATGGTTCGAAGGCTGGAAGTCCAAGGTTGGGGTGCCAGGACAGTCAGGTTTTGGGAAGACCTCTTTTTTCCAGTTATAGATGGCCACCTTCTCAACTGGAGGGGTGGAGGGATGGGGAGATTCTCCAGAGTCCCTTTTATAATAAAGAACACAAATGCCCATTGTGAGGGCTCTACTCTTATGACCTATCACCTCCCAAAGGCCCACCTCCTAAGACCGTTATATCCTGGGGTTAGGATTTCAATATATGTATTTGGGGGGTGGGGTGACACCAACATTCAGACGATCACATAACATGACAGAACCACTCTGAGATGGTCAGTCTGAGATCTTCAGTGAAGCAAGACTTTGGCTGTTGCAGGTCTTGGAAACCCAGCTCCGAGGAAGAATCACTCAACACACACCAGAAGGACGTAGTGACTTGCCTGATGAGGAGGTCTAGGAGGGGCTGACTTCAGGCCCACCTGAATTTGAGACAGGATCATCGATTGCCTTAATAGTTTATGTTTGTTTTTGGCTATTTTTTCCCTCTGAGAGCTCAGAAGGCAGCCATGGCTTTCTTGCTGCCTAACTTCAGAGAAGTGTTGTCACGGAGAAAATAGCAGAAATTGCCCGTACACCCTCAGCCTTCTGTTTCTCTGAACCAGGGCGTTCTTGAGAGGAGCCTCCAAAGGAGACCCCAAGACAAGGATGTCGGTGCACGTGGTTATTTGGGAGGCGATGTCAGGAGACACTATGGGAGTGCCGGGAGTGAGGAAGGGGAGGGAATTGGCAGGTTAGCAATGGCAGGTTAGCAACAAGGCTCATGCCTGCAACGGAGCTCTGGGAAATGGTGTAGACCACACCTCTGAGATATCCCAGTCAAGCGGAGAAGCACCAGGAGCATCTGTCCACCACATCCCTTCCATCATCAGTTGAGGGCTGCTCCTGGTGGGACGTGAATGGTCAGGTGCTTCCTGCCCTGAGAGCGCGCCCAGGGGCTGCAGTGGCCAGAGGAAGGCACAGTCTGCGCGCACTTGCAGTTGGAAGTGGGCTTGTGAAGTGTGTGAGAATGATGAGGGCTGTGGGGACGTTGGTAGAATACCACAGTCTCCGCCCCAGGGTTTGTGCTAAGGGAAGAGAGAGATGCCTGGCAAGTTAGAACTGACACTCAGCTGGTCGGAACCAACAATGGCCAATAACAACGGCTTGTGTCAGGGGAAGAGCTCTAACTGTAGACAAACCCAGACCTAAATACAAACTTGTGGTCAATGGACTCTGACTGCCAGCCTCCACTTTCTGCATCTTTTCTCTGCCTCCCATTCTACCTCTTTCAGCAATCCAATATCTTCATGTGGCCCAGTGCTCTTTGCTTCAGAATTCTTACTCAGGAAATGCTCATGTGTCAGTCATTTACACCATAGTATGAATTTAAGATAATAAAGCATCTGTGCTGAACTTCATCTCGACTGTGGAAGAAAAGGCAGAATCTCTATGAAAGACACATTCACAATGGGGGTGAGGGGAGGTACAACTTTGCCCTACAGCAGCTCCATGGTAGCATCCCACGAGGATAGGGATAAGGCAGGGTAGGCCGTAAGGCAGACCAATCTCACTTTAGTGTTTTGAGGGAGCTTGTGGCCTGTCTCCCCAGATCTGTCAGAGCCATTGACCCTTACATCCCTTACCTGTCAAAGCCTGATGACCTTCTAGGACACTGATGGAGCTCTTCCTTGGTGCTCCACCCAACCACATAGCACAGCGTCTCACCAGAAACCAGCTCGGTGCTTCATTCCTCCACGGGTCGGGTGAGGAACTCTGGGCTTATTCAAAACAGAAGCCCTGCTTTTGTAAGACTATGCCGGCTGGGCCCAGGGCATGCCTGCATGGGCTCTGTCCTCACCATGGGGTGGAAGAAGAGGAAGAATTCTCTAGTCTTGCACAGTTCTCAGTCCCCATGGCCGTGCTCGCCCGAGACTGTGCCTCTTCGAAAGCCAGAGTCTCCACCCCTCTTTCCAGCCTCTGCCCACTACTCTGCCCTGAGTTTTGCTGCAGATTTTTTTTTTTTTCCTAAAAGCACACTACACAGTCTTTAAAAGCACAGCCGGAGATAAGCTGTGTCCCCCAATAGACTTTCCAGTGGGTTCCTGCTATCTTTTTGTAAATCTCCCAAGACTGAACTTAGCTTGGAGGGCATCAAAGAACTTGTGCCAAGCCGCTTTCCCACATTCGGGTCCCAGAGTCCATGGGACAACCACCCTCACCTCGGGGGGAAATACAGAGATCTCTTCACATGCCCACTGCTCAAGGGCCCACAAGGTTGGCCTACCTCTACTGCGGCATGTGTGGGGCGTCCTCTGGGAAGACCTGAGATCGGGTTCATTCCAACGGGCTGGGAGGAGGTCAGGACTGGCCGCCGGGGCACGGGTGTGCAGCTGCTCTATGTGGAGTGGCTTCTGTACGCTCAGGGGGTAGGACTTCTTCGTGGGGATTCAGAGCTCTGTATGTGAGTGTTCCCATTCCCAGGGCAGGAACCGCAAGTCCGGTTACGGCCTAGCCTTGCAGGTCCGGCATCATCGTTGACACGGCCTTCCAGCGGCTACATATGGGGCACCAGCCACACTCTTCAGAGAAAGAAGAGAAGACCTCCCATGATGCATGGGAGATGTTGCTGGGATCATCTTTGGAAAATACGATCTGCCCAATAAGTAGAAGCCAAATGAAACCTCTAGCTGTTAGCAAAGTGTGCCCATGCTCTCCCACCCCTGCCTCCCCCCGGTGGGAGGCCTAAATATTCTAAATATTCTTTGGCCTTTAAGGTCCTCCCGCAGCCAAAGTCAGCCCTTCCTTCTCTGCTTCCCCCACACCGTAGCTGTTTTCAGGTGACTACCTACTTCTCCCTTGCGTGCTAGGTACCTGGGCCTGCCTGGCTTCCCTAGTCCCCAGGGGTCGTACCCCACACCTCTTCATGGCCCCTCCGCATCTGGGAATTGGCCTGATTCACAGTAGATTTAAACCCCAGAAGTATTCCAAGAGCACCCGTGAGGGGCCAGGGTAATCGGAACAACGTGTCCTGGGAGTGTGTCTGTTGGTAAAACATGCCCTTGGCAAATTTATTCAGCCTCCGAATGCAGCCTCGGCCCTGGCCCAGCCCCAGCTGGCCAGCTCTGGAGAACAAGCTGGACTGGCCTGACATCGTCACTGACGCTTTCCAGGCCCATACTCTCGCCCCTGGCTCCTTAAACACGATGTCTGGGCCATGGTACTCCTGTGAAGACTATGGCCTCTCCCCCTTCTTTTTTAAATTTTTTTCCAGTTTTATCAAGGTGTATGTGATAAGTAAAACTATAAAATATTTGAAGGGTACCCAGCGACGATTTGATAAATGCATACATTGTGGAAGGGGTCCTCCCATCAACTCCACCTTCTGGACCAAGGATGGCAAACCACACGTGGGGCCCAAACCTGGCCCGTCACTCGTTTTCATAAACTTAGATTGGAGCACAGCCCTGCCCATTTGTTGCATGTTGTCTAGGGCTGCTTTCCCACTCCGGTGACAGGGTTGAGTATGACTGAGATTATACGACTTGCAAAGCCAAAAATACTTACTATCTGGCCATTTGCAGAAAAAGTCTGCTGACCCCAGCTCTAGACGCTTGTAGAGGATCTCACCAACCCTCAATGGGGAGGATGAGCCCCAGTCGGCATGTCCAACCTGCGACTCAGCCCAGGAGTTCAAGCAAAGGAGGAAAATTTCCAAACAGCACACAAGATAGAGTCTCACATTATACCAGATCAAAGGCATAAGGAGAAACAGACTCCTGGACCAGCAGGCCATCCAGCCTCTACTTCTCCCATCTCCTCCTCTAGAGATAAGCAAGTTCTTTTTTACCTGCCTCATCTAAGAGCTGGGATTGAAATTGTATTCGAAGAAAACCCAGAGAAATAAAAAATAAATTGGGGTGAGCTCAAAAAAATCAGTGTCCAGCTTCAATCAGCTCAGTGAGAACTACTTCCAGATTCGGAGCCCACAGCCCCCCTCAGCCAGGCTGGAGAATAGTGACGGACCGGCAGCAAAACCTGGGTCCCCAGCATGAGATTCATGCCCGCCACCAGGTCCTGGTTGTCTGGGGTCCTTTTGCATCTCAAATCTCAGCTGACCCCATGGTCCCAGCACCCCTTATGGGACAGGTAGACCCATTCTCTTTCGCCACAGTGAACCACTCCACCAGGCCACTCTACAAAGACACCCTTCCAGTCACCCATCCGCAGCAGAGAGGTGACAACCTTACCCTGAGTCAGAGAAGGCTCCGAGGCTTTCCTTCTCAGGTGACCAACTTGTAGCCTTTTCCTTAAGGAAGGAGGCGTGCAGAATTCTATTCCATAAGGCTGTCAAATAATGAGTTCCAAGAATGAATCTCTCCTTTGCCAGCTTTGAACCTCAAGCAAATTATTTAAATCTCTCCCAAGCCTCATTTTCATCTTCTGGAAATGGGATAATACTGCCAACCTCATATGGTTAAATGACATATATGAGGCCCTCACTAGAGTGACCAGTGCAAAGGGTGAATGGGGGCTTTGAACAAACAGGAATAATGACACCTGTACGTAGGGGAAGTTTTGTTCACCAGACCTCTCGGGATTATGCCTCTTTCCCTTTGTCCTGTTTCATTCAATTTATCCTCATTTATCCCCACAGAAATTTCTTTCCCTTTTTATTCCATTCTCAAGGCAATAAAGAATAAAAGATACACTTGTAAATTAAATGTATATTTAGTTCATTATATTATACCGAAATATAAAATTTGGCAAGACAGCCGTACATTGCTGCTTCCTCTCTTTCTTCCCTCAGACCAAAGTTAGCCCCTTCATATGCAGCCAAATTTATTAATGCCCAATAAACATATGTATGTGTACCTCATTTGCATAAGGAAGCAACTAAATAAAATTTTTTAAATGATCGAAAGGAGTGGCCAAAGACTAGAGTCCAAGTTTCTGCTTTGCCCACAGATACATCATGTGACCTTCAGAGACTCACTTGACCTCCATGAGTCTCAGTTTCCATAGCTCAACATAAGGGGTTTGGACTAAATTCTATTATGCCTGGCCCTCTTATAAGACCTAACATTTGAGGAAAAGCATTTGGGTTCTTAGGTATTTTTAGAGAACTGAGACTTTTATCACTGTGTAAGGTCCCTCTTGATCTCTGACAACTTTCCTTGCTTTGAAGTCCATTCTGTCTGAAATGAATATAACTACTTCTGTTTTCCTTTGAGTGGTGTCGGTGTGGTGTACCTGTCTTCATTCCTTTACTTCTAATCCACATATGTTTAAAGTGAGTTTGTTGTAGGCAACATATAGGTGAGTCTCACGCTTTGATCCACTCTGGCGATCTCTGCCCTTGAACTGGTGCCTTTAGACCACTGAGGCTCAGCGCGGTTACTGATAGAGTGACAGCCCCCATATTTATTACTATTTTCTAGTAGCTTCCCTTGTTCGGTGTGCCTATTATTGTTTTCCTTGTGTGATTTTATTTATTTTTTAAAAAAAGATCTATTCATTTATTTGAGAGAGAGAGCATAAGCAGGAGGAGCAGAGGAAAGAGAGGGAATCTGAAACGGACTCTGTGCTGAGCGTGGAGACTGACATGGGGCTCGATCTCACGACACTGAAATCACGACCTCAAGAGATCACAACCTGATATGAAACCAAGAGTCAGATTCTTAATTAGCTGTGCTACCCAGGCGCCCCTGTTTGGCCTGGTTTTAGCTGATCACTTAATATAGTTTCCTTTCCTTTCTTTTCTTAGCATGTCATTTGTACTTCATTTTCTTTTTTTTAGTGGTGGATTCAGATACGCAGGAATCTCATGCCTCACGCTCACAGGTGCCTGCCAGCTCAACATCACCGTAACAGTCACAGCTTGGCTGTAGGACTCAGCGCATTTCTCTGCAGACCAGGCTTTTGTACTCAGCGGATGGGAACATGAAATGCTGGCTGGCATGTAAATCCTTCTTCTTGAGCTGTATAGCATTCTGGATAACTGAGAATTTGGGCAGATATTTTCATTCCAAATTTTCAGTCTTCCTCCCACACAAAGACTTGTACAGGGGTGGCCAGAACCGCATTGTTCATAGCAGACCAAAACTGGGTACAATTCCAGCAGGCAACAAGCGCTGGATGAGTAAAAGAATGTGGTATGTCCATACAATGGGATATTTTGCAGCGATGAAAGCAAATAGACTGCAGATCCGTGATGAGATATGGATGGACCTCGAAAACGTTTTGTTATGTGAAAGAAGCCAGACACAACAGACTGCAGAGTGGATGATTCCGCTTATAAAAAAATGTCCAGAAAAAGGCAAATCTAGACACACATAGTAGATAATTGGCTTCCTGGAGAGCGGAGAGGGAGAAATGGGGTTAACAGTAAAGGTGCAGACGTGATCTTATTAGGGGGACAGAATGTTCTAAATGTGATTTTATGGTAATGATCACACAACTTGGTAAATTTACTAAAAAATAAATCATTGAATTGAGCACTTGAAATGGATAAATTAGATGATATGTACAATATGCCCCAGTGAACTTTTTTTTTAATTCTAAAATTCGTAAACTTGTCTTTTAAAACATTTTTTGCGTGCCTCTGCCTCCCAGCCTCGTTCATTCAGTAGAGAGAACCATAGCACATTTTCAACTGATTATTGCTAAAGATTTTACACTAAAGGTTCAGAAGCTTCAAATAGAGGGCTAACATTCTGAATCCATAAGACCTACCCAGAAAGCTTTTTTTTAAGTCTCCAGCTTCCACACCCCTGCAAGGTGTCCATATTTCTGTAAATGGGTTCTAAATTAATCAGAATTTTTATCATTTTTTTCCTTTTTCTCCTTCCAGAATCTTCTCCTGGGGAGAGGCAGACCGAAAGCATTGGGCACAATTCCAGATGGGGTCCTCGTCACTGCTACACCCCCCCCCACCCTCCATCGCTTAGCGCTTAGTAGGACCTCCATACTTATGAAGCCGTAGAGAAAGGCAGGTTGTTTGCATTCCCTCTGGGAAACTTCATGACCCACTTCCAAAGCCCCTCCAAGTGGAGCAGCTGGCTAAGCACAGCACCGGGGAGTCAAATTTGTGTTTGTAGGAGAAACAAATAATTAAAACAGATCAAAGACTCGATGTGATAATTAGAAAACATGTTCATCGCTGTTCACACACTGGGAAGATCTCCATTCTCCAAGATGAAGAAACGGCCACAGGCATTATTTTAAAACTGTCCTCATTCCCGGCCCCCACCACCTAGGTTCACTCCCCCACCCCCGAGGGCGTTTGAGGTTTCTGCTTATCATATTTGCAACCTAAGCCTCGGTCTTCTTTCTCAGACTCTTACACATACTTTAAGACAACCTCAAATGCCACATCGTCTGAGAAGCCAGTCTTGGTCCCTTGGGGCTCCGGCTCGTGGCCGTTGGAGCCCTTCCGTTGTGCTTTGTCGGGCATCTGGGATGAGGCTGCAGGTTCCACCCCCAGGGCATTGCTCTATGAAGGCCAAACCTGGGACACTCATCTCTAGGCCTTTGCACAGCCACCGGCCCCCGGGGCCCAGCAGGCGTGCAATGCAGTTCACCCAGCACCGGCCACTGGCCACACAGCGTCTCTCCCACTCTTCCAAGGGCCACCAACATGCCCACAGTGCCCACAAGTCATCCACCTCTCCCCCCCAGACTCACTGAGAAAGGAGAAACATTCGGAGCTAATATTCTCTCCATCCCCAATCATTCCCCACCGCCAGTTCTCACCTGCTCCCTTAGTGTCGAGAAGGAGACCCCCTTCCTCTCTTTAAAGTGAAGTCCTCTCTCCCATCTTGTTCCACGTCCGTTTCAAGTATCTGGCATCTCCCCAAAAGCTTCCACCTCTCCCCCTGTACTTACCTCACCTCCCAGCAAACTCCAGAGGACCCCACCTTGATCCCACCCAGGTACGTGCTCATGCGCTTGCCCATGGGGCATGCAACATGCAGCAATAAGGGAAAGGCTGGAGGGGAAGAGGAGAAGAGGAAGTGAATAGACTGGGGAGGACCCAAGAGGGGTTACCAGGGCCTCCCCAGGTCTCTGTGCTCTGCTTTCTCTCCGGGCAATCTCATTCCTAGCTAAGGCTCCGGTAGGCGCCACACCACACTTACGGGCCATCCCTAACTCAGTTTCCGGCAAGTTCTACAGGCAGGTAAACATTTGCCCTTCCCTCCTCCTGCCCTTTCCCTCATCGGCTCCTCATTACTCAGAAATCAATGTCACAATCCTTGGCTTGGCATTTCACCATCCTATGCCTTCCTGCCATCCCGCACCCTGTATCCCAGCCACACCAAACTTCTGGCCCCTCTTACTGCGCCACACCTGCCCCAGCTCTGTGCTCTGTGTAGGCTTTTCCCCTTCTCTTCTTTCAAGATGGGCTCCGAAGCAGCCATTCCAGGCCCTGCCCTTGGAGTTCATGGTACAACCATGAATGTAGTGTTTCCTGCACTGTGTTGTCAATCTGTGTTTGCTTGTCCGTGTCCACTTCCAAATTGCAAGGATCCTTACAGCAGAGACTCTGTTTTGCTCATTTTCACGGTGCCGTGACTACCAGATTTGAATAGGTTTTTAATATTATTCTGGTATGCCAACGCCAACAGACCAGGAGAGGACTGCCAGTGAAATGATGGTATGTTAGTCCCAGTTCCCAAGAGGAGAGAGCACAGCACACCACCATGTCACCGTGTGCCATATGGGGAAGCCCCAGAGCGGGCAGGGATGCAGAGGGACTCAGGGGGAGAACAGGGGCAAGAGCCTTTATTGTGGTTTCCGTGGGAAGAATGAGGGGATAGGGTGAGCAGGTTTAGCGTTGGCTCGTTGGAATCATTTCAGAGGACAATGGAATATAGGAACTGTTCTTAGAAGTCTAGCATCTGGGGTGCTAGGACACGTTGATGGTGGCCCCAAGTGTGCAAGTCCAATAAGGAAGGTAGCCGGGTGTGCGGACTCTGGCTGGACTTCTTTGTATTTGAAAAGCACACCCCTGGGAGAAGGACTCCTCCCAAGCAAGCGGGAGGTATCAAGGGAGATAGACACAGAGGCCAGGTGATTCAGGCATATCACCCAGTTGTCGAGAACAACGTGTGTCTGACATGTGCAAGCACGGCAGATGTTATTAAATGCCCGAGTTTACCAAAGCTGGAAACATGGTTAATACCGTAGATGCTTAAAAGAAGTTGAGACAATAACCAAATGGGTAGATGGTTGGGTGGTTGGATAGATGGGTACATGGCTGGTGGGCGTGTGTGAATGGAGAGAGGGGCAGGTAGATAGATGAATGCATGGATGGGGGTAAATGGACGGACAGGTGCGTCGACAGGTGCGTGGATGGGTAAATGGACAGAGAGTTCACATGCCGGTAGTTTCAGGTAGTCCAGAGAAATCACGGAGGCATTTTGGTCTTCCGTCCTTTCGAGTTTTGCATATTAAAAAAATATGGGAGAATTAGGATTTCTCCCTAAAGCAGTGCCCCCCCAAAAACGAGGAAAGCTTTTGTGCATAGCCTGATTGTGATAGATATTTTACAGATGCTATTAACTCACGATTTTTCCTTCTAATTATGGTTAAATATAAAATTCATATTATAGTTTTGATTGGGGGAAGAGGAGGCCTCCTCATTTACTGCCCCAGGAAATGCAGTAAAGACTGTAACGTCCCGCTTTTGAAGAGCTCATTGGCACTGATGGAGTCCAGACCTATCTGGATTGGGATGTTCAAGGCCAGAGATAAAAAGGCTTTGAGGAGGCTTAGGCTCAGCCTGGAGTCAGTGGCATCAGAAATGGCTACACGAGGCTAACAGCCAAGTAAGTCCCTGATGATGCCTGATGCCAACCACTTCCCTGTCTCCCTCTCTCCTTGTCTGTCTCCCTCCCTCTCCTTCTCTATTTGCCCCCTCCACCACAAATACCAAATTTTTGTCACCAATTAAAAATTACTGATGATTTTAAACCTACTGCAAAGATGTTTCAAAAGAAAGCCACACTCCGGAAACAGAGCAGAAATCCAACTTTCAGACGCATCCCAGAAATATCCCTGTGGTGCATCCCCCACTTTAATCTGTTTTATGTGATTATAAGATTTTAACTTTTTTGTTTTTACATTGGCATCATCAGTCTCATAAAAAAAAAAAAACCCTGCCTGCTTACATAATCCAACTTAATATAAATCCAAACAAATATAAAAGGAAAAGAGATTGCATTTATAAGATCAAAGACGGCAAACCACTGTCATTGCTAAAATCTCACTTTCTTTCTTTTCCTTCCTTCCTTCTCTTTCTTTCTTTTTTTTTAATCTCATTTTCAATGGCTTTGGTTTACCACTGCATGAGCTTTCAACTGCTCCCAAAAAGAAGGCCACAGGGGCTCATGTAGCATAGCCTTTAACTGAGAGCTAATAAAAAGTGGGGAAATAGGGGCGCCTGGGTGGCTCAGTGGGTTAAGCCGCTGCCTCCGGCTCAGGTCATGATCTCAGGGTCCTGGGATTGAGGCCCGCATCGGGCTCTCTGCTCAGCAGGGAGCCTGCTTCCTCCTCTCTCTCTGCCTGCCTCTCTGCCGGCTTGTGATCTCTCTCTGTCAAATAAATAAACAAAATCTCAAAAAAAAAAAAAAAAAGAAAAGAAAAGAAAACAGGTACAGAAAATAAAACATAAATTGTTTTAAAAAAAAAAAACTTGGGGAAATAAAGCACATTATTGCAGTCAGTGCAGGAGAGACGATACTCCATTAAACAGGCCAGAAAGTTTAGTGCTCATTCCTTAGGCTACAGAAAGACATGGTGGTTCCAAGTTCCCAATGAAGTGGGTGTTCCTGGCAATGAGAGTCTCAGGGAACTTGGGGCTCACACTTTGTTTGGTTTTCTCCGCCATGGGGAGTCAGAAACGGGCAACAGAGCACAGGGAGCAGACAGGAGGGGGACAGTCTGCACACCCAGCCCCGCCTCACGGAAACTCACAACCAGCCTGTGCAAATGACCAAGGCGTCCTTGGGCTCCCACCGGGGCTGCCATCTCAGGCATCCTGACACAACATCCCATCTCCTGCAGCTGTGTCGGCTCCCCGCTGCAGGGCTCACGGTGGCAGGGGCACCCGGGGGCAGTGACTGGAGGGCCCCACGTGGTCACTTTTCTCCTGCCCTGTCACTGTCCCTGCATCAGGGGCCCCTCGTATCTCAGTCTCCCATATGTGTGCCGATTGGCAGAACAACTTCCCATTTTAGCCAGATTCTCTCCTCCAGCCTCTACCTGTCAAGGTTCTTTGAAGAATTTTGAATTCAAGGCCCAGCACCTGTTAAAAACGTAGCCCCGAGTTTGTGATGTATAAGCCAGGATTGAGAGCTCTGAATGTTATTGCTACGCGTTATATAGTGAAATAATACTTCGCATATACTGGGTTACCTTAAACATGGACTAGACGTCAGCTGTTATTATGAAATTATTGATATTTTCTTGCTGTTATAATAGTGCTGCGATTGTTAGGAAAATTTAAATACAGACTCCTATAGAGCTCGGTACATCCTATCCGTAGCAAAATATAAATGAATCTAGATGAAGTATATGGGTATTCCTTGCACTATTATCTCAACTTTCTCACAGTTTGAACATTTTCTTTTCCTTTTTTAAAAAAGATTTTATTTATTTGAGAGAGAGCAAGAGAGGGCACAAGCAAGGGGAACAGCAGGCAGAGGGAGAAGCAGTCTCCCCACTGAGCAGGGAGCCTGACTTGGGGCTCGATCCCATGACCCTGAAATCACGACATATGCCAAAGGCAGAGGCTTAACCAACGAAGCCACCCAGGTGTGCTCTTGTTTGCACATTTTCATAACACACACACACAGAAAAACCAAACTGCAATTAGCAAACAGCCAAATAAATACTATTATTATAATAATCAGAAGCTTATAACCATAATTTAAAAGGAGAAAAAAATCTTTATTACATGAAAATTTCCCATGTCAGGATATGCTAATCATTCAGACATCTAAGAGAAGACAGATGCTTGCAGAAAATGACCACTATGGTCCGGAGGGTCCGGGGGTGGGGGTGGGGGTGGTGGGGCTGTCGTAGGCGCACGCATCAAGGAGGGCAGCTCCGGACGGGTCTTCATGGCTTTTCCCCTGCAGTTCCACTGCGAAGAGGTGCACCTAGGCAGACTGTAAAACAAAGGGCCGGAAAGACGCACCTCGAGGGATAAACACAGCTGGCAACTTACCAACAGTCCCTCGGGGCTGGGAGAGCCCCACGGGGGGAATGATACTCAGGCATCACCATTTCGGATACAGACCACATAGGCTGCCCCTGAAAGATGTCCGTAGTTGAAAAAAGCAGCTTAGATAATAGAAACAGAGAGGAAGACATTATGGCTCTTTTTTTTTTTTTTTAAATCTTTACTTTTTGTTTCCTAAAAATTTTTAAATTATCATATTTTTGTAATGAGGGGGGAAAAGGGCCAATGAACCAAAAGGGCACAAGCCTGGTTACCTGTGGGGGCGCAGCGCGTGCCCCGCGGGCTCGCCTGTCTGCAGCGAGAGGCGCCGGCATTCTGGCCGCAGCTCCCTGGTCACCCGCACACGTCCGCCAGGACCCCCTCCGGGCACTGACGGGTTAACCGAGTGTGCAGCTCTCGGGCTTCTGGGAAAGAAGAGCACGCAGTGTTATTCTTTCTCTCTCTCTCTCTCCAGGCATGCCAGGCTGCATTTCATAGTTTGATTGAAATTGTGCCATCCAGTCTGTGTCTCCACAAACAAATGGAATATTCTGAGCTTCCAGCATTTGGAGGCACACAGCTTGCATCTTTTTATGAAGAAAAATAAACACCGTGTATGGTAACAACCAAGTCATGATGGATCCAACACGCCTGCCACGCAGAAGCCCTCCCGCAGGCGGGGCGGCCGACCGCAGCCAGGTGAGGACCGGCTGGCGGCGATGGGGGCCCGGCCCCGGCGAGGGGAGCGCGTGGGGACGTGCCCCGGGGAGCGCGCCCTTATCTGGTCACGTGCCCACCTTTCCTGAAGAACAAAAGGCGCACGTTGTTTATCCCAATGGTGACATCGGAGGAGTCCGGTTCCCTCCAAGCTTCTGGTCACGACTCCTGTCACCCCTTCCCCCCGACATCCCCCCGGCTGTTCTGGGGCTAGAAGGAATCCAAAACCACTCCCGTGCGAATTGCCACCCCATTTCTTAGGGTGGCCCAGCGGTGGTTCCGCAAGCTAGGTCTCTGGGCGAGCAGATCCATACGGGCAGGAGCGCGTGCAAACTCCTAGTTCATAAGCTCCGCCCCAGACCTACAGGAGGGGGTGGGCCAAGGGCAAAGAACACATGCCCTGTGAATCTGCACCCACTGACAGACTTTCCAGAAGGTTCAGCCAATAAGCCCGACGGTGTCTCTTTGGCCAGAACTGTGTTGTATGGACATTACTCACTGCAAGGGAGATGGAAAGTGTAGCTTTTTGATTGGGGCCACTGCATTGGGACACATACACACATGTCCCCAGGAAACAAGGGTTCTGCCAGCATGGCTGAAGGAAAAGAGGCTGCTGAGTAGTGGCTGGGAATGCCTGCTGCCGCCATCGTGTGTCTCTTATTCATCCTTCCTCTTTCCACCCCTCCAGCAAAAAGACCAAGGAGAACTGGTCCACCCCCTACGCATGCGCAGACTGGAGGGTCCTGGAGTCATCAGCTTTCCTGAAGGTCAACTCCAGGTTGTCCCTAATCGCCTCTTCTCATCTTTGGATAACAGTCTCCCTTGGCACCTCACCACTGGCAGTAGAGAGACGTCCCTATCCTTAGAAGAGTGCCTCTTTCCTCACAAGTGCACTTTCTGCGTTTGGGAATTTCCCACGTCATCAGCATTCTCTCTCTGTGCCAAGATGCTGTGTGTCACCTCACTGCACCCTTGAACGCCATGTGGTTAGTCCTTGGTGTACTCGACCAAGGCTCTTGACTTGCTTTCATGGGACGGTTTGTCTTTGTACTTAGAGCATTTAGGAAAGCTTCGAAAGTCCCTGTAAAGGATGTCAGTACAAATCCCTCGTGTTCCAGTCAACCGCTGCTGCACAACAAACCAGCATAGAACTTGACTTGAGACAACATTATCTCCCATAGTCCAGTGTGTTTATGGACCTCAGCTACAGGTTCTTATGGGGACTCTCATGCCATTGCATTCAGATGTTGGCTGGGGCTGCGTCACATGAAGGCCTTTCCATGGACATAGCAACCTCCTGGGGTAGGTCCTTGGTGCTGGCTTTCAGCTGAAAGCTCAGCCAGGGCCCGAGACTGGAGTGTGCTCCCAGGGCTTCTCCATGGTGGAGGGAGGGGGGAGGTGGGGAGGGGAAATTTAGGTAAAAATTCCAGGCTTTGGGGGAGCCTGGGTGGCTCAGTGGGTTGAGGCCTCTGCCTTCGGCTCAGGTCATGATCCCAGGGTCCTGGGATCAAGCCGCGCATCGGGCTCTCTGCTCAGCTGGGAGCCTGCTTCCTCCTCTCTCTCTACCTGCCTCTCTGCCTACTTGTGATCTCTGTCTGTCAAATAAATAAATAAAATCTTAAAAAAAAAAAATTCCAGGCTTTGCTCTAGGAAATACCCATCGAATCCAGATAGACTTCTTTTCGAAAGATCACAAGATCTCTCCCTATTTCAAATATGATGGACAGCTGTGGCCGTCCATGAAGGTTAACACTCACTAGTAATAAAGAAATAGAAATATCGTGGCCATTCAATTCAGAACTAGATCCTGGAGCAATTCTTCAAGTATTTGTGACAAGTATTCATGGAGCCTTCCTATTTACTGAGTCTTTTTAAAACTAGACCATAAAGGGCGCCTGGGTGGCTCACTGGGTTAAGCCTCTTGCCTTCGGCTCAAGTTGTGATCTCAGGGTCCTGGGATTGAGACCTGCATTGGGCTCTCTGCTCAGCAGGGAGCCTGCTTCCCACACCCCGACCCCTGCCTGCCTCTCTGCCTGCTTGTGATCTGTCTGTCAAATAAATGAATAAAAAAAAAAAATCCTTAAAAAATAGACCATAAAGATGATCTCTACCCATGGAGGGTTAGATTCTAGGGCCAGAAACTGAATGAGTAAGTTGTGTTAGAAAACAAACGATCCTAAATGCCTCCATCACATCTTTCTCAGATACTTCAGCACTAACTGAAAGTACTAGGAATTTTTGCCAAAGTGATCTCCTGGTGATGTCCCTGAATCGAGTCTCCAATGTTTCCACAAGTTTTATCTGGCCACGTGGCCACTCACATAAGAACTACAATTCCCAGGGGTGTCTGGGTGGCTCAGTCGTTAAAGATCTGTCTTCCACTCAGGTTATGATCCCAGGGGTCCTGGGATCAAACCCTGCATCAGGCTCCCTGCTTGGTGGGAAGCCTGCTTCTCCCTCTCCCACTCCCCCTGCTTGTGTTCCCTCTCTCACTGTCTCTATCTCTGTCAAATAAATAAATAAAATCTTAGAAGAAAAAAAAGAACTACAATTCCCAGCTGCCTATGCATCTCACTTGGCCTTGTGACCACGTCTGGACCAATCGGATGACCACTGTCTGGATCATGACCTGAAAGGGAAGAGGCAGGCCCTGTACCTCTCTTGTCCCCTTTCTGCTGACTCTGTCTCCTCCATGATAGGAGATAGAGCAGCCATCTGAGACCCAGAGGTTGGAAGCCCACTGTGAATGGCAGCATGTGGCCACCCTTCACGCTGCTTGCCACTGTTTAGTCCTCAGCTCTGTCCCGGCACACCTGTTGGAGAATTTCTGCCCATTGAGTTGTGTGTGAGCATGTCACTCACTGATATGAGGCTGCTGCTGTGACCACCAGAAATGTTCCAGTAGTGGCTGTTGATCAGTCTGAGTCCCAGATAAGGACAACACCCCTTTGCTGACCCTCAGTGGATAGGGAGCATAACGGGGAAATAAAACTATCCTTCTAAGGAACTAAGATGTGGGGTTTGTTTGTCACTGCAGCATAACCTCGCCTCTCCTGACTAATCTACCAGCCAACGAGAGAAGAGAGGGATCTTGGGTCCTTGAACTCCCAGAATCACCATCTCTCCTGTACTGCTCACACCGGTAAGAGAAAAAAATTCTTATATTTTTTTACAGCACTATGATTTTGGCTGTTCTTTGGCAACCAAGCCACTAATTTACTAACATAATTCTCGATCAGGAATCAAATTTTGGAAGGCACTCAGCCCCCTGGTGATTTAAAAAAAAAAAAAAAAAAAAGGAGGGGTGAAGTTGGGGGGTGGGCACCAGGATATTGAACTTTGAGTTCCGATCATATCTGCATGTTCAAGTTTGGACAAATGGGGTTTAATTCCATAAGGGAAACTCTGAAAGCCAGGGTCAAACAGCCCAGTTATCGCACCCATGGTAGCCAGGAAGGTGGGGTATGTATCCACCAAGCCCTGAGAATTCCTGGGTTCAGTGAGGCTCCCGGGACATTAATTTTTCAGAACCTATAGCCCGACGTATTGGCGGCAAAGTCAAGGCAGAAGAAAGAGAAGGCCATCTGGTGAAGCAGGGAAGGTGCTGGTATTGTTACAGGTGGGACCTGTGGGCGCTAAGGTAGGAAGAAGGTCCAGAGGAGCTGGCCAGCCCATATGCCACGTGCCTCTAGGTCCCCATCTGTAACCCAGCCTCAGCAGGTGCTTCTATGTGCAGGTGCTGACAAGGAGGCCATCTTCAGCCCAGCAAGCAGAGTTGTCTGAGTGAAGGCCCCGCACAGCCTAGCCCCTACTGCCCTCTCCAGCTTTCTCACTCCCTCCTTCCACACGGTGCGCTGAAACCCGCAGTTTCTCCCAACCTCTGTGCCTGTCTCTGGCCTTCTGCGTATCCTGTTCCTGCCACTCAGAATGTTCTGTTCTGGCTGCAGAGGCTGAAGTTCATTCTGTAGGTCTGAACTTAAAAACATCATTTGCTCTAGAAAGACAGATGCCCACCTCCGGAGCGCCCTCTGCCCCATCTCACAAGGTCTCCCCAGCCTGCTGGGCCGTCATTCTGTGGGGCTCGTCCTCTCATCCTTTAGGCCACTGACCCAACACGAGAGCCTGGTCAGCAGATGAAGCAGGCAGGTCAGCCAACAGCAACAGTAGGCAAGAGCCTCATCCTTCCAGGAGGGGACCTTTCTCATCAGGATAACTGACCAACTGACCCCTGTACCATGACCACCAGATAGGTCGTTTGTGAGGCTCTTTCTTCCATAAAAAAGAAGTCAGTGAGATAAAAGGACTATATGAGCACTAAGTAGAAGAGGAGGAAGCTGGGTCAGCTTCCAGGTTTTGCACAATAGTCAAGAGATTCCTACATACCCCACCCAAAGCTGACCAACGTTCTCTCCCGGAGAGGAATGAGCAAGCATGACCTTCCACGCCAGGTTCTGAAAGCAAGGTCTCGACTCTCCCTCTTAGGGCCTGCTTTGCTCCGTTCTGCCTGGGAGTTGGCTGTGTGTCCCCCAGAGCAATAATCAACTATCTCTAGTTCCCTCCGCCCCGTACAGACAAAGAAGAAACTCAGGCAATAGGGCAAAAGCGAAATAAATGATAAAGAATACAATTCTCACTGAGAAGCCCACCAACAGTCAGAGCCTCCCCGAAAGCCTGTTGTCTCACACTGAAATACCAAAGCAGCCCCAGGGGGCTCTGGGAGTGCTGGCCAAGAGAGGCAACCTTCCTCTATCAGACAATTTCCATCCCCATGGGAGAAACCCAGCCCCTGAAGTCCCCGGCCATTGCATGGACAATGTCAGGACCACACTCATCTGCAAATAAAACCTCTATTTCCTGAAGACAGGTGAACCCCCACTCCCAAAGGGAACAGGACACATAGACATATTCTTTCTCCTTCTTCCCCACCCCATGACTTTATTTCTCCTACCTTAAAGATGGTAGGCCAGAGTAATTTGGGGAGATCTTTGTAACACGTATTCCCTCGTAAACAGTGGGGGGCCCAAAAACATGCTGATAGAACAAAGTCAAAGGAAAGCAGAGACAAGAGTTAATGCTTGTTTAACCTAGGATGTACCATGTGCTAAAACAGCTGCTCTCATTCATTAACTTATCAATACCCACAAAAATCTTCTAAGGTCCGTATTGCCATACGTTACAAAAGAGATAACTGAGAATCAGAGAGGTTCAGCAACTTGTCCAAGATCACACAGCAGAGGTAGGAAAACCTAATAGGATCATCTTTTTGTTGTTATTATGGTTTTCTCCTCACCTTAACATGGCTGTTGGCCTTCTGCTCCCCCGGAATGCGAATCCGTCTGCTGTCAGGAAAAGACCTCTCCCCTCCTGCCTTCCCACCAGCTCCCCCATTCCCACCCAGGCCCGTGTCTGTTTGACAAACTGCAGGAGGGAAAGCTGCTTCAGGCACAGCTCAAGCTGCAAAGCTTTTAGGAATGTGGGGTTTAAGACACCTTCTTTGAATGATCCCAAATCTGTGAGACACAAATAAAACCCAGAATTCTTCAGCTGTGGTCTATTGGAATATCTGGACCCATTTCCCAGCATCATGACATCATTTTCCTTCCAGACTTCGATGTTAAAAATAGCCTAGCAAAGCCTTTGAACCACTGTCTCCTTAAAACACAATATGGATTGTATGTGTGTTTAGCACTTTGAAGAAACACTCTGTGACAGGAGACAGGCTGGCCAACTGCCCCCTCGGAGGACGCACGGGCTCGTTGCACTTACACTAAACAGACACACACACACACTCAGGCTGCTCTTACGTGAGACAACCACTCCAAAGCCACGGCTCACACGCCTTCAAACAGCCCTGTGAGGCGACCAGCACTCCGGACGAGCGCCCCGTGCTCTGTCTCCCATTCAGGTAGCTCGAAAGCCTGATCAGGCAGAATTTTAAGAAGCTGCCACCTTAATATTTCTAACTGCTTTTGTGGATGGGCACGACACATTTGGTTTGAGAAAAAGTTACTCAGTGACTTTCTGGCCTTTATAAAGCGAGGCGGTTGGCCTCCTCTGCTCTGGCGCCTTAATGAAGGCCTCTCCTGAGACACTTCACAGGCGGGGCAGGCGCTGACAGGACATGAGAACGTTTGCCGGAAGCCAACACACTTCCTGGGGGGCGCAAGGATGGGGCACCGACCCGAGTTGTTGCGGTTAATGATACAGGAGGCCCTCCGTTGGACTAGAACATTCCACCTCAGTCAGATGACAAGAGCAACAAGAGCAAGCCCCTCAGTGGAAAACGGGCGTTTGACTCAACCCAGACCAGCTAGCTGGGCAGCCCTCCCAAAGCAGGCGCATGGCACAAAGGTGGCAGATCCTTCAGCCTCGTGGGTAAGCAGCTTCCCTCAGAGAAGCACAGAGGCTCGCCGGAGGTCCCGGGGGGAGGGCTCGTCACAGTGCTGAGCAAAGGCACATCAAACCCTGAAGAGCAGTTTTTAAAGCAACATGAGGTAGTGTGGCACTCAGTGAAAGAAGTGGATCCTCCTAGTTGTTTTGGGGGGATGTGGGAGGCAGCAGGGAGGGCCTGACATTTGCCAACACCACTGCGCCAACCCCAGGGGGCAGGGATACCCCAGGATACCCCAGGTCATCCGGTTAAATTGGAAATTCTGATAAACAATAAAGAAGGTCTTGGTGCAAGTATATCCCAAATATCACGCTGCTGTTTCTCCAAAATTCAAGTTTAAACTTGTTTGTTTTTTTTTTAACTGTGTTTTTTTTTTTTTTTTTTTTTTTTGACAGCGAGATCGCAAGCAGGCAGAGAGGCAGACAGAGAGGGGGATGCAGACTCCCCGCTGAGCAGAGAGCCCGATGTGGGGCTCGATCTGCAGTGAGGCCAGGGTTGCCAGATTCAGCCAACAGAAAGATCTCACGCAAAATTCAAGTTTAACTGTGCGTGCGATCTTTCTGTTGGCTGAATCTGGCAACCCTGGCCTCACTGCAAAGTCTGCTGTGGGCCTCTACCTGTGCAAGGACCAGAGCCTTCTGCTTATGAACCCAAGGAGGCGGTTGGGCCCAGCAAGGATGAGGCTGGGGAAGAGGAATGACTTTTTACTTAGTCAAGAGGGAGAAGATAGGCTGATGCTGTAGGGAAATAGGCGTGAGGACGAAGGCCCATGGAATCTTAGCACTTGAACCCCTAGTTTCTTTGGGGCCTCCTGAGCCCTGGGAAACTGCATGATCTCATATGTGATTTGGGGTTTCTTTCTTCCCCCAAAATCAGAAATTAGCAGCAACCAGTGCACAAGGTCCCACAACCAAGCTCTAGAGGTAACTCCTAACGGCCCCAGGCGACGGCTCTGGGGCCTGGCCCTTCCCATTTGCAAAAGTTCACGTCCACTTCACACCAGAGCAGAGACGACCATGTGGGAGGAGAGGTGGCCGGCCCTCCTGCGAGAGCAGAGCCAGGGTGGCCTGAAAGTCAAGGGCCCTGCGGGTGGCTGTCACCCCCCAACCCCCCCGGGAGGCCTTGGGGCAGACCCCGTGCAGCAGCTAGGGCAACTGTTGTCAACCAGCGTCACGGCCACAGCCAGCAGGCGGCGGGGGTCCTCAGAAGAGCGCGCCCCAGGCCAGGCAAAGGCAACAGGAGAAGTCCAGCTCCAGTACCACCGACCTCCAGGCCCTGACCCCCCTGGCCAGGGGCATCCGCAGCTGCAGACCATCCCCCGTCTGCCCTCTGAGTCTCCTGAGCTACGTCTGTCCACTCACCTCTCCCAGGGTCCCCGAAGAGGCAGAAAAGCCCTGGGTTTGGAGTGACTTTAGCGAGCATCTATGTGCTCCGATTTCCTGTCAGCCCGCCTCCTTGAAGACACGAAGAACCCATTCTTCCATGGTCGGCTTCTTCTGCCTCCGGTCATTCCTTACACTGAGTCCAAACCCATTGGCTCTCACGCCGTTACCCAGAACCTGGGGCCACCTGGAGCCCGTGTCACCCTTCTACTGTATGACATCTGTATCAATTACAGGACAGTTCTCAACTCTGTGGGGATAGAAGCATGAAACAGTTTTATTTTTTCCTCCAATGATTTTTTTTTTTTAAATTGAGGTGTAATTGACATAGAACTTTAAAGTTGTTTTTTTTGTTTTTCTTGTTTTTTTAAGTAATCTCAACCCTCAACATGGGGCTTGAACTCACAACCCAGCCAGGGGCCTGTGACATTGAATTTTAGATTAGTTTCAGCTGTACAACATGATTCACTATTTGCATGTATTATGAAATGATCATCACGGGAAAGTCTTGTTAACCTCCCTCATCACACCTAGTTACAAATTTTTTTTTCCTGTGGTGAGAACTTTAAGATCTACTCTCTTAGCAACTTTCAAATATGCAGTACAGTATTATTAACTATACATCATGCTGTATATTACATTACCAGGACTTATTTATTTTATAGTGGGAAATCTGTACCTTTTGACTCCCTTCACCCCCCACTTTGGTCCACCTTTTTTTTTTTGTTAATTCTACACAGAAGTGAGATCATATATTATTGGCCTTTCTCTGTCTGACTCACTTCACCTAGCATTAAGTCCAGTGGTATTTTCTTTTTTTTTTTAATTAATTCATTTATCTGATAGAGAGAGACACAGTGAGAGAGGGAATACAAGCAGTTTAAGTGGGAGAGGGAGAAGCAGGCTTCCCACCAAGCAGGAAGCCCAATGCAGGGCTCAATCCCAGGACCCTGGGATCATGACCTGAGCCGAAGGCAGACGCTTAACAACTGAGCCACCCAGGTGCCCCAGTGGTTATTTTCTTTTTTTTTTTTTAAAGATTTTTTATTTATTTGACAGACAGAGATCACAAGTAGGCAGAGAGGCAGGCAGAGAGAGAGGAGGAAGCAGGCTCCCTGCCGAGCAGAGAGCCCGATGCGGGCCTCGATCCCAGGACCCTGAGATCATGACCTGAGCCGAAGGCAGCGGCTTAACCCACTGAGCCACCCAGGCGCCCTCCCAGTGGTTATTTTCGATGATACTGTGTCAACTCTCCTATTTCCTCCCCTTGATGCCATTTTGAGTTCATACCATGGACTTAACCTCAAATTCTATTTCAGGCTCATCTTCTCCCCTCCTCAAGGACTAACTTGATCAGACCCTGAATGTTTGCCGAGACAGGTCAGGATTGAGCTCTGAATCAGCTCCTGACCCTCAGGGCAAGGCTCCTCTGGCCTGTTGGGGATGGCTCAGGGAGAGGGAAAAGAGCCGGTGTTTCTTTAGTTCACTGGGTCCCAATGTAGTCCCTTTCCTATTGGTTGCCTCCACTTCTTGAACTAAGAGTTAGGGATAAGATTAGGCCCAGCTATATACCTCCTGCTGGTTGTTGAAGTTTTCTGGCTCACACCGAGTCGCTATTGGTGCCCTTTGGGGGGTGGGCATTTCAGGGGGTTGTGTCTGAGTCCTTCACAGGAGCCTGAGGGGGCCTCCTTATGGCTGAGTTCCCTGCTGTCTCTCTAGTGCCCCTAGCCTGTGCCCCCAGCATACAGCCCCTGGCCCTGGGCAGGGGAAGCCCATCTGCTGGGCAGCGCCAGTGAGTGGGACAGTGGAGAACCATCGCCGGCCCAGCTGCTCCCCCTCCCTGGGCCCACCGACACGCACATATCCCACCTCACCTTTTCTATACGGTCCACTGGCTCAGGGAATTTTGCTCATTGTAATCCCACATGCACTGAAGGCACAGGTGTGACCACACTCGGTAACCGGCAGCTGGAATAGTCCACCTTTCTGATATTAAAAAGGGTAAAAAGGCCAAGGTCATTCTGACAAAGTGGAACCTTGTACCAGATTCGAAATCAAGGAAAAAGCATATGTGGCTGAGAGTCCTATGGAGTTATGCAATTCTCAGGACATCTACATATTATCAATCACTCCACACAAATAAGGACACCCAAACTGGCCAAGCTGTTTGGGGCCAACTGGGTGAGGCAACTCCCAGACCTCCGGGTAATCCTGAAGGACAGCGCCAGGCTGCTTCACGGTATGTTTTTCTCTCTTTCCACCCAAAACTTCAACTGAACTATTACTCCACACTGAGTGTTAATCCCATAAAATGCCTGAAACTTGAACGCATTTGGAACAATTTGACTTTTAAATGAGTAAAGTATATTTTCTCCTAACTCAGAAGGGGATTAAAATAAACTTTCCAATATGCTTGCAAACAAACAAAAAGCAGCACCTCGAAGCTGAGGCCAAACGTGCAAGCTGGAGCTCAAGCGACAGGAGAGGTGGTTCGTGTTGTCTACCAAAGGAGTCGCGTTGCCAACCCATCCGAAACCTGCGGGATCGCCCCGTGGCTGGGCGCTGGCTTTCCGTTCTTTCCCCTCCTCTCCTTCTCTAGATTCCCCCTTTGGATTATTTTGAGTTAAAGTCACTTAAGGGGGGGATACCTGGGTGGCTCAGTCGGGTAAGCATCTGCCTTCGGCTCAGATCACAATTCCGGAGTCCTGGGATCGAGCCCCATGAAGGGAGCCTGCTTCTCCTACTCCCTCTGCTCCCCTGGCTTGTGCTCTGTCTCTCTCAAATAAATAAATAAAATTTAAAAAAATAATAAAGTTACTTAAGAAACAGCAACATAAGAAGGACATTCTGACCCTCCTTGGTCCTCCTGAAAGCAGGAGATTAATCTCCCAAACGACGGAACCCCCCAAGTACAGGGAGGAAAACGTCCTTATGGCCAGAGATGGGGAACGGAAGGCTGAGGAGACGCGATCAACCAGCTTCGTTGCTTCTTCATAAATGTGCTATCCCAAACCCCAACCCCCTGTGTTTTGTCAGATCTTCACAAAGAAGTGAAAAAACGTGCATGAAAGCGGGCGGCTCTGGTTCCTTCTTTGGGACTCCCAGCTCTCGGGCTCCCGCACCGTCCCGTCGATCTGACTTAGGCCAGTGTAATTACTAGTCCAGCCGAAGAGCCCGACGGGAAGAGGGGGGAGATGTCGGTACAGAACATCTCTAGAATCCTGCCTCCCTCCCTCTACTTCTGCTCCTATTTACTAACTTGTTTTTCAGGTTCATTCTCTTCTTTGTGCGGACGGAGAGCCAGGTCATTTGAATCTATGTTGTCACTTTCCCTCTGCTCTTCCAACTGGACGGCCACCCGCCTGGCCGCCTCGGCCGGGAAGCACCGGGCTTGCAACTACACGCCAGGGCTGGGGGCTGGGGTCACAACACACTCTCACGCACACACACTCACATACACAATGTCGGTGGAGTTCGACACCGGCTCCTTTGTGAAGCCTTCCCGGCCGCTGGAGGGGAGCTCTTGGGGCGGTGTGTATTGCCATCCTGCACAAAGTCGGGATCCCGCTGCGGAGGGAGAGCAGGGTGGCCCAGTCAGCCGTGCGTCCCCGGCCACATGACCCCGCCAGCAGCGAGGCGCCGCCTGTTCTCAGAGAAAACGAGCACAGTCTTGCAAAGAATCCGATTCGGAAAACACGGGTAGAGCGTCTCTGCCTCCGCCAGAGTGAGGGGTGATGCCTCCTGCTAGCTTCTTTCTCACCATGCTCCATCAGCACCCACCCCCACACACACACAGTACACACATACCCCACACAACACACACAACATGCCGCACACACACCACACATCAGACATCCACATCACGCACACCATACGTACACCACACACACACGTACACCACGCGCATATACGACACACACACACCACATACACCATACACACACCACACGTGCACTTGCATATCCCCCCACACCATATACACACACCTCTTAAAAGGCGATAGGCTCTACAAACCTTCAGATGAGCAATAAAATATGTAAAAATGGCACCATTTGTTCCAATAACATGGTTAACAAGGAAATTCCTTCTAAAGACAGTAATATTTCTCAGGAAAAATGGCCAACGTCGCTCTACTACGAGGAAAGCACCTGCCTCACAGGGGCCCGATGGGTGGTGTCCAGTGAGAAGTGGCCGGTGGTGTCTGTCTTTGGGTCTTTCAGGGGCGAGAGCTCCACCCAGAGTGGAGGTCCCTGCCTTCTCCCCCACCCACCCTGTCCAGAACCACAGCTTCTCCCGCTTCCTCAAAACTCAGTCAAACCTATGCGCCAAAGCAGAGAATTCCGAAGGTACTAGAGAATCTGGGGGAGCCGGAGCTCTCGCCCTGGGCAGGGGGTGGCGTCACTGTAGGGCAAGGGAGCCAGACACTGGGCAGGTAAGAGCGTGAGGGAGGCCTGGTGGGGGGGGGTTAGGAAGGGCAGGCACCCCGCGCTATGGGCCACCCTTGGAAGGACCCCCCCAGGAGAGCTGCCCCTTGCTCAGCCGCAGGAAGTGGGGGAGGTAGTCCAGTGGCTCAACACTGTTTTCCCCACCTTCCTTCTCCTCTGCACCTGCAAGGCATTTGCCCACTTTCTGGAAGCTTCAGCAGTACACAGGGCATGCTCTCGCTGGGGCCCAGTGAGCCAGCAGTGGGCACAGCGGGTGCTGACCAACTGCACGGGACAGGGACTGAGTCCCTCAACGGTCCCCCTGGTAGCTCAGAGAGGAGGTGTCCACCTCTAGATCTTTCTGGGCAACGGAGCCCAGCCCAAAACAAAAAGGCGATACAAGGGTTGGACACACGCCTGTGAACCTGACTTAACTGTTCCTCCTTCATGTCCTCCCTCCCTCTCTCCCCTTTCTCTCCCTCACCCCCCCTTTTCTCCCTCACCTCCCCCTCACCTCCCCCCTTTTCACCTCCACCTTTTCTGTCTTCCCCTCATCCCAGATGAATGTGAACCTCATCCACCCTGCCTAGTCAACCCACAGATGTTAATCCAGCATTTCCCTCCCAGTCCTACTAAGAGGGCTTCTAGATTTTGCGTCTGAGAGATAGAGAGCCAAGTTCAATGTGAGACATAGTGACAAGAACGGGCCACAGTACTTCTTACCACACTTGACGTTTCTTTCTTCAGTTAGTCCTGGCACATCTCCAGTTCTTTGTCAGAGTCCAAAGCAGATCCCATGGGAAGACCAGCTTCAACCAGGTGGGGAAGCCACTGGCCTGCACTGGGAAGTGGAGGGTGCCAATGTCTGCGTAATGATCCCACTCGGTCCAGAGGGGGAGGGGCGGTCACTCTCCACCCCGTTAGAACTAGCGGTAGGAAGTGTCTATATGTACCATGAATTTATCAAACTGCCAAAGTTGATGTGATTGATTCAAGTCCTTTCCATTATATGTAAGAAAAACCAGAGAAACCTATCTAATACATGTTTTAACAGATAAAGTTGGGCCAAATCATCGAATCAAAGAACCAAGGGACCTTAGGATCTCTCAATACTTTGACGTTATAGACAAAAAAAGATGAATTTCAAGGAGATGCACTATTTGCTGAAGGTTTGACCAGGGTGCATTGATTAGACCAGCTGGCTCCCCTCGATTCAGTTCTGTCCACTTCCCGAAGATGGCTCCCCTTAAGGATTCACTCAACAAATTCATTCATCAGGGATTTGTTTGCAGCTCGGGTGAGAAGGAGAATTATTTGTCAGTTTCTGTAAGACCTGCCAGCCTTAGGGAACTTCATTCTGTGCCCACATTGATCTAGCCTGGAATCCTTAACTGACACCTCAAGATCCCTAGCTCGCAGGAGCTTATGAAATTCGAGAAGCAGGAGTTAACTTTGGTGTGATCATCACTGTCACTCCCTCTGGGCTACAGCAGGCATGGCAGGCCTGGCTCCGAGGGAGGCGGGGACTCATCTCTGAGGGCTTGGGAGGCTTGCTCCAAAGGCGCAGCCCATGGCCAGAGGTTGCTGGGAGTCGGAGACAAACTCCTACCCAAAGAAGGGAGGTAGAGGCATACCTAAGAAACCCCACTGGGTTGGTTATCAGATCCAAAAGTGGAATCAGGAGATTATACCCTTCTGATCATTTTTTGTCTTTCTACAATTTATTTTTATTTTTATTTTTTTAATGTATTTATTTGACAAAGAGAGAGCACAAGTAGGCAGAGTGGCAGGCAGAGGGAAAGGGAAAAGCAGGCTCCTGGCTGAGCAGGGAGTCCTGCGGGGGACTCAGGCCCAGGACCCTGGGATCATGACCTGAGTTGAAGGCAGACACTTAACCGAGCCACCCAAGAGCCCCCTATCTGTTTATGATTTAAAGCAACTCCCCTTACTTCCTTGCTCAAGATCCATCTGTAGCCTCCCACTGACCTACAGGTACAGATTCCATCGCAGAACTTCCAAGGCCCTCTGTGACCAGACCCCTGCTTCCCTCTCCTCAGCTGTCAACCAGCCTCCCCACCTTCTCTCACCTCGTTCCCTCTGCCTGGAATGCTGACCCTGCTCACCCCCTCTCGACCTGCCCCCTGCTGCCAATTCCCATCTCCACATTTCATAATTCCCAGCATTCCTTGAGGTCCAGCTGGGACTCACATGGTGACCCCTTTCCCAGAGGCCCACCTGGGGATGAGTCCGTTCCTGTGACCCCTCGGCATGGTGTCCCTTGTCCTGGCATCGTGTTCTGCCTTAACTCATTGCTGTTTATTGAAACCAGGCCCTTCTCCTCCACGAGACTCAAGCTCTCTGAGGGTAAGGACCGTGTCTTACTTGCTTTTGTGTACCTTCACCCCTCTGCTTCCGTGCACATCAGTACTTGCAAGAAGTTTGATGAATGAATGAACGAATGAATGCTCTCAATTAAGAGCTGCCAAGCACACAGGCCAAAGTCACGTGTCTCAAGTCCAAGGGCAGCTAGGACTTTGATTCCAAGAATAGAGCAAATTAAACCACTGAGGCAACAGGAGAGAAAAAGTTTGTTTGTTTGTTTGTTTGGTTGGTTGGTTTTTTGCTAGATCTACAAACAATAACAAGCACCACTTGTAAACAAAAGACCGAAACATCAAACAGAAAGCTCTGAAAATGAAAAGTCAGTCTTGAGGTACTTCATTACTATTCTCAAAATAATCAAAATCTTAATCAATCTTTGGGCAATGACCTGACACTTTGTGCCTTTCAAAATACAAAATGTGCCCCCATAACTGCGGACCAATGATCAGAAAACTGGTGTCACTGACTCCATTACCAAACCCCATCTGCCCAGATTCCCCATTTCACATGAGCTGTCATCATCTTGCGGCTCTCCTATGCTGCCACTTAAAAGCCTCATTATTAGGCAAGGAGTGTGCACATTTGGATGGGTAGAGCATTTGCAATTATATTTTAAGGTGC
Organism: Neogale vison; assembly: GCF_020171115.1. Taxonomy (NCBI): domain Eukaryota; kingdom Metazoa; phylum Chordata; class Mammalia; order Carnivora; family Mustelidae; genus Neogale; species Neogale vison. Next base: position 75,828,650 of record NC_058099.1, on the reverse strand, counting down.
TTCCCAAAGCTATAAAGTCAAGGCTATAAATGAAAGATGGGTGATGTAATTGTCAACAGAATATGAAACAAGTCTGAAATTAGAGCCGGCTCTGCTCAGCCTAAAAGCATGTGCCAGCAGAGCGTACACATCAGAAAGGATTCGGAAGGTTTGAGATGCAGTCAGAAAGCGGGGGGCCTCCCTCAGGCAAGTCGCTTTTCCTGGATGAATTTCTTCATCTAAACAAGAGCGGGACTGGAGGACCTATGAGGGCCGAGACGGAAAAATTCTGAAATACTAAGCAGAGTAAATGGGATGGAGTCAAACAGGCCGCCACCCACAGTGTCGTGCTATTTATTGAGCTGTTATTTTGTGCAGGGCTTTGTGCCTGACATCCTACGAATTTGGGTCTCTAAAACGTCACAAGCCATGTTGGGTGGATTAATTAAACAGACATGAGCTCCTCCCCCCACTTCAAACTAATTCCAAATTAGAAAAGCCGACCCCTGAGAGGACAGCCTGTCGCACAGTTTATTGACTTCAGATTCCACTTACACAACAATATGAGTGACTTCCCAAGCCCACACCAGCCTCTGAACCCCTCCTGTGAGAACCTGATGCAGGGAAACACTCATTTTCCGGGGGCGGGGGGGAGGCGGGTATTGCAATCAGTTTCATCAATAAAGACACCAAGATAGGGACATGGGCCTGATAGAGATGCAAAGGCTGAATTAGGTACTAAGAGCTCTAGAGTTTGGACTTTTCGTGGTTCATTGACTAAAGTGTCCCCAGTTTCCAAGAAGTTTAGGGGCATTTTTGACCCAAAGTGAGGAGGCAATTTTAAAGCAAGATATAAAGACTGCAGAAAAAGAGAGAGAGAGAGAAAGAGAGAGAGAGAGAGAGAGAAAGACTATAGAGTATCTCGTGCTTTCCTTCCCTCTCTCCACTACAAACCCATACTATTATGCTAGGGGACTCGAGCAGACTAGTACCATCTTCCTTCAACCAACAGGTTGTTGCTGTTACTTTGGGCCACCAGAACTTCACACGCTGCAACAGTAATATTTGGTGAATTAATTAAACGGACAGTAAATCTTTCACTAACTGCAAAGTAATTGCAAATCAGAAAGGTTGGCCTGTGGAAGGACATCCTCTGTCCCTTCAAACAGAGTCAGGTCATTTGAAGGAACCCATGCTGACGAGATTCCAGGGCTCTCAAGACGGGACCACAGAGCAGACCTACTGGGGAGGGCGGGAGAACATGTGGGTGGGGTTGGTCAGGGAGAGGTTAAAAATGAAAACAATCATCCCAAAGACCTAGTGGATTTCTGAGGATTTCCGCCTCTGGGTGTTAATTCTGCCCTTGTCGGGTCTGAAGCAGGTAGGTAGCTCTGACATAGGGTGGGCACTATGTAATTAATTAGCCAAGAATGTAGTCTTGTTATATCTAACTTTTACCTGTATGGACCTATCAAATGACACCATTTTTTAAACAATTCCCACCTCCCTAAGCCTGGAGAAACATTTCATGTTCCTATACAAGTTGATAATTGTATATAATGCAAATGCGACAGTTCTGTGGGCGTGGGGTGGTTTCCTGCTGTGAGACGCTGCCCCCACACGGCCCCCCGGATCACCCACTGATTCTCCTCCCTGGGCACTGGGAATCTTCTCACCCCTGTGGGACACCTGTTATTGAAAGACTCAAGAAGACAGTTGAGGTGAAATCCACCCTTCATGGAGCGGACAGTCTCTCTCCGTTTGCTGAACTGCCAAGTAAGGCAGAAGGCAGAAAGCTCTTACAGGATAAGGAATAAAGAACAGGAAAAGAAAAAAAAAAAATCCAGAAAATGTCTGATGGGCAGGAGCCAATGTCAAACCTGTTTAGGGTGAGAAGGAACAGGGTGGCAAGTACGGAGCCCAGGGCTGGCTTGGGCGTTGGGGATTGGCTGCCTGGATATAGCACATCTGGCCAAGCCATTTATGGAGAAAGAAGGTTATCTAAATTTCCATTTGTTGTTGTGGCATCCTGGACAGCGCTGCCCATTTGGGCCTAAAAACTTATTCCAACACTCCCTCCACCCCAGGTTCCCTCCAGGTGGCATCTGTACAGTGATCAGGTAGACAGTCCATGGCTGGTCTCCAGAGAGAGCTCCTCCCCGCCCCACTCTGCCCCCACACGACCTGTTCAGTGCACCCCAGGCAGGTGCCTCCCAGGGAAAGGAAGCGCCGGAAGGTATGGCACCTCCCCCAAGAGGGGATGAATACTCACAACCCAACCTCCAGATTTATACACAAGTAGCGTGGGAGGTATTTATTTTAGAAACATGTATTTGTTATTTTTTTTCTTGGTCCCAATTAACCATGTTCTCTTTATTCTAATCAAGACAACAGGACAGTTCTGATCCTATTTTCTCTCTCCTACAACAAAGGCTTATGATGGCTATAATTGATGGACTGGACGGTATGCAAGTGGCTGAGTGACTATTGAATTCCATCATTCTTGGCTACAGGGAGGCCTGCGATGGGGGAACCACAACACAGACTGCAAAGTGAAATAAGATGGAACCGAGGCCACCCTGCTACAGTTCCCAAGTCACTGAGGTTCCTAAGCTGGGACTTATGTGCTCCACTGCACCTGGTCCTGGGGTTAATAAGCAAAATGGCAGGCCCATGTCCATAAGCGTTTCTTGAACTATATCGGTTATGAAATGTGCCCCCTGGTCAGACACCGTGGCATCTGGGATGACAACTGTAAAAACCAGTTTTTAGGTGGTTCTTAGTTGCCACTTTCCTGCTTGACTTGAATAAGAATCAACTTATTTTTCAACATCTATTAGCTGTTGATCTTTAACAGGTTAATTTCCACATCTGTAAAATGGGAGTAATAATACCCATCGTGCAGTTACTGTGAAGATTAAATAGGTATACAGATCAGTATTGGTGGCTTAGTAAGGCACTCAGTAAATGCTAGCCTTTACTATCACCAAAGCAGAAAGTCACTATTTTGTTCACTCTAAGTGTTAGACAGATTTGCATGCTTTAGTCTTACTGAAAGATTTTTAGGTTTGATAGGTTTATCTGTAAAGACACGGTGAAACCTACCTGACCCTATTAACTAGGAGTAATGTCATGAAGGATCCTAGGGCCCTCTTGCTTGTTTAGGAGGCTCGTGCTTTTGAATTTCCTATACACACCCTAAGACTTATCCGTAGGGGGGTGGTATCTTCTGCAGGCAGGCAGGACCGCACCTTGTCAGAAACGTCACCAAGGCCTCAGGTGCCCAGTTGCTAAGGACCGTGCTCACACCTTTGCACAACTTTGAAGACGATTGAATCAGCTTGCTTCGCTTAATCAACAACAAATTTTTAAAAGTCTCCATAAAAATTTCGCCAACAAGGTGATCAGACACGAGTACAAATCCAAGTCAGGGTGTTGAGGTCATCTTATTCTTGTTTTGTGTTATAAAAAAGATTATGTTGCTCTAGAAAACAGATCACTGTGGGCTTATTTCTAAAACTGATTTCTTGGCCCTGCCAGTTAAAGTGATAATGAAGCTACAGATTAAACTCCTTTCCCAATAAAAATGGAAATTTTTTAAGGAAGTGAAGCAAAATTTATTTTAGGTTAAGTCTATCAGACAAAATGTACTGTTCCCTTACCATCATGGTTATAAAAGCAGCCTTTCCAAGCCTTCAGAAAAACAAGAAAAGACAGAGTAGAGCTTCTACTAAACCATTACCTATTCTGTTAAAATAAAAAAGACTCAAGGGTCTCTTTCTTTAAAAAACAGAAAACAAAAAGACCCCCGCAAACTGGTTAGGCACAAAAACTGGATGTACCACTTTCTACCTAACCATCCATAAAAATAGTGATTTGGAAAATCTGAGAGAAGATGTTCCCATCAAGATCATTTCCATAAACCCCCAGGAGAGTGGTCAACACACACTAGATAATATTGTCAGGTTTAGCTCACCCCGCCCTCTGTAGGGACCCTATGATGATGTCATAATAAAACAGTTGCAGATTTTCAGAATCATCAACCTGTTTACCAGACTCACAGGGCTGGGAGAGGCCACGGGTTGGCGGCACATGGAGAGAAAGCACAGGGCAGCCAGCAAAGGGCCCGACACCCGGGCGTCCGTCCTCGCTCTGCTGCACACCAGCTAGCCTGGTGGAGGCCTATGCCCTAACCCTCATGCATTCAGTGGAGATACTAGTGATATCTGCTTATCAATAGTGATGCTCAAATAAGGAACCTGTGTGAAGTACTTCCTAAACTTTAAAGGGCTATTTAGATACTCCTTATATATGAATCCTGTGTGCAGATAAGGCAGGGATTTGTAGTTCTCATCAGTGGGGGGATAGAAACAGCTCGGAGACGGCTAACTAAATACCACTGAATCCTCACCCTATTATACTTGCTCACTGGTCTAACTGATGTAACTCAACAAAGGGATCTCTGCTCCCTCTCAGCTTGCTCTCCGGGTCCATCCTATTATGATGCACCATTATAGAGACGTGCTCCCTATTCCATATGAGTAGTTCACGTTTGTGTTCTCCGCTGCTACAACAGAGAACTTTCAAGATGTCGAAAAGTCAGCTCTTGGGCTCATGCTACCTCTGAACACACCAGTGACAAGTCTCAAAACTGAAGGAAATAGTTCCTAAGTTTAGAGCAGGATGACAGAAATATGGCCCATTTCTGGCTCAGTAAATCTTTCTGGTAGACATAAAATAGAAACTAATTTGACATGCTCGAGACGACAACTGTTTTTGCCTTTACAGAGTGTCCTTTTGGGTAAAGGGATTTGTCCCTTTCTTTTAACTGCTCTCAGGATGTGTGCTTTGGGTAGGGCCATCCCGCCGAGGATGGACACAAAAGGTTGCTGGTTTTTCAGATAGGTTTCAGACACACCTGTGTAAGACATCCCTTCACCAGTGAAATTCAATTTAAAAAGCCTGAACAATGCAACTGCCTAATTCAAGGTTTCACAGAAAGCTCAATACAGGGCTCCAATGATAAGAGGACCCAGTTTCTCTCACTTTCGGCTCTGTTCTTTCAACACTGGCTCGTCTTGGGAGTGTTCTCCTCTCAGGGCTGCACAGAGGCCAGCAGTAGCTACAACGTTCCTTTTCATGGAAGGGCCTTTGTCCTAGCATAACTAGCCGAAGTCCCGATATTTGCTGTTTGGGTTCACGTGGATCACATGCCTGCCTGACCATCCTTGTGATGGGCTGCATGGGCGGGGGGCTCAGCTCTTGTGCCCCACTCCTGAAGCCTCAGGGAAAGGTATTGACCGCAGGACACACAGGTCTTGAACATGGTTTGGGGCAAAGGGGAGAATGGATAGTCAAGAAGCAAGCATGCCTGGGTCCATTCCATCCTGTAAGCGATCTGGATTTTCATGTATGTGAGAATGGTGGTTTAGTTTAGTTTAGTTTTGTTTTTAATTTTTTTTAGTGTAACAGTATTCATTGTTTTTGCACCACACCCAGTGCTCCATGCAATCCGTGCCCTCTCTAATACCCACCATCTGGTTCCCCCAACCTCCCACCCGCCCCCCCCCCGCAACTTCAAAACCCTCAGATTGTTTTTCAGAGTCCATAGTCTCTCATGGTTCACCTCCCCTTCCAATGTCCCTCAACTCCCTTCTCCTCTCCATCTCCTCTTGTCCTCCATGCTATTTGTTATGCTCCACAAATAAGTGAAACCATATGATAATTGACTCTCTCTGCTTGACTTATTTCACTCGGGTTTAGTTTTTGATAGATTTTCATCTCATGTAGCCGTTTAGGAGGGAGAAATAAACCTTGACAAAGGTAGGTGTGCACTAGACACTCCTGTCTCTATGTTAAACACAAATTATAATCCTTTAAAAGGGATCTTCTCAGATTTTGAAATTTATCTTTTTATATGAAATTATACAATTCATTCACTGTGTTTCAGATGCCCACAACTGAAAAGAAAAATAGATGAAATGTCAAACATTTCTAAGAATTAACAGCAGAAAAAGCAGTCATATAGATGACATGGAAGAAAGCATAAAAGAGTCAAGACACTGCAAAGAGAGTATGTAACCTGACTTTAGTAACTATTTAGCACTGAACATGAAGGTAAGTTTCCAGTCTTAAAATTTAATTACACTTTCTGCTCGAGGAAGAGCTACAGAGAAGCCCATCTACTTCCAAAGGTGCAGACTTTATTCGTAATTATTAACCTCGAGTCTTTCCCATTTATTTTTCAGTAACAAGCATCCTTGCCTTCCATAATTTCTTCCCATCTGCCATTCATCACAGCTCTGTATGTAGCTTAAGAACACGTTAAAAATGTTCGGAAACCAGCGTCATGATTCCCCCGGCCAGATTTTTGTTACTGTTTGCTTCATATTTGCTTGGCATCCTATCAGGACATCTTGGAAAGGGACAGCCTCACATTTGTTACTGTAAAGGTAAACCTTCTGAGCATCTGCAGCAAAGTGTCCCAAGCTGCTGGGTTTACGAAGCGAAGGGCACCACAAGTCCACCCCCGCTCTGCAGGGGTTTGGGAGTGCGTATGCACGCAACCGCACAGGCAGACCTCACTTCAGTTCTCACAGCGTCAGCCAGGCCCTAGACTCCAAACTGTTACCCTGGCTGGCCTGCACGGTGCCTCAAATGCCACCACAGGAGGCCCATTCATTAGGATTTCAGTCCTGCCTATGCATCCACCTCAAACTGCAAAGTTTATTCAATGACCCCAATAACCAGCCATGTTCTGAAGCCTAAGAGCCGTTAGAAGTGCTAGGAGGTCGAAAGGACTTGGAGTGTGAGGAAGGCTATGAGATGGAAGGAGTGGGGACAGGCCTAAGTTACTTCTTAGGGTCTCAAAAAAGAAGGTCCTAATGGTCAGCCCCGTATAGGTAAGTACAAAGGCTATATATAGATGATTAATGGTGGAAAACAACCGAAATTTGACATTCCAGGAACAGAACCCTCAAAACATGAATTCTCATAAAGAAAATGGGACTGTCTTCTGAGTTTCCCTTTTCCCGTGCAGGAATTCAAATGGGCTTTGGCCGGAGAAATATTTGCTTCATGTTAGTAAGAACAACCCATTGGATGAAGTAGAATGGTCTTTCAACTGAAAATATCGCTTCACCATCTTTTTCCAAATGGAGAGACCTAGGGCTTACATGTAGCTGATTCACTGAATTCACGGATTTTCAATTAGTATTTTATAACGATTAAAGTACATACAGGAAGGGCGCCTGGCTGGCTCAGCCAGTTAAGCATCAGTCACGACCCTGGGATCGAGTCCTGCATCAGGCTCCCCACTTGGCGGGGAGTCTGCTTCTCCCTGTGACCATCCCCCCTCTCATGTTCCCTCAAATAAATAAAATCTTTTTAAAAAAATATACGTATAGGAAAACAAAAGGATTTATAAAGATACATTTATGGTTTCATTAGTGTCATTTATTTCTGGATCATGCACAAAGACAATTCCATCAGTACATTTATTATATTATCCACTTTAGTGCTTATAATAACACGGTCATCTTCACTTGGATATTTGAAATGTTGAAGTAGCATATTCACTGCTGTTAGTGCAGATCTCAAGTGGAACTCCAGGTTACTTATTTGTAATTAGAATTCAAACAAATGTCCATGTCTCTGAACACCAAACACCACTGGCAGACGTGGCAGGAACTGAGTAAGGATACTTAAAGCAGGACGAAACCCTTTCTTCAAACAATAGTATGACTGCAATAAAGGAAATGCCGATGTGAACCACAGGTTTTTTTGCAGGTTTTTGCATTCTGCCTTTCCTGGATAAATTTCACAGACTCAAGAAACAAAGACCCTCAAGCTTTTCACATTCCTTACTCTTTGAGGGAAAGGCCAAGGACAGCACCTCCTTCTGCGGCAAGAACATGAGGCTAGTTGCCTGCATACCTGGGGTGAAACCCTGAACATGGTGACCTTGCTTGACCTCTGTGTGTCTACTGTCCTGACTCTACACCTGAGTCTGATCTAAACCATCCCTGGTGCTGATCTACAGTTCACAGGTCCTGCGACTCCTAGGAAACTGGAGGCCGAGGGAGCACATCAGATCGGACAGTGGTTCTCCCAGCGTGGTTCCTACAGCATGACCAACTGAGAATTTTTAAGAAATGCTCATTTGGGGCCCTGCCCAGAGCCACACTGGATCAGCAATCTCTGATTTGGGAAGCAAGTCCTCCAGGTGATTCTGACGTACACAACAAAGTACGAGAACCAGTGGATCAGACCAAAACCACAGTTAAGAAATTCGCAGTTCCAAACACAAGGCAAATTAAATCAGTCTAAACTCTATCACTAGGTTTAGTTTGTCAGCTACGCATTACTTTTTCAGGGTTATGTCACTGAAGGCATTTCAAACATTCTTTGAAAATCCTGAAAAGAAATAGCCACAGAGATAAAATGTAGGGCAATTCTAGCTACTAATAGTCAGTGACAGTTTTACCCACTAATTCAGAAAGTCAGGATTTTAAATTTTTATTTTTATAAATAAAATTTTATAAATTTTTATAAATAAAGCTATTTATTAAGGAAAAAATCATTTCCTAACTATAGAAGACTTTCTCTTCAACCTTGTGAATAATGATTTAATAAAAGGCATATTCAGGTTTGTAACATATACTAAAAGATGGATGTCACCCATACGAAATTTTTTAATAGTACACAACAAGGGATTTTTACACTGTCAACATAATAAATTGAAGTTTTGAGTTATCTGCACACTATAGTAACTGTAATTGCTTCTCATATGTGGATACCTTGTGCTTCCGTTTCTAGTTTTATAAGAATCAAGAAAAATTTACATACGTAGTAGCTCCATATTCCACTCTGGAAAAAAAATCACAATTAAATATGCAATTATTTTCTATGTGAAACATATAAATTAAAATAAATAACTTTATGAATTATTAGGTAAATTATTAAATAAATAAATATTTTACTTCTCTAAAGTATCCTGATCTTTCCCAAATTAGCTAACCAACACACCAAGAGGACTGCCAACCCTCAAAATCTAGTCTTCTATTTTCTGAGATTAATTAAGACTTAGGCTACTAAGAGAAAAAGAACTCTATGAACTACCCCATACTATGTTTTTAAACATAGCTGCTAGGACGTCAAAAATGAGCTACACTATGGAGAAAATGCCTCAAATGATACAGTGAAAATCACTGACTTGGAAAATGCAAAAAATCTGACATATATTTTATCATTTCTTTTCCATTATTATAGGTTTAAAAAAAAAGATTAAAAATTTCTAATCAGGAATGATGTACCAAAACCGAAGCACCAAATGTACCAAAATCTGGCAAGAATCTGTTAATGAGGTAACTCTTTCAGATTTGTTTTATTATAACAGAACCTTAGTTCTTAGGGCATTATCCAAAGTCGCTGAACTAGTTTTATTTTACTTGAAGATAAAGTCATTTCCGCAGCAGGGCAGCTTCAACCGGAAAGATGTCACTACAAGAAACGGCTTACGGTCACTGCAGTCATCTAGACTCAGACGCCAGGGTCAGCATCACACAACTCAGGAAATGCTAAATACGCTTAATATACAGACACATATTTAACACTGTATCGTATCCTCACTGCATGTTTCAAGCTGAACAAACTATTGTGATACACACTCTATTTTCTTTTAGAGAAAAGAGCCGTTTAAATATATTGTTTACGACACTCAGAGGTACACCTATACCCTAAAAAGTCTAACACTAGTAAATTCAGCATTTTTTTTTAAACAAATTTTTATCAATGTGTTCAGATGTTGGAATTCTAGAATATCTTCACAAAGATTCTATAAACCAAATAATCTGAGCTGGTTAAAAAGGATGACGAAATGAATTCAACATTTAATATAGCTTTTATTTGTTTTAATTTGGTAAGTGGAGAATGTAACGCTTTCAAGGCAAACTCTGGGTTATTTCAGTCACAAGTCCACAGTTAACATGATTCTGAAGCACAGTCTTATCTTCAGTATCTACTCACCCTACACAGTCACAGCTAGAGAAATCCATGTACATATATATTTATTTTCAACAACTCGGGATTTTCAACAACTCGGAATTCAGATTTTATAGTCTCACACACTTCAAAATGTATCCATCTGATGCAGGATATAACCATAAGAAGATAAAAATTCATGCAATGATACTCAGGTTTTGTTTTGTTTTGTTTTAAAAATTAAATCCAATAATTGTTCATTCAATGCCATATCAAGTGCACTGAATATCTAAAATAAAACAAGTGCCAATTTTATCATGAATTAATAACTTATTTATTGTCTTGAAACCAAACAGGCCCAAGTTACTTGTTGTCTTTCTTGAGTCAGCTATTAACTCATTTCTCTCAAACTTCCTGTGTAAGAAAAAAACAAGCTATTTCCTTTCTGTTTTGCACTTTCAAGAGATGGCAGAAGGTTTAAGGTAGGTATGTTCTTGATAATTCAGAGTCAGAAAGTACTTCCTCCTGAGCAGAAGGTTCATAATCCCCTGCGTTTTCCGCCAATTCAGTATCTAAGTCGTCATTACTTTCTGCACTGTAATCCACTTCTTCAAGGAATCGAGGCTCATCTTCATCCAAAACGTAAGTGGTAGGGCTGTGGCCAGAGCACATAGAGCACACGAGACTTCATTAGATCCTAAGGTTCTAATACAAGGTTATCTGACCACACTGGGTTAAATCTGATTTCAAAATAATACAAGTAGTTTGTGTTAGCTTTAAAAGTGTTATCCAAATGAAGAAGTTAAGAGATTTATAATAGTTAAGACTATAAATGGTGACATGTTAAGTATTAATTGTACAACAGGGTTGTCGACATATACTCTACAATTAGACAGCTATAAAAAACAAAAGACTCCCCTATTTGGTTGCTTTTTTGTAGGACTTTTATCAATTTGCAGGGCTAAACAGACCATCAATAAGCCTTATTTTATTTATCTTATTAATTCATCCTTTATAAGAAAGTGCGGTATTTAAACACTAAAACCACTTATTCTAAGTCTATACAATGATTACTTGCTATAAAACAGCCCTTACGCGCTTCCTCCCAGTTTCCATTGGTCAAGAATAAAAATGAAAAACAAGTGAATGCTCCACACCCAGATTAATTACTTGCCCTTGGGACACAGAATAAGATATTTGCTTAAAAGCACTAAGTGCTTCTGAATATTTCATTAGGTAGGTTGGGATAAAGACAGCCTGTCCATCTTGATTTCTCCCCATCTGGGAGATTTTACACACACACACGTGCTTGCGTGCGCACACACACGGCGTTATCAAAGAAACACTACACAAACATTTCAATGTCCCCATTTTGTGACCAAAACCATCTTAATTTCACACAGATGTATATTTTATATCCCACCTGCTTCCAAAAAGGTTTCCCATCATGGATGCAATTAAAAGCTATAAAATCAGACAGTAAAAAGGGAACAATAATCTGTTAAAATGAGCAGAGAGGCAAATGTCATTAGGCATCTAGAATGAAAGAAGTCCTGCACTGAATATGAAATTCAGTTCAGATTATCTCCAAGTCTAGGCAGGAAAGACAAGTTATTGGATTATACTGTTCTCATTTTCTAAAAAGAGAAAGCAAAATTCATCCACTGAGATTATCTTTTTTCCCTAGAACTGTTTTTATCTTGCTCATTAAAAATATATTGCAAAACCCCCTTTGTCTTATATAGCAAACTTCTTTAAAAGTTCAGAGCTTGCCCTGTGATGGAGTAGCCCTGATAAGCCAGCTGAGTGGCTTGAAGGACTACGTGAGACTTTATGACTTAGCTAACACTCACAAGTTTCATAGCTTTCAGGTATGCAACTGAAATACTTATAATGAATCTACTAGGTCTTTGGGGAAAAAATGAGATTAGAAGAAAAAATTATTTTTGCCTTCTAAAATGATCATTTTTTTTTTCTTTTAAAAAGCAGTAATTCATTCCTCCTTCTTGAGTTTGGTGTTTCAAATTCTCAGGGTGTCCCAGGTGCATCACCGCATACGCTGAGGACTATTAGAACAGACTCTCAGGACAGATGGAGGCTTCTGCTAGAGCAAAAGAGGGGGAAGGACAGAAATGAGGGGGGAAACTTGCTTACTTTCTTCCTGGAGACTGTCCTAATAAGAAGAAATGATAGTGGGGATGCAAGGGAGGGGGTAGATTTCCTCAAAAGCCATGCACTCCACTGGTACAGGGGCTGGGGAAACCAAGTAGGACTGGAGAGGCTCACTCCACAGCAAGGAGGCACCAGGACCAGAGCAGCGCAGTCACCTGCAGCTTCGTGGGGTCTCCTGACAGATAGGAAGAGCACAAAATCCATGTGGTGGGTGGGTAGGTGGGGGGGGCAAGCATCGTTCAGGAGATCTGCGGACAGCAGAATTCCACCCCACCCTTGCACTCCACCCCCCACACCACCACCAAAGAAAACAGACTGGCACAAAGTAAACTGGTTACCGGAACCTCAGCCACTACACCGAGGTCAGGGCGAGGACCTAGTTCTACATGGGAAGCTGACTACTAGAACATTAATCAACATGACCTAAGAGAAAGGGTTTAAAGAAAAAACCTAGCTTACAGGCTAGAAAACAGTCTTATTAGTTAAGGAAACAGAAGAAGTATGATTCAGAAGCAATAAAAATGCCCAGGATCAAGCCAAAAAAGTTCCTAGCCATCAAGGAGACTTGGAACAGTGCTAGGATCAGACACTTAAAAAGCACTTTTGTTAAGTCTAAGAAGCACAAGAAACCCCATAATAACGAATGTTCAGAAAATACTTTGAGCCTGTCAGTTCCTGATCTTGGCTCCTTCATATGCTGCCTGTGACATAAACTCCATCCACGTCGTGGCATCAACCCTTGTGATACCTAGCGATGGACCAGTTTCACACTCTGAGTCCATTCTCGGAACCCACACTGACCCTGCCATTTGATGCCTGCTTCTGCAGGTCCTACCGATCATGTTCCTAGCCTCAGCTTCATGAAAGTGTACCGTCTGTCTGAAATGCAGTGAGTCCATCCAGCAACGGCAAAGCAGCCCTCAGGGCTAACCTGTGCACATGTGGCAGCGGGGAGAGTGCTGGGCAGGCCTAGGGTCAGAGCTGCGGGAATCCTGAGACCGCAGGAACAGAGGAATTCAATCCCCATCACTCCCCTGAAAGCAGCCTTCTGGCCGGTGTTCCAGATGCCACTGTCCAGTCCGTTCTTTCTTGCCCTTAACTGGTAGAAATTCAAGCACTCCGCCCTTCTGGTGTGCCGCATTCCCCTCTGTCCCTCCTCACTGCGGATCAAGTGCTCTCCATCCTCCCTCCCTGCTTCAAAAACAGGCACTTATAAAAATGCTCTCCTGGCGCGCTCTCTTTGAGTAAACTCCCATATTTTAAGTTGCATTCTGGTATTTCCAAATTCCAAATTTCAAGCCCTGACTTCACCCCTGACTTGCACTGTGCACACAAGCACTTGTGAATAGGTTCGCGTGGCTATCTCGCATATACCCCCACTGAATGTTTGCAAGGGAACTCATCAGACTCCCCTGCAAGCCTGCTTCCGCTTGCCCTCGTCCCAACATCATCCACTCAGTGAGTCGTAAAACCACAATTCTCAGCAAGCAAGTCCTGCCAGCCAAGCTCTGAGCTACTTCTTGCCTCACATTTTACATCACAGACCTTCACCGATGTTGCTTCCTTTCCTCTGGACATGCTTCCCACCTTTTATCTCCCACCGACTCGTATTTCCTTCAAACTATAGCTCAGGCTCATCTGCAGATGTTCTTCCTTTATGAAAGCCCATCTCGGGCTAAGCGCCCTTTCTCTGCATTTCCTTTGTACCCTGCACATTCTGTCTGATTCCCTTCTCCCATGCAGGTGAAACCACCTATTTGTGGGTCCATCTTCTCATAAGCATGTTAAGGTCAGGAGCTGTGACTTACCCACATTAGTACCTCCTATCAGATCCTAAGGGTACTCGACACATTGCAGGCGCCAAAAAAATATTTGCCGAACTCTTTACGAGAAGCCTCAGGGCCCACAAGATCACTGCTTTTTATAATACCCCATCCCACTTATTATACTTTGTGTTAAAAAACAAAAAAAAAACCAAAAAAACGTAAGGCACAAGACCACAGCAATTCAGCTTTGCTTTTATTAGTAATTCCAACATGTTTTGAACAATGTACAACTTAGGAAGGGCCTTTATATACATTATATCTCACATTATATCTCACAATAACCTGCAGGGAAAAGAAAGACCTTAAGATAATCTGCCCTAGAGTTATAAAATAATTCCTTGACATCAGTAGAAAGGAATTCAATCACAAAATTCTGATCACAAAAAGAAACTCTAATCAGCACTCAATTATTTCCTATCACTATTACCTTTTTCCCATCACAACTTCTTTGTCCCCCTACTTTTCTTCATGTAAGCTTACTCCTGTTTCCCTGTTCTGCTTCATTCTCTAACAGCTGGCCTCTCTATCGTTGCCCTAACATCCTTCTTTTCTGGATTTTAATCAATAAGAAACATTTCATTCTAAAAGAGAATAGCATTTTAGTCCAAAACCAAATCTTTCTCATGGTGCTTCAGGAAAAAAAAATCAAAACCTTCACCCAAATGGCTTTCTCACGGGATGAATTTGTTGAAATTCTCTGCTGTATGGTGTACTACAATGTAGAAAAGGTTTAAAATTCCAACTGATTTCCAGATGAAAAATTGTGCTTCATTCAGATTCAGAAAGTATTCTGCCTATCACTATATTAACTAGTAAGCATATGCAATATTGAACCTAATAAATTCACCAAATCCCCTGATGTATGCCCAGCTACTTGCAGGAGAGCTGACTGGACATCTGAGACACCAGGACGCAGATCTTCAGCTCTGTTACCTATATACACGCATGGAAGAAGCAAAACACTGGACCTGGAGTCAGAAATTCTGGGCCTGTGCCCCTCTTCTCCGACTAGCCAGCTGCATGACCCTGAACAAGTCACATACTCTCTCCAAGCACTGGCTTTTCTCCAGAATAAAAGCAGAGATAACAGTGTCAGCCCCACTACCTCACAAGTTGTTTGACTCCAATTAGGTAGTAAGTGTGAAAGCATCTGTAAATTCTTAAACTGTACAAATATAAAATGCTATTATAAAATTAATAAAACCTACCTTGTTACAGAAAAAAGCTAAAGGGCCCAGGTAATGGGCTGGCACCACACCAAAAGGACTAAAAATACTGCCTTACTTTTGTAACTCCAAATCCTCCCTTAACCTCATACTCTTCTACAATTTTGAAACTAACCTACCTGTTTTCAGACAGCACAATAAAGATATCCTAGGGGAGAAATTCTGAAACTGATACACAAACAGAAATATACTCCATTGCCCAAATTAGCAGCAATTTGTGACTTGCTGATTATGTCTTTCCTGTATCGAATTATCAGGTCTCATGTGAAAGTAAAGGCTCTATCTGCCTAAATATCAGAGAATGTTTTATTTATATAATTTGATTCCCAGCTCATAAGAGATGTTTTATCTACTAAATATCAAAGCAAACAAAATTATCCATAGAAAATACAAGTTAACAATTTTGTCAGTCTTAAATGTCCAC
Organism: Neogale vison; assembly: GCF_020171115.1. Lineage (NCBI taxonomy): Eukaryota > Metazoa > Chordata > Mammalia > Carnivora > Mustelidae > Neogale > Neogale vison. The sequence continues at coordinate 75,813,042 of NC_058099.1, read as the reverse complement.
AGTGTATATACACAAGAATTTGCACATTCCTACACAGGTATATATACTCAACACACAATTAGAGTACAGGATTTCTAACAGGATCATCTATGGTGGAGGGGAAGGAAAGAAAGTTGTTAATTTACTGATATTTTTTGGACCACAAATATAACCAAGCTGCCTTCAAAAAACAGTCACTAAACTCCAACTGACTTTATATTACTATTGATCTAAAAACATTCCTTATACAAAACAAAAAGGTTAAATAGTTGTTTTCTCAATAATACAGGATACCCTCAAAAGCTGACCATTCCCTTTTAGTAATTTTGCTTAGTCACTTGGAAGATACAAGATACAATGAAAGCGCAGGGGAATTCTGGAGTCCAATCTGGGCACAATTCTTGGTTTCGTTGGGAATTACCAGACAGATGACCATGGGTCAATTCATCTCTGAGCCTCAGTTTACACATATGAAAAGGGGTAACAATACCATCTGTCTCCGATTGTTCTCAATAGAACAGAAAAATCTCGGAGATAATAATCAAACTTAACAGAAACTCAGAACGGGCATGCGTGTTTGGGTCCCAAGGCCATCCTGGGTCTAGTGATGCGCTAGCCAGACGTACAGGATTCCGCACACAGCTGCATTAACAGCTGTGACGGATATTACAGTGAAAGGATACAAAGCAAAATCAAGAGAAAAGTGCATGGGGCAAAGTCCAGAAGAACCCAAGGCAAGGCAAGGGCAGCTGCTAAGAGGCAGAGAAGTCATCAGAGCTTTCAGCAATTTCAAAGGATTGGAGGCAAAAATTGGAGTTCAGAGCTGCCACGTTTCCTGAAAAAAGGGAGTTGCAGAGATATGACCCCAATAGTTCTCCCCTGGAGGCGTGTGACAAATTCATAAAATACACAGTGCAAGAGGCTGAAAAGCAAAGCAGAAAGCAGCAAAACAAACAAACCAGAAAATAAACAAGGGAATCTGGGGCAGTTTTGTGGTACTGAGGAAAGGCGAAGCCCTAGGCCTTCCACGGTGACTCTGGAGGGCAACTACTTAGAGGGGGACACATGAACCATGGCTAGACAAGTTTGACAAGTTTTGCAAACCCACCTCCAGTTAGCTCCGTCCCTTGCCAGACTGGGACCACCTGCCTACTCCACAGCCTGCCAGAGGACAGAATGAATCCTCTTGGAAACAATATGTATTCTTCCTTATTCTGATATACCATTTTCTTACTTTGGCGTCTCAAACAGGCACTAAGAGGAATAACTTCATTCTTCCAAGAGGCTACTGAAAATATAGCTTATAAATATTAATAAGTACCTAAAATCATCAAATTCTTTATACTGCTGTCTTAGAGATTAACAATTACTAACTTCATACTTATCTGGATCTCAATGGTAAGGATCCTCTCTTTCTCTTATGATAAGCCTCAAAGCTTTCATTATAATCAAATCTGGCCTGGGGTCCTGAAGTATTCACATTAAGTTCCCAACTTATTTTCCCAGATGATTTTAATATCCTCTGTATTTGTAGGTACAACAGCATTTCATTGACTTTGCACAAAAACACAAATGGTTCACTTTTAGTTATGAGCAACTATGATTTCCAGTGGACAGAAGAGATAATATGATCTTCAATTACATGGCATGATTTATCTCCCTAGAAAATATTCTAATCTAATTATAGCTGTAAGAATTTTCTACGTAGTTACAATAAATGACACTCACAAATGAACACCAGACTCAAGCATGTGCATCACAGCCATTAAAAAGGATTTTTTAAGGAGCAGCTTGATTAAACGGTAAACTGTACATTTAAAATAAAGCACATTAAGTTTGTGCTTTGACTGCATTGCTGTAAATACTGCCATTAACATGTGGCCACAAACGATCTATACTGACAGACTCTGTCCTTGACCAAATTTGAATTAGGTTCTTCTGAGTCCTCTTACAGACTAGGCCCTGACCTTGGGCTCTGTCCTCAGGGGCTCCCCTGCTTAGTCTAGCTGTGGTAAGCATCTTGCTGAGTCAGTTTTATCAAAATCCCTCACTCTCTGTATCTCATCAGTCTGGCCTGCTTTACCAAAAACTCCATCAAGTAGGTTTAGCCAGAATCTCCCTTACACGTGACTTCCTCTCAGTAATTTTCCATCCACCAAGCCCCCTCCCTACTCCCTGGCTGTAAATCTCCACCTTGCCTCACTGCCTTCACCCCTAGTAGCAGTCCTCCTTAACAGTCTGCCTTCGTAGTCTGTAACAGTGTCACAAATAACTTTCTCTTTAATAATATTAATTTAATTTTCTAAGAAGAAAAAGTTCTTACATATTTACAATAAACATTAGCTTCACATGAAAAAAGTACAGAAAATACAGAGGCTAATATTTCATTCTAGTGTTAACAGTCTGTAGCAATGAGTATCTTTGTACTACCTTACCAGTAACTTCCAGCCAGTCTCTGTGATAATGCTAGCAACAGAGGCAGAGCCTTTAACCAAGAAACATGATGATGTTAACTCATTCACAGGCCTGTACTCATTCTCTATACCCGATGAGAAAAGTACTCTATCTTTATCAAAATGCATCAAATTAGATTTTTTAAAAAGTATGAACAAAAAAATAGAACAAATGCTAAGCATATTTTAAAGATTTTCTCCAGCTTAAGTCCTATTTATTTTATTAGTTGCATTAAGAACAATTTCTCACCAAATTTTCTAATGTCCATGCTGTATGCACAAATACAAATTAAGTGCCGACACATGCTACACCACAGATGAACCTTGTAAACAAGCTAAATGAGTGAAACCAGACATAAAAGACCATTAACCATATGATTCCATTTATCTGAAATATCCAGAACAGGTAAATCCAGAGAAAAAAGCAGATGAGTGGTTGTCAGGGTCTGGATCTGACTGTTTAACGGGTATGAGGGTTTTCTTTGGGGGTGCTATGACAAGTTTTGGAACTAGACAGAGGTGGCTGGTAGTTACACAATATTGTGAACATATTAAACACCATTTAATTGTTCACTTTAAAATGACTGATTTTATGCTGTATGAACTTCATCTCAATAAAAAAAAGAAAGAAAACAGGTCAAAACACTGATTAGAAGACAGTCATTAGGCTTCATTTAAACACAGGCATATGTTTTTATTATGATAAGACACTGTATAGAATTCGGCATTTTTCAGCTTTGCTTTCCTATAATGTTTTAAATATATTCAAATTTCAAGTACTTCTTCTGTATACATGATATCCTGAATGTAGTCCCCACTAACCATATCCTGATGCGCAGCACTGTTAAATGTTTTATTAGTTCTCAAATACTTTAAATGAGACTCACTGAGAGGACTCTTGAATAGCTCAGGTGACAGGTAAAATAAAACACTTGCGCTAAGTACAAAAATACTACCTAGTTGTAAGTTTTAAATGAGCTCTACCAATATTCCCAGCTTTGACCTAAAATAAACACACGCCCCTAGGAAAGATACAATGCAGACTTAGTGTTACAGCCGATGAAATTTTTATTATACAACAGATACAATTAAGTAAAGTTAAAATGATTTATGTATGGTAATTTCCAATGAATGCTCTGGGAATATAAATCGTGATTAATTTTCAACCACAGGCTTTGCTGAAAAAGAAGTTCTATAACTTCTGGTAAATACAGTGAATCTCAAGAGCAAAAAAGATGATTGTAAAAGAATAACTTTTTTAAAAGGATAATCCACAGGAAAAAGAAAACTGAAGAGGAAATAATAGCAAAGAAGAGACATCAACAAATGTTAGAAGATGAAAGCAGATGGATGAAAAATGAATGGGTCTGAGTACCAACCTCTACTTTGTTCAAGTACTTACAACAGGGGAAGCCATGGGGAAAATGCTGATTTGCATTACAAAGTCAAAGGAAAGCTAAAATAATCTGGGGGATAACCTGGTTATCAGGGTGCAATTGAAAAGAGAATAATTGATTAAAAGATTTTATAAAGAGCAGTTAGACCTTCAGATCACCTTCCTCAGGTTATTCCCTAGTTTAGAAAGTGGGAAAGATGACTTTCTAAAAACTTTTATCAGAGAGGCTATTCAGTTAGGGCCAAAAGACAGAAATGAAGGTCAGGAGAGTAAGTGAAAAGTCTGCTCAAAGGTAAGTCCAACTGGGCCTCCAGAATGATAGCTACTGGACCTTATGCCCCACAGCAACATTTCTCAAAAATTTTTTAAATCACCTCCCAGTGCCCTGCAGGTGTTTTTTCCCCTTAATCCCCCTAATTAAGTATAATTAATAATTAGAAAGCTAAAAGATTAGACCCAGTTAAAGAAAGGATAGGTGAATTGAAAGTTGGTTAGAAAAAGCACCTAACTCCGACAGTCAACAGGACTTGTATTCACAGGATGCACAAGGCTATAATAAACAAAGAACCAAGTCTTAACTGGAATGCACAAGCACGCATATGTGTGTGTGTGTGTGTGTGTGTGTGTTCAGCGCAAGGGAAGCAGGCAATACTGCCCGTCTCCCAGTCTTTCCCTTAAAAAGTTTCATTGGCATATTTTAGAAGCTGCAGCCTGAGGGCCAGACTTCTAATTTAGCAGGAATTGTGGGCTGCCATCCTCTTCAGAGACTGGGGAAGTCAGCAGATACAAATCCTGCCTTCTTCAGGCAGTGTGCTCCAGTAATCAAAGTACGTTACATCTGACGCCTCAGCTATTGTGGCTGCCACTGAGGAGACAGACCTACAGACAGCCTGGTTCTAGCAGCCAGCAGGGCTTGCCTCCATGAGTCCCATGTACTCTATCAAACAAACAGTTCTTAGGCACAGAGGCACGTCCTAATAGCCATATAGTCAGGCTACCACAAAGGGAAGAGGCAAAAATACCCATCTCCCAGTTTTTCCCCAGAAGGGCTTAACTACAGACTTTTCTAACTGCTGCTAAAAGTTCCAGCTTCTAATCATCCTGCATCTAAGCGTGATTATGATCCTCCTTTTTGGGACACTACTATGACCTGGCACCCTCAACCACTGGCACTAAAGACGAAGAAAGAGGCCTGGACAATCACAAAAGCCCGAGACACAACTAGAAGCTCAAGCCAGAATAATGAATGAAGTTTATCTCCTACACAAGAACATTCTGCCACAAATTGGGAGAGATGGCTATTTCATTAATATGCAGAAACCAAAACAGAGAGTCATGGAAAATGAAGAAACAGAAATCTATTTCAAACAAAAGACCAAGATAAATACTTAGAAACAGATCTCAAAGAATGCAGATAAGTGATATACCTGATACAGATTTCAAATAATGGTAATAAAGATTTTCAACAAAGTCAGGAGCAATGCATTAACAAAGTGAGAATTTCAACAGAGAGAAGATATGAAAAAATATTGTGTAGAAATCATAGAACTGAAGAATATAATAACTGAACTGAAAAATTCAATAGAGGCTTCAGCAGCAGACTAGAGCCAATGGAAGAAAGCATCAGTGAACTCCAAAAGGGCAGCAGGATTCATCCAAAGAGGAACAAAAAGAAGAATGAAGAGTGAAAATTACTTAAGGGACTTAGGGACATCAACAAACAAACCAATATATTCATTACAGAGGTCCCAGAAGAAGAGATAAAGGGACAGAAAGCTTATTCAAAGAAATAATGGCTGAAAATTTCCCTACCCTGGGGAAAGAAAAAGATATCAGACATCCAGATTTACGAAGATCCAAAATGATGAATCCAAAAAGGCCCACACCAAGACACATTATAATTAAAGTGTCAAAGTTAAAGACAAGGAAAATCTTTAAAGTAGCAAGAGAAAAGCAACCTGTTATGTACATAAGAACCCACATAAGATTATTAGCAGATTTTTTTCAGCAGAAATCTTGCTGGCTAGAAGTGAGTGGAAGGATTCCTACAAAGTGCTAAAAGAAACACACTCCCAACCAACCAGGAATACTTTTCCTGGCAAAGCTGTCAATCGGAATTGAAGGAAAAATAAAAAATTTTCCAGACCAAAAAAACTGAAGGAGTTCATCACCATAGGACTGGGCTTAAAAGAAATGTTAAGAGAGTTTTTCAAGCTCAAATGAAAGTATGCTAGTAACAGAAAAACAAGTGACAGCATAAAACTCACTGGTAAAGGTGAATATATAGTTGCATTCAAACTGTATGTGAATATATATTTATATATGTATATGTATATGAATATATGTCTATGATATATAATTACAATCATACTGTTAAGGTGAATATATAGTTACATTCATACTGTAATCTTTCAATGGTAGTGGGAAAATCATTTATGAATCTAGTATGAAAGTATTAAAAATAACCATAACTACAATAATTTGTTAATGGATATACAATGTAAAAAAGATGCAAACTGTGATGTCAAAAACAAAATGTGGGGAAGGAGGAGTTTTGTTATATATTTAAAGTTAAGTAATTATCAGCTTAAACTAGGCTATCATAAATATGTTTTATGTAACCCTCATGGTAACCACTACACAAAACCTATAGTAGACACACAAAAGATAAAGAAATCAAAGTATACCACTACACCATTCTCTGAAGCCATTAAATTTTTTATAGCCATGTTAAAAAAAAAAAAAAAAAGTATACCTCTACAAAAAATCATCAAGTCACAAAGGAAGCAAGCAAAAAAGGAAGAAAGGAACAAAGAAATTACAAAACAGCCAGAAAACAATGAACAAAATGGCAACAGTATGCCTATACCTATCAATAATTACTTTAAATTTAAGTGGACTAAATTCTTCAAGCACAAAATATAGAGTGACTGAATGGATTTAAGAAAAAAAAATGTTAACATCCAACTCTACGTTCCCTGTAAGAGATTCACCTCAGCTTTAAGGACACACATAGACCGAAAGCAAAGTGATGGAAAAAGATATTCAATGCAAATAGAAACCAAAAGACAGCAGGAGGCAGCGGCACTCACATCAGAAAGAAAAAAAAAATGAAAAAGAAGGTCATCATATAACGATAAAAGTGTCAATTAAGAGGATATAATAATTATAAATACCTATGCACTTGACATAAAAGCACATATTAAATAAAGCAAATATAGATAAATCTAAAGAAGGAAATGCACAGCAATACAATACTAGCAGGGGACTTCAAGTACCCACTTCCAACATGGATAGATCATCCAGACAGAAAATCAATAAGAAAACACTAGAATTAAACTACATGTTAGACCACATGGATCTTAACAGACATATACAGAACATTCCAACCAACAACAGCAAAATAATATATTCTTCTCAAACACACATAGAACATTATTCAAGGTAAATCACATGTGAGGACACAAATAAATCTTAAAAAATAAAAGACAACTGAAATCATATCAAGCATTTTTTCTAACCACAACAGTTTAAAACTAGAAATCAATTACCAAAAGAAAAAAACTCGCAAATATGTGAAGATTAAACATGTTCCTGAACATGAGTCAAGAAAAATCAAAACATATCTTGAGACAAGTGAAAATAGAAACACAACATACCAAAATTTATGTGATGCAACAAAAACAGTTTTAATAGGGTAATTTAGTGTGATAAACACCTACAGTAAGAAAAAAGGAAGATCTCAAATAATCAAACTTTATAACTCAAGAAAAAAGGACAAACTAAGCCCAAAGTTAGCTGAGGGAAGAAATAACAAAGGCAGAGCAGACATAAATGCAAGAGAGACTAAAAAGAAAAAAGATGAATGAAACCAAGAACTAATGTTCTGAAGAAAAAAAAAGATTGTTAGCTAAACTTTCCAAGAAAAAAGAGAATTCAAATAAAATTATACATGAAAGAGGACATATTACAACTGATACCAAAAAATACAAAGGACTGTAAGAGATTACTATGAACAACAATATGCCAACAAATAGAATGACCTAGAAGAAATGGATAAATTCCTAGAAATGTATAATCTACCAAGACTAAATCATGAAAAAATAAATAGAAAATCCTAACCAGACCAATTGTTACTAAGGAGACTAAATCAGTAACCAAAAATCTCCCAACAAAGAATAGTTCATGACCAGAGAGCTTCACCGATGAATTCTACAAAACATTTAAAGAAGAACTAGTATCAATCCGTTCAAGCTCCTCCCAAAATAGAAGAGGGAACACATCCAAACTCATATTACAAGGCCAGCATTACCCTGATACTATAAGGACCTATTTAGCCAGAGGCTTCCATCAAGGTTAAAACAATAATGTTGTTTAAACTATCCCTACTTCCCTTCCCCCAGGGGACTTACTTAAAAACAAGTCCCGGAAACCAGCCCCAGGTAACAAAGCTAAAATACAAGGGTGGGTCAGGCCAGGTGGAGACATCAGATCAGTACGGGGATGCATACTGTCTCCCTAGTTACCAAGGAGTATGGGCCCTGCCCTTTGGGCACATTTTGGGTGCCAATTCTGACAAAGGTCATAGGCTGGTTCAAATGTCTACAGTTTACTAGGGTAAACTGTAATTCAGTTGGTCACCTAGCATGGCTTTGCAGCTTTTTCTGTGTGTTACAGTTTCATTGGCCACCTATGCGTGGCCAGGCCCAACCGCATGGCCTTTGCCCTTAAAAGCTAGTCTGCGAAACAGAGAAGGGTCACCCTCTCTTGTAAGAGGTGCGTCCCCAAATATTCGGTCTGATTCTTGATGCATGGTGCGCAATAAATCTTTACTTGACCTTTGCTTTATATCAGTCTCACTCCTTTAATCATGGACCCATTTTGGGGGGGGGAGGGCATAATACTAAAGCCAGACAAGGGCACTCAAAAAAACAAATTACAGGCCAATATTCCTGATGAACTTAGATGCAAAAATCCTCAATAAAGTATTAGGAAATTCAACTCAACAATGCATTCAAAGGATCAAACATATACCATAATCAAGTGGGATTCATCTCTCGGATGCAAGGATGGCTCAACATTTGTAAACCAAACAATGTGATATACCTCATTAACAAAATGAAGAATAAAAATCATGTGATGACCTCAATGGATGCAGAAAAAATATCTGACAAAATTCAACACCCATTCCGGATAAAAACTGAAAGAGCATGACACACACCTTTAAATAGTAAGTTGATATATTATAAGCCCACAGCTAACATCACATCCAGTGATAAAGTGCTACAGCCTTTCCTCTAAGATCAGAAAAAACACAAGAATGCCTATTCTCACCACTTTTATTTAACCTAGTACTGGTAATCCTAGGAGCAATTAGGCAAGAAAAAGAAACAAAGGACATCAAAATCAGAAAGGAAGAAGTAAAATTTTCTCTTAGTACAAATGAAAGGTTATATATAGATACCCTAAAAACTTCATAAAAAAATGTTAGATATAATGAACAACTTCAGTAATGATGCAGGAAACAAAATACACAAAAAACAGTTGCATTTCTATACACCGACAATGAACTATGAAAGAGAAGTTAAGAAAACAATCCTACTTACTAAGGCAGCAAAAAGAATAAAACAGGACTAAGTTACCCAAGGAGGTAGAAGATATATACTAAAAGAAAGCAATAAAAGAAACTGAAGAAGACACAAATAAACAGAAAGACAGTCTGTGCTCATGGATTAGAAGAACTAATGTTGTTAAAATGCCCACACTACCAAAAGCAATCTACAGATTCAATGCAATCCCTATCAAAATGTCTATGACATTTTTCAAAGAAACAGTTGAACTACAAAAGACCCTGAATAGCCAAAGCAATCTTAAAAAAGAATGAAGGTGGAGGCATCACACTTCCTGATTTCAAATAATCCACGATAGTGGTGTTGGCATAAAGACAGACACAGAGATCAATGAACAGAATAGAGAGCCCAGAAGTAAACCCCTGCATATACAGCCAATTAATTTTTGACAAAGGAACCAAGAATATGCATTGGGAAAAGACAGCCTCTTCATTAAATAGTGCTGGGAAAACTAGACAAATACAAAAGAATAAAACTAGACCCCTACCTTACGCCGTATACAAATACCAACTCAAAACAGATTAATGACTAGAAAGTAAGAAATGAAACCATAAAACTCCTAGAAGAAAACACAATGGGTAAACTCTTTTGACACTGGGCTTAGCAATAATTTTTTTGACACCAAAAGCAAAGGCAATAAAAGCAAAAATAAACAAGTAGATCCACATCAAACTACAAAGCTTTTATACAGCAAAGAAAACCATCAACAAAATAAAAAGACAACCTATGGAATAGGAGAAAATATTTTCAAAGCACACATTCAATAAGGGGTTAATACCAGACATACACAGAATTCACAGCTCAAAAGCAAAAAAACCCCAATTTTTTTAAAATGGAGAAAAGGACCTAAATACACATTTTTCCAAAGAAGACATATGAATGGCCAACAGATATATGAAAAGGTGCTCAACTGTACACTGCTGGTCACCACATAGACTGGTATAGGCACTATGGAAAACAGTATGGAGGATCCTCAAGAAATTAAAAATAGAACTGCCATATCATCCAGCAGCACCACTTCTGGGGACATAGCCAAAGGAAATAAAATCATTAGCTGTCAAAGAAATATCTGCACTCCCATGTTCAAAGCAGTATTATTTGTAACAAAGTATCAAAATAACTTAAGTGTCCATCAATGGATGAATGGATAAAGAAAATGTAATATACAGATATATAATGAAGTATAATTCAGCCTTTAAAAAGAAGGAAATCCTTTTGTTTGCTACATGGATAAAACTAGAGGGCATTATGCTAAGTGAAATAAACCAAAGACAAGACAGTTACTACATGGTGTCACTTACATGTGGAATCAAAACAAAAACAAAAACAAAAAAATGGACCTCAGAGAAACAGAGAGTAGGCAAGTGGCTGCCAGGGGACTGGGGTGTAGGAAAAAAAGGAAAGACTGGTAAAATGATACAAATTTTCAGCCTCGAGATGAGTAAGTTCTGAAGGCGTCACTGAAAAGGAATGGTGACTACAGCTGATAATACTAGACTGTATGACTGAAATTTGAAGAGCAGAACTGAAATGGTCATATTCATTCACACACACACCAAAACGGTAAACATGTGCACTGATGGATGGGTATGTTGGGGGCAATCCTTGTACAATGCATACATATATCAAAGCATCACAAAATCTTACAATTCTACAAATCTATACTTGTGAATTATACTTTGATAAACCTAGGAGAATAAAGAACACCTGAAATAACTTGAAGGAAGACTTCTAAATATCAGTCAGAACAATGGACAATCTTTATAATAAATATGTACTTCCAGTAGAGAACTCAGGTGATTACTGTCTCGATGATCACATTAAAAAGAACAGAGTTCTAACTAATGTTTCACCACACATAAAACTCCTAAACTAATATATCTAACAGAGCATAGCAATAAACTGACAAATGACAAGTCAGTATCTAACAAGAAAAATCATGAAGATACCACAAAATGAGAATTTTCTTACCCATATCCATCAAACTATAAAATGCTAAGATCTGGTATTATGATTAAGATTTATAATACTGAATTACATCTGAGGCTGTAACTGATCAAAATTTTATGAATATTTAAGGAGCAAAGGTTTATCTATTGAGAATATTACTTGGTGAACATAAATAAATAAGTTAAATTAAATTATTTGGCAGGATATTAAATTAATTAGCTGGTTTTAGTATATGTAAACAGAAGGTTACTGGAAAGCCATTTGATGTGTGTAGATATCAACAAAATAAAATTTCAAGTATGAATCCTGATTCTAAGTCCTCTTAATTTAAATATAACCTAAGTACTCTTTTCCACATTGCTTTTTTGGGGGTTTAAAGGTAAACCACTGGGGCACCTGGGTGGCTCAGTGGGTTAAGCTTCTGCCTTCGGCTCAGGTCATGATCTCAAGGTCCTGAGATAGAACCCCATATCGGGCTCTCTGCTCAGTGGGGGGCCTGCTTCCCCACCCCCCTGCCTGCCTCTCTGCCTACTTGTGATCTCTCTTTCTGTCAAATAAATAAATAAAATCTTTTTTTAAAAAAAGGGTAAATCATTAAGATCACTAAAAATAGCATTCAAAACACAAGGATGTTTCATTACAATCTCAATCCAAATAAAAGAATGAAGAATATTATCACAATTTGGAACAAATAAGTATGTAATCTAGACATTTAAACTTAATTATATTAATCCTAAAACTATTCTTGGCTATCAAAATCTCTGTGCCTTTCCTCAATTTAATGAAGTCTAACAGTATACTGCACATAATAACAGAAGGAAACAAGTGTGTCTTACCTAGTTACTTTGCAGTTCGATTCAATCAAGTCATTTTCAAAGTCAAGCAGGCTGGAAGGCAGATTATATTCCAATGGGGATGTCAGTCTTTTCAAACGCAACAGACCAACACAAAATTTTGCTCCCATCTCTTCCAATTCTCGAGTACCAATCTGTAAACCCTAGAAATAAAGCAATTTCATACATAAAAGTGTTTCAAAATTCATTGTTTATGCACCACACCCAGTGCTCCATGCAATACATGCCCTCCTTAATACCCACCACCAGGCTCCTCCCACCCCCAATCCTCCCTTCCAAAACCCTCAATTTTTTTCTGAGTCCACAGTCTCTCGTGGTTTGTCTCCACCTCTGATTTCCTCCAACTCACTTGCTGTCCTCTGGCTGTCATCGTTATAATTACATAGGTGAAATTTATAATTACATTAATAAAATTATAATTTTATTAATGTTTGTATGGGGCTACAACTCAATAAGCACAATGTCTTAACAATGTAAGATCATTTTAGGTCACAAAGGAAACTGTCTCAAAAAACCATTTCTAAATGTTTGTTCTCATTCCTGACATGCAAACTATTTTCACTAACACACAGGGGAAAAAAACATTCTGTGGTTATATTACTCTTGGGAGTTCATGTGTGGAATTATATTTTTGCGAGACATTGCTAGTACTTCTTGTAATCCACCTCTTTGGAAGCCAATGTTGAAATACTGTACTGTCAAAATCAAGGCCCTAATTTGTATATCTGAACATTACCATATATCCTTTTTACTGTATGATAAAAGAAAATGGTAAATAAAAAACAAACAAAAGAAAGGTAACTATGTCAAAAAAAAAAAAAAAAGAAATCAAACAGATCTAGGTCAATGAGGTAGCAGTAAAATAAATTTCTACATTCCATGTCAATTAGGAATGCCCATTTCAAATTTGGTCTACTGCAGCAAAAAGAGAATTTTACTGCAACTTATTATCCTTTTCTAACTGACAGTTCCCCAATAAACAATATAAGACATATCAAAAGTTTAATGTTATCACATAAAATGATAAAAATGGACTACAAATCAAAACATTGCTTACTGTTTAATTTTCAGATTAAAATTAATCTCTAAAATAAGTGAAATCCTTACACCAACAAAAGTTGCAGTGAAAATGAGAACACACATCATTTAGAGAAAAGATATTTTAAAATAGTTTTACAACAACCAGACTGAAAGCACAGAGTAACTGAAGGAAGTAAATTGTAAAAACTGTTACTTACCCTACCCTGCACAAAACACATGCCTTTATAATAATGACTATCTATTTTTTTTAAGATTTATTTTTTATTTTATATTTGAGAGGAAGGGGAAGAAGGGAGGGAGAGAATCTGCAAGCAAATCCCTCACTGAGTGGGGAGCCTGATGTGGTGCTTGGTCCCATGACCCATGAGATCATGACCTGACATGAAACCAAGAGCTTGACATTCTAACGACTGACCCACCCAGCCACCCCAGTTGACTGACAGTTTAGACAGTGTATCCATCTCCAAACAGTCTAACCTAACTTTATTAGAAGATTCATTTGCCTTCCTAATTTAAAAGCTTTAGAAAAGCTATGACTGTTTCTGAAGTAACTCACAGAAAATACAAATAAGGATCATTTACAGCCTAAAATTCAGTCATATAAGAACATTCTTGAGGTGAAGAGAACTGTTTCTTAAAATATCATTAAACTTGTACAACTTAGTAGCTAATATTAACAAGTCTGAAAAGCATATGTTACATGGGTAGGGGCAGATGGGAATATATGGGAATTACATACTTTCCACTCAATTCTGCTATGCATCTAAAACAAAACCAAAGTTTATTAACAATAACAAAAAGGTTATAAAAAGTAAATGTTATGATCACAGTATTGAATTTTAGACACTAAAAAAATGGCTTAGTAAAGGACATTTCTCTGCATAAGAGTTTTAAATTTAAAAAAAAGTTTTAAATCAACATTAACTCTATTAACTAAATCATATAAAAAAGAAATGAGTATTTACTAGGTACCCATTTTATTTTTTAAAAGTCTACATTTTTTAAAAAATAATTTTTAGAAAACTGGTCTAACATTTTATGTTTCAAAATATATTTTAGCTATTTTTTTTTAAGATTTTATTTTATTTATTTGAGAGAGAGAGACAGTGAGAGAGAGAATGAGCAAGGAGAAGGTCAGAGAGCGAAGCAGACTCCCCATGGAGCTGGGAGCCTGATGTAGGACTCGATCCCGGGACTCCAGGATCACGCCCTGAGCCGGAGGCAGTCGTTTAACCAACTGCGCCACCCAGGTGTCCCTATTTTAGCTATTTTTTAAATGACCAAAAAATTTATCAAAATACAAATAGAATGTCTTAAAAAACCCAATGAAAGTCTATCAGTAGAATCCAAATATAGCAAGAAAGCACTACTGCTATATCTTATAGTTGATTTCAAATGGCATGTAACCTCAGTTTCCCTACTTCTCTGCCTACCCCCAGGGGCCAGTTTCAAAAACACTGACACTTTAGGTTGCCTTCTCCTGTCTGACTGTATAAAGGATCTCTTTAAAAAGTAATTTACAGTCTATTTCCATAAATCATACAGCGTAAGGGTTTTTTCCTCAGAGACACCTATGGTCTTAAACAAAAGTGATTCTCAAGCTTTGTTCCCATCCTACACACAGAACGTGAGACTTCTGTCAAAGTTGTCCACGACTGGGGCACCTGGGTGGCTCAGTGGGTTAAGCCGCTGCCTTCGGCTCAGGTCATGATCTCAGGGTCCTGGGATCGAGTCCCGCATCGGGCTCTCTGCTCAGCAGGGAGCCTGCTTCCCTCTCTCTCTCTCTCTCTCTACTTGCCTCTTCATCTACTTGTGGTCTCCCTCTGTCAAATAAATAAATAAAATCTTAAAAAAAAAAAAAAGTTGTCCACGAGAGCAATGATTAGGAGACAGGGGCTGGAAGCTAGAGGAGTACTCTAGGACATCTTATCTCCTACCACCATCATGTCCTTAGTAGATGAGAAGTCATTGTTTCACAGTAGTTGAAGAGAATTCAAAAGACATTTTGTAAGAATAATATACTCTGGTCAACCTAAAATTTAGAGAAGTCACTCAACAGAAAGTACTGAAATTTCATTAACTTCTACTCTACAAGGCCCCTAAAGTTTGAATGTCAGTTGCAATATCTCTACAATTTTCTCCAGTTTGGTACAGACTGAAAAAGTCATTACTTAGGCTCTCCATTTAAGCTTTCAGTCAACTATAATATGTTGACATTTTTACTACTAACCAATTGGAAAATTTTTAACTCCTTCCAAAGTTATAACCATTTTTATGTGAAGTATATGAAAATCACTCTTAGATTTCCCCTTGCCCTATACCAAACCAAACCAAATCAAACAGATTGAGGAATAATTAGCATGACACCTGAAAATCTTTCTGTGGCAAGAAAAATAAGTACTTGTAATATTTATTTGTTTGCTGTTGATTATCCAAGGTTCAAACGATTGCCCATTAGGTTCTCAATCTTCCAAATTAAAAATGTCAAAGTCACCTAATATTTTATTAGTCTTTAATTTCAAAAGTAAACTTTAAGCTCCAGTTGTTTCCAATAAAAGACTATGCACGAGGGGCGCCTGGGTGGTGCAGTCAGCTAAGCATCTAACTCTTGGTTTCAACTCAGGTCTTGACTGAGTTCAGTGGTTGGCTCTGCACTCAGTGTGGAAGCTGCTTAAGATTCTCTCTTTCCCTCTGCCCCTCCCATTCATGCTCTCTCTCTCTCTCTCAAATAAATAAACACATCTTTAAAAAAAAACTACAACACTAGAGAAGAGCAGTCTTAGTAAAGAAAACATTTTAATGAAGGAATATGCACTTAAAAGTCACACACATACATCTAAATATACAAAACTTTATAAATAAATGTATTTCTAAATGCATATAAATATACCTACATCCAACAAATTAAAATGATAGAAAACTTTTATTCATAATGTACTACTTACACTGCTCTTAAGTTACCAGTCAATATTTAATATACCACAACATGCCTCCTTAAAAATTATGATGTAGATAGGATCAACCAAGATTTCATAAAGACCAAAAGCAAGCTATTTAAGTACAGAGAAGTAAAAAGGAATTGCATATGATTCAGTTCTATTCTTGCAAATTACATTTAACTCAGTATAACAAATCTGTCATTAATAAATACTTGAAAACCAACAGCATACTATATGCAAAGGAAGTCCTTAAAATAATTTTTACTGCTTGAAGTCCTGAGATGTTTTACCTTATATTTTCCCTGATCACAGCCACACAAAGTACTTTCCATGGTATAGCTTCTTTGTACCCCGATCTCCCTCCAAACTACAACACGTGCCGTAGATTCTTTAGATTTTTCTACTACAAAGCTACAGCTGCTCATGCAAAATGCTGGGGCAATATGGCTCAGTATCTTAGGCAAAGTCTGCAAAGGTAAGAATGACATAAGATTTCATGAAGTTTTTTAAAAATAATATTGTTTTTGTCATTTTTAAAAATTTTCAAAAAGCACAGTGATTAGAGCAGGGCTATGTGGATCTTCTTGCTTTATCCTCTGCTTTTCCAAGCATCCAAATCATTCTTTACTAATTTAGAATGTTCTGCTTTCCTGGACGAACAATAATTAGTTAGAAAACAGAATAAAAGATCACATTCATAGTAGCAACCAATAAATGAACAAAAACTATGTTAAAAAATGTTTTAAAACTATGGAAAAAAAAACCCATGTTTAAAAAACAAAGCAACTTTAGTCATGAAAGATGGTCTACTAATTAAGGGATTTCACATTATAAAAGTCAATGACCTCTAAATTAATTAACAAAGCTAAGACAATCACAATCAAAATGCCCACAACCTTTTCAACTTCAAATTATTCTCAGGTTCTCTTGGAGTGTGTAAGTATGGGGGCAGAGCCAGGGCAACTCTGAAAGAAGAGGCTTTGACTAGAGACATGATCCAACAGATATTAACGTAATTACATATGTAAGGGAAGTAAAATTGTGATAGTGTGTGGGAGTAGATACCTCTCCAGAAAGAAAGAGAATTCTGAATTAGAACCAAAGGCAGATGTTAAAATTAGAATGATTCGTGGAGAGAAGACTGATCACTCCCTAACTGCTGGCACCACTGGAAAGCCACTGGGATAAACGAGCTGAAGCCACTCTTCAGAAGTTCAAGTCTAGCTGGATCGTAAATTTAAACATACAATTAGTAAAATTGCAAAATGAAGTTAAAAACAGTAAATGTGGGGCTTTTAAAAAAAAAATCTTGGGATAAGAAATCTTTCTAAGGCTCAAAACTCAGAAGTCATTTAAAAAAAAAAATCAGTTGGGCACCTGGGTGGCTCAGTGGGTTGAGCCTCTGCCTTCAGCTCAGGTCATGATCTCAGGGTCCTGGTATCAAGCCCCACATCGGGTTCTCTGCTCAGCAGGGAGCCTGCTTGCCCCCTCTCTGCCTGCCTCTCTGCCACTTGTGATCCATTAAATAAATAAAATCTTTAAAAAAAATCAATAAACATGATGCAAGTTTCAAGTTACCACATACACACAAAAAATGTTTTAGTATATTTGTGATATATATAGAGTTGTTAGCTTAAAAACAATAATGATTAGATGACTAGAATAAAAATAAGCAAAGAATATAAGAAAAGGCCTATAAAAGAGAGGGAGAGGTCATAATTGGCTAAACATATGAAAAGATACTCAACCTCATTTATAATTACAGAGATGCAAATTAAAACCCTCAGTTTTTCCCTGGCAGAGACCACCACATGCTGTAGTAAGGGTATGGAAACAGCACTGTCAGCTGTTATACGAGCAGTATCAATGTACACAACCTTTCTGTAGGACAATCTGGCCATACCATTCAAATAGCCACTAAGAGGTTGGACTACTAAGTAAACAAATTTTGGTACGTCTGTACAGTGATAAAAATGCAAAGCAATGCACACTGGCCATGGTATGGGAATTAAAAGAGAACTTCATGGGCTATACGTACATACATTTAAGAATAAATGTTCTTAGAGGCAATCTCACAACACACATGGTAGAAATGATTCGTGACTGAGAGATAACTTTTTTCACTTACTACTTTTGTTTCTCGAGTGTTCCATTTTTTTTCTTTTTATATAACCCTAATCATTTTATTTATTTGGGAAAGGGGAAGAAGAAAGAAGACACCGAAAAGAAAATGTGAATTTGAATTTCTGCTCATGGCAGTGGTATGCTACTAAAACTCTTTTGGGAAAATAACCTGGGGTGCTTTGTTTGAGCACAAATACAGTAAGGAAAGCCACTGTGCCCAAATGGAGAGGACCCAGGATGTGAAGCAGTCGGATCTCCTTAAGTCCTGGGCATGCCTCAAAACATACCCAGACGCGTGGAAACATGGTATGTAACAGATGGCTTTATAAATTGGCAGAGGAAGGATGTACTGTTTAATAAATGGGGCTGAGACAACTGGCTACATATGCGAAAACTAAAATTAGATCCCCAACCCTCATACAAAAATAAATTCCCAATAGATTAAGAATCTAAATATGAAAAGCAAAAATTTTAGAATGCTTAACTTGAAAAAATCTGAAACAAACAAAAAAACCGGCAAAATGGCAACACTTGCTGAATCGGAGTAGTTCGTGTATGTTAAATTATTTTCTATAGTGCTATGCATGTTCGAACTCCAAAACCCCACACATATCTGTAATAATTACCCTGTATCCTCCATCTTCCACAACGTCGCAGGAAGCTGCATTATCACTGGTGTGCCATACAGTCTCTTTGATGCTGCAGCCATACATAAATACATTCTTCTTTCGGGAATGGCCATGATAATCACAATAAACCTGGAAAATATGATATATTTTAAAAGTTAAAAAGTTTCAAATTCATATACTGCCAAATAAAGCTAATGAATACCAAGACAATAAATGGGTCTGTTTCTTTGTTTTTACATTGTAACTGAACCACCATTTAACAAGTACAACTAATAAAAGTAGCAATACGGTGTTCTGGAAAGGATCTGTGATTAATTCCAGAATGGCTAAATCCTTTCCAGGACTTGCATTTTAAGCCACAAGTTCCACTCTTTCTTATGTATCTACTATTTACAATTTAAAAAACAATAAAATCAATTATAGTTCAAATCTACAACAGCAATCATCACTGATCCAAAGTTGTTAAAACATTTACCTAATTTGAAAGAACATGTAAATGCTCTCATGAAAAACACTATTTAAAAAAGGGTATGGTTTCAATTTAATTTTTAAGAGCATCATTTTTAAAATGAAGAAGAGGCTTGCATGTCACTGCTGCTCCTTCTCTACAGATTTCCTATCTTTCCCAAAGGAAGATTATCTCATTTAAACCATAATACAACGGAAACATTCTGAGGAAAACAGAAACAGCATATGGCATCTAAATGTTTGGAAGTCTGCCACTGTGCCTACGCCACCTTTCATATGTAAACTGGAGACCTACCTCCTTCAGAGTTGACTGAAGAACTCAGAAATAAGCTTCTTCCAGTTTGAGAATTTGGAAGATACATCCTGTTACCTTAGTATTGTTTAAACAATGAAGTTAAATACCTAAAACTCCTAAAACAGGAGTTACCAATATTCATAAATAAAAAAAGAGCTCAAAAAAAAAAAAAAAAAAAGAGCTCATGCGAACTATAAAACTTAAACCTGATGAAATAAGCATATGGATACACTGTATTAATTTGGTATCATAACACACTGATACTATGTAATTGATAACAAGTAACTGATAATAGAAATTAAAACTTAACTTTTATAACCATAAAATGCTGAGTTGTTAATTAATAAAAGCATCTCTGTGACTAGACAAATACTTACCAGTGGCAAATGCTTCACAGCAGCCAGGTACTGTAGCAGCCCCTTAGCATGATAAATTGTAGGATGTAAATCTGGATTTGGACTTTGCCACTGTCTATTCAGATCCTCTCCACTTAAAGAACAGCGGTGACTACACATATGTAAACACAACCACAAACATCAGTACTGATAAACTCTTACCTATGTTTAATTTGATGATTCTAGTAACTATTAACTATTTCCAGTAAATACATTAGTCATTAAATAAACACTTAAGTATTTGCTTTGTGTAAGATCTTGTTTTACATGCATTTAACCTGGTAAGTTTTCAGATACTTAGGCCAACACTGTCAACCTATTAAAAAAAAAAAAAAAAAACTTGGGGAAACTAAGAGGCGCCTGGATGGCTCAGTCTGTTGAGCCTCCTCTGACTCTTCATTACAGCTCAGGTCAAGATCTCAGCTCAAGATCTCAGTTGTTAAGATCAAGCTTAGTGTAGGGCTCCACGCTCAGCCAGAAGCCTGCTTGAGAGTCTCTCTCCCTCTCGCTTCTGACCCCCCACCATGAGTGCACATGTACTCGCTCTTTCTTTCAGATAGATAAATAAATAAGCAAATAAATAAATTCTTAAAAAAGGAAAAAATTAATTCCCGTTTTATTCCAGGCTCTCTAAAATTTATTTTCCATTCTGGCTATGTAATAATCACTTGTTACATACTAATATCCTGTACTTAAACTGTATTAGTTACTATGTAAAAGTGCTATCTGGGGGGCGGCCAAGCAGCCCAGTTGCTTAAGCATCTGACATTTGATCTTAGCGTGGGTGTTGATATCAGGGTTGTGAGTTCTACCCCGCATTGGTCCCCATGTTGGGCTCCAGACAGGTCATGGAGCCTACTTTTTAAAAAAGTAAAGAAAAAGAAAAGAGAAAGTGCTATCTGAGCTGGGACCTCCTAAAAAGGAGAAGTATATGAAAAGTTTACATTATTGAAAAATTCAAATATATTTTCGTTTAATTGCAGGTATTAAGTATTGCAACTGAGCAAAAATTTAAGCAAACTATCAGAAGGTGATAACAGAAATATAAATGGAATTCTAACTAGCCAATATGTTTCTAAATTAAAACCAGTCATAAAAATCTCATTTTTTTTTTAAAGTTTTTATTTATTTACCTGACAAACAGAGATTAGAAGTAGGCAGAGAGGCAGGCAGAGAAGAGGAAGCAGGCTCCCTGCCGAGCAGAGAGCCCGATGCGGGGCTCGATCCCAGGACACTGGGATCACGACCTGAGCAGAAGGCAGAGGCTTTAACCCACTGAGCCACCCAGGCACCCCAGAAAAATCTCATTTTAATTCCGTAAGATACTACCTAAAAGGACACTATTCTAGCTTTGTCATTCAAAAATCTCCTAAAATATGAGAACTATCCATGCTATCTTTATTAAATAAATAAAATATGGCATCTTCAGCTCTGCAGATGCTCGTAACATCAAGACCAAATTCCCATCTTTCAGAAACAGAGACCTTTCCTAATTCCCACAAAAAATAAATTGCACTAACTGTTAAGCCATCTCCACTTAAAAAGAAGCTATCTTCAGGAGGGAGACAAACCATAAGAGAGTCTTAATCTCACAAAACAGACTGAGGGTTGCTAGAGGAATGGGGCGGGTAGGGAGAGGGTGGCTGGGTTATGGACATTGGGACTGGTACGTGCTATGGTGAATGCTGTGAATTGTGTAAGCCTGATGATTCACAGACCTGTACCCCTGGGGCAAATAATACATTATATGCTAATAAAAATAACAAAACAAAAACAAAGAAGAAGAGATCTTCTAGTATTTCCAGTCTAAAGAATTATTTCTGTCAAAACTATACCTCTTCCTACCAGGAAGAGGCCGGTAGATAGAGCCAACCCATATCAGTGGAAAGAGATCCCAGAAGATTCTAAATCTTAGAACAAGCCAAGATCATGCCACTGACAAACAAAAAGGAATATAAGAGGATATGTTAAATATCTTTCTCATATCCCGACACTGATTTTTCTAAAACAACTCAAGCAAGACATACATTTCATAAAATCATACTCTTGTGGGATAAATACAGAATTTCTCAAAATACGATACTGCTACATAAAAGGTATTTTCCTTTAAACATTTATCTTAGATGAATTCCCCACCAACAATTTCTTTGTTCTAGAAAAATCTCTCAATTTGTTTTCCAAATTAACCTGGATTCTAGTATTTTGAACAGCCACATTGTCAATAGCATGTCTCTAATGTTTGCTTCACTTACTTTCCATTGATGACGCCATCTGGATTTAGCATAGGGACAATTTTAAAAATATAGGATTCTCGTAGGCTCTGGGCAGTAGGGTTATTACTCATGAGGTACTCCAGTGTTCCCTTCATTACCCAACTTGCATTAGTTTCTCCAGGATGTACCCGAGCAGATAAAAAAACGTAAGGGCGGTTTCCTAAAGTACACATAAAAATCTCAAATTAAAATGAACAGCTACTAAGAATTTGTATGCTGTCTGACTTTGGGATTTAGAAATATTTCCATTCAATTGTAAATTCTCATACACATTCATAGCAACAATTTCCTGTGCACGTACTATATACAAGAGTGGCACAAGGCCTTCCAGAGAAAACAGATAAAACCCATATAAGCCATGTCCTAAAGGAGTTCATAGTGTAAACATAACACAACAAATACTATCTGAGTTGCCTATTTATTTCCCAATAATTAATCTGACATCTAAAACTAGTTCTTTTATATAATCTCGCTTCTTATAAAGAACAAGTAATTGGGGAAGCTTTAAATATAAATTTATTTTTCATAAAGTCATGGGGGGGAGGGAAAATGTCATTTTACCCATTTTATAGTTGTTATGATAAGCACAGATAAAATAAGGTATATCTGCTCAGAGATTTACAAAGAAAATTTTTTCAATTTTTCACTATACATTTAGATATATAGGTCTACAATATAACCATTCATAACATTCTTATCAAAATTAGAGCAGTTTTCTTATTTTTTCTATTACAGCTGTGCATCTGAGACAATTTTAAAAAACATAAATGGTCGGAAAAAACAAGTAGCTATTCAGTGCTGGCATCAAAGCATTTGATAGGTTACCAGTGGTTTGACTTATAATAAAATTATTTTATTAGTTTAATAAATAAACTACTAAACTTAATAAAATTAGTTTATTGTAAATTTTTAAATTTTTAATAAAATTAGTTTATTATAAATTTTTAATGGCAAAATTTACATTTTAAATGTTTAAATTTAAAATGTTTAAATTTTAAACATTTAAAATGTAAATTTTTAAATGTTTTAAGAGTTCATGTAAACTCTTCAAACATTTTGTTGTATTATACTTTGGATAGGACTTCTAAGATAAGAACTACAGAATATTCATATTGAGAGAGACCTTAGAGATAATCTCACACAACTCCCCCATTTTCGAAATGAGGAAAATGTGGCCCAGAAGTAGGCCAAAGGCCAGGCAGTAATAGGACCAAGACTAGAACCCAAGACTTCTGATGCCTATTCCTAGTACTGCTGCCCTTATAAAATATATACGAAGAAAAGAAAAACAAGAATAACTGGTATTTTGAGTAAAGAAGACAGACTTACTGAATTGACAGATATGTTCATAATAATTAGACTCTGGCATTGCTGTTATAGTCACCAAGGGACAGGTGTTTCCAGACAGGGTTTCACATAACACATCTTTTCGAAAATAGATTTGCTGAGGATTGTGTGCTGATTCCAATTTTTGAAGATGCATCTTGATAAAAATTTAAAAGCAAAGTATACAATCATTTAAAAACTCCCTAGGATAAACAGAAACAAACGTATCCAGAGCTCCACACAACAAAAGTGAATCAGACTCCTAATTCCTTCTCTGAAACCCTCAGGGAGCCAGATGTAGTTCAAACCTCAGTTATTTGAGGCAGGTGAGAAAGGGGGATAGATACAGTGCCTATATCGTTAATTCTGCAATACCCCAGTGGCATCAGTGCCAGCAGCCTGCAATAAGCACATTATTATTTCTGCAGCAAAACATACATGGAGTCACTCGAAGTGGAATCAATATTCTACATAAGCTCACATCAATTCAGGCCAGGCTTTGCTGCCAAATAGGCTAGGAGAAAGCTTTTGGTTTTAAAGCTTTCTGAACTTTGAAATTATAAAAGTGACTACAGACCTGCAGAATGAAATACGTAGCACAAATTTTTTAACAACTTTTCCTGATTTCAAGATTAATTGTAAAATGTGTAGAAAACACAGAAAGTACAAAGAAAAAAATTTTAAACACCCATAACTGCATCACCTAGATTACTAGTAACAAATGCCAATGTAAACTGCTTTTATCACTTAGTAATTTGTACACACACAAACATTCATAATTATGAACTCTATTATCATATCACTCAACATGTGAATTATGTGTCTTTTGAAAACACAAATTTTAATGGTTTTATATACGGTTATATCACACATAAATTGTTCAATCCCTTATTTAAGAAACTTAGTTGGTTTCCAAACTATTGCCTATGTTTGTTCACATAATCATGATTTACTATGTGGTCACTATCTCTGTGCAGGAAACTGTGCCTGGCATTGGGGATGTAACAGGGAACTAGACCCTACCTTCAGGAAAATACAGAGTGCCATGAAAGCCTATGATCAGGGGCAGGAAGCCTAGTGGAATCTGGACAGTGAGGAAAGGTCTCCTAAAAGAAGTCACATTCAAACTGAGATCCAAAGAATGAATGAAGAGGGGAGAGGGGAGTGCTGCAGGCAGAAGGAAGGTACGTGGGAAGACCAGGACAAAAGAAAGAGGAATAAAGAACTGACAAAGATGCCCTGGAAAGATGACCAGGAAAGCTGAGAAACAGATTTAACACAGACTGAAGGGCCTCGCAGGCCATTCTCTCACAAGGCACAGCATATATATGTACGGCTGGTAACTGATACAGAAGTAAGTGACATGTGGGTAACCTTAACAAAAAACGAACAGGCAAATATTTTACTGTGAATTAATACCACAAATATTAACTTAGCTGGAGGATAAACTTTAAAGAGTGAGTTATTTTAAAGTCCATTTAAAGATAAATATTGGTATATAAATAGTTCAAACAATACATGGATATGGCAAAAATTGTGAAAAACAGTAGAGAAATGACATGAAGATCTTCAGACTTCATGAAAATGGCAAGAGAAATCACTAAGGAGCTTTAAGACAAGATTTATGGGATTAGATCTTCCCACCAAGGAGCCCTCCTGCTCTAATGTGAGTGAAAAACTAATGAAGAGGAAAGGGGATAGAAGTGAATTCTAGAACACCAGTGAGAAGAAGTGGCTGAGTGGAGAGGAGAAGCAGCAGTAATGCCTGCAAAGCTCATGGTAGTGCCATTGGAAAAAAGGAGGGGAATTCAAAATACATTAAAAAGGTAACGTCAATAAAGAACAATAATATATAACCCTGTGAATAATAACATTATATAGTCTGATGTTATGTTATTTGGCACAGAAAGATAAATGGTAATATCTTTATTGTAAATTGTAACCGTTATTAAAATGTCAGCCCATTGAATGTTCTCAGCCTTTCTATCTCTTCTGTTGGGCAGAGTATGTTTTTCTCTCCTTTTAACCTCATAATTTGGAAGCCTATTTCTAAATCATAGTGTTCCAGTGTCTTTCTGGGTAAACTGATCATATCCCTATGATCCTTGATCATTAGGACAGACATTCTGTATTGAGAAAAAAAATCTACCACAGTAATTGCTCAAATTCATTTTTCAGTTTTGTTTTACAATGCAAACACTCAAATATCTCAAAAGAACCCAAAAAACCCAACATTTATATCCTAAATTCTAAAGAATCTGGACCTAGAACTCCATATCAAACCACTAAAAGAAATGAATTCCCTACAGAAAAACTTACACATTTTTCTATTGTTAGATTTTCTATGTGATTTAATGCCTCTCATTAAAACAAGTGGAAATTTCACCTAGTTAAAATGTGTAAATCATGGAAAGCTATAGATTTCTACACAAAGATGGAGAGTAAAAATTTTTTCAAAATTTTTAAGTATTTTTACTAAATAAAAATGAAGACTACATTTCCATTTTACTCCTTTTAATGTTTACAACAAGTACTGTATTTTCTAAAATATTCAGCCTTGAATTTTTTTTCTCATCTTAAGATATTTCATTAATCCATTTTTTTCCCAATTATCTGACACATGCATATAGCTCAATGACAGCCATAATCCAACTCAATGACTTCTCACCTGTAAAGTCGAATATGTGTATGGATAGTGATAAGCAAAGTAGCAAACATCATCTTTATGTGGAAAATTGACAGTAAACGTAATTGTATAGTAGGATTTTCCCTTTTGCCCACCTGCAGCAACTGAACTTCTTGAGAAGTGATTTCTACAATAGAAAAGCAAAAAACATGTTTATTTCTTCCACACAAAAGTTCTGATTTTCCTTACTACTTTTTTAAACAGAACTTTGGGGGGAAGCCCATACAGTTTATAAAAAGTTTAGCTTAAAGATTTTATAAAAATTAGACTTGGTGTGCTCGCTTCGGCAGCACATATACTAAAAAAAAAATTAGACTTGGTACTAATGAGCAGTTAATTGCTATCAATCGACGTTAGTTTTCAGCTTTGGATTTACTACTAAATGGAGTTGAGACTCTACATATCAATAAAAATCTTAGAACCTAATTCCTCGTTAGCCATTCACATTACTGGATCTCACCAATTACCATCAGTGACTGCTACCACACTAGATGAAAAGCTAATAATGGCAACGGTTCAAGTGGATGGATCAGAGAGGACAACAACTAAATTCACTATCAATCTTAAGATCACAAAAAAAGAAATAACCAGACAGGATGTGTTTCCTGATGTGATGCAACAGGAATTCACTGCACCACCTATGAAGTACTCTTGCCAAAACTCAAACCTGAAGTTGATCAAGCTTCTAGATTTAACTACTACTTTACAGGAAATCAGTAAGATAGAAGAATTAATTATCACCACAGGGATGCAACCAACAAAACCCAAAATGTGGAAAATTTTGAATGACAAATGACCCAGTTTCTTCAACAAATAAAGGAGAAAGAATAGGGGGAAAAAAGCAACCTACATATTAAAGGAGACTTAAGGGACATAGCAACAAAATCAAGTGCAATATGCAGCCTTGGTTGGTCGGATTAAAACAAATCAACTATAAAACAACATTTATGAGGGGCGCCTGTGTGGCTCAGTCTGTTAAGTGTCTGCCTTCAGCTCGGGTCAAGATCAGCTCAGGTCATGATCTCAGGGTCCTGGGATAGAGCCCTTGGGATGCCTGTCAGGCTCCCTGCTGAGCAGGGAGCTCACTTCTGCCTTTCCCCTGCCCTTCCCCCCTGCTCCTGCTCACTCCTGCGCTCTGTATCTCCCTCTAAAATAAATAAATCTTAAAAAAAAACAAAAAACTTATGAGCTAGGGAAGTCTGAACAATGACAGGATATTTTATCATATCAAGGAATTTTCTTAGGTGATAATAGCATCATGGTTAAACTGTCTTTAAAAATCTCTAAAAGACAAAGATCTTTGAAGTATTTATCATAAATATGGTATCTGGAAGTGCTTTTAAAAATTCAGTGTCGTGGTAGGGGTGAAAGTATTCCTAAAACAAAGCCAAACACGTGTTGGTAACTGTTGAAACTGAGTGAGGAATAGATGTGGTCTCATTATCCTATTACCTGCTTTTGTAAATGTTTGAAGATTTCCCTAATAAAAAGTTTTTAAAAGTGCACATTACTTTCTAGACTTTTAAATATCACTGACATTTGATGGCCTGACAGTATTTTGTCTATCAACCTAATTTCTAAAATTTCAAATCATCTTCTATGATTTAAGTCATAAATTGAAGGAAATCCATGACCAACAGTTTATTTACGTGCATGCACATACACATGGGCACGGTATTTTCAAACTGCTGTTGTCTTCATTAATGTAGCCACCATATCTTGAGTACTCAGTGACAAGATGCTATGGATTGAGGAAAGTACAAAATAAATTCCAGAACTTTTGGCCAACTCTCTTCCCCCCTAAGTTTAACATCTAATTGGAGAGTAATTAATAACAACCACATTACAGCTATACAGTAGTCTGTCAGTTATATTGTCTCAGAGACTGGTGGGAGTAGTTTTATTCTCATTGTGCAGTTGAGACAAAGAAGCATTGGAAGACTTGGCTGACAAATGAAAAGTTAAGACACATGCAAAAACAGATTTTAATCCTATCTGGATTTCAGGTTTCAGGAAAGCAACTAGGATACTGCTTGTTACATGGAAAACAGTTAATCAACATCTGTCGAATTGACCTGAATTCCAGTTCCAGGTCTGGAAGTAGCCAAAAGAAGAAACAAAAATGAAACTAAACAAACAAAAATCCTTGCCGTCACCCCTACACAAAACAGAACCACCACCTGTCATATTATGACTTTTCACTTGACTATGTGAAAAAGAAAAGCACTCGCCGATTGACGATTTCAATTTCAATTTTATGAGAAAGAGATAAATTAAGGGTACTTTCATATTAGCTTACCATTAAAAGAAATACAAAATGTATTCAGGCACAGATGAATTGCATATCATCTTATATTTCCATCCCTCATTTATGACTTATTTTGCTATTACAAGTAGGGGAAAAACCCTGCTGAAATGAATTCTAGGAAAACTGTCCTTCTCAGAAAGTAATAGCACTTAAGAGCTAGGTTTTTCCAAAGCCATGTCTTAAACCAGTAAGAACATTTAATTTCAGAAGTCTTCTGATTAAAAAAGAAGGAATATTAGAGCTAGTTAAGCACCATATAAAAACCCAAAATCCACTGAACAAAAATGTCAGGATTAAGATTATTAACAGAGAAAAGACAGGGATGTCAAATGCATTCGGTGGAGGAAGTTATCTAGAAACATATTACACATAAAAACAGTAAAACCGGGAAGCAAGACATATAATAATGCCAGATTACTTAGACATGAAGTTGAAGAATAATCCAATCATTCCAATGAAGCAATAAATGATTTCAAGCACTTATTTCTGACTTGATAAGCAGATGGCCTATTTGAGGTCAAGTTGAACTGTATAGGCTGCTATAATAATGTAATTTTGGAACACATCTCCATGTAAAATATCCTGGAAATTCAAATCAAGTAAATAATTGCATGCAAAAGAGAAAAGATAAGAACTGCACTTAGTATCATCAGAACAACAAAAAAACACTGATAATTACCTCCTAGAATTCCTAATTTCACTTTTATTCAAGTTTTCAGAGTCTTTTTAAAGCTAAAAGAGTTGAGGACACATAGCTATCTAAGTGGTGAAGATAAGATTTGGACTAAGTAGGTCTGTCTGTCTTTAAGACACATTTTATTTCCACGAAATATACCACCTCCATAAATCTCAAATTTTAAAGGACTCTGTTAAAGGTAACAGTACAGCATACCACCATAGTTCAAATAATGCAATGACTCTACTTTCTAACCTTCAAATTGAAAAAGAATGAAGATCCCCTTGTGTCACCTGATGTCCTATTATTCTTAGAATACTTACTTATAATAACAAATGTCCGTTCCCACACGAATCCACCACGGTCTTGCGTTTAATGCTTCCTGAACCGAATACATGAGTGGTTGCATACCTTTGACAGAGAAATAGGAATAAAAGGAAAAAAAAAATCTTTTCAGAGTTTCTGAGTTAAAAATTAATCACACCATTATAGAAAGCACCAAATGTTCAGCAAAGCTAAAAGAAAATACATTTCAGTTTTTAGTATGTATTAAAACAAAAGGTATTTCTTTAAAATCTCCTCTAAGTCCATCAATGATATGCTTTTAATCCCAGTTTACCTAAAATGGGATTACAACTTTGATGAGTGAGAAGTTATTAAACTTTATTAACTGATCTCTGTATGAGATCAAGTAAAAATAATAAAAATAATAAGTAAAATGTATTCCTTGGGGCAAGTGAGAGTCAAAAAATATACAAAGAAATAGTATATATCCTCTCTGGGCCGGACCTAATTTGCAGAAACATGGCTAAATGCACCAAGAAGGTCAGAACTGTGGGGAAACATGGGACCGTTATGGTGCCTTCCTCAGGAAAATGGTGAAAAAGACTGAAATAAGCCAGCACACCTAGTACACTTGCTCCTTCTGGGGCAAAACCAAGATGAAAAGAGAAGCTGTGGGGATCTGGCATTGTGGCTCCTGCATGAAAACCGCTGGTGGTGCCTGGACCGAGAACACTACCTCTGCAGACACAATCAAGTCTGCCTTCAGACGAGGGACAGAGTTTGAAGACCAGTAGAAGCTCCATCATTTGAAACACTGCTAGCCTATAATACATGGGTTAATTTACATAAAATAACTACTTGGGCTTGTTGTTAAATTTATTCATTAGATCTTTCAATTTGTGGTGCATTAGTTTTGCTTTCTCAAAGGACTTGGAAATTAAAAATCCTTCTAAATTTTATTGACAAAAAAAAGAAATTGTATATAATCACACTTTTAACTCTACACTGAGATTAAGGAGGAAAATATCACAAAAATGTCAAGATTGTTTTCTTTTCAAACTTCTCCAAATTATGTGCTTATAGAGGGGAGGAGGTGTAAAGACTATTAACAAAAATAGGATTAAATATATAGTGTATCTTCTTAGGTAGTTATGGAAATATATTCTATATATGAACTTTAATATTATCTTACCCAATTTCATAAAATAATACACTAGACTTCTAAATGGAATTAATGAAATTCCTATGTTAATTTTAGAATTGTTGACAATTTTTTTAAGACCTACTTGAACTTTCTTAGAGACAGAATAATTTTCTTGATTGTCTTGCTACAGAATAATTTTGTTAAATTTACCTCTGAATATTTTTCTTAGTCTTTAGTAGTCTCTTGGGTTTTCTCCATATAAAAATCATATAATTTGTAATTCAAAGTATTTTACCTCCTCTTTTAGTGTTTGTATCAGTTATTTCATTTTCTACTTTTATTGTCTTAGAGAAATGGAACCTCAAAAATGATTCCACATATAGAGGTAAGAAAACAAACAACTCTGTCTTTTCATTTTAATCAAAATGTTTTGCCATTCAATACAACATCTGCCAACTCTTTTTGCATATCAACTGTACCATTTTTTAATAAAAAGAGCTCAGGCTGAATAATTTCTGTGTGACAGACACTGCTCTTAGCATTTTTACATGTGTTAATTCATTAAATCCTCACAACAACCCTCTGTGGCAGGTGCTATGATTACTCCCATAACTAGAGTAGTTTCTTTCATAAAATTATTACACTTAAGTATTTTAATTATTTTATCAAATGCCTCTTCAGCATCCACTAAAAGAATTACACAGCTTGTCTCCTTTAATCTGTTGATGCAGTAAAATGTGTTGATAGGTTTCCTAGTGTAAGCTATCCTTGCATTCCAAGAAAATGCTATTCTTTTACTAGTATATAATTATATTAGCTAAAATCTCATTTAGAGTTTCTGCATCTAAAAATTGATCCCTTTAAAAAAAAATTACCTTTACCAAGTATCAGTATAAGATTACACTAGCTTCAGAAAAATATACTGAGAATCTATCCATTATTTACTGGAATAAATAAAAGTATAACCTATTTTTAAAAGATAAATATAATTCAGCTGAAATACCATCTAAGGTGACTAAAAAATATGTTTTTTTAAAGGTTTTATTTATTTATTTGAGAGAGAGACAGCAAGAGCACCACCAGTTGGGGGAGGAGCAAAGGAAGAGAGAGAAGCAGACTCCCCACTGAGCAGGGAGCCCATGTGGGGCCTGATCCCAGATCATGACCTGAGTCGAAGGCAGACACTTAACTGACTGAGCCATCCAGAGACCCCTAAATACATTTTTATTTTCCTTTTCTAAAGTTACAGTATGTTCAGAATCCCTACTTTTTATTAATCAATTCTGGCACGTTTTATTTCTATCATTATTTTCAGCATTTTAAAAAATTCATTCTCTTCTTTTTGGTTTATTTTCCGGTTTTTCTACTGTCTTGAGTACTTAGTTCACTTACTTTCTGTCTTTTTTCTTTTCTTTTCTTTCTTTTTCTTCAGATTTTATCCATCTATTTGACAGAGAGAGAGCACAAGCAGGGGGAGCAGGAGAGGGAGAAACAGGCTCCCTGCTGAGCAGGGAGCCCAATGTGGTACTCTATCCCAGGACGCCAGGATCAGGTTCTGAGCCGAAGGCAGATGTTTAACCAACTGAGGCACCCAGGCATCCCCTTTTATATTTTTTACATATTTTATATTTTAAATAATACAAGTTATTAAAGGCTTTCAATTTCCCTCCAGCTACCAGTTTAGTTATGTACCATAAGTCTACAAAGTGTCCTCTTTTGAAGTACTCCCTACATTAGAGATGTTCAGTTGAACTCTACTAGAACAGAGATGTTCTGTATCTACAACATCCAAGACAGCAGCAACCTCTGGCTATTAAGGATGGGAGATGGGCAGAGCACCACTAAAATAACAGAATTTTTTAATTTAAGTTTACTTAAATTTAAATAGCCACATGTGTATGCTGGACAGCATGGTTCCAGTAATCTGAAACACCAATTTTAAATTTTCAGATTTTTTTTTTTAGAAGGAACTTTATATTTCCAAGTACCCACTTTTTTGTTGTTGTTGTTTGAATAAACTAATACTCTGAATCACAATGAAATGTGTAAAATATGAGTATTTTAAAATCACCAGTAAGTTGTGCCTTTAACAAAATATATTAAGTTTTAAATGTTTCATGAACATAAGGAGGATACCTTCTTGCACTCCTTCTATAAAGCAGAATGTAAAATGTGAAAAACAATGGTATTTATATTCCGATTCTCTAAGTATAGTTCACTGCTCACCCACCCCCCAAAATAAAGAATTTCCAGGCTCAAGTTCAAATGGATTCTTTCATACACTTCATCAAATACTCCAACTCATGTGACATCTTGTTTCATTCACATTTGTAGCATGACTTTTTTTACAGTTCTGTTTTATCCTTCTGTGGGAGAAGATACAAAGGACTTTTGTCCTATGTCCCTAACATTTCTCAGTTTCATAATCATATTATAGCATACCATTTCTTGGGACCACTTCAATTTTTTTTAAGGTGTGATTTCAGGATCCCACTAACTTCCAATTCTAATTTGGATGAGCTGCTTTCTAGAAACGCTGCTCAGCTTTCATCCTGCTCACAGTGGAATCCCAGATTAGTTCCACCGTTTCTCCCATCTCAGACCTTACATCTCACTCTCAGTCAGCTGGAACATATCTTCAAACATATTCTCAAAATTGAATCCTAATGAATCCCAAAACCAAGCTTGTTGACTGTATTACTCGAATTTTCTGTATCGTTTATGTAGTGTCTTCTTGATATGTTAAATTCTGAAAGGGGCATTTTAAATTCTTACAATAGCTGTCTTCTAATTAAGTTGTATGTATTGGAGCTTTTGTTTGATCTATATGGATGACCTGTGGTTTTGGTTGCTATTGTATTATATAAAGATTTGTGTCCTACAAAGCAAAGGAAACCATCTACAAAATGAAAAGGCAACCTACCAACTGGGAGGAAATATTTGCAAATCCTGTATTCAATAAGGGGTTAAGACCTAAAATATATAAAGAACTCATACAACTCAATAGAAAAAAAGTGATTAAAAAATGGGCAGTCATAAAAAAGAAGGAAATCTTGCCATCTCCAACAACATGAATGGACCATGAGGGCACTATGCCGAGTGAAATAACTCAGATAAAGAAAGAAAAATACCGTAAGATCTCATGTGTAGAACTAGGGAAAAAAAAAATCTCATAGAACAGATTGGTAAGGCAGAAAGGGAGTAGAAACAGAGGTGGGCAAAGTGGATGAAAGTGATTAAAAGACACTAACTGCCAGTTATAAAAGAAGTAAGACTGGGGAGTGTAAATTATGGCAGTAGGACTATGGTTAATATATAATACTATATTACACATCTGAAAGTTGCTAAGACAGTAGATCTTCAAAGTTCTCATCACAAGAAAAAACTTCATAACTGTGTGGCAACAGATGTTAACTAGACTTCTGGGAGGATCATTTCAAAACATATACAAATATTGAAGCATTATGCTATACATCTGAAACATAAGGTTTTCTGTCAATTATACCTCAGTTGAAATAATGTCTGTGATAGGGGCGCCTGGGTGGCTCAGTCAGTTAAGCATCTGCCTTCAGCTCAGGTCATGATCTCAGGGTTCTGGGGATCAAGCCCTACGTAGTGGGGTTCCTTGCTCAGCAGGGAGTCTGCTTCTCCCTCTCCTACTACCTCTCCCCCAACTGGTCCTTGCTTGTTCTCTCTCTCTCAAATAAATAGATAAAATCTTTAAAAAATGTTTGTGATTATTATACATCTTCAAGAACTGCAACAAGTACATCTATTCAGTGCTTCTGAACCTGAATTTTTCTTTGTCTGGATGGAAATGTAAACTAACACCGCCACTACATACAACATGCATGGAGGTTCTTAAAAAAATTGAGAATGGATATACCATATGATCCAGCAATTCCACTTCCGGCAATAAGAGAACCACTTCTGCTGTATTTTATTTGCATTTGGCTAGTTTATCCCTGCCTAAGCACTTATTTTCAACTTTGTCATTTAATCAACACTGCCCTTCCTCCTACTGTATAATTTTTTTTTTAAAGATTTTATTTATTCATTTGTCTGAGAGAGAGAGAGCACAAGCAGAGGAAGCTGCAGGCAAAGGGAAAAGCAGGGCCTCTGCTAAGCCAGGAGCCTGATGCAGATCTCAATCCCAGGACCCTGGGATGACCTGAGCTGAAGGCAGATGCTTAACCAATTGAGCCACCTAGGTGTCCTGTATATAACTTCCAATTTTTTATTTTACTTTTGAAGACATTTCAGCTCACAGTTAGTGATGACAGATATACACTTCATCTCATTCCTTTCATCTAATTTTCTTTCTACTATTTAATGTTTCTTTCTTCTTTACCTTCTTTTTACTGGCCTGGTTACATTTCTCCAATTTCTTTTCCTTTTCCATTATTTGGAAGCTTTCTATTGTGCTCATCAATTCTACCTCCCATCCTCATAGTTAGGATTAACTGGTATTTCACTGATACTATATCAGTAACTAAGCAATCCCACCAAGATAAGTTAACTTTTCACTTCTCCCATGTCACCCCCCATAGAACATTTTAACTTTTAACACATTTTATAAATTCCATTTCTATCTTGAGATCTTTTACTCATTTATTTTTCTCACAGAGGGCTCAGGGGTAACATATTTTCTGCATTCTACATACACAAAGATGTAGTTTGTTGCTAGTGGCAAACAAATGACAGATTTCGCAAAAGACATTTGGCTGTCCTCTAGCTTCCGGTGCCACAGATGAGACGTCCAACACTAACCTAATTTTTTCACATGCAGAACACAGTGATTAAGAGCATACAATCTGCAACCAGACTACCTATCTGAATTCCAACTTCATCACCTACCAGATGCATGATCCCGGGCAGATTACTAAACTTCTGATGCCCCCTTTTTCTCTGCTGTAAAATGGATTCTGTTTAATGGATGAAGAGTGTCACATGTGTTAGCACTTAGAACAAGGCCTGGCACACAGCAAATATTCAATAAATGTTAGCTGCTCTTTTATTATCATTATTTAAGTAACCAGTTGTTTTAAAGTAGAAGTATGTTAAGATTCTCTCTTTACACCTGAAATTCAAGTATTTCACTGGTGCATATAATGGAGTCCAGGATCTTTATTCCTTCCTAGGATTCACTGGCCCATTTCAATCTGAAACTTCAAACTCCTCTAGACACGTAAAACGCATAATCATAGTTAACTATAGTAAGGTTCCAGCTGAAGTCAGGGCACATTAGATTTATCTGAAGTATTCTAATTTTATAGAAGACAATGTATTCTTAAAGTACTTTTTTAAATGACAGTTGATTTTAGTTAGAGTGGAAGAAGGGATATTTGAAAATTCTGACTATAACAAAAACCATTTGAACCAAAGAAGTAGCCCCAGGAAGAATCAATCAAATGAGGTAACTCAGACTGAATAAACAGTCTATTCAGCCTGACATTTTGGCTATAACTGTTGTCATCAGCCACAGGATAAACCTGTATATGCATAAAAAATATGCTAAGAACAGTCAACCTCGTCACTTGAATACAATCAAAATACTAAATCGCCACAATGAAGCCAACAACCTTTGGCATTGGCTTCTAATAATAGCTGTGTAAAGGCCAAAGCTGTAGGGAGTAGATGCTCAGTAACAATACAGACACAAAGAAAGACAAGGTGTTTTAGGCCTAATCATCAAATATACTATGAATCACAGATTCATGAAATTTTCAAGTTGAAGCTATTACTCTCACATTTAACAGAGAAGGGGGACAAGTAAAGTTTAAAATGGAGCTCGAATAACCTTAAGGCACCTATCACAACCTGCATATATTATCTGGACTTGGTAATTCCACCTAGAAAAAATACACACTTCTAATATGGCTAGTATTATAGCAGAAATTTATACTAAAAATAGGAAGACCACATTGTTGATCTGAAGGATAATGGTGGCCACTTAAATCTGAATCTCCACACATATCCTCACCACCAAAAACTAAATAAATAAATTCAACAAGTAGCACAAATAAAACCACACATAACTCCAGGTTTTCAGCATTACTAGAAGACAGACTATACCAAATTTTTTAATTAAATTACCCTAAATCTAAAAATGGGCAAAGACCCACTAGGCAGATAGAAACAAAGTAGGGGTTGAAACACTGAGATCAAAGTAGATTAAAGGCCAAAAAATATTAAATGAGACAAAGAAAGAACTTTATAAAGTGACCATTCACACTGAAGATTAATAACACCCAGTACCTATGTACCAGGTAAGACCAATGTCCTGTGTAAAGCAGAAACTACAGGAGATACAAAAGACAAATCATACTATTTATAGTAGACGGACACACCACTCTCAGTACATGACAGGCCAAGTGAACAAAAATGAAGAATATGTATACGGAAGATTTGAAGAACATAGGCGATGAGGTAAATCTTATATACAGATGTTGAACACAATATCCTGATAATACAGAATATATATACCTTATTCTAATAGCACGTAAATACTCACAAAAACTAATTATATATTAGAACAAAAGGAAATGTCAGGAGTTCCATAAAAAAGAAACACTACAAACAAAACAGTCACCATGTAATAAAACTAGAAATTAAAAACAAAATGAACACAAGCAGAGAGGCACACTTGCAAGGGCAGTGGGAAGAAAAGCTGACTTGGGTGTCAGACCCTGAATGAGGTGAGGAGGGCATCTGCCCAAAAAGGCATCAGAAGGATTTTAACATACACTGGAATTGATCACTATGTAAATACACTAAGGATAATGGAAGGCCAAATTCTCCATGTTGGAGAAGGACACTGTAGATATAGAGAAAACCACCAGAACAAATCTGTGGAATTAAAGGTGTAAGTCTCCATGACCTCATGGAGATTGTATGGGGATGTGTGTACATGTGCATATAACACACACACAAACATAAATATATACATACATGTGGAGAAACTACTACAAATGAAAATTCCTGTATATATATTTGTATATACAAACATACAGTCCTCAGCTCTGTCTACTGAGAAGTCCAGTAACAATATGTGTACAGTGCACACAGACCTTGATTTTTAAATACCATTCAAGACTAAAACCAGGGCTCTTCCTAGAAATGATTGGTACCAGGCAAGGGGAACTCTGAGCACCGTGGGCCAAAAAGCAAGGACACCCATAAAGAATGATAGGGATACATGAAAATAAATAATGACAGAAACAAATTACAATCCATCCAGTAAAACAGGAAACCCATTCTGGACTGATATTCACATATTAAAAGTCTGAAGAGGAAAAAGATATTTACATAGTTTCAAAATACTTCCACCTAAAATACTTACTAATTACAAAAATTAATTACAATGGAAAAGCCTGACAGACTCAGACTTAATCAAGTGATAAAATGATTATTATCAGTAATGGACAAACACATCCTGTGTCACCAGAGTACATCACCTCTGTAACATTCCTGCCACAGACACCTAACTTGAATTGAGTCACGAGGAACACGAGACAACTCCACACTGAGAACCACTCTACAAAATAAGAGTCCTATAACTTTCAAAAATGTCAAGTCATAAATGTTAAAGCCTGCAAAACTGTTCCTGATTAAAAGTTTAGACATCTAACAACTAAATACACATGGTTTGAGCTGAATCCTCTTGCTATTAAGCACATTATTGAGAAAACAGATGAAACTCAAATGAGGGGCCTATGGATTAGAGAGGATTCACGTATCAATTATAATTTCCTAATGTTAGTAGTTATATTAAAATATGCCACTGTTTTAAAAAATACACCAGAAGTATTCTAGGGTAATGAGGCATCATTTCAAATCCTCAACGACTGCATTAAGGGAACAAATTTTCTATAAATTTGAAAGTATTTCAAAACATTAAGAAAAAGTTGATCATAGGGGTGCCTGGGTGCCTCAGTGGGTTAAAGCCTCTGCCTTCAGCTCAGGTCATGATCCCAGGGTCCTGGGATCGAGCCCCGCATCGGGCTCTCTGCTCGGCAGGGAGCCTGCTTCCTCCTCTCTCTCTGCCTGCCTCTCTGCCTACTTGTGATCTCTGTCAAATAAATAAATAAAATCTTAAAAAAAAAAAAAAAAGAAAAAGTTGATCATAAATTGAACTAAAATCTTTTTTGAATCTTCTTTATTTGAAGATTTGTGGTTTTTTTAGGTGGGGGAGGGGTAAAAGGAGAGGGAGAGAGAGAATCCTCAAGCAGACTCCCTGCTGAGCCTGATGCAGGGCTCAATCCAGGACCCTGAGATCATGACCTGAGCCAAAATCAAGAGTTTGCCACTCAACTGAGTGACCCAGGTGCCTCAAACTAGAATCTTCTTGACATATTATTTTGTGCATATTCATTTTACATTCCTAATGGAATTTTCTTCATAGTTCATCTATCCATCGCCTCATTCATGCCATACTGTAAGTACAGCAGTCAGCAACAGCGACACTGTCCCTGATTGTGTGGAATTTGTAACAAGTGTGTGGGGAGGGGTGGGGCAGGAAAGGGATTAATCAGCCACACACATAAAAAACATAAAACTGGTATAAACACCCCAAAGAAAAAAAAATACGAGAAATATTTATCAAGGGTACTAATCCAGCCTGAAGAGTCAGGGAAGGCTTCCTTAGTTGAGATAGCTCAGCTCAACTTCCAAGTATGGAATTAACTATCATGGGCAAGATGGGAGTGCTACAGACAAGACTCCAAAATTCTATTCTGTTGCCTGGTTCCACACATGTTCAATTTATATAAGAAGGTGGTTAAAATGTCTCTGGGAGACATGGCTGGGGGGAGGGGGGAAAAAGAAGGGTGGTGGTGGGAGCTTGAGAAATGGAGTACAAAGGCCACAGGGAAGGAGCTAGAAATGAAAGCTCCAAGTAACCAAAATGCAAGACTGCCATCTAGCGGTAATCTAAGCAAACCCCTTTCAAGTAATGGGGGGTGGTGAGAGAGAAATAGATTACAACAGGTAACAGCATTATTATACAGTGACAAAAATTCTCAAATTAAATTCACAAATAAGATCATTCACCTGTGATAAAACTAAGTATTTAATACAATCAACTGAAAAATTCCCAAGAAAGGGGCAATTTCAGAAACAAAAGCAAGAGTAATTCTGCCTCTTCTGGGGGCAGTGCGAAGGAAGATATTTTTGGACATATTTGGTAGAGCCCAATACTTAAATACTCCTGCAACCAGAATGTCCCAACCAAGAAAAGAAAAACAATTAATTAAAACTAATTAATATTATTTCCTGATTTCAATTATGTATGGCAATTAAACAAATCCTTCTGGCTGAACAAGTTTCCATTGCAAATATGTTTAATCATCAGCACCACCCCTGAAGGGAAGTCAAAATGAATCTAATGACAATAACATTAAGTACATAGCTAGTTGCAACTTCTTAAAATGTTGAATTCCAGTTTACTAAAATACTAGTCCCTTCCTTCTTCTATTGATGTTAAGAAAAACCAAGATTTCCTTTATGTTGTACTAACAACAAAACTAATGACAGAGTTTAACTTAAAAAAATACATCTACCTAAAAGCTCATTTTACAGCTATAAACAACTTCTGAGTTAAATACTTATAAATAATGGAAATAAGAAGAACTCATAAGAGGCCACTTGTTGTCAGAATTTGGGAGGAATTTCCAGTAAACTTAAGGCAGATGGAGCAGGACTGAGAAAAATCCAATGCAATATGCCTCATGCTCTATTTTTTCATACATGTATTTTGGGTTTCCACAGCTAAAAAAAAAAGTGCTGCACTACACCTTGAAGTCCCTTAAAGAATAACAGATAAAACAATAAAGCACAAAAACAGGAAGCATTAAAGAAACCAAACGTCAATTATAAAAATAATTTTATATAAGTTAAAATCATATTAAAGACAAGGGTCAAACAACAAAATCAATCTCTATTTATAAGAAACAACAGGCAAAGATATATCAAGCAAATTCAAACCAAAACAATATAAAAATTGAATTCAAGGCTAACAATACTGTTGTATGGCTATTAATTTATACCATTAAATGGTACATACAAAAGGAATATGGAAAAGTTATAACTATGTGCCAAATAATATTGCTTAAGTAGAAAATAAATATGTTTTTGTAAATGAGGGATTGACAGAAACACAGAACTGAAAGACAATTTTTTTAAGAGGCAGAAAGAGAAGGTAAAAAAATAAATAAGGACACAGAAAACCAAATAAATGAACTTAGAACACTAAACTAACAATGTACATTAAGTTGTTGCCAGGAGAGAACATGAAATCAAAAACTGACCTGATCTTAAGCCACAAAAAGTTATTCCAAGTCATAAATTTTCTATGTATATGAACAAAATGCATTAAAACTTGAAAATAATTTAAAAATTTTAATCAAAAGAACCTAATCAACTATAGGAATATAACAGATATTTTCCTAAATAATTCTCGGATCAAAAAGGATACCAACACTACATACAATTAGAGGCAATCTAGAAAATAATAAGGAGTCTTAATATTAAAATCTAGAGGGGAAGGGATATAGAAATAAGTTATAATAAAGAGCAAATACTTGGTCATCAAAAATAAATTTAGGTAAACAAACCGAAAGTTAAAAAGAAGAAAAAAAAAGTCAAACTTCAGGGAGGAAAACAGAAAAATTAATAAATAAAAATCTTTGAAAGGAAATAATGAATAAAACCAATACCTAGGTTTTTAAAACAATAAATTATGTTGTGAGCACAACAAAAGGGAAATAAGCAAAAGTAACAAGAAAGCACACATATTGCAGATATTGTATAGAAATCCTGTAGATACAACAATTTCTATACAATATAGAAATCTACAGGATTTCTATACAATATAGTATAGAATTTTGAAAATCTGAATGTCATGTATATAAGAAAATATAAATTATCAAGATTGCCACAATAAGTAATAGAAAACTAGGTGCACTTGGGTGGCTCAGTTAGTTAAGCCTTCGGCTCAGGTGAAGATCCTGGGCCCCTGGGATCAAGCCCCATGTGGGGCGCCCTGTTCAGCGGGGAACCTGCTTCTCCCTCTTCCTTTGCTTCCCCCAACTCCGTTCATGCTCGTGCTCTTTCTCTTAAATAAATAAAATCTTAAAAAAAAAAAAGAAATAGGAAACTAGACTAAGTCACAGATATCTGAAAAAGTTATCCAGATACTCCCTTTCCCACCCAAGGGGCACACAATCAAGATAGTGCTAGAGATGCATTCTTTCCAAATTTCATTAAGACATGTAAATGCTATACTGCTCCAGAACACAGGGTGGGGAAATAAAACCTTCTCCATTTAAATGTTCAAAGTTAGCATCATCTTGCCTCCAAAACTGGTTGAAGACAGCCCTCCAAAAACGAAACTGACTTGCCTAACTTATGACCAGTGATATAAAAACCCTTTAAAACAAAATACTAATAAATTAAAAATAGATGTATATTAAAATATTCATTCACATGGCAAAGTGAATTTACTTCTGAAACCCAAGGATGATTTCATAGTAAGAACATTAGTACAGGCACATTAACAGCTCATAGTATTACATGGTCACATCATATTAATAAATAGAAAAAAAATACTTCTGATTTTTAAAACTTAATAAAAACAGAAATTCTTCACTACAAAAAAGAATCCATACTCAAAAGAAGAACTAATGTATTTAATGTAAATACTAGAAAAATTCACATTCAAGTCAAAATAAACAAGGATGCCTAACGTCTCCTTTTTACTTTAAACATTCTCGTAAGTCATATCTAGAAGTTATGAAACAATGAAAGATACACTGTATAACTATGGATAAGGAAAAATTCTAGGGACCTACTAAGAAAATCCACAGTATCAACTGAGAAACTATGAAACCTAGTAAGGAAGTTCAGTAAGGAGGTTGATTTTCAAGTGAATATATAAAACTTGACAGCTTTCTTAATTATAAGTAATAACAAGTCTGAAAACAGGGAGTACTCTTTCCTAAGAGAAACCCCAAAAATACATAAAATACTTGAAAGTAAGTAGAAATGAACAGAACTTACAAAAAGAAAACAAAAACTTAGGTGAGGCCATAACAAATGAATAAACAAACCTATACACCATGTTCCTAAGCAGTAAGGACTTAATATAAAAAATTCAGTTTGTAAAAAAAAAAAAAAATCAATTTCTCTCAGATTATTCTATAAGTTTCATGCAATGGAAATTTTTTGGCACTTGAAAAAACTATTTGAATATTATTTAGAATAAACTATTCTAGAAAAATAGGTAGAAAAATTCTTAAAATTGTTTTTGAAAAAAGTGTTAGCTGTACTATACAGTCACTTACACAACAGTGGTACTAGAGCAAGAAAGACATCATGGTGGGTATTAAGGAGGGCACGTATTGCATGGAGACTGGGTATGGTGTGTAAACAATGAATTTTGGAACACTGAAAAAATTAAAATAAAAATTTTTTAAAAGATGAAAAAAAAAACCAAAGACATTACACTAAACAGAAAGTCTCGGATCATTAAAATCAAGTGGTACTAGAGCAACAAACAGCCCCCAAACAAATGCTAGTCCACTGTTTCTGAGAACTGTGGTATTTCAAACCAGTGGGGACAAATAATATGAGTGGAAGGTCAGAATAATTCAACCTAGATTCAAAAAGGCAGTAGTAACTATGTGCAAGTTAATAGTGCTATCTCACCAACCAGTTTCCAAACTGTTTTTACTAACCACACCATTTTTCTGTAAGAGCTCCCACAGACCAACCACATATAATGTCTTCTAAGTAACGTTTCCTCCCCTTCTTTCACTAGAGGGTCAGGAACAGAGTTATAAATATAAACATTTGAGAAATAACTCAATTTGTCAATATTGACAAATACTGACTTAACTACTAACGATAGGATTAAGTGAGATCCCAATTCACAGAATATACCAAAATAAATCCTAGATGATTAATTATTAACAATGAAAGCATATTATCAAATGCACTTGAAAAAGGCTGAACTAATTTAACACCCCTACCAGCACAAAAAGTACCCCTTTTCCTTAGTCTTCAGGAACCTATATTCATTTTCTTTGATAAATTCTACTTGGAGGAATTGGTAGCAATGCAATAATCAGAAATATAGACACACACAAAATAATTAAGGATATCAAGCACAGCACAGCTTATAATTCTGAAATGCTGAAAACTTAAATTCCCAAACTGTTATCATTAAAAAATCATTGTACATTACTCAACAAAATATTATATAAACATAGCAATGATGTCGCTGAAAATACTGAATGGCATGGGAAGATTTCTTTTATAAAATATTGTGCAATTAAAATAATTTTGTGTGAATTTTCATATTGTAAAATGAATCTATAAAAGAAAAAAATTTAATATTAAAATTATGTGAATAAGTTTGAGGATAACAAAATGCTAAATGGTGGTTTTCTCTTCTTCCTGTAAGATTCTTCTCTATATGGGTTTTTTAAAAAAATTTTTTATAGATTATTTATTATTTATTTATTTGACAGAGAGAGAAAAAAGGCAAGTGAGGGAATATAAGCAGGGGGAGTGGAAGAGGGAGAAACAGGCTTCCTGCTGAGCAAGGAGCCCCATGTGAGGCTCAATCCCAGGACCCTGGGATCATGACCTGAGCTGAAGGCAGATGCTTAACAACAGAGCCACCTAGGCACCCTTAAATAGTTTTTAATTTGCCAAATTTCCCACATAAAGATCCACTATTTAGGGCGCCTGGCTGGCTCACTCAGTTAAGTGTCGCACCTTTGATTTCGGCTCAGTGGTGATCTTGAAGTCATGAGCTCAAGCCCCACATCAGGCTCCCCGCTCAGTGGAGAGTCCGCTTAAAACTCTCTCCCCCCTCCCTCCTCACTGCACATGAATGCTCTCGCTCTCTCCCCCTCTCTCTAAAATAAATAAATCTTGGGCGCCTGGGTGGCTCAGTGGG
Source organism: Neogale vison (assembly GCF_020171115.1). NCBI lineage: Eukaryota > Metazoa > Chordata > Mammalia > Carnivora > Mustelidae > Neogale > Neogale vison. Next base: position 75,768,228 of record NC_058099.1, on the reverse strand, counting down.
TTGGGCCGCTGCCTTCGGCTCAGGTCATGATCTCAGGGTCCTGGGATCGAGTCCCGCATCGGGGTCTCTGCTCAGCAGGGAGCCTGCTTCCCTCTCTCTCTCTCTGCCTGCCTCTCCGACTACTTGTGATTTCTCTCTGTCAAATAAATAAATAAAATCTTAAAAAATAATAATAATAAAATAAATAAATCTTAAAAAAAAAAAAAGATCCACTGCTTACTCATCAGAAAAAAAAGTATTCGCAGCTGGCAGTCAATGATATTGCACTTCCGTGAATTTGTAACTAAATAATTATTTACACAAATATTTTATACAATAATGTTGATCTCACATTATTTAAAATAGAAAATAATTAGAAACTTAAATGTACAACAAAAAAAGGTTTGGTTAAGTTTTAGTAACTCTGTAGGATGTCCATTTAAACTCTGTTTCAGAGGAATATTTACCAGAAAAAGTGTTAACAATATAATGTTTGGTTAACATACAAACTGTGAAACTGCATGGGTTACATGTCTTATTTTTTTTTTTAATAAATACCTAACTGTGTATATGTAGAAATCATATATTACCTTAATAATAAAAAAAAAAAGGTTAGAAAAAAACAACAATATTAAAGTGATTATTTCTGGATGATGCACTGTTGATGGTTTTAATTTTCTTGACACCACCCAAATCCCTATGAGGTTGAGTTGGAAAGTATGAGAAACACACAAGAATACCCAAAGGGCAAGTACTAAGGAGAAGGGAAAATTTTAAAATAAAGTAGTCATCTGTCTCATTGCTTTGATTTGGTTTCAGTTGTAAAATTTTATTTATTTTAAATTTAAAATGACACTAAAGGAACAGTTTTTTGTTGTTGTTGTTGTTGTTGTTTAAATGTATCACATGGAGGTACAGGTTTCAAAAAAAATAGGAAAGAATTTTAATTTAAATAAATAAATTTTTTTAAAAAATAGAGCACTGGTCCAAAACATAAGCTTTTAATTTTATGTATGTAGTATGTATTTATTTTTGGGAGAGAGAGAGAGCATGAACAGAGGGAGAGGGAGAGGAAGAATTTCAAGCAGGGTATCTGCTGAGCACAGAGCCCAACACAGGGCTCAACCTCAGGACCCTGAGATCATGACCTGAGCCAAAATTGAGTCTGCCACTTACCCAACTGAGCCTCCCAGGCACCCCTATAAGCTTTTAATTTTAAAAATTAAAATAACTAAGTTTAAAGTAGTAAGAGTATTATTTTATAAAAGTAAACAAATAAGAACAGTTAGTAGAGAGGTCATCTACCTATAGATCTACAATTTGAAAATGATCATTTCAGGAATCGAAAGCCTTTTTATATTTATATGCTCTTATGGAGCACCCAAAACACAAATATAATTCCATTTCATTGATTGTCCTTTTCCCCTCTAAAATACTATGCTTGCATTACACTTACAAGTTAAATATGGAAAACATGAGATTTTCTAATTGCTGTAATAATTTGAGTTTCAAATAAGGTAATTTTTAAAAATTATATGAAGGTTTAGGGTCAAAAGTAAATTTTTCTAAGAAACGTGACGTCCAGTGATTACTAGTTATGCCCCCAAATCCCAAAAACAAAGAATGTTAAATAGATTTGTATCAAGAATATTCATATCACTCTCCATGCAAAATATAACCATTGACTCCTTAAATAAGAAATACACATTAAAAATGAATTATTTAAAGTAAGATTACAAAATATTTAAAAACTTTTAAAAATGCTTATAACTAAACCAGATATTAGTCTACCCAATCTTCCTATAATTACTGCATTAAATTAGTCAATCTGCCTAAAGCTTTTATCCCACACATGTAATCATCCAGCATATACAGTTTCCTATTTTTCATGAAAATAATGACAACTGAACACACCGTTTTCAACTCTTGAAAGCTATAATTTCCAGAAATGCCCCTTAAAAAGCATCATCATATTCACACTTAACAACTATTAATATTTTTGCTGGTATAACACTAGAGTTTTTAAAACTATCTCATGAGAAAAAAAAAAACAAAACTAGAAGCTGGTTCTTGGAAAAAGTTAAGAAAATTGACAAACTTCTAGCAGGACTGACAAAGGAAAACAAAAAGAAAAACACAAATCACTCTTATCAGGAATTGAAATAAGGGGTGTCACTACAGACAATGCCGACCTCAAAAGGTTAGTAAGGGAATACTGTGACCAAATCTACACACACATTTGACAATTTAGAAGAAACGGATCAATTCCTAAAAAGCACAAACTACCACATATCACAACTCACTCCAGATGAAATAATTTAAACAGCCCTAAAACTATTAAAGAAATTTAGTTTGTAATTCAAAGACTATCAAAAAAGACATCCTTCCAGATCCAGATCATTTCACTTGGAAAATTCTATCAAATGTTTAAGAATTAACACTGAGGGGCACCTGGGTGCCTCAGTGGGTTAAAGCCTCTGCCTTCTGCTCAGGTCATGATCCCAGGATCCTGGGATGGAGCCCCGCATCAGGCTCTCTGCTCAGCGGGGAGCCTGTTTCCTCCTCTCTCTCTCTGCCTGCCTCTCTGCCTATTTGTGATCTCTGTCTGTCAAATAAATAAATTTTTAAAAAAAAGTTATAAAAAAAAAAAAAAGAATGAACACTGAATCTATACAAGCTCTTCCAAAAAACCAGAGAAGGAAACATTTCCCAACCCATTTTATGAGGTTAGTATTACCACCATACCAAGAAGAAACGGAATACAAAAAGAGAAAAGAAAATTATAGCTCAATATTCTTCCTGAACATAAATACAAAAATTCTTAACAAAATGTTAGCAACTATACACAATGACAAAGTGGACTTTATTCCATTGTTTAAAAAAAGGCTGGTTCAATATTCAAAACTCAATCAATATAATATACCATAGTAATAATCTAAAGAAGAAAAACAATCTAAAAAAGAAAAGAAAATGATCAGACCAACTAAAACAAAGCATATGACAAAGTTCAACACCCACTCATGATTAAAAACAAAACAAAACAAAACCCTCAGCAAAGAGTAATAGAAGGAAATCTCCTCAACTAGATTTTAAAATCTGCAGAAAACTACAGCTAGTATCTTGCTGAAAGGTGAGTGATAAAGGAGGGGCACAAGGCTGTGTGGTGACAGAAGTATTCTGCATCTTGGTTTGCCATGACTGGTTCAAGAACCTACAAATGTAGTAAAATGGCATGAAACTCTGCACCAGCACTGCACCAACGTCAAATCCTGACTCTGGAAGACGTAGCCACTTGAGGAAATTCAGTGAAGAGAATGTGAGACCTTTCCTCAACTTCTATCATATTTCTGGGAGATTATTAAAAATTTAAAAAGATGACTTTATGTAATTCTCCTCTAGATAAACTGACATAAAAAAATAGATTTTATGCAGCATTAGTAATAAATCTTTGGTTGTATTTGATTTGAATAAAATCAAAGATACTCACTACATTTTAAAGGGTTTTTCTCCATCAAAGCAAAACTCGGTTTATTTAAATTTTGCATAATAAATACCTGAATTTTGAGAACTAGAGAAAAAAGAACCATGAACCTTTTTAAACAAGTCAATAATTTTAAAAAAAAACAAAAAAAACCTCCTGTCCCTCGATTAAGATGCCTACATACTTTTTAAAATTAGGGGAACAAAACATGTCTTACCATAATTAAATTGACTGTTGGATTTTTCACAGTTAATGATGTTAAACCTGTAAGCAACACCCGGTCGCATTCCACTGACTTCAAAGTAAAACCACTGGTGATAATGATTGCTATTTATATCTGAGTTCAAAATAAGATCATATTCATTTCTGAAAATAGAAAATATAGAAATCTGATTAGAATTAGGAAAATATCTGTGTATAGACAAAACGTGAACTTAAATGACTTACTTTCTAATCTGAATTACTTTGCGCAGATTCCCAGATTCAAATTTGGAGTTAAACTTCAAAATATCTCCTTCTTCTGGTATAGTGTAACTAAACAAAATTTTTGAAATAAGTTTAATAAAATACATTGCATGTAAATATGTGAACAAAAAATAAATAAAATTACACTACAAATTACAACTATACCACTATGGCCACTTCACCCTCATTATTTTTAAACCAAATAAATACAACCAACACAAGCAAAACACAAACTCTGGCTAACATTTATAGATTTAAAAATTATAACTACAAGTAGAGATGTGTTCTCACATTTATAGTGAATGATAATCAAAATAAGAAATTCCACCTCACTGAATAAATGTCATTCCTAAATACTAATAATCAAATAAAAAGGCCAGATTTTTTTTAAATGCACATGACCTGTATTAAGTAGCAATAATTCTAATTAAACTATGTAGTTCTCAGGTAAAAATTTTATTTTAAAATTTATAGAGCTATATTAGATAACAGATATTATCTTATTTAATTAGTACCAAGAAGGTAAAGGTATTATCTTCACTTTACATAGTCACTACTTAGTATTTACTGATTGCCTACTAGGTTCCAGATTCAATTTTAGTTGTCTGTTTCCCTGATTAAATACAAATCCTTGCTCTTTAGAAGCTTACACTCTAATAGGGGCACACTAAGACTCCAAGAAGCTCAAGGACTTTGCCAAAGTCATTTAAGTTAGAAATAGCACTGGTCTCTATGCTATCCTCAAGGTTCCTGAGTTTCTCTTTTTATCACACCTGCCTGATCTGACACAGAATTACAACTGAAATAACTAAGATATTTTGAATAAGGAGATCTGGTTTCCATTTTTAAGATTATTCCAAATTCAGTAATCAGTTTGACACAGCTTTTATCCTTATTTCTCTGACAAAGATCTTTAAAAGGTGTTTTATTTCCTCCAAAAAGACCAGTAAGATGTGAAATTTCCCCCCAAATATTAGAATGTTAAAGGAGGGGGAAACCCATTGAGGGCTAATTAAATTTCTCCTCTGAGAAGGCAAATAATAGTCACATTCATCATTTCTAATCTTCATTTATTTACTTATATTTAAACCCTAAAATGTGATGATACCAGTGATAACCATAAATAATACCAATGCATGAAGCATCATAAGCAAATGGCCTCAAAGGTCTGGAAAGTAATAGAAAGGACCAATGCATACTGTAAGCAGTAAAAGATGAGAAAGAATAACAGGGACCACGGAGAAATTGGCAACCACATATTCCTTCTATAAGGGATGGTAATTTGTTGTCCCAAGGAAATGAAGGTTCAATATTACAGGACAAAACTGCAGCCTTCCATGTGAAATCTCCACTCTCTCCACTGCAGGTAATTAGAGATGTTTTTATCAGTTTGTGACCTTTCCCTTATTAAGCCAATTGAAAGTCTACCTATGAACAAAAGCAAAAGGCTGTGATATATTCAAATTAACATGATTAACTTTACCATTACATCCCTGCTAAAAGATGAAAATGGAATGAGGGCGAACTAGGTGGAATTTAGCTCTATTTTTTTTTATCTTTTACAAACAACACTAAAATTTGAGAGGACAAATAAAACTAATAAAAGTAAAAGCAACAACAGACTTACTTGGGGTTATCTAAGTCATACACCACTCGATCTATGATATCACTCTGATGTATTAACCTCTCAATATCTTGAGCAATTTTTGTCCTGAAATCATAAAAGAGAAGTGTGACCACCAAAATTCATTATTATTATGCCAAAACACAACTTTCTCCAAAATAAGTTTTGGACGAAAAACGTATAAAATGATAAAACTTTCTTAAAAGAAAAATGATCCCTCCTCTATGTATTTTGTACACACAAAAAATTATCAATACATAACAAGACGAAAATAAGGATTTTCATGTAGCTGTAAGTCGAACAGCTTAAAAAAAAACTTGAATGTTTATGACAACTTTCTACATAGAAATAGAATGAAGCTACACTCTAGTCCTTAAGCAAATAATTTTACATGCATAATAACAGCAGTAAAGATCTAAGAAGCCAGAAATTATGTACAAAGGCGATTTTTTAAACCCACCCTTACTGGAATTCAGCTAAAACGCAAATGGCAAACAGTTTACACATTCCACAGAATCTGTGCTCTCTTCTGTGGCTGGAGAGGAAATGTGGAGGGGGGGGAGCACTTGTGTCAGGAAGCAAGTGTGGACCCTGAAACTCCAGGATTCTCTAGGCCTGATCTCCCCCTATTTCATTCCAACAAAATGGACACCAACTAACTGAAAAATTCCTAAAATCCCTGCCACTGTCCTAGAAGAGTGAGCCACACACAGACCCCACAATTCTCCCTGTCCGTAATTAAGCCAGGGAATATACCAATCACTGAAAGTGGCACCCAACTGGAACCAAACCAGAATAAATGTTGACCGTAACACCAGATGCCTGGAACTGCAGGTAGGCTGGCCTCAAGGGTCCTGGTGGGAAGATGTCTGTTGATGGTAATAGTCACAGTGTCACTTGTCATATTAGCACTTATTCTTAAAGAGGAAGCCAATTATATGAAATGATTTAAATTTTAAGTTTGTCTGTTTCAGCTAAAGATTGGTAATGCAGGAATGCCTAGGTGGCTCCGTCGGTTAAGCGTCTGCCTAGGGCTCAGGTCATGATCCCAGAGTCCTGGGATCAAGTTCGGAGCCGGGGAGTCTGCTTCTCCCTATGCCTGCTTCTCTCTCTGCTTGCTGTCCCCCTGCATGTGCACGCGAGCTTTCTATCTCTCTCTCTCTGACAAATAAATAAATAACTTTAAACAATAAAAAGCCTGTTAATGCAGACTAGAACTGTGGTCTACTGATTTACTAATAGAGCAAAGTGGGAAAATTTGCCAAAATGGTTATAATAAAATGTTAAGAATCCACTAAAGAACTTCAGGTAGATGTGAAATTGTCTCCTGCACAAAGATACTTCTTTGTGATTATGGAGTGTAACTCTCATATAATTTAGAAATATATCTAATCATATCACAGTATAATTTCAGAATAAGCTAAGAATCTATTCTGATGAACTCAAAATTATCAGGAAAACATTAAAAGGTGTGATAAATATAATACAGGAAAAATTAAGAATGTACAACTCTAAATTTATTTTTAGGTTTATTCTACAAAAAATAGTTCATCACTCATAAGCAGTCTATCAAAAAAAATGAGTATCAAAGGATTATGATATAAATCCTTGAGTTAGGCTCAATATCATCACTTTCAAATGTCAAATTCTTCCTAAACCTTTTAAAAAGCTGTTCATTATGGGAGCGCCTGGGTGGCTCAGTGGGTTAAGCCTCTGCCTTCAGCTCAGGTCATGATCCCAGGGTCCTGGGATCGAGCCCCCCATCGGGCTCTCTGCTCAGCGGGGAGCCTGCCTCCCCCTCTCTCTCTGCCTGCCTCTCTGCCTACTTGTGATCTCTGTCTGTCAAATAAATAAATAAATAATCTTTAAAAAAAAAAAGCTATTAATTACAATAACAAACAAGTCCAAATTTTGTATCGCCCAGATCTTTGACAAGAGATGGCACTCACATATATTCAGATATGCCATATCAAAAAAAAAAAAAAGTGAGTATTCAAGTATGTGTGAAAGACTAAATATATCCACTTGTCAAAATAATTTAGTAAATAAGGTTGATACATACCACAAATGTGCAAAAAATAGTACCTACAAAAGTCTAAGTTTTGTTTTGTTTTGTCTTGTTTTTTTAAGGAAAATGTTATTACCAGGCTGATACAACAGCTCAGTTCTACAGCAAAGTCCCTTAATGTAAGAGAGGGTCAGAGTGCCTGGGTGGCTTAGTGGGTTAAGCCTCTGCCTTTGGCTTGGGTCGTGGTCTCAGGGTCCTAGGATCAAGCCCCCCATCCAGCTCTCTGCTTGGCAGGAGGGCCTGCTTCCCCCTGTCCCTCTGCCTGCCTCCCCCTGTCCCTCTGGCTGCCTCTCTGCCTACTTGTGATCTCTGTCTCTCTGTCAAAAAAATAAATGAAATCTTTTTTAAAAAAAGAGAAAGAGAGAGAGAGTGTGTCAGAACAGCACTGACAGCCATATAGCAGGCAGCTCTAACTATGTGAGCTGACCCAGTGACCATTGTGGAGAACAGGAGAACCCAGCCTCTATCTACAACTGCCAGGTAGGAACCATAGGTTAAGGCTATCATACCGATTTCTCAAGAAACATCAGAAACTTAGATTTCTATGGGGAATCTCCCAAATCTTAAATGCTAGCAATCAGCAAGCCAAAACAAAACAACAAACAAAAACTGGTCTGCAAGTGAAGCCAAAATCATGGGCAAGTTAATATACCCAATGGGCCACTGGTTTTCAATCTCTGACATTGTATTTTAGGGGACATAGTGGCCCAAGTAAAATTACATTTGAGGGAAATATCTCCCCTGCCATCAGCCCTCGTTAATAAAGAGGGAAACCAGTCCTTTATTCAGATATGGATTTGTGTGAAGCAACACAACTTTCATAAAATATCAATCCTTCCTGTACCTTACCTGCTTATTAAAATTTACAGATCTCCAGCCAAAACAAAACAATAAAAATTTTCCAGGTACCCTCGGGGACTGTAATCTCAAACCTATTGACATTCATTATCTATCAAAGGCTTCGCCCAGAAGATAATTCCTGCAGGGCAGTCTGAACAGAAAATACTCAGAAGGTCATGCGATATGCGGCCACCAGCAACACTGTCCTGTGTTAGTTAGGTTTTAACCAGTACAGAGCAGAGTTACAAGAAAGAATTTAATACATCTCAATGCTATATTTACTCTAAGGGTATTATGGGAAATGTTGTTCATCACACAAGTACTCCCTGAGGATCCACAGAAGATAATCTTTATATAGAGTATGGTTTAACCACAACCACATATACATGATCACTCTATCTAAAGGATGGACAGGACAGGCTCTTGACCTAGACCAGAGTTTGATTCTTGGCTCTGCCACTTACTAACAATGTAATCTTGAATAAATTGCTCAAAAACCCTAGCTTCAGCACAGTCTTGTATAAAGTAAGAGGAAGAATAGCAAGTTCCTCACAAAAGCCAAGTGATACACCTTACTTTATTTTTTACACATACACATGGCATAAAAAGTGCTGATTACTTAGTTCTCTGTCTGGCCCATAAAAAACACTCAATAAAAGTTACCTGCTGCTGTTGCTCCTACTAAGAGTTCTGCTATTATGTCTGTTCCAGAAGTACTTACGTTTCCCCTGAGCCATTCTAGACTTAATATAAAGAAATTCAGGGTTTTTCTTTCCTTATTTTTGTCTTTCCCGCAATTCTTTCATCTACTTTTTATTCATTATTTTTTTAAAAGATTTTATTTATTTATTTGACAGATAGATCACAAATAGGCAGAGAGGCAAGCAGAGAGAGAGGGGGAAGCAGGCTCCCTGCTGAGCAGAGAGCCCAATGTGGGGCTCCATCCAGGTCCCTGAGATCATGACCTGAGCGAAAAGCAGAGGCTTTAACCCAGGCGACCCTCACCTACTTTTTAATTTTAAATTTCTGAACAGGTAATAAATTGACATGGAGCCAAACAACCCATGTCCTCCCTCCATCCAGTTAACTACTATTATTACTTTCCCTCCGTAAGCATCTTATAGTTCCTTCCATCAGTACCTAGAGATCTTTCTATTTTTTAATCACTGCACAGTATTCACAGAAAAGATACACCATAATGTATTAAACTAATCTGGCATGGGAACAACGCTGCACCAAAAAACTTTGAACACCATTTCACGTATGTGTAAATTATACCGTGCATATAAATTATAAATTCCCAGATGTGGGATTACGTGTCAAAGGAAATATGTATTGTTCATCTTGACAGACCCTGTAAGACTGCCCTCCACAAGAGGTACTATCAATCTGAAATCCCATTATCAATGTATAAGGGAGCCTGTTCCTCCACAGCCTCATTAATAGAACGAGCTATAAAATGTCTAGATTTTGGCAATTTTTATGTAGGACATGGTATTTCAGCACTTTTTAATTTGCATTTCTTTTATTTTGAGAGAAGCTGAAATACTTCTGTGATTAAGAGTCACGGTATTTCTTTGTTGTATATTTAATTTTATTTTGATAAAAGTATGTTGTACAAGGTCTTAAATGTTTTTTAAAACAAGGCAATACAAATTATATTCTATTATAAAATACAGTTAGACAATCTTAAAACACACAGAAAAATAATGGAAAGTAAAATCAAATGCTAAAAGTTACCACCTCTGGTGAATGGGGCAAAGTGACCTTTCTTCTTTCTATGCTTTCTCATGCTCTATTTTACAGAATATGAAAAACAGGAAAAATGCACCCAAAAATGCTATGCACACTTTATTTTGTTTTAAAGATTTCATTTATTTATTTGACAGAGAGAGATCACAAGTAGGCAGAGAGGCAGGCAGAGAGAGAGGGGGAAGCAGGCTCCCTGCTGAGCAGAGAGCCTGATGTGGGACTCAACCCCAGGACCCTGAGATCATGACCTGAGCTGAAGGCAGCGGCTTAACCCACTGAGCCACCCAGGCTCCCTGCTATACACACTTTAAAACACAACAGGTAAGTTACACTTTTAATTTGTAAGCCAACTTAAATAAAAAATATGGATTCAAGTAATTATCAATATGTGATTACAGTAAAAAAATATTTCAAGGGTTAAGTACAATCTACAATGAAATATGAAGCTTATAATAGGTTTTACCCCTTCCATATGAGGTGAAGAAATTTTTAATGAAGTTTTATTCATTTGCTGCATTATTTTCAAAAATATTAATGCTTAAAAGATCAGTGATAGGGCGCCTCAGTGGCTCAGTGGGTTAAAACCTCTGCCTCAGGTTGGCTCAGGTCATGATCCCAGGGTCCTGGGATCAAGTCCCACATCGGACTCTCTGCTCAGTGGGGAGCCTGCTTCCTTCCTTCTCTCTCTCTCTGCTGCCTCTCTGCCTAATTGTGATCGCTGTCTGTCAAATAAATAAATAAAATCTTAAAAAAAAAAATAAAGATCAGTAATATTTGGAAAGTAGAAATTCAAAATAACAGAAATATTTTTACTAATTTTAAGAAGTCTAATGCTTCCTTTTTCTGAAAATGATCAAACAAGAAATCCTTATTAATTTTGACATTATTCATTTATAATTTTACTGCATTTGAACAGGGGCTGGGCTATAAGTTGGCAAGTAATTTATAAAACGTTTATCATTTGCTCAAAACCTAAGTTGCAGAAGACTAGGCAAATAAGATACGCAAACTAGAAACAACATCCTCAATGCAGTATTTCAAAAACTGAGCATTTCTGGGTAATAAGAAATACTTACTATCTGGCCTGTATTGGATATTTTATCACATATACAGAACCAGGAAGACTTCAGACCTAGCTACTGGGGTCAAGCAGACTTTTCCTTTAAGAAACAAATAATAAATATTTTAGGCTTTGCAAGCTACACGGTCTCTACAACAACCATTCAACTCTACCATAGTGGCACCAAAACAGTTACAGATCATACATAAACAAATAGGAATGGCTGTGCCCCCAAAAATCTTTACTTATTAACACAAATATGAATGTCATATAATTTTCATGTGTCACAAAATGTTTTGTTTTAGAACCATTTAAACATGTAAAACCACTCTTAGCTTGTGGGCTGAACATAAACAGGCAGTAGTGAGCTATATTTGATACAACAGGCCATAGTTTGCATATGTGTTTTCGAGGTGAATGACAAAGTTTTCTGATCATTACCTACTAGAAATACATTTTAAAATTCACTGTACTGGGTGCCTGGGTGGCTCAGTTGGTTAAGCGACGGCCTTTGGCTCTGGTCATGATCCCAGAGTCCTGGGATCAAGTCCCACATCAGGGTCCCTGCCCAGCAGGTAGCTTTCTTCTCCCTCTCTTCCCTGCTCCTGCCCTATCTCTGCCTCTCTTGCTCCAATAAATAAATAAGATCTTTCAAAAAAAAAAAAATCACTGTCCTAATAGGTCGTCTGGGTAGCTCAGTCAGTTAAGTGTCCAACTCTTGATTTTGGCTCAGGTCATGATCTCAGGGTCATGGGATCAAGCCCCACATCAGGCTTCCCACTCAGTGGGGAGCCTGCTGGAGATTCTCTCTCTCTCTCTCTCTTTCCCTCTGCCCCTTCCCCTGGGCACACTCTCTCTCTAAAACAAATAAATCTTTAAAAAAAAAAATGACTGTTATGAGTGTGCACATGCACATACACACATGCCCCTGAAACAAAAGTTTATGAAATAATACTTTGCTGTACTACATATGACACACTATTATTTTATCCTTTAATACGGGTTACTAATGGGCATCAATCCATTGTTTGAAAATAAAATTAATATCTAGAGAAATTAAGTTATTTCATGCAAACATACACACACAGAATCAGTGGGAGAGCCAAGTCTAGAATCCGAACACTATGACTTGATTTTCAGAGTGCCCTGTCCTGCCAGGACACACCCCACTGACTCATCATGCCTATCAAGTCAAACCAACTGGTTCAAGTATGCTTGCTACATGCATTTGTTCCTCCAGGCTCAAATTATTGTCACTTGAAGGAACAAATGCAGTTCCCATGCAGTTCCCCCACAGTTCCTGTGGGCATCTCCTAAGGAGAACCTGAGAAGACAAATGTGACCAGGATGAACTTTGTTTCCAACACTGCAACCTCCCCAAGGCTGCAATGCCTCATCTCAATCCTCCAGCATCAATCTAAACCCCCCTCCCCCTCAGCTCCACCCTGCAAGTGACCCAAACTTAGAGGAGTCTGAGCCCCTGGCAATCATCTCTTCTCATTCTGGGGGGCTGTGACATGCCCACTCATGCTTAAAACAAGTGAATCACTTGAGTTCCACACATACTCGACCTGCTGCCATGGTGTACAAGCAATCTCACCTCCTTTAGCTGATCTGGGTCAAGATGCCTGCTGGTCCTAGACACAAGAGTCTAAAGACACCCTTGGCAACCTGTAGGGAAGTTGTACCCTTATTACATCCCCCATGGAAAGACAACATCCACTCTGGGAACAGGACTACTAACCCTGCAGAGCTCAGAGATACAGTACCGAGTCCCCTAGTGGAACACTGCGAGCCACAGGTAGGTAGGACTACTTCCTGTCCCCACCTCCTGGTCCTCCCGGTATGAGACTTAAGCATTCTTTCTTTTGGGAATACAGAACCACGTGGAAGTTTCTAATTTAGTACATATACTTCATTTTGAAAGATGGCAAGCCATTACTACACAGTATTTCCTCCTAGTTGGGAGCTTCACCGGCCTTCTTAAGGCCATTCTGGCACTCTAAGAGGCCAGGTGCCTCTGGACAGTACAGTGTGTGTGTGTGATGCATCCAGTGGATGCCAGAGCCACACCCACTTCTACACACCTTTCCCAGTTCTGATGCTACATCTTATGTGATTCCATACCTGTGGGTCAAGGAGCCAAATGGTAGCATTAAACACACACTAAGATGCTAAGTAAAAGTGATTAATTTATATAATACATTACATATAAAAAAATTAAGAAGATACAACTGTTGTTTTAAAAAAGCCTATAGTCCAAGGAAAATCAAATGCCCACAGCAGTGTCTTCTGTATCATTATGTGCTATACTCATAACAAGAGCACAGAGATTAGGCACTAGTAAACCATCATCACAAAACCCTAAACATAATCACTGAAAAGAGTCAAGTTGCACCACAAATGTACTTAGAGGCCAGGTATTACTAGATGGTAATAGTTAATAATATTTGTAATTTATAAAATTAATTGGCAAGATTTAATAACTTTAGTTACTGTTTTTATGAGACCCAAATTTTCACACTGAGTATTTCCAATTCCAATTTTTGCAACAAAGTAATACTTGTCCACATTTCCATTTTTAAATCATAAATCTAAATCAAGTTCAAATTATAATAAAGTACTAAATTAATATATTGCTTCTAATATTTATTCAAAGATTAGTAAATAACCTATATATTCAGATGCCATCTAAATAAAAATTTCTAAATTGTCCAATGGTCAGGTTTATTATGCTGGCTCCATCTGAATAAGTAATGAGCTTAGAAAATAAAGTTAACCCATAAGGACAATTGCAAGTAAGAGCAAATTTCCAAAGCAGGATTAAGAAATGACAATAACTTTAATTCAGAATACTTTTCTTCCTAAGTACCCATATTTTGACAATGGGTTTATTTTAAGAGAAAGAAGAAACCTGAAACTCACCTTTGTACACCATATGGTCTTTCTAAAATAGGCTCTTTGAATGGAGGCGGAATGTGACCAAAATAATCAGGATAAGCCACTTCTGAATATTCTGGGACAGATTTTGTATTTTTCACAATCTCAATATAGAGATCTGAGTCGTGGAGTGTGGGTCCATCAGAGACTTCCACTGACGCTTGCTCCACTGATGAAACAGACTCTGTATCTTCATCATCCTCAGTTTCAACTCCAGTACAACACAGTTTCCCTAGCTGAACTGCTCTTCCCTCAAAAAGAACATTTCCACAAGTGGCCATGTGTGGACAAGCTTTAGTGCACGTGAGGACGGTAAGAGGGAGGTTGTAGTCCTTCTTGGCTCCTGCAGTAAAACCTGGGGCTGTCTGGGAAGGGATATTCTGCAACGTAATTCGGTCCAAGGCCTTCACAATATCATTGTTTACGCCCTGGGTGGATATAATAGTTCTGTTTTGATCACCTAGCTGCTGTTGTGATGTTCTTTCATTATTCTTAATATCTTCTTTTGCCACATCCATACAGGTAGGTTTCTTATCACCTTCCTCTCCTTTAGGAGACACATTTGCATTCCTGACAACTCCTTTTTTTAAGTTGCCTGGATTCCCAGATGCTTCCTCTCCCGCAGTAGGAACAACAATAGGACCACGTACTTTTCCCTCAAATACAAAAGGTTTTGGTTCTTTGGAGATTAAATCATAGTCCTTTGAAAATTAAAAAAAAAAATACGTTCAACCTTTTACCTGTAAATATTAAAATGTATTAACAAAACTAAGACTATATTCTTGAATATGCTGCTTCAGAAACCTAACATTTGAAAATCAGGAAGATGGATAAAAGAGTACGTTTTAATTTCACTAAGAAAACACAAAGTATTTAGCCACAAAATTCATTACACTTATTTTACTTTTTCGATTATAAAAATAATGCCTACATATAAGAGAAATATGGGAAATTTTACAAAAGCACAAAGACATTAAAAGCATCCAGGCTCCTAGTAAAAAAAAAAAACAAAACACAACTGAATTGTTATTCATTAACTCAACAATTAGAGTGTCTGTTTTGTGCCAAGCAAGCAATGTTTCAGGCACTTAAATACCATCAGCTTATAAAACAAAAAGAGAAACAAAAATCTCTTCCCTCTTGCAGCTTCCTTCTGTGGAAGGAAGGGAGAGGACTGTCAACACATCAAGTAATAAACATGACACAGGCACGACTGCGTAGCTGAGTCGGTTAAGCATCCACTCTTGATTTCAGCTCAGGTCAAGATCTCAGGGTCCTGACATCAAGTCCCCCACCCCATGAGGCTCTGGGCTTGGCAGGGAGTCTGCTTAAGGATCCTCTCCCTCTTCCTCTGCACCCACCCCTATGTGCACCCTCTTTTCCTTTTCTAAAATAAGTCTTTCTTTAAAAATGACAAAAATGTATGCTATGGAAGGTGAGTAGGCTAAAGCATTAAAGAGGGGAGAATGGGGTACTGGTACTGTGGACTGGGAGTGCCAAGGGGAGGAAAGATGGGCTACAATTTGAAATTCCGTAGATCAGTGAAGCCTCACTGGGAAGATAACATAAAAGCAAAGGCAGAAAGGGCTGCCATGCTCAGGAGCCAGAATAGAATAATGCCTGATGTATGCAGAGACCAGCAAGGGAGTTAGGATGGCTGGCACAGAATGAGCAAGATGAAATCCAAGATGTAAAAGAGGACCAGATACTGTACGGCTTTACAGGCTACACTGGGAGCCAATGGACAGTTTGGGGAAGAGGAATGCCATGAGATGACTTATATTTAAGAAAACAAAAAACACACACAAAAGAAAACAGAACCTGTGTAAGCACAGAGTTCCTTAACTACCTAGAGCACAGGGTTTCATAACCAAAGGGGTTGAGACATTTGATCTAGATAATTCATTTTTAGAGAGAGGGAAACAAACCATAAGAGAGTCTTAACCATAGAGAACAAACTGAGGTTTACTGGAGGGAGGCGGGCATTAAGGAGGGCACTTGGGATGAGCACTAGGTGTTGTTATACATAAGTCATGAATCACTAAATTCTATGCATGAAGCCAACTTTACCCTAAATGTTAACTAGCTAGAATTTAAATAAAAATTCAAAATTGTGTGTGTGTGTGTGTGTGTGTGTGTGTGTATTTCTTTTTTGTTGGGTTTTGGTTCTGTATTTCAGGGGTCAGGGGTGGCAAGATAGGCAGCACCATCTTGCACGTTATACGATGTTTGGCAACATCCCCGGCCTCTCTCCTCTGTCCACCCTAGATGCCTGTAGCATCCCCACCCATTTGTGATCACCAAAAATGTCCCCAGATATTGTCAAACACACCCTGGAGACAAGCCCAGTTGAGAACCACTGTTCTATTATCCTTCTGAAAACTGAGGACCAATTAAGAGTCTAGGCAAGTTGGTGAGAAGGGGTTGGATTCCAAATGCACCATGAGCCAGAAGTGCCATGACACTGCAAAAGACCAGAGGCAGGACAGAAGGTACACATATGTGACAGAAGTGTCACATATGGCACCAAAGTGCTTGCCTGAATAAACGAAAAGCTTTAGTTTAGCTCTGAGAGGTTAAATGTGAGCTATTAAAGTAGGCAATTAGACATATGAGTCTAAAATGGAGAAGAAATATCCATCCAGAAAACAAATACTTGAGAGTCATTATCATACAGATATTATTCTGAACAATGAGAATGGAAATCATCATTGGAAAGAACTAAAGAGAAGAAAAAACACTGAACACCGGGGCACTAAAATCAATCTACAGAGGTTGAAGAGATAAAGATAAAACAGAAAAGGAGACAGAGAAGGAAAAGTCAGTCTGGAAAGACAAATACCAGGAAAGAAAAATGTCCTAAAAGCCAAGTTTAAAAAAAGGATGCTGCTGACAGATCAAGTAAGCTTCTCTCCTTTTAGATTTATATAAATATTTTTTTGTCTATATAAGACTCTATAAAAGAAATATTCCGCAATTGACTTAACCTTTATTCCACAGTTGGGCATTAAGTCCTTTATACAACAGAGAAGGATTTAAACACATAAAGCATATAAGTAAGCCATTTCCAAAATTTTATTATTATAAAGAATTCTGTAATAAACATCCTTTTGCATAAAATTTTTCTTTCTTTAGCACAATTTCCTAAGCACAGACATGGAATTACAGGGACAGATACTACAATCAATTTTAATATTTAATACAAATTGTCCAAATACTCTCCAATAATACATATCTTAATATTTATTCTCACTCTGTATGAGGTTATCTATTCCAACTGCTCCTCTTCCTTGCCAACATTAGCTACTATAGTTTTAAAACACTTCTTTAAAAGTGGTAGTTAAGAGGTATCATCTCTTGTCATTTAAATTTTAATTTCCCTATGAGAAAAGCAAAAAATTGTCTATTCATCTGTTAACTGGTTTAATTCTTCATAGATAACTTATTTGTTCCTGAAATATAGGGTTTTTCTTATTTTGTTGTATAAATTCCTCCATTAAAAAAATACAGACATACACACACACGTAAACTAATCCTCTAACCCGTTTTTTGCAAACATTTTTCTGTATTTGCACTTCTTTTAATTTTCTTTAACTTTTTAAGACACATTATGTCATGAAAATTATGAAACTTTTCCTTTGGGATTGATTCCTTAAATATCCACTGTATAAAAACCAGGGACTCAAAGATGATTCACTTCCAGCCCCTCTACCACATCTAATCCAAGGAGACAGTGGAGGCACAAAGAAGGTAGTAGGTAGGTGGCTGTGCATTATAGCTGTTGAAGAGGAAAACACTCTGTTGATTTATGAACACTGGCATTCAGAGAATAGTGCTGAATTAAGTGGCATCTAATATCTAGATGCCATTTTGATTCAAGAAGTTACTTCAGTATCAAAGTCGGTATACAGCAGAGGAAGTTTCCCCATAAACAAACAAGAATGTAATATGAAAGCTGCATTTTTTAAAAAGAGTGTAAGTAAATTCCATGTACATAAATTAATTTAAAATAATAAGTTGAGGCAAACAGTTAAGAGGTTTGATTTCTAGAACAGCAAGTTAACTGTAAATATTTTGATGTTAATCTGCTCATCTATGATCTGAGATCATGCTGAATTGAGAATAATTCAAAATACAATTTAATGCATTAGGGTAGAAAAGTGAAAATAGTAATTCTACCTACAATCTTCAGATCACCCTCGTAATATGTGTTATGAGTCCATTTTTCCTGAGAGTGCCCTTATTCTGAAAAATTTTATAGTTAATAGAGATTGTTCAGAAAAGATGGGCTGCCGTGTATATATGAAAGATAGTTTTTTAATAAAACACGTTTATTTTGTATCAAAAATACCACTGCGCTTATCTTATACCATTTGTACACATGTGGTAATATTAATGCTGAACTGCAAAATTCAGGAATTAAAATGTGACCCTGTAATTCTTAAAAAAAAAAAAAAAAAAATCCTGTTGTAGGAAACATGGTGAGTAAGGTATCACCTCTCAGAAACTCTTATAATTGCTGGGTAAGATATTGAAATATTTTAAGTACAGCAAAAACAAAGAGGAAATAGTAATGAAGATGGGATCCCAAAGTAGTAACTTCCACTTGGAAAACATTTGCTAAACCAGGTGACCTGGGGTTTAGGTTTTTCTATCTCAGAGTATAAAGAATAGGAGACTATCCCAGGACCTGCATAAGATGGGAAGTCTACCAAAAGGTCCTCCTCCCATAAAGATGAAACCCCATAAAAAATGAAACCTTTGCTATAAATCCCCTAGAAATAGTCCCACCACAAAAGAAATAGTGAAGAAAACCAACAGTCTCAAACCTTAGCACTAAGAGGGTAAAAAAAAAAAAAAAAAATGACTACTCATAAATTGGTACCAAAAGCCTAACATCACACACCACACAAACTGAAGCCTGAACTCACATTACTTGAGTATTCCAAAAACCCTCAAGGAGGAATGTAACCTATATGAGTCCTTGTCAAAGGAAATAACAACAAAAATGTCTGGTGTTTCCACATAAGCTTCACAAACAGAATTATAAAGAAAACAGAATTATAAAGAAAATCAGCTCGTAGGGAGGAAAAAACAACAACAACTTATGAAAAATTAAGCAAGTAGAAGAGAACTAACTAAAACAAACAGATGTAGAAAAAGACCTACAAGAATTTCAGACACTAAAACTATACGACTAACTAAATGGCTATATGTAATATGTTGAAAAGAAATAAAAGACTAGAAACAAGAAGTTTAAGAGTGACGAAACAGATCTTCTATAATCCTTCAACACCAAAAAAGAAAACAAGTTTCAGTGTCCAGTGGATGTTTATAATGACCAATCAGATAGAGCCAAAAATAAAATGACAGAACTGGCAGACTGAATGAATTCAGTTGAATGCAGCACAGAGAAAGAAAGGGAAAACATGAAAAAGAGTTAAAAGAAACAGAAGAGAGTAAAGAAAGTCTGGATTACCATCCAACTGGTAATGCCAAAAGAGAGAAGGAAAAAGAAAAAGGCACTTTCTGGAGAAGAAGTGGGTTTTTCCAACCCCTAAGAGAAAACAACTCAGATTCCAAAAGACAGTGAATTCCAAACAAGATTTAAAAAAGAATACCCACCCTGAGTCAACACTACTGGGAAACTGTGGAGCAGGAAGCTAAAGAAATTATCCCCCCCCCAAAAAAAAGAAATTATCCCAAAAGTCACCACAAACAATGTGTTATAAAGTGAAAACATACAATGCCCATACATACTACCCAACAATTTCACTCATAGTTATTCACCCAAGAGAAATGAAGGCAAATCTCCACCAAAAAAAGGTTTTTACACAGATTCTGGTATCAATCTTATTCACCGTAGCCCCAAACTGCAACCATTCCAGTGTTCATCAAGTGAACCGATGAAGAAATTATGGTACATCCATATAATGAAATACCACTCAGCAATCAGGAAAGAGCCACTGATACATACAACATCAGTGAACCTCAAAACCCTAAGACAAGCACAGAGGCCTTACACAAGAGTACATTCACATAGGATCCTGGTTATGAGAAGTTCTAGAACAGGCAAAGTTAACCTACAGTAACAGAGAGTAGATCAGTAGTTACCTGGGCAGGAGGGGAGGAAGACTGACCACACAGACACAGGGGCCCAGGGACACACCTGGAGTGACAGAAATAATTCTGTATCTTGGCTGGGTTGGTAGCTGCACAGTTGTACAAATTTGTCAAAACTCACTGAACTTTAGGTAGCACAGACACTTTCACAATATTTATTCTTCCAATCCAGGAGCATGGAACATTTTTCCATTTCTTTGTGTCTTCCTCAATTTCTTTCATGAGTACTTTATAGTTTTCTGAGTATGATTCTTAGCCTCTTTGGTTAGGTTTATTCCTAGGTATCTTATGGTTTGGGGTGCAATTGTAAATGGGATTGACTCCTTAATTTCTCTTTCTTCTGTTTTGTTGTTGGTGTAGAGAAATGCAACTGATTTCTGTGCATTGATCTTGTATCCTGACACTTTACTGAATTCCTGTACAAGTTCTAGCAGTTTTGGAGTGGAGTCTTTTGGGTTTTCCACATAGAGTATCATATCATCTGCAAAGAGTGATAATTTGACTTCTTCTTTGCCAATTTGGATGCCTTTAATTTCCTTTTGTTGTCTGATTGCTGAGGCCAGGACTTCTAGTACTATGTTGAATAGCAGTGGTGATAATGGACATCCCTGCCGTGTTCCTGACCTTAGTGGAAAAGCTTTCAGTTTTTCTCCATTGAGAATGATATTTGCGGTGGGTTTTTCATAGATGGCTTTGATGATATTGAGGTATGTGCCCTCTATCCCTACACTTTGAAGAGTTTACACAATGGAATACTATGAGCCATCAAAAGAAACGAAATCTTGCCATTTGCAACAACATGGATGGAACTAGAGCGTATCATGCTTAGCAAAATAAGTCAAGCGGAGAAAGACAACTATCATATGATCTCCCTGATATGAGGAAGTGGTGATGCAACATGGGGGCTTAAGTGGGTAGGAGAAGAATCCATGAAACAAGATGGGATAGGGAGGGAGATAAACCATAAGTGACTCTTAATCTCACAAAACAAACTGTGGGTTGCTGGGGGGAGGGGGGTTGGGAGAAAGGGGGTAGGGTTATGGACATTGGGGAGGGTATGTGATTTTGGGTAAATTGGAAGGGGAGGTGAACCATGAGAGACTATGGACTCTGAAAAACAATCTGAGGGGTTTGAAGTGGCGGGGGGTGGGAGGTTGGGGTACCAGGTGGTGGGTATTATAGAGGGCACGGCTTGCATGGAGCACTGGGTGTGGTGAAAAAATAATGAATACTGTTTTTCTGAAAATAAATAAATTGGGGAAAAAAAACCTCAATGAACTTAAATATGAATAATTTACTGCATGTAAATTATATTTCATTAAAGTTGATTTTTAGAAACTAGCCAGAGAAACTAACTTTCAAGAATGATTACAAAGTAAAGACAACTTTCAAACCAAAAGAGAGAGACACTAAAAGACATTAATTCCAGCAGAAGGAAAGTAAGTCAGACTGAAAGTCTGAGAAACAAGGAGTAAAAAACAAAAAGTAGTAAAAATGTCTGTAAATCATAACACTGAATGTAAAACACAAAGCAGTACCATCACATAGATTTTTTTTTAAGCTAGCGTTAAAACATAAATTAAAAATATGTACATTGGTTTGGGGGGTGATTATACTTAAAGTATTCCAAGTTTCATTTTATCATTAAAAGAAGAAAGGTTCCAATTAACATCAGAATAGTAAAAATGTATGTTACAACACCAAGAGTAGCTAGAATTTCTGTACATATTCAAACTTATACTTCAAAGGAATAGTTTATTGTATGTAAATTTACACCTCAACAAAGTTGATTAAAAAAATGACAAGACTGTACAGCTTCCAAAAGGATAAGGGTTAAAAAGTGAAACAAAAAAAGAGTCAATCGAAATGAAGGCTAAAAAAAAGACAAAGATAACACAGATGAAACAAATGGAAACACAAAATAAGATCTCATAAATATAAATCCAAATACAGTAATAATTCTATGTAAATGAACTAAATGCTCCAGTTAAATGAACTAAATGCTCCAAGACTCAGACTTGATTTTTTTAAATCCAACTATACACTGCTTAAAAAGATATACATCTAAGGATATCAAAAAGCTGAAAGTAAAAAGATTTTAAAAGATACCAGGCAAGGGGCACCTGAGTGGCTTGGTAGTCTGAGCAACTGACTCTTGACTTCAGTTCAGGTTGTGACCTCAAAGTTGTGGGACGGAGCCTGCACTGGACTATCAAGGCTGCTCAAGGTTCTCTCCCTTGGCCTCTGCCCCTCCCCCTGAAGCACGTGCTCTCCCTCTCTCAAAAGTAAAATAAAATAAAAATAAAAGACACCAAGCAAGTCACCAAAGTTAATTTAGCTATATTAATATTTTATTGAACATTTTTTGCCTTAAATTCTTAGAGATGAGCAACTTTACAGCATCAGCAACTTCGTAACCATTAAAATTTCATTTCAGGGATGCATGGGTGACTCAGATGGTTAAATGACCGACTGTTGGTTTTAGCTCAGGTCATCATCTTAGAGTCCTGGGACAGAGCCCTACGTTGCACTCTACGTTCAGCAGGGAGTCTGCTTGGGATTCTCTCTCTCCCTCTCCCCCACCCCCAACCTGCTCACTTACTCGCTTGCTCTTCTCTCTCTCTCACTCTCTCTCTAAAATAATCTTTTTTTAAAAAAGTTAATTCCAGGAGGAACAGAAATCAATTCACATTTATATGCAATAAATAAATAAACTCAAAAATACATAACAAAAACTGACCTACAAAAAGAAGGAGACACATTTGCAATCACAGTGAGAAATTTTTAACACATTTTTCACAGTAATTGATAGGGCTGGAATAAAAATCCAGGACAGAAAAAAATATTCTCAACATGATGACCAATCTTATCCCAATGGGAAAACATACCACTGTGCCTGACAGTTACAGAAGAGTTCTTTCCAAGGATACAAAAATAGTAACAAAAGCTGACCAAATTCAATGCCATAAAATAAGCCTCAAAAATTTCAAAAGATTCTAATTATAAAGAATGTCCTCTTGGGGCACCTGGGTGGCTCAGTTGGTTAGGTCATGATCCCAAGATCCTGGGATCAAGCCCCACGTCGGGCTCTCTGCTCAGTGGGGAGTCTGCTTCTCCCTTTCCCTCTGCATGTACTCACTTTTCCTCTCTCTCTCCCTAACTCTCTCTCTCAAATAAACAAAATCTTAAAAAAAAAGTAGACTGTCCTCTTATCCTGCTACAAATGCTAGAAGTCAACAGAAAGATAAATACAAAATTGGAATTTTAAAAAGCTTACTTTGACATGACTAATGAATCAAAGAAAAAAATCATAATGAAAATAAAGTTTCAAAACAAAGATAATGAAAATACTAAATATCAAAATATGTGTGATGTAGCTAAACCAGTAACTGGAGAGAAATTTATAACTTGAAAATATACATCCTGGAAAAGAAGACTGATAATTACTGGATACCTATCTTAAAAACTGGGGGGGAAAGAGGGGTGCAGTGACCAAAAGCAGGAAAATCAAGAGATGGCACTGTAAGCCTACCGTTTAGATGCATGGGGATTTCAACTTCAAAAACATGCTAAAATTGATTCTAGGGAACAGCAAGTAGGAGGGGACCCAGTTTTTCCTGATTAAACTGTAAAATTATGTGACTCTTTAAACTCTGTCCATACATATCTTAAATAAAAATTTACAACCAAATTAAAAAGAGGAAAAAAAGAAAAACAAAAGTCCACATGGTAACTGTCATCATGCTACCAAAGACATATGAAAAAAGAGCTGTGAAAATTCAGAATTTTGACACTTCCAATATTCTGCTATTAAGAAACAAAAGCAAATAAAACTGTAACCATCACTATGAATAAATAATCACAGTTTTAAAAGCATGGTAAGAGCCTTCAAAAAGTCTGTTGATAATTACTTTAACAATTCTGTATTTTGTCTTCAAATGCATTCAATGTGCCTCCATCTGGCCACTGAGTAACTGCCTTAACACATCTGGAAACAAAGTGGATGGTGTACAGAAAACACATCAAGTAATTTTAAGCTCCAATGGTGGATACTGAAAATGACAGGCAAATCCAAATGGAAAAAGTTGTAATTGAACTTAATTTCATTTAATGTTTAATATGTCATGATCTACCAGTATTTGACAATATGATAGCTGAAAAAATCCTTTCAAATACTTATCTGGAACCAACCAATATTTTCAATTCTCAAAAATCTTTCACTTAATAATTTAACTGCTGCTTAGATATAGTTCCAACACACACTTCAAATAATAGAGACCAAAGTGTTTGAACAATGCATTCCTCTGAAACTGAAAAATGAGAAAGGTAGTCCAGTGCCAACACAACTACTTCAGAAATGATTTTCCAGTTATGTAAATAAAAGACAATGTGCTATTCCCCGTAACGTACGCTACAGAAATACAGCTGTTCTACATTAAACTTTATGGCAAAGTAGAGAGACACAGGAATACATACATGTTATCTGAAATACTTGATGCAGCTTTTTTTGCTTAAACATAATAAAAAGAAGTGACTCACTTGGGGAGACTTTTCAGAGCACTTACACTCTGACTAGCCTGTCTTTACCATCTGACCTTGACCAAGTCAGACCAAAAGTAGGAACCTGCTCTCTTCAGCAACCAAACTAAAGGACAAGCTGGCCAGCTGTTAGGTGCCCAGCAGGAAAACATCAAGGGTAGCCTGTTCCAGGTGATGCATTAACAGACAGACCTACAAGAACTCACCATCACAACCTACAAGAAAGAAGTGGCCTGCGAAAGAATGAGAATCAAAATCCCAGCCTTGACACCCATTAAAAAAATTTTCTTTACTCTCACATCAAAACTCTTACCATTTTTATTCATGTTATATAGTTCTTATACACACAGAGAGAAGAAAGTAGGTGACTTCTTCACATAATAATCAATCCCTTCCCCAAATTCCTTCCATATATATATACACACACACACACACACACACACACATATATACACACACACACACACAATACATATATATAATACACACAGCATACAAAATGTGTTCATCAACTGCTTATATTATTGGTAAGAATTTCAGTCAACAGTAGGCTTTAAGTAAGTTTTGGGGGAGTCCAAACTTATACATGCATTTTTTTACTTTATTGGGAGGTTGGCACCCCTAACTTCCATGTTTTTCAAGAGTCAAAAGTACTTCCTTTTTTTATTTTTCACATATAACCTTACAATGAAGTCTTTTTCTTTAAGCAACTAGGAATTAAATGCATGGATCTGGGAGGCATGAGGACCTGTAGTAAGAGCTGAATAAATCTGAGATTATCTGGTCCAAATGCTTTATTTTACAGGTTAAGATCCTAGGCAATTTCAGGGACTTATTCAGGGACCCTCCATAAGGGAGCAGCTGAATGAGAGTAAGAAACTCTATCTGCTAATTCCCATCAGTTCAATCTGGTTTACTTGCTGCGTAACCCACGCTAAGTAAGTACACTCCAGAAAATAAATGAGGGTAAGAAATGTTAACAAGGAGTCAGTCTCCCTATGAACCAACTCAGATATAAAGGCTTCGGGCTGTCCTTCCCTGGCCCCACAGTCCCCGCTTATATGGTGACTGTCAGGAACAACAAGCCAAGCAGCAGAGACTCCCGTTTTCATTCAGCACTTGCTCAGCTTCCCCCTCCCCCTTCAGCTGGATGAAACTGACAGACGACTTCAACTTAAGACTTTAAAATGCCATTTTAAAGATTTCTTTTATTAAGTAAAAACTTATGCTAATTAAAGCAATGAGCCAAAGTGATGATAAAATGCAAAAGCTAGACCAAAAACTTAATAAGCTAGTCCCTTCATTTTACAGATAAGCAGTTTGCAGCTCAGAATGCCAAAGTAACTGCCCAGTGACACCCAAAATACTTTCATATTAGAAATAAAAACCAGAAGGAAAACAGTGATTATAGGCCTAAGGAAGGAAGAAAAAAAAAAGAACTGTTTCTTAAAATCAATTAAGATGCTGTATTTTCTATATTTATACCTGAAAATCATCAACAAGCTCAGGGAAAAGGTGTTCATACATTTTAAGTTCTTCTATCGTTCGTCCGGGTTCCTGCTGGGGTTTTAGTTTGTTAATATCCGTTTCAATATCATCATTCTGAAATAATAGAAATGTAACCAGTTAAGAAAATGTAACCAGTTAAGAAAAATACATTCCAGTTTAAAGTTTTCCAAATTATTAATTGCATGTAGAGAATAATCACTGAATAAAGGTTGCACTAATTTCACAGTAAGTTGAAATCTGCTTGTATTGGACCATTGTTGTGTTGTTGCTGTTTTGGTTACTGCACTGTATTTTGTTTTTCTCAGAGTTTATTCTAATAGAACACAGTATTTGGGCTCTTCAAGATAGAAAACCTAATGTCAAGATCCAGACTAAAGGATGCTCCCCTCAATCTCCTTAGTTGCCATATTTTTACTCATATTAAAGGGCAGTTAAACTTAAGAAAACTAAATTTAAAAATATAAATATATGATGGTGGTGGCAATAATCAAAATAACTAACATTTACTAAGCACTGAAAATGTGAGAAGCACTATGCTAAGGATTTTACATAATTTAATCTGCAGAAGAACACTATCAAGTAGATAGTATCAACACTTCCATTTCGCTGAAGAGGAAACTGAGGTAGAAAGAGGTTAAGGGGCTTGCTCAAAATGACACAGTGCGCAAAGAGTCAGGATATAAAACTAATCACTTATTTCAAAGCATACTCTGTTAGTCAATGCACTGCTTCAAGAAAACCAATGATCACCCTGTACTCTCATATTCCATGGTCAACAAAGTTCCCCTAGAAAAGTTCAGTGTCACCACACAGTATGTTTTTCAGGGTGGATGGGGAAGGGCGGGGGGGGGGGGTATGTAGAATATTGAAATACAGCCAGAAATTATTTCCATGCTCCTTTAGGAAGGAAGAGGGTAAATTTAAAAGGGAGATATGACCTCAGAAAAACAGGACACGTATCTGGGATTAATTCGATCTGTTATCTACTCGAAGACCTAATATACACTGTGCCAGAAAGACAAGTGTCAGTCTACCTACCATCCAAGCTATTCTCTATGACCTTCAACAAATCTGACTTCACATAAATACAAACCCAGCATTATCTTCATTGCTAATGAGAGATATAAAACCACTTACTAATTTTCAATGGGTTTAATTTTATAATTATCTTAATATCAGAGTACACCTACTTTTAGCCTTAAATCTGTTCTACCATGCTTCAATCCTTATAATGCTTTATATACATGTATCTGACTAAAAGTATATATTTCATATTACCAAGTAATTTAAAAGGAAAAATGTACTTTATATTACTCATATTTCATATTCAGGAGGTTAGCTATTATTTGTATAACCAATAAAAATTTTCTCCCTTGCCATAAATAATAAACACTGGTTGTATTTGAAGAGTATTACATTAGTATATAATTAATTATTGTATAGTTACTAGGACATGAATATGTAATTTCACAGATCTTTAAAATAGGCACCGATGAACCAAAATATATAACTTCCTTGACTGGCATGTAATAAAGTAGACAATGCTTCAAAATGCCAAAAAGTTTACAAAAGTATTCTTTCTCTAAACAGACTAGAATTCAACATTCAATACTACTTTAAATACAACATCTCATACTACATTTCAACACTACTTTGTGAAAACAGAGCCTTACATATGTGCCCTCTACTTCCAAAAAAAATTATCTGTAAAACAGGCACTGTGAAATAAAAATTACACTTTGAGAAGTCAACAGCAGGAAATTTTGTGTTTTGGTTTAGGGGAAAACAAAGATGAAGAGCTACTGACAGCCTGAGGGGGAAAAACCCAACCACCTAACATCACTCCTTAAAGCTCTTCTAAAGTAAAGGACGGGAAAAGAATGCCTGTAAGTTTATATACTGACAAGTGCTGGCTACTGGAGATGAGTTTTCTAAATCTCCACGTTTCTATAAATGCTACAAGCAGAAAAATCTGGGATAAGGAGAATGGAATCACTATGGTGAAGGAAAAACAGTCTCTAAAGCTACAACCACAACCAAACACAAACAAATATTAAACCTGTATGTAGCAGGTTCACCTAACACAGGAAATAACTAACAAGATTTAGATAAAAAGGAAAAATTAAGTCCAAATGTAAACGCCAATGACAGTAAGCCAAACTGTGGTCAAGAAGAAAAATAAGATAATACAGCTCAATAGTCTCAAAGAGCCAACAATTCTGTGGTCTTTTAAAAAATATAAATAAATAAGTAACATTTTGGCTGGGGCACCTGGGTGGCTCAGTGGGTTAAGCATCTGACTTCGGCTCAGGTCTTGATCCCAGAATCCCAGGATCAAATCTCAGGTCGGGCTCCCTGCTTGGCGGGGAGTCTGCTTCTCCCTCTATCTCTCTCTCTCTGTCAAATAAATAAATAAAATCTTTTAAAAAAAATAGATTTTGGTATGGTATGGTGGTAGAGAGAGCTGACATTCGCATCAGACTGCTTTATTCTAAATCCTGGCACCACATCTTTAAACTACATTAATAATCCTTCTGTGCCTCCTTCTTCTAATTATTAGCCCTGTAAAGCAGAAGTAATAATATCATGTACCTACAGGATAGACGTGAGGCTTTAATAGTTATTATAGGTAAAGAGCAGGGACTAGCATAGACGGTAAATTCAAAAGATCTAATTAGACTTATCGTGGTGAACATTTCATAATGTCAAATCACTGCTGTATACCTGAAACTAATAAAATACTTTATGTCAACTGTACTTCAGTTTAAAAAAAAAAAAAGAGCATGGGCCCCTGGGTGGCTCAGTCAGTTAGACATCTGCCTTTGGCTCAGGTCATGATCTCGGGGTCCTGGGATCGAGCCCCGCGTTGGGCTCCCTGCTGAGCGGGGAGTCTGCTTCTCTCTCTCCCTCTGCTGTTCCCTCTGCTTGTGCTCTCTCTCTCAAATAAATTTTAAAAAATAATATAAATTAATTACTTTTAAAAAGGGCATGGACTAGAATAGGATTAGATATTCAGTAAATTCAATATATTATTTTTTCTCATTATTATAACTGGTGTGTTAAGATAAAGTGGGAGAGAATGTAAGAAATCACGGCTACTCCAGTGAACAATACAGCTAACAACTATATTTTTCAAAGAAAATGAATGTCACAAAAGAAAAAAAAAGGAAAATATTCTAAATTAAGGGAGACTTAAAGGACAAAATAATTAAACATAGTACCTGATGCTAACTCCTAAAGAGATGGGAAAAAAAATCTCATGATGGACATTTATTATATAAATGACAGGATGACAGGTTAGCTAAAAATGTTTTATCACTGTACATTTATTAACTTGATAATGGCATTATGTTTACATAAGAGGGTACCACTATTCTTAGGAAATATTCACTGACATATTTAGGGGTAAAGGGCCATGATACATAATATATGTAACTTACCCTCATATGATTTTTTTAAATTTTTTAAGTATGGATTCACGCATACACACTGACAATTTCCAAGCAGCAAAATTAGAATCATTATTACAGTTCCCATTGAGTTCTATTTCCCCATCAATCTCTGTCTTTACATCTGTAGTGATCGCAACACAGATATTTTTAATGAGGATCCTGAGGCATAAAGAATAAATTATACTCGGGCAGCTGGGTGGCTCAGTTGGCTAAGCGACTGCCTTAGGCTCAGGTCATGATCCTGGAGTCCCAAGATCGAGTCCCACATCAGGCTCCCTGCTCAGCAAGGAGTCTCCTTCTCCCTCTGACCCTCCCCTTCTCATGCTCTTTCTCTTTCTCTCTTTCTCATTCTGTCTCTCTCTCAAATAAATAAAACCTTTTAAAAAAAGAATAAATTAGGGCGCCTGGGTGGCTCAGTGGGTTAAGCCGCTACCCTCGACTCAGGTCATGATCTCAGGGTCCTGGGATCGAGTCCCGCATCGGGCTCTCTGCTCAGCAGGGAGCCTGCTTCCTCCTCTCTCTCTCTCTGCCTGCCTCTCCATCTACTTGTGATCTCTATCAAATAAATAAATAAAATCTTAAAAAAAGAATAAATTATACTCAATATACTATGTTTTTAATAACAAGGAAATATACAGAGGAGAAAGTTTTCAAAATACAATATATTAAAGTATAAATTTAGTATTAACCTGAAATTTTACTAAACCTAAACACTCAGTTCCCAAAGAATCCAAACAGGTGATTTTTAATATAGCTCCTATTATCTAAAGGACACTTAACATGATAGAATTTAAATTCTCATATCTTGGATCGCATAGTTCTTTCACTTATATCAGGTCCAGAACCACAATCACAGAGTTAACCCCAATTTTATTCCCTTGAAAAATCAGAGCCTGTGCTGTTTCTCTTCTTTCTATCTTCTTGAGGCAAGGCTACAGATCATTATGCTGCGTAGACTGGCTAATGAGACAATTCTACCAAAGCTTGCCTTGGTGATTGCCTTTAGTGATAATGAAACTGGAACTACATCTACTATCAAAATGGATTATCTCCATCCAGTATCTTAGATTGTCTCCAGAGACAGTTAATATTCAGTGTATCCAATTCTGATGTAGAATTTCAAGAGAAAAAGGGCCAAGCAGGCAAGGATCAAATGAATCCCTCCCCACCCACCAAAACAGACTAAGCTAAACAGCTGAAAACTGAAGGAGTTAAGCAGGCATTTCTCCACAGATACCTAAATGACCCCCTGACACTAAATTAAGCAAATATCTCTACACTTCCAGAAGTGCCATAAAATTCTAAAATCTCTCCTGCCTCTTTACTTAACATCACATTTATATCATGACAATAATTTTTTTATCTTGTCTCAATTCAATAAACACTTTTGCCCATTTCTTCTCCAATTGACTGAAACATAAGAATCATTATATAAACACTAATTCTTACCAAAAAGCCAGCAGTTACAGATTATTTTCCTATTTTTATATCCCCAAAAGATTGCTAAAAGAGGAACAGATTGCCATATAGAGTCTCAAACCACTTTTCTTCAAGCTCAGATTTCCTCAGACTTTGAAACCTAAGTCAGATGGGCTACCTGAGGTTGTCCTGGTCAAGAAGAGTGAAAATAAGTTATTTTAAGAACCTTTTCAGACCAATGCATTCAAAGCAATATTATTTTCCCTTTCCTTAGTGTCCACAGTCATCACAATAAAAAGATGTGGACAAAACCAATTAATTTACCATTAAGCTACACCTATTTCCCCAATCTTTATTTTACAACTGCATATCCAATTTATAAAGTAGACAGAAATTTATACCAACCTTAAAATTCTGATCTACATCATCTTCATTTTCAGTTTCATTTTCAGCTTCTAAGTCAATATCATCATTGTCGTCACTTTCATCTACTACGTCATCCACTGTGACACAAAACATGCTATAAGTAGGTCACAGGTAAGCATTCTACAACATGCACATCAGAAGGAAAGATGCTATTTACATACAACATTGGTATTTCAATCACCAAAGGAAAAGTAAATGAAATTCCTTATTAAAAATGTCCCTATGGGCACCTGGGTGGCTCAGTGGGTTAGGCCTCTGCCTTTGGCTCAGGTCATGATCTCAGGGTCCTGGCATCAAGCCCCACATCGGGCGTTCTGCTCAGCGGGGGAGCCTGCTTCCCCCCTCTTTGCCTGCTGCTCTGCCTACTTGTGATCTCTTTCTCTCTCAAATAAAAAAAATCTTTTTTTAAAAAAATGTCTCTAAGGCTGTCCTAGGTGTTGAAAAACCTATGAGATATTAAAATTTGGAAAAAGCACGGTAGAAATACATGGGTGTTCTTACTGATGTTCTCAGTTTTTAAAAATGAATGTCTTCTTTTGCAACAGACTGAATCAAACTGCTTATTTCCTCTACATGATAAATTTCAAGAACTGATTTTACTCCTTTAACAACTGATTACCCATTTATTTGTTTCAATGGCTACCATGTGCCATGAATGCAGTGTTGTGCACTGGGAATTCTTTAAATATATGTAAATACAGTCCTTACCCTCCAGGGGCTCATGAGGTTAAAGAGCAGAAAAGACTAAAGTACAATACAAAAGTGTATGTTAGTGAAGACAATGTTTGGGAAAACAAAGGATGGAATAACTAACTGAAAGGTTAAGTGATCACTCCACAAAACAGGTAGTAATTAAGCAGTAACCTGAAGAAAACAGCAGCTTTGAAGGCTAAAATAAGGGTAGGTGAGCGTGGCTTTTAAGAAGAAAAAAAGAGTTGAGATGATATCCTTGAAAAACGGCAAGTGTAACTAAACGTGTATAATTGGGAAAGTACTAAAAAAGACAAATAAGAATGAGAAAACGAAGGGGCCAAGTAGATTACACTTCTAACCTATGGAAGACAAGCACTGAGAATTTTCAAGAGGAGAATGGCTTAACTCAACTTACCATTGCTCAAAAGATCACTCTGGCAAGCGTGAGAGAGGGAGCACATGCATGGAAGGGGACCAGTTAACAGGAGACAGTAACTGAACCAGTACAGCAGGAATGGGGATGAAGAAGGAATATGCATTAGAGAAAAACTCAGGGCACAGAATGTAAAGGTCCATGAGGACCACGGCTGTGGGGGAGACAAGGCAAGACGAGTGCACGAGTACTCAGGTAAGTAACTGAGTGCTTTAAAACAAAGGAGAGAATATTTTAAAAGGACATTTTTCTAAACTATTTGACTCTGTTGAAGAAATAACAAATATTAACCATATATATTAAGGTGTACAAATGGGATGATCTGATACAAATACACATGGTAAAATGATTACCAAGATGAAGATAATTAACACATCCATGACCTCACATAATTAACATTGTTATTGTGTGTGTGTGTGTGTGCGTGTGTGTGTACGCGTGCGCACACGTGCAAGAGCTCCTCTGGGAAATGTCCAAATATGCAATATCATATGAACAACTACAGTCACCATGCTTGCTGTACATGAGATCCTCAGAACTTAATCTTCTTAGACTGAAAATCTGTACCCTTTGATCCCATCACCCCATTTACCACACTCCTGACCCCTGGAATCCAACATTCTATTCTCTATTTCTACAGAATCTTGTTTTTTTGTTTGTTTGTTTTTAAAGATTCTGCATGTAAGTGATACCATACAGTATTTGCCTTTCTGTCTGGCATATTCCACTGCCCTCCAGGTTCATCCATGTTGCTGCAAATGGCAAGATTTCCTTCCTTTATATTATCTGAATAATATTCATATCCTTTATCCATTTATCCATCAAAGGACATTACGGTTATTTCCAAATCTTGGCTAGTTGTACAGAATATCACAGGGAAGATGGGTGTACAGATCTGTCTTTATGACAATGATTTTAATTCCTTTGGATATATATGCAGGAGGACCGCTAGATCATAGGTAGTTCTATTTTTAATTTTTTTGAGGAACCTCCATGCTGTTTTCCAGATTAGCTGTACCATTTTACATCCCCACCAACAGTAAGAAAGAGTTCATTTTCTTTAGAACCTAGCAAATAGTTCCTATGTCTTGTCTTTTGGGTAACAGCTATTCTAACAGGTGTGAGGTGATACCTTACTGTGGTTTTTATTTCCATTTCCCTGATGATTACTGATGCTGAGCACTTTTTCATGCACTATTGGCCATTTGTATGTCTTCTTTGGGAAAATATTTATTCAGGTCTGCCAAATTTTTAATTGAATTACTTGCTTTTATACTCTTCAGCTGAGCCCATAAATATATATATATATATATATATATATATATAGGCACACATACACATATATGTGTGTGTGTGTGTGTGTATTAGACAGTAGCCCATTCCCAGATAAATGTTTTGCAATATCTTCTTCCATTCTGTAGGGCAATAAATTGAAATTGCTGTTTCAATTTATTTGTTTCCTGGGCTGTGCAGAATCTCTTTAGTTTGTGATAGCTCTACTTGTTTATTTCAGCTTCCGTTGCTTTTGCTTTTGGTATCTTATTCAAGAAATCATTGTCAAAAATAATCCCCAAGTCTTCTTCCAGGAGTCTCACAGTTTCAGGTCTTATACTTACATTCTGATCCATTTCAAGGTAATTTTTTGTGAATAATATAAGACAGGGATCCAATTTCATTCTTTCACATGTGGATATCTAGCTTTCCTGATAAAATTTATTGAAAACAATGTCCTTTCCCTACTGTGTATTCTTAGTGCCTTTAATCAAAAATTAGCTGACCACATATTCATGGGTTTGTCTGGGCTCTCTATTCCATTCCACTATAGGTCTATGTACCTGCTTTGAGTACCATACTGTTTGGTTACTATGACTTTGTAATGGTTTGAAATCCAGAACTGTGATGTCTAGCTTTGTTCTTTCCCAGGATTTCTCTGGCTACCAGGGGTCTCTTGTAATTCCATTAATTTGAAGATAGTTTTTTCTATTTCTGTCAAAACTGCCATTACAATTTCAAAGGGATTACTTTAAATCTATAGACCACTTTGGGCAATATGGGCATTTTCACAATATTAATTCTTCCAATCCAAAAACGGAGGGTATCTTTCCCATTTATTTGTGTCCTCTTCAATCTCTTTCATCAATGTCTTATAGTTTTCAGTGTACAGGTCTTCAGCTCCTTGGTAAATTTATTCCTATTTTGTTTTTAATGTTATTGTATATAGGGTTACTAAATTTCTCTTTCAGATATTTTACTGTAATTGTATAGAAACACAACTGATGTTTATATATTTGATTTTATACCCTGCAACTTTACCGAACTTGTTTATTAGCTCTAACCGTATTTTGGTAGAGACTTTAAGGTTTCGTATATATAAGATCATGCCATCTGCCAACAGATGATTTTATTTCTTCCTTTCTGATTTGGATGCCTTTTACTTCTTTTCCCAGCCTAATTATTATAGCTAGAATATCTAGTACTGTGTTGAATAGAAATGGTAAGAGAGGAAAACTCTGTCTTCTTCCTGATCTTATACAAAAAGCTTCTAACTTTTTATCAATGAGCACAATGTTAGCTACAGATTTATCATATACAGTCTTTATTATGATGAAGAACATTCCTTCTGCACATAATTTGTTTAGAATTTTTATCATAAAAGGATTTTGAATTTTGTCAAATGTTTTTTCTGCATCTATCAAGATGATCATATGACCCCTCATCCTTCGTTTTTAATGTGGTTTATCACATTTTGATTTGTTGATGTTGAAATGTCCTCATATCCCAAGACTATTTCCACTTAATAATAGTATATTATCCTTTTAATTTGTTGCTAAAATCAGTTTGTTGTTACTTTGCTATGGATTTCTGCATCTAGGTTCGCCAGATATTATGGTCTGTGTAGAGTGCTAATTCCAAGGACTCCATCTCCGGCCGTCCATCTTGTTCATGTCCAAGCAGCGATCTCCCTTGGGGCCCAGTTATGCCCTGGCCATAAAGCATGAAGGCTTATTCTGATCTTCCCTGAAGCGGTGCGCAGATGACACCACTTTGGATACCAAGGAGAGATCCTCTGGCGCATATATAGATAGCACCACTTGAGATAATTACCCTTTCATTTCACCACAACTGCCCCTTGCTCCATAAAAGCTGTGAATTAAGGTCTGAACTGGGCAAGAACAGCTGTGTAGCAGCACCTGGATTGCCTGACCTTGTCAATAAGTTACCCTGAAAAAATTTTTCCCAAAGGAAAAAAATACATAATTTTATAGAGAATTTCAAAGTGTTTGTAGTCTTTGAAGTCTATTCATGGATTCCTATGGCTCAATAGATCCCAGGCTACAGACCTCGGTTTCAGACATACTTTTACATTTTAAAATGCATATATAAACCACTATTCCTATAATTATTTTACAAATGCAAAAATAGTGTAATATGGGACACCTGGGTGGCTCAGTTGGTTAAGCGGCTGCCTTCGGCTCAGGTCATGATCCCAGCGTCCTGGATCGAGTCCCACATCGGGCTCCTTGCTCAGCAGGGAGCCTGCTTCTCCCTCTGCCTCTGCCTGCCTCTCTGTCTACCTGTGCTCACTCTCTCTGACAAATAAATAAAATCTTTAAAAAAAAATAGTGTAATATTCCTAAGAGCTAGAACTCTATCAATATAAGTAATATAAATTATATATAATATAAAAAATAAAAATTTTAGTTTATGTAAAAACCCCAGTTTGTTATAGCTGTGTATTATGTATCCTTGGCCAAGAGTTGGTTGATGTATTTCAAAATAGTAATACAATTATTTAGTATTACATAATTAACAATTTGTACTGTTTAATACAATGATTCTGCTACCATATTGTCTCTATTCTTGTCATCCTAATTCATCATTGGCCAGACGAGTAATATTTCATATAATTACTTCAGAAAGTGTACCTGGGTATTCTACTCCCATACCCTTACAGGCCTAAGAATATGTCACCTTCACATATGGATGGCAACGCAAGTGTTCAGAAATCTAGAATCAGGACTCTTTCCTCCAATCCTCTGTAAGATGCTGCTTCAGTATCTCTTGGCATTTAACGTTCTAGAGAATAAGTCTTGAGGTCAGGTCAATTCCTTCAATAATAAATGTTAAGTGTACACTAACTGTGTACAATGAAGGATTAAAAAAAAAACAGTTCTATCCTCACAGAACTTATATTCTAGCTGAGGAAAGTAAAAAAAAAACGAAAACTTTGAGAAATGTAATGAAGTCTGATATATGAAAAAGTAACAGTGAACAGAAAGAGGATATTTTCCTTGTGTCTACACAGTTGCTGTCAAAACCCTCCTCTCACATCTTAACCATGAAGTCTTGACCATCAGTGTAAATCTCCCTTTCTAATTTAGTGAGCCATTAGTCTGAAATGAGACAGGAAAGTAGCCCTCAGAAAAATATCATCTCTCTGTCATTTTTTGCCTCATGTTTTGAATTCACTGCACTAGAAGTCAGCTTCCTCTACCTATGTGATTATTCTGTACACTGAATAAAGAACACTATAGGGAAGAGCCTATATCCTATCTCCCTCCTGTATTACCACCAGCTGTATCTTATAGAACTCTCGTTGGCTTTCTACCAGTTACAACCACCGCTTAAACCCCCATAATCCTACACTGAGATACAGGAGAGAAAGGGACTCCAACTGCTCCCTGACTGTCCATCGGACTTAGGTGCTACTGGTGCCTCAACTTGGAGACAGACATAACTGCATTCAAGAAGGGAGAGCAGAGAACTGGTGCCCTTCAATACATCCATACCTCCACCATGTATGGTGCATGTTCTACGTGTGGTTCATGAGAATGCTTCTTTTACCTTGTTCTCACTTCTGGTACAGACTTTCCCCTATTCTTAACGTCTGTAGGTAATTTTATATCAATCAGAAAGAGAAACTAGACCACAGTTTTCACTTCACTATCTTACTCAAGTTTCAGACTGAGTTGTAGACTTTTAAAACCCTTTAAAGAAGTTTCTGAATAATCCATTTTGGTATTTTACATAGACTAAAGGTGTACTTTAATAATAAAATATTTTTAAAATAAAATCATAACAGTGTACTCTGTGATATATACTACTAATAAATCTGTATCAAGGATAATAAAACTAATTATAATTACCTGAAAATTCTCTTACATCACTTATTTCAAGTAATTACTTTTAAAGATAAATATAAAAAACTTTCCATTTTTCTTGCAAAATATTTATCAACTGATGAGAAAATACTTTAGAAATTGTAATAATAGTCTAGACTATATTCTCTTCCATTTAACTAGATCTTACCTCCCAAAATTCTACTTTTCCCCATACTAAAATTTCAACTCTTTCTTCTTTTACTATGTTCCCAATATTGTACTGAAATGACAAACAGCCAACTTCTGATAATTTCATTATTTTTATTTAGGTAAGTCACATGCAAGTTTTGTTAAGCATAAACCATAATATTTTGGTTTCCTGTGTTGTTAATTTTTGCCATTCTACTGGCATAAGGTGGTATCTCATTGTGGTTTTGATTTGTATTTTTCTGATGGCTAGTGATGTTGAACATTTTTTCATGTGTCTGTTAGCCATTTGTATGTTTTCTTTGGAGAGGTATCTGAACCTTCTTACACTGTTAGTGGGAATGCAAGGTGGTACAGCCACTCTGGAAAATAGTATGGAGGTTCCCCAAGACACTACTAGGGATTTACCCCAAAGATACAGACATAGTGAAAAGAAGGCATAGTGGCACATGCAGCCCAATGTTCATAGCAGCAATGTCCAAGACAGACAAACTTTGGAAGGAGCCAAGATGTCCTTCAACAGATGAATGGAGAAAGAAGATGTGGTTCATATATACAATGGGATATTACTCAGCCATCAGAAGGGATGAACACCCACCATTTGCACTGACTTGGATGGAATTGGAGGAGATTATGCTAAGTAAAATAAGTCAAGCAGAGAAAGACAATTATCATACAGTTTCACTCATACATGAATCATAAGGAATAGCATGGAACACAACAGGAAAGGGAGGGAAAACTAAATGGGAAGAAATCAGGGAGGGAGACAAACCCTGAGAGACTCTGGACTCTGGGAACCAACCTGAGGGTTACAGAAGGGAGGAGGGTGGGGGAATGGGATAACCAGATGATTGGTATTAAGGAGGGCACATGAGGTGATGAGCACTGGGTATTATATGCATCTAATGAATTGCTGAACACGACATCAAAAACTAATGACTACCTAAAATACTATATGCTGGCTAATTGAACATAATAATAAAAAAATAAAAAATCTAAAAATTAAAAAAAAAAGAAAAATAATGGTAAGTGTTTTTTTATTTTCACCTTCCCTTTTCCCAAGCATTATAATACTGTGCATATTTATATGCAAATTCTGAATCATTAGAAAACACTGCTGTGAACCATATGCACTAATATCAAAACTTTTTCTTAGGACAACTATGAATTTACATAAGGAAACTAATCCTGATAATAGAAATTGTAAAATTTTTAAGTATTATTTAAATAGCTGAACCTTACTGCAGTAGATAGAAATTACTCTGTTAATTTGGACTAGTAATTTTTTACGCTTCTTAAAGTACATATTACCTTCTCTTTTCAATTTTTTAATCAGTGAGTCATCTGTTAAGTTCTTTCTTGCCACAGAAATTTCATGGGAATATGTAGAAACTCTATGAAGAGAGATGAATTATTTTATAATAAAAAATGAGTGCAGGGGAACCTGGGTGGCAAAGACAGTTAAGCCACCGACTCCTGGTTTTGGCTGAGGTTGTGACCTCAAGGTCCTAAGATTGAGCCCTGCGTCAATCTCTAGGCTCTGCACTTCCCTTCTCCAATCAGTAAGATTTTTTTTTTAAATCATATTTTTGGGGGTGCCTGGGTGGCTCAGTGGGTTAAAGCCTCTGCCTTCAGCTCAGGTCATGATCCCAGAGTCCTGGGATCGAGCCCCGCATCGGGCTCTCTGCTCAGCAGGGAGCCTGCTTCCCCCTCTCTTTCTCTGCCTGCCTCTCTGCGTACTTGTGATCTCTATCAAATAAATAAATAAATAAATAAAAATTTTTGAAAAAATAAAAAATCATATTTTTGGTGACTAGGTATTCTTAACTTGAAAAAAAATGAAGTTCACCAGAAAGTTATAAATGTAAGCCCAAATATAATTACCTAAATATTTAATGTTTACACTCTTATCCTTTGAAAATTTATGTAAACTATGAAATAATGTTCCTACTTAATGCTTAAATTTTTTCAAATTCAAATTTACATAAATATAACACATTCTATATTATTGCCCTTAATTATCAGATCTCAATTTCTTATATTTGAAGAAATATTTAACTAAAATATAATGTGAAAGTTTCTTGTGCTTATTAATGTGCCTTCTTTTGCTGAAGAACTAGAAATGAGGGAAAAAAGTCAACAGTCACACAATTCCAAGACCACTGAAAGCCAGCGGGAAACATACAGTCTTACCTTCTGGGGGTAAACTGTAGAGCTGGGCCACAGGCCCAGTCACAGGAATAACTGGCAGCTGGAAATGGAAAGAACTTTTTATCGTTGGGAGTGGCAGGCGATTTTTAGGAAAACACTTCCTCATTATCAAACTAGAGGTGTTGACAAGGGGATCAAGGGTCCTGACTGCCAAACATTCCTGTTTTTTAAGAAAAAGAAAAAAAAGAAAAAAGATATTATGCCCTTGAATAACTGAATCAACTTTACTTCATAAAGTAATACATCAATAATTTTCAAGAGACAAATACCACAAAAACCTCTATTTTAATGTAATATGATTATAAAATACCTCTGGTAATTCAGAAGTATCTCTTCATAAGTAAGAACTTCATATGGCAAATTTAATAATACTCTTCCTAAAATACTTGAACTAAGCAGAAAACAGTACCATCTTTGGCCCCCGAAGTCACCAAAGTCTATGAGTCCTGCTTTGTCCCTGGTTTCAGATACCCATGGTCAACTGTGGTCCAGCACTGATGATCTTCCTTCTGACCTCAGGTCAATACTAGCCCTAATGCTACAACACAACATACCTACAGCATTTCCCCTCACTTCATCTCATCACAGAGGCATTTTATCATCTCACATCATCACTGTAAGGATGAGTACGATACAATAAGATATTTTGGGAGAAAGGGACCACATTCACTTAACTTTCATGACAGTACACTGTTACAGTTGTTCTGTTTTACTGTTAGTTGTTAATCTGTTACTGAGCCTCATTAATAAATCAAACTTGATCACAGATATGTGTGTTTAAGAAAACACACATTGTATATATGAGGTGAAGTACCATCCAAGGCTTCAGGCATCTAAGATCCAAGGGATCTTGGACCGTATTCCCCACAGATAAGGGGGGACTACTATGCTAAGTAGGATCTATGAGTGACCTACAAGGCAGTTAGCAAGCCAAGGCACAAAATAAAAATTCTTTTTAATTTAAGGGAAGATGAAAAAAAATTAACTAAAAAAGACAGTAAGAAAGGAGTAAGAAATAAGGAATGTGCACTGGCTGAGCTTTTCTCAGAACTGTATCAGTTATCATATAGCACCTTTAATAAGCTGACTCTTCAACTTATAAAAAATAGTCTGAATACCATGATTTTAAGTGCAAAGAGTTTAATATGCTGTCCTGGTATCCAATCTTGACAAGGGCTAATAGACAGGGGATTTGAACTTGTAACATACAACACTGTAATTTTTATTATTGTTGACAACTGGCATTTAGATAGCATTTTCATATCCCATAAAATTTTCAATACAAACTTTCACATCTGACCTGTCAGAACAGATGAGAAACTAAGGTTCAGAAATGTTAAGTGGCATAAACAAGGTCACCCAACTCTTCCTGATATATCAATTACCCATGACTGCCTACATTAGGAATAGTAAAAACAAGTGCATATGATTGATCTAGAAAAGAAAAAGCTTAGGGTAAACATCAATTGTGTTTTCAGGTACCATGTAAAAAGAGACTGTTGTGTGTAAGACAGGAGGGCACAACCAAGATGAGTGGCTGCAATTTTAAAAAGACAGATTTCCTTCTAATAATTACAACCTTCTAAAAACAAAATGGTTGCATTGTAACATCCCCATTGCCCAGGGCTGACAGTCTCCTTGCTAAAGATACTGTTAAGAAGGTTTATGATTAAGATGGCCGGCAGAACTAAAATTCCTAACTCCAGGTTTCACTCTTGTACTTTCTCTGTGTAAAAATGCTCTATCCAGAAGGAAGACCCTGACAATGTTCCCAAACAAGAGAACTGCCTTACACTGCAGTTGTAAAGGACCCATAAATATCTTATGAGGGGAACATGTAAAACTGAGTACAGCCAACTGCACATCTTACAAAACATGGCTATACAGATTCCCCTCCTGCCCACTGGATGGATTTATACATCCCCCTTTCACTTAAAATCTCATATTGCAGAGATATGCACGGAGCCCTTTCTCCAACTCAATCTGAGGAGGTCACGTGTGAAAGGTTTATTATGCCTTTTGGTTTTCCGATTTTTTTCTTAAATATATTTATCATACTTTTTTGAGTATTTATAAGAAATACTAAGTTTTCTTAAGAACCAAATAATATCATTAACACATAACCACAATAATAGGAAGAAAATTAAAAACTCACTTGTGAAGTGTTATACAGAATTTTCATGCCATTGGCATCTATAAATGCTTTCCTTCCCAACTTGATGTTTGTAACACTTTTTAAACTCTGTAAAATTCCTTTCCGAATGAGCATGTTTCTATGCCGGTTATCATGGCGGTGCCAATCTACATAAATTGTTAAAAGGACCTGGACATATCCTCTGTCTACAGCTCTTCTGGCGTTTGTTTCTTTAACAAAAGAAAATTGAGAAAGAACATTTTTTAAATGACAAGAGAAAATGGTAGAATAAATTAAATTAAAACTATCACAATACTGTAATGAGTTCTTACCATTTTTTTCAAAAAAATATACATAGCAGACGCATATTTAAATATTTTTTCCTCTAACAAAATAAATGAAAAGTCCCAGATGGCAAACTACATTACCATTGTTGTAACTTCTATTATAAACCTTGTTTCCATTGAAATTAATTCTATTGAACTGTAGCTTCCATTACAAACTGTATATATTTCCACTAAAATCAAATGCTTTG
This sequence comes from Neogale vison, assembly GCF_020171115.1. Taxonomy (NCBI): domain Eukaryota; kingdom Metazoa; phylum Chordata; class Mammalia; order Carnivora; family Mustelidae; genus Neogale; species Neogale vison. The sequence continues at coordinate 75,725,236 of NC_058099.1, read as the reverse complement.
ATTACCCCCACAATTATATAAATATCCATGCCATAATAACACTAAGTTAAAAATACTTATAAAACTTTTAGTAAATGAAATGTAAGAACCACTTTACTGTTTTCTGGTCATTAATTATCTAATGCAATAAAAACTAGATTAAAGAGGTTTCTTTTGTAAATGGTTGGTTTTACTGGGGTAGAATTAACAGAAATCCACAAATCTGATGTTTTATTAAAGTGTTAATATTTTAGATTATTAATCAAAAGGGGAGATTTCACTAAAGTGGACATAGGACACAACCTCCTGAGCCCGTACAACACTGGTGGCCCAATGATATGAACACAAACTAATGGGAATTACCAATCCATCCAAGCTTGTTTAGTTACAAAGAAACTCCAACTCTCCTTAACCTAAGTTTACCCTGGCTCGTGGCATAAGCACCAAGATAATGTAAAGGGAAGGCTCTGCTACTTTTAGTTACCTGAAAGAATTACTACAGTTTCCAAATTGCTAATATGTACCTAAAACATAAACATGTCGAGATTAACAAACTATTAATGCTCTTTCAGAAACCCTGTTCTGACTTCAGGGAGCTGGAAAAAATTCACAGGGTGGGAAGAGGGGCTTTCTTTTATATAAGCTTTAAAACCTCTTCTGCGTCTTCAAGAGCTAGATGGCCAAGGCTGTGGCTATTTACACAATCTGGTCAACAGTTCCGACTAACAGCAGTTTCCTGTATCTTAAAGGAATATACACTTCGTTTATACCACCTGGAGCATATAAGCCTTCAGTTTACTGATTATGACTATGATTTTCTTAAAAGACACTATGAGCCTAAATGGTATTTATGTGAAATATTTAAATTCTTATTAAAGGTCAAATAAGAAACTTCCCATAACTCAAACATAGGTGCTAAATGAAGAGATGTTGAACAGAGCTATCTGCAATCTGCAACTGCGCACAACTAAAAAGTTTAGTGAAGGGGAGTTTATTCCTGTACTCAGGATACCTAACTCACTATCAGCCTATGTCTCTTCTTCCCTCTCTGGTTAAAAGACAACTCAGGTTCCCCTTTAGACTGCAGCATCTCATCTATTCTCTAGCGTTGGCCCTTAGGCTGCTTGTCCCTCTGCACTGTGTATGTATACAGAGGTTCTTTGCTTTATACTCGCTCAGGGATATTTTGGTAGCATCATTTATCCTTTTGTTTTTCTCTTCTCATTTATCCTTTTAAAGTAAGTAACTGCCCCCTCCCAGAAAGCAGTTAAAAAAAAAAAAAAATCAATGAATGAGAATGTTCCAAAATGCCCCAGTGCACTTAAAAATATGCAAGTGCTACCAAACATTATCTTGCATTATTAAATTTTTATTTTATTTAGTGCCATGTGCCCTAAGAAAACATACCTGATATAAACTAGACTCATCCTACTGGTCGGTTACTTTTTTTACCAGACAAAGTAAAACAGGTATGTTTTTCCACCATCCTCCTTTGAAGGAGGAGGGAGTAAAAGGAAAATTACGATTTAAAACACAAGATACTAGATTATCCAATTCCTATATATAGTTGAAATTTATAAAGGGTTTAGAGTTTTTACTAACTTAGTGATTTTGTCATCAGTGATTCTGAAAATTAGTAACTTCAGTTGTAATTGCTATTTTAATCTACTCTAAATAAAAAATATATGCCTATATTAATTTAAAAATTAATCTTTAAATGACAATTTGAACCGCAAAGTCAGGGCACAATAAAGCCAGGCTACAAACATCTTTTAAAATTAATCCAAGTACTATTCTCTGATCTTGGTCTGAAGTTTATCACATCATACATGAAAATAAAACTACATGGCTCATCTAATTGAGTCCCACACATTTCATTTCAAAGATAAAACTCTTAACTGAATTTTATATACTCTGGTATAGAATACTAATACCTAAGATGACTTTTTAAATTTAATGCATGTAATAAATCATTACTTTACCAAATACCAGATTTTCAATCAATTAATCATTTGCTACTATTCAAATGAACAATTCTGGTCATTCAAATTTAAGGGCAATTTGGTCTCAGACAGTAGACAGTTTTTGGGAAAAATAACATTAAAAGCCATCATATCCTTGGGTCTATATATTACTGTGGTTAAGATGTTAATTTAATCAACCAATGAGAATGGAAGTGCTAACAAAAGTTAATATTTAAACCACAGATACTGAATACCCTGGAGAGAGAGGACATATAATACAGATAAATTACTCTCCAAAGGAATCATATCAAAAGACACATTTACTCCAAAGCTTCAATTCTAAAGATAAAGAACACAGTTCCTTTAGTTTTTAAATGAACTTAGTAAATTATAAATTTACATTAATAATCATTTTTTAATGCTTGAAACTTGAACTTGATAGAAATAAAACTTCTAGTAAAAGGTTTCTAAATAAAAATCATGTGTGTTCAATATACAGTAGTCGTTCACAATATACTTCATAGTAAATATCCCCAATATCATGTTAGCTTCATTTTTTAAAAGATGACACTTATATAAGATTTACATGTTACTTGTCTCTATTAACAGGACTTTATATTTAAATACTGAACTTATAAAAAGGAAATCAATGTAGAATAAATTATATAAATGTACTATATTATAGCTCAATAAACGTAAAGGACATTAGCTATGATGTGTATCAATCAAGTATATGAAAAGACAGAATCAACTTTGACATTAATTATAACAAGCTAGCTTTGTAACTACAGACTAAATCTACATTTCCAGTTTCTTTAACATAGTAGACAGAATACTCGGAAAAATAGTATCTAGTATTTCTAGTATTTAAAAACTTACTTGATTTTAGCAATGCAGCAAGAGTGTCTAAAGCAACCCTGTCAACATGAGAAAACACAAACAACAACAAAACTAGTAAAATTAATCTACAATAGTAAATTTATACAGTCTTTTCAGATAATTATTATCTATTCCAAAAGTCATTCCTATTATAGTCAATTACATATGGTGTTTCTCTGATGCATCTCTCCCTTCAGGTTAAAATTGGGTATGAGGAAGACTGAAATTTTAACAGGCAAGCATCAAAAAAAAATTTTTAAGGAAAAATAAAAAACACTGTTTAAGTCTTTATATAGGAGATTAGATATATAGAATCAATAATTGTACTTGTATCTGACCCTGACAGAATTCACAAAATAGCAGTATTAAGAATCAGAGGCCCTGATTCATAAAATATTAAAACAAAAACAAGTTTTAACACAAAATTCATAACTACAAAATTCTACAGACACTCATAGCTATCTAACTTTAAAGAATTTTAGCTCTATCAAGCAATAATCCTAATATTCAAGGTCTTAACAAATGTAAAATATTTTGGAACTAGGAGGTTTGGGGAGAAGTAGGAGCCCTTAACATTTTTCAACCATAAGGCACCAAAGAGAATAATGAACCCAATTAATATCTCAAAAACTCTTACTGCCCATTAGAGGACAAGGAATCGCCCATAAACTTAAAAGTTCTTATATTTTCTTTGAACATAAATATACAATATGCGCAGTGAAATCAACTGCCATTACTTAGCTTTAAAAATGTGCAAAACATCACTGTAGAAAATCTAAAATTCAAACATTTAAAAAAAAAGTAAGTTACTGAGGAAATGGCACTTAATTTCAGTAACTTTAAAAATCTTAATTTCAGTAACTTTAAAAATCTAAAAATCTAAGGCTACAGACTACAGTACCTGTTACGGAGATTTCAACAACTATAATTTGCCTAAAAATACGCACTTTGTCAAATGTAAGCATGTCACTCATCATTAAGCATTTGTTGAATGCCTACTAGACACTAACAGTAGCAGGTTCTTCGTTGGTATAAAATTAGAAAACTTATCTCTTCCACAAACAATTTTACAAACTAGATAATGTAATAAAATATACACACCTATGAAAAAGCTGCTCAAGAAATTAAAACAAAAAACAATGAAGTAAAAGCCGCACACACTAGTGTGTTTGGAAACACAGCATGACAGAGTGTTTAACAGCAAAGAGCACAGTTGACTAGAAGATTGAAGATGGATGCCAGTTCACAGTAAAACCTGCAACGACTCTCTGGAATTAGGCACAAAGTGCTCATTTATAATAAATGCTCATTAATGCTACCCTCTAGAGCAAGTCATTAACAGCTATGCTTTGGTTTACTGACACAAATAAAGCAATTATACAAACCTTTATTTAAGATAGCATTCATAAAAAGAAAAACAAAAGTATATGCTTTAAAGAAACATTACAAATTCAAACCTGGAACTTTCTCAAAACAATGTGAAGTTCTTGTAATGGTGAGTTAAAAGTAAATGAAAACTATGAAATTACATACTGACTTTTCATGGCACTAAATTATCAGTAAGAAAGTTTCCATAACCTTACAATTATGCACTAAAATGTACCTAAGATTATACAACCATGAGCATAAGGCTTTGAAATTGGTCAAAATTAAACACAGAACTAAAGGGATCTTCCAAGTGAAACAGCAATACAAAATAAGAAATAGAAAAGAAGCAAGATCTGATAAATGCCAGAAATAGTTACAGATACCTTACATATGGGTTTTCTAGTTTATTTTTTTATAAGGATTTTTATTTATTAGAGAAAGAGAGAGAGAACACAAGCAGGGGGGTGGCAGGCAGAAAAAGAAGCAGGTTCCCTGCTGAGCAGGGAGCTCAATGCAGGACTTGATTCCAGGACCTAAGCTGAAGGCAGACGCTTAACCGACTGAGCCACCCAGGTGTCCCTGAATGAAATTTCTAATTTAATTCTTTTTTTCCCCCTAGCTTAATTCTTAAAACAATCCAGGTCCATAGAACGGGCACATTTTATGGATAAAGAAACAAAAGATTTCAAAATACTGGGGCGCCTGGGTGGCTCAGTGGGTTAAGCCGCTGCCTTCGGCTCAGGTCATGATCTCAGGGTCCTGGGATCGAGTCCCGCATCGGGCTCTCTGCTCAGCAGGGAACCTGCTTCCCTCTCTCTCTCTGCCTGCCTCTCCGTCTACTTGTAATTTCTCTCTGTCAAATAAATAAATAAAATCTTTAAAAAAAAAAAAAAAAGATTTCAAAATACAATATGCCTAGGGTCCCATAAAAATGAGATGCTATGGAAAAAGAATAATAAAAGTCTCCTGTTGTGAAGGAAACTTTCAAAATCAGAAATATCAATCTCTGCCAAAGAGAGGTTGAAGTCCTAACCCCCAATACCTCAGAACGTGACCTTATTTGGAAAGAGGGTCACTGCAGATGTAATTAGTTAAAATGAAGTCATACTGGAATACGTGGCCATTATGACTGGTGGTGAAGAGGAAACTATCTGAAGACACACACACAAGGAGAGAACCTCATGCGAGCATAGAGGCAGAGGCTGAAATGCTGCAGCTCCAAGCCAACAAACACCAGAGATTGCCTGCAAACCACCAGCCAGAAAGAAGCAAGGAAGGATTCTCCCTAAAGGTTCCAGAGAGAGCACTGGCTCTGCTGACAGGTTAACTTGGATCTCTAGCCTCCAGAACTGCAAGACAACACATTTCTGTAATTTTAAGCCACCGAATTTGTATTAGGTACTTTGCTATGATTGCTCTAGGAAACAAATACAATCACTTGGATGCAATCAATTGCAATGAATTTACAGGATTTTCCCACCTACAGTTAAGACTGTTTTCAAAATTTTAAATATCTTAGAGTGCTTTTAGAAATAGTCTTACTCCCTGGTTGATAGTAGTTTAAAATATATTTGAACCAAATAAAGTGATTCTGACAGCTTCTAATCCTTAAACTACATGTTTTTGGGTTGATGGTTATTCTTTAACACTGGCAAAACTAGGATGTTAACCCAATTCTTTCTGACTCCAAAGCTCATCATGCTTGTTTCACAGCTGCACTAGATTAAAAGAAATTATGAAGGGGCACCTGGGTGGCTCAGTCGGTTGGGTGTCTGCCTTGGCTCAGGTTGTGATCCCAGGGTCCTGGGATCAAGCCCCAACCCGGGCTCCCTGCTTGGCAAGGAGCCTATTTCTCCCTCTCCCTCTGCCTAGTGTGCCTAGGCCTCACTCCCCCTGCTAGTGTGCTCTCTCTGTCAAATGAATAAATAAAATCTTTTAAAAAAAGAAAAGAAATTATGAAGTTTGGTGCAAAGTCACTTGATATTTTTACCAAAATGTTATTTAAAATGTATTTTTAGGGACGCCTGAGTGGCCCAGTTGGCTAAGACACTGCCTTTGGCTCAGGTCATGATTCCAGGGTCTTAGGATTGAGTCCTGCATCAGGCTCCTTATTCGGCAGGGAGCCTGCTTCTCTCTCCACCTCTGCCACTCTGCCTGCTTGTGGACGCTCTTTCTCTCTCTGACAAATAAATAAAATCTTTTTAAAAAATAATAAAATAAAATAAATTTTTTAAAACTTCAGTACAAAAAAATTTCTGAAATTCTCTGACACTTATAAGCCAGGACAAATTTATAAAAAGGAACAGAAGAATTTTAGAATAACAAATTTATCAAAATACACAGTCCATATTATGTTAATACATAATACTATTTTATATTTCCTCATATATTTTTCATATATTTTTCCAATCTTCCTATGTCCCACACAGAATAATACAACCAACAACTGTTTAAAAAGCACCCTGTAGCTTATTCGTTTAGGAGCACAGAAGGAAGAAGAGCTTCAGCTCCAGGTACTTAGGAAAGCTGTATCTGCTTTAAATTGGGGCGGGGGGCGGGGGTGGTGTCAAGCCTTAAGGGGACATTCAAGAAGAACCCATTACTTCCTGGATTCCCTCCATCTGGATTAACAGTATTTAAATCCAAAACCTAAATTGGAAAGGAAAGGACATCTTCAAGGGCAGCATCATCCTTCAAACATAAATAATATGTATAATAAATAATAACCCTAATCTTATTCCACTAAGCACAGGGCATTGTTTTAGGGGAGGAAAAACAGCAAAAAGAGTGTTCCAGATATCAAGATTTTTTAATTAAGGGAGAGACCCTAAGATTATTAAAAATGACAGAGAGCAAGATACAGATGTTTGATCAATGAATCTTTTATTCTTTTTAAGGTAAAAACAAAGAAAAAATTTTTCTTTTTTAAATATAAATACAGGAAGGAATGAAGGGATAATTCAGATAGCTCTATTCTTTTCTCAGGAGTTTAGACCCATTGATTTCTGCCTAATTTTGGATATATCCCCATACTGTATATTATAATGGCACTTGTGAAATGTTCTGTTTCTCCCAGGAATATTATACTAGATTCGGTAACTGGTTAGAATAGGCTAATATACACCTTAAGAATGAGATCGTAACCACTAGATAAAAAAACAAATTAAGAAGTATGTTACAAAAAAAAAAAAAAAAAAGAAGTATGTTACAGGTCAAGGAGAGAAATGGAATATAAATTTTAAAATACTGACTATACATTTAGTCCTAACTAGCATTAGTTCACATCCACATTACTAGATTACTTACTTAAACTGATCACATTGCATTCATAGGCATTGTGTTAATTAGAAGAATCATCTCAATAAAACCTAACATAAATCTTCTGCTGTAGGGGCTAATACTATTATTTATAGACATGAAACCAGAGCATAAGTTAGGTAGCGTACCAGGTATCAATGAAATCCAGGTCTCCTTACCTCCAGAGCCCACTCACTACACTACACCAATTCTGTAAGTTGGTTTTACTTAATTGTGATATAATCACTTTTTGGTTTTTTACATTCCATCAGATGTTCCAGAATTATGATCTTTACATAAGTAAAAAGTTAAGACATCCCACCAAGTAAAATTTCATGAATAAATATATGTGCAAATGAGCTCCCATTTTCAAGAAGGATATAAGCTAAAATATTTGACTTTTTTTCTTCACCCTGATCTTTATTTCAAAAGAGTGAAAAGACTGGAAATGTTCTAAACTTATTTGTAAAATTTAACCAAAGAGTTGATGTGAGTTCTTCCACAATAGAGTCACAACTAAAAGAGGTAGAAAGAATGAGAAAATTAGAAAAGTCACTATTTTGCAACCCCTAATGAAATATGGATCTAGACAATGTCATGAAATACTGCTAACTTATTAGTTGAGAAGTGGAGGGATCACCTCAAGCCAGTGATCTTAAGTGGTGCAAAACAGAGTGCCAGTACCAAGTATGAAATATTTTTGACCAGGAAAAAAAAGAACCCAAATCTAATCAAGCCTCCAGATCTATCAGCCTACAGGAAATTGGAGGGACATACCTACATGTTAAAGGACCCCAGGATACAGTCATCTTAATCAAAAATGCTGGGACAATCTACAAGACATCACCCAAGTCCTTCAACAAATAAATAAAACAGAATCCAAAAATAGAGGAACTGTTATTGATTTTTAAAGATTTTTTAAGATTTCAATATATAGCAATCAAATAAAATGTACAGATCTTATTTGGATCCTGATTGGAACAAGCCAACTGTAAAGAAGACATTTCTTAGACAGCCAGAAAATATTAAGGGATGATATTAAGGGATTATTAATATTGCTGGACAAAGAAACAATAGTCCAGAAACAGTAAAAGAAAAAAGTTGTGTCTGATAGTGACCATACCAAAAAATACACAGAACAAATGTAATGGCTAATATTTGCTTTGAAATACCCCACCAAAAAAAAAAAAAAGGAAGGACAGGGAAGGGAAAATGGAGATCAAAATGGCACAAGGTTGGTTACTGCTGAAACTGGGTGGTGAGTTCATCAGTTCTCTTCTAGTTTTGCGTAGGTCTGTAATTATTCTAGTCTATTTTTGTGTAAGTTTGGAAATTTCCTAAATGTGATGAGGAATAATGTGTGCACCTTGCTTGGATTCTGATTCAAACAAACTCATTATAAAAGGGCACTTTGAGACAATGGGAGAAAATTAATAATTTGGTTGAGTATGATTTTACTATTACGGTTATTTTTAAGCTGCTATTTAGTAGAGTGATATACTAAAGTATTCAGGGAAAAAATGATAAAATATCTTGGATTTTTTTTTTTACAGAAATTCATATATGAGAATGACATCTGGGATTTGCTTTAAAATACCTCAGGAAAAATAAAAGCATAAAGGGGAAATAAATGAAACAAAAGTGACAGAATGTTAATAACTACTAATTTCAAGTAAGTGATTAATAAACCTAATTCAAAACAATTTCAGCCTAATATAATATAAACTCCAGGTATCTTTGAATAATTCCACAATAAAAATATTTTCTTAAAAAATGACTTCTGGGGCGCCTAGGTGGCTCAGCTGGTTAAAGCCTCTGCCTTCAGCTCAGGTCGTGATCCCAGGGTCCTGGGATCGAGCCCCACATCAGGCTCTCTGCTCGGCGGGGAGCCTGCTTCCCCCCACCCCACTCTTTCTCTGCCTGCCTCTCTGCCTGCTTGTGATCTCTGCCTGTCAAATAAATAAATAAAATCTTTAAAAAAAAAATGACTTCTAATATGGTTTTAAAAAAAATACTAAGTATAACCAAATAACTGGAAATTGCTGTATTTTCTGAGGCTGAAAGATCTATCAAGAAATAAATATGTATACCTTATAATATATATATACATAATTTAAAATAAAAGAAAAAGAATGACATTATTCTGACAAAAAAGAAATGTATAAATTTAAAATACATTCAGATAATTGTGAGAATGAAGGACTGCAAACCTGGGTAGGGAATATAGTAGGCATTCAATAAATGTTTCTGAATGAATGCTACTCTGTCAATGATCATTTTCCTCTTATATTATCTAGGAATGTTGACATCTAAATTTCCAAAACACTATAGTCAACGAATTTAAAGGTTTCTAATTTTGATACACCTCCGTTGAAGAAAACCTTTACCATAACAAAAATCAATATTTAAGAACTAAGAAAGGACCCTAGATATAATACAATTCAACCTGTTGGTTGCACAGATAAGATGATGAGGCCCAGAAAAAATACACCTTTATTTATACCCAAAGTATTTACTCACTTCATGAGACCCGAATTCTTCTTACTAAATGGTCCAATGATTTTAAACAGCAGCTCCACAACTCCATTTTTCCCTAAGGATACTGAATTCACAGCTAGGAGGCAGAGGAAAGGATGCAAAATGATTTTAAAACCTCAACAATAGAAATGTGTATTCTTGGTGCTATAGAGCTGAAAACATACACAAATTCTTTAGCAGACCCAGGTCACTCATAAAGACTACCTTAGCCAATCACTTGAGGGAAAGACTATTGTTTTTTGTTTTGGCTTTATTTACTACCTTGCAGTTATATAAAACAACAAAATGTTACTATTTTAAAGTAAGAGTTTTAAGATGCTCTATTTATTTCTTCAATAATTTAAATATCAGGTCATGGAGATTCAAAGACAAAAACTAACAGTGTGGGCCCTCAGAGAATACAGTCTAGAGGAGAGTGACAAAAATAAACAAATAATTAATAAGTTACTTTCAAAACAGATTAAGAGCTGCAGGCTATTTAGTTACACCAGTATGGAGTCCCAAGTCCATAATGAAACGGAAGGTATCTCTGGAGAAACTGATGCCTGGGCTCACTCTCTACCAATGAAGAGGAGCTAGCTAGGACAGGGGCTGCTGTAAGGAAATGTCTCTGGAGACAGGGATAACACAGCAAACAGAACAGAGTCAGTGAACACCATGGGTATAAAGTTACACATTAAAACATACAGTACCAGATAAAAGCTGGTGGATGATGAGGTGGGAAAAGAAGGTAAACAAATTACAGAGCGCTAGAAGTTATTCGTTCTTGCAACTACATGGAATTGCCCAAAAGGACCCGACCAATCAGACATGCATTTTAATACACAGGTCAGATGTCCCAGCACTGTGGGGAAGACAGATTTGAGAGACACGGTCGCAGGCTGTGGTCCAGCTGAAGGGTGACGAGGACCCTGGCTAAAGCAGCTGTAATAGGGAAAAAGAAAACTCTAACAACTGTAGAGTTTCACACAGAATATGCAAACAATTACCTATCCAGAAAAATGTGCCTAACATTTTCACTCTGAACAAATATATTTTAAAAGTCATAGATAAAACATTTACTAGTCTTCAAATGGTAAATTCAGTAAGATGCCGCCAAATATGTCAGCTAAAGTCTTATATGGTTTTAAATACCTCAGTATCGATTTTTCTATTATCCTTTCTAATTTTATCTCTCTGCGATCTTCCTTTTCCTTAATTGGGGTATTCAATGGTTTATCTGTTTTAGTTTTTAATTTTTTCTTAGTATAGTTGACACACAAATGTTACATTAGTTTCAGGTATGCAACTTAGTGATTTGATAAGTTTATACATTACGCCATATTCACCACAAACACAGCTACCATCTGTCCCATTATATTACTAATACAGTATTATTTTATTTTTAATCCAATCATTTTACTTCTTAAATCAACTGGGGTTTTTTCCCTAATGTGTTCTTTTTTCCTCTACATTCCTCTGTTTTCCTTGTGTTTATTGCTCCCTTCCTAACTTCTTTGGTTAGATATCCAATTCAATCACTTCCTTCTATCTTTTTAATTACATAAGTGTTAATTATTTAAGTGGTCAAAGCTATTTTCCTATGAGCTCACCTTTAGCCATACTGTCAAAGTATAAATATAAATAATCATAGACATACATAAAATTCTGTACACACACACACACACACACACACACACACGTATACACCCCCATCTCTACTGCTTTGAATGCCATTATTCTGCAATATCATGTACTCTCCACAATTTCAATTTCAGGTGTTTTGTTAACCACCCTAATCCTGTAGTCAGGGACTAGGAAGAAAATCCATACCTCCTAGGTTTGGGACCTAATATTAGAGACAGTGTGTATCTGCGCTGGGAAACTCTCTGTGATCTCTCTGCTCTCCAGCTTCCTCGGAGGATGCTATACTATTCATTTTTCTGTTCTTCTACTTCCCTATAAATAATTAGCTCCAGGTGACTAATCTTCCATATGCCTTCCTTCTCAGTTTTCCTCTCATCTGCCAAAATCCAAACAGGCTCAGCAGTTTTTCCAGCTGCCAATACCCTCCAATTCTTCCACATCTTTCCACGGACTGCCTACTTATTCCCTTCACTACAAGCTTTTACAAACTGCAGGAAATGAGAATTCTCAAGATTCTGTCAACTCACCTTCCTACTCCACATCACTTTTGTGGTGGTGGGATTAGGAGTTACAAAGGGTCATATTACGTATTATCTTTTCTTGTCTACAATTTTTAGAGATTTAAGGAGTTCAGGTACTTTTACATTTTCATTTTGTGTAAGGTGACAACACTGAGCTAACTGAAAGATGCTCTAAAATACTTACAGTTGGCAGAATATACTCGTAAAAGCTGGAGACAAGGCAAAACCAAGCGATGATTCTGCAAATTCTGTTTGACCAAATTCAGGGTTATAGTAAGAGCTCCATTAATTCTAGCTTTCACTCCAAATTTTTTGTCTGTTTAAAAAAAATGAACACACACAATTTATTCATGTATAGTTTTTGAATGAAATGAAATGTCATAAACTGTATACACACTTTCTAGAATAAGCATTTTAACCAAACACTTCAAAATTTGTCTCATATGTATGCCACAAAAGCACTGGGAGAACTCCTAAATGATCACTTTTCTAAGAGCTTAGAGAATCATTTTAATCTGTGTAGCTAGACAACTATAAACTGAACTTGGGTTCTATTCCAAGGATGCCTTTCTCTGTTAACCTAACCTAAATCAGCTTTCTCCTTATTTCAAATCCCATGTTTTCTCAATTTCTGTTTTTTAACACTTTGCATGTCTTACTATTATAATAATCAGTCCTACAACTTTTATATCTTTTGGTCTGACTAGATCATAAGCTTTTTAAGCACTGAGAGCGTGCAACACCAGTATGAGTACTAATGAAAAGCAAACACATTTTACCTACATGTTCCTCGAAGCATTCCCATCCATACTTCCTCCTTCCAGCTTCAACCATATCCATGAAATATGTATCCTTTGCACACATACACATGCAAACACACACACACACAGACACACTTGTGATTCTGATATCTTTCTCCCTTTTTCCAACCTATGCAACAGAATTCCTCACGAATTTAGGATCCTCAATTTTTTCAGGTCACCAGTTGGCTGTAAAAAGCAGTCCATGACTAAGACCAAGAAAAAGCAGTACTATTTAGTTTTTCAAAATTTACCAAGTTTCAAGGCAAACAGAATCAATGTCACAAATGGTTCTATGATAAACACACAAGTGGAAGCCTTACCTTTAGGTCCAATCTTTGCGAGAATAGAATGAATCTGCACCATCAACTCCTCATTTGGGGGAGATTCCTTGCTGGCATTCACGAGTAACTGCAACAATATTTGTGAACCACCTTTGGTGACCAAGAAACTTGCTCTTCGGCCTCCACCTAAAAAAAAAAAAATTGTTTTTAATTGCTTAAACAGCAAATCTTCCCATAGCATACTAGACATCACAACTTGTTAGCATTCAAGAAATATTTCAAATGAGGACTTCTGAAATCAAACACCTCAAAATCAAATTTTCTTTTATCTCATTTAGTATTTTAGTTAGAACATAGCAACGAGGGTAAATACAAGTGATGTCAAAATTCTACATTCAAGGCTCTGAAAATGAGGTTTGATGGTTTGAGGGATACTGGAAGACCCCTCAAATCACAAACAAAGCAAAAATAAGAGTATGACATTTCGGTTTCCAAATTCTGATACTCAGAATAGCCTTTATAGGAGTATCAGAAAATTCCAAATAAAGTACACGATATATTGTTGATCACTGCTTACAAACAGAAATTAGACCAAAGGAAACAAAAACTTACCAGCTGACACCAGCTCAACAAGAATGCTTAAGATATTAAGTGTAGTTTGAAGATCTTTCGTGTTCTGAAATAAATAGTTTATTTGCTGTATTAAACCATTGTAAATCTATGATTCCCAAACCTTTTCTGATCCTGTTGTGAACTACCTATATTTTTACAAATGACCCTTCCAACTCTCCTAAGCACAAAGGTATTTGGGCTTGCACTATTCTCGCTTAACACTTCAGTAGCTTCTTCTTGCCCCTGAGAATGTCTACATGTCATCTGAGCTATTGTTTTCTTAGTATCAACATTATTACAAGAGGAATTAATTTGTCATTTGAACTCACCATCTTCTACCAAATAGATAACCCAAATGAATTAATCAAAATGTAAAAGGCACAACAATGTGTATATGGTGCCTACTCAGTCACCTAGCTCCCCTCTCAGAAGGCAATGGCATTATCAGTTGCTTGCATATTCAGCCAAAGATAATGTGCACACAGGAAAGAAATCCATGTAAATATATGTGTATATACAGATTCATTTCTCCAAATGGTATTGCCCTATGGATACTATTTAATACATCGATATTTTTATATATCAATAAATCATTTCTTCACCCTTTTTAAAGGACAACCATATGGCTATGCCATTATTTATGAAACCAGTAACCTACCAGTGGAATATTTGATTTTTTTAATCATTTGCTACTAAAAAACTGCAACAAGAAATTAACATGTTCATAAAGAATCAAGTACATCTCCATATGGGATAAATTCTTAGAACTTCTGAGTCAAAGAATATGGGCATTTACTTCCATGAATATTTACTAAATTGTCCTTCATGGAGTAATTTACACTCCTACCAACAACACAGAAGAGCAACTATGTCCAAAGGTCGGAATAACCAATCTAAAAGAGAAAATGTTTAAACACTGTACTTTGGTTACATCTCTTTTATTAAAAGCAATGCCTGGATAAGAAAACCAGAGAAAGCAGAATTATGACCTATTTAAGGAACTGCTTCGCCTCCAAAGTAAAGGAATTTTAAATGTTTATAGAGAGGAATTTGAGAAGTGCTGTGTATCGGTAAACTGGCATGAGACCCTTATTCTTTGCCCTTCCAAAAGGGAGTGAATGATGTCTCTGCTTCACCATTTGACCTTATAGACTAACAGAACCAAAAAGCCACATCCATACCAGTTAGAGGGTTACATATTAACCAGAAACCCCTGTCTCAGCATTGCGGGTATTACATGCACCACCAACTCACTAGAGAGGAATTTGGAAGAATGAAAGGGACAGACATGTGTTAAAGAGAAGAGAGGACTGTGGCAAAATATTGCCTGTGTTTGGCAAACAGATCTCATCTTCTTCCTGGGTACACAGCCAAATGACATTTTCTAGCCCTTCAGTAATTAGATTTGGGCCATGTGACTGAGCTCAGATTTGACCCTGAATGGAAGTTGCATTGTTATCTCTAGGCCTTACCCAGACAAGTTTCCCATATATAATTCACCGCCTCCCACTCCTGCTGATCTCAATAAATTGTGATAGAGCAAACAGACAAACCAAGGAATGGTGTTCAAGCTCAAGTGCCATTTGCATTTCTTTTCCTGGGAACTGTCCATAATGTCTACACATTTAAATCAAAGTCTATTGATTTAATTTTTCTTTACTGATATATAGAAGTTCTTTATATGTCAAAAAATTAAACAATTTGAAACATTTTTCCTCAGTTTGCCCAGTGTCTATGGTGTTTTTTTCCTCATGTACTTTTGTTAATATAGTTGAATTTAACAATCTTTTCCTTTAGAGTTCCTGGGTCATTTGTATTTAGAAAAGCCTTCCCTGTTTTAAGATTATTTAAAAATTTTTCCCATTACTTCCTCTAGTATTATGATTTTATTTTCCATGCTTAAATCTTTGCTACTAATATGGAATTTACTTTGGTATAGGAAGTAACGATCCACTATTATTTTCTAAGTGGCTACCATCTGTCCCAGCTCCCCCTAGTAAATAATCCCTCTACTCCTCACTGATCTGAAATGCTACCTTTCTTAAGTGGTTTTAAATTGCCCCATGCCAAGATGCCCTTCAACAGATGAATGGATAAAGATGTGGTCCATATATAGAATGGAATATTATTCAGCCATCAGAAAGGATGAATACCGAACTCTTGCATCAACATAGATGGGAGTGGAGGAGACTATGCTGAGTGAAGTAAGTCAAGCAGAGAAAGTCAATTATCATATGGTTTCACTTACTTGTGGAGCATAAGGAATAACATGGAGGACATCAGGAAAAGAAAAGGAAAAGTGAAGGGAGGGAAATCCAAGGGAAAGAGGAACCATGAGAGACTGTGGTCTCGGAGAAACAAACTGAGGGTTTTAGAGGGGAGAGGATGGGAGGGAAATGGGTGAGCCTGGAGGTGGCTATTAAGGAGGGCATGTATTGCATGGAGCACTGGCTGTTATTTGTAAACAATGAATCTTGGAACACTACATCAAAAAATAATGATGTACTATACAGTGACTAACATAACAAAATATAAATAAATAAATAAATAGCCCTGTGATCTTCGTTTATTTTTGCACTTTCCACTCTACTACACTTATGTCTATAACTCACATACAATTTCTAACCCATCTGAACTACTAAAGTTTTACAATGTTCTCTGCTATTTGGTGCAGCTAGTCCTTTCTCTCTTCTTTTTCAGAAATGTCCTTTCTACTCTTATTATTTTCCCAGTGGACTTTAGATTTTAGTATTTTTAGTATTTTTACTGAGATTATGTTAAACTGAGAGATTAATTTAGGGGAAAATTACATCTTGTACCATTTTTAACAGGAAGTAATTCCTATCAAAAAATATGAATTTAGGGACGCCTGGGTGGCTCAGTTGGTTGGACGACTGCCTTCGGCTCAGGGCGTGATCCTGGAGTCCCGGGATCGAGTCCCACATCGGGCTCCCAGCTCCATGGGGAGTCTGCTTCGCTCTCTGACCTTCTCCTCGCTCATGCTCTCTCTCACTGTCTCTCTCTCTCTCAAATAAATAAATAAAATCTTTAAAAAAAAAAAATATATGAATTTAACTCTGTCTTTTTTTTCCCCAGTTCTATTGAGATAGAATTTGACATATAATACTATGTACTTCTAAGGTATACAACATACTCCCTGTTTTTAACATAGCACTGAATAAAATTTAAAATTCTGATTCTAAATATATCCTTCTGATCCACCCCAAAATTTCACACTGGGATAGAAATTTAATTGTTACAAACATAATACAGTTATTCAACCAATATATGTAGTAAACTAAATCACAAATATATATCACCTAAAATAATACAATAAATGAGAATTTCCAATATCAAACTTTATTTTAGACTAAAGCTTTATATCCAGCTAATGCTTTATTTTTTTTATTACCAAGTGGCATATTAAAATTAAAAATATGGTTAACATTATAATCTTAGGGAAATACACTTAGAGGTCTACCTAATATATATTAGAATGTTTCTGCCACTGTTTCAAGTGATAATTTAAAACATAAAATTTCCATTCATTTGCTTTACCTCTAGGATAAAAATTTTGTACTTTGTATATACATTTTTTCCTTCTGCTTGTTGGTATTAATAGTTACATAATTAAAGCCTGTCCATGATTTACCTCTAGGGTTGACAGCAGAACTTCCATTCCTGTAGAACCTTTGGCTGTCATTTCTCTCCTTGTCTTTTCTGAAAGGTATAAAAAAGTTTTCTTCTAAAACAAGAAAAAATTACGTATGCCTTTATTCTACAGCTAATATAGAATCAACATGACTCAATTGGTTTAGTAAACATTATAAATTGGTTCTTAGATGTTTCTCCCCCTGATGCTGCTAATTCTACCAGGTGGGAACTTCCAGATCTCAGTTTATAAGCCCTTTCTTGCATTTAATAACATCTCCTGTCATGAATTAGATGAATCCCTGTCAATCCATCTACAATCTTAAAATCAACAACAGAGTACGAGTACCAGAACTAGAGGTGAGGTAGAAGGTGATAATGGCAGGTCTCTTTATTATCTTTACAACTAGAACTAGAAAACATCAAAATTGGTAAAAACAAAAATTTAGTACCATTTTCAAATGTTTTTACTGAATTAATACTTTTTTAAAATTCTGAATTACACAAAAATAAACAAAAGTAAGGAATAAACAAAACTTGCTGCTTCTGCAAGGATCTGGAGACCAGATCACGGAAATAATCCCTTTTATGGGTGGGGGGGGAACCAGTATAAATTTTTATACTATTTAAAGGTTTCTAGAATTTCTCCACTATTCTTTCCCTTCGATTAACAAGACAAGAAAGGTAGATCATAGGCCAACATTTAGATAGATCACATACAAATTATATGTACTTGACTTTTATTACCTCATTTATGACTCACTTTAACCCTTCAGGAGAAAAATCACCCTTTTTATAGACCAGGAGTTTGAGTTCAGAAAGGAGAAGAAACCTGCACAAAGTCACTGAGCAAGTAAGAGAAAGAAACCAGGTGACCCAGGTATTTCTGAACCCAAAGCTTCACTGATTTCATGTATTTCTAAAAGACCCACAGGACTCATTCTTTTAGGCAGGACTGTTGCACAAGAGACTTGTTAACCCTCTCCAACTGTTTCACACCTGGATATTAGTGCCAGAAATAGGATGACAATTCCATTTCTTTCACATTTTGAGATTTTAAAAACAGAACACAAATAACCTATTCTCTATACAGCACAATTACACAGTAAAGTTCAAGAGATTGACAGTACCCAATCTGTTTTACATAGAGATAATCAAGCAGTCTAAGATTAAAATGAGCCCTGATTGCCAGGGGGGAGGGGGGGTAAAGTCAGGCTAGGCCTTTAGAACATCACACTTAGGCCCAGAGCAAATCCTGTTCAACCTTCCATTACGAATGAACAAAAATCCATACGGGTATAGTTTTGACACATACAAATTACACATTTAAAATTTCACAAGAACATGAAGTATATGAGGTATAGAAAAGGAGTCACAAGGGGCGTCTGGGTGGCTCAGTGGGTTAAAGCCTCTGCCTTCGGCCCAGGTCATGATCTCAGGGTTCTGGGATCGAGCCCCTCATCGGGCTCTCTGCTCAGTGCAGAGCCTGCTTCTCTCTCTCTTTCTTTGCCTGCCTCTCTGCCTACTTGTGTTCTCTGTCTGTCAAATAAATAAATAAAATCTTCAAAAGATTTTATTGATCTTTCTGGGATCAAGCCGGACGTGGAGCTTGATCCCAGAAAGAAAAGGAGTCACAAAATCTCAGAAAAAACTCATTAGTCTGATATTCACCTGAAAATCAGGTTATTCTAAATTAGAAGTTATTAAAGAAAGGGACAAATGTGCTACAGAGAAGTAACAGGATCATATTATTTATGACAACTATCAGTAACTATCTACAAAATAAAAACAGGAATTAGAAATTTTTCTTTAGGGGCGCCTGGGTGGCTCAGTGGGTTAAAGCCTCTGCCTTCGGCTTGGGTCGTCACTCCTGGGTCCTGAGATTGAGCCCCTCATCGGACTCTCTGCTCAGCAAGGAGCCTGCTTCCCTTCCTCTCTCCCAACCTGTGATCTCTGTCTGTCAAATAAATAAATAAAATCTTTAAAACAACAACAAAAGAAAGAAAGATTTTTCTTTAAAACAACAAAATCTCATGCCATCATGCATCATCTTGGATCCAAATAATGAACTTTGTAAAACTGACAAACACCTTACTGTCTTTCTAAACATAAACTTGCAGAAGTGATCTAAAGATCTAAAACAAAGGGAAAACTCATTAATATTTGTAAAACCCAATTCCTTTTTTTTTTTTTTTAAAGATTTTATTTATTTGACCGACGGAGATCACAAGTAGGCAGAGAGGCAGGCAGGGGGGTGGGGGGAGCAGGTTCCCTGCTGAGCAGAGAGCCCGATGCAGAGCTTGATCCCAGAACCCTGGGATCATGACCTGAGCCGAAGGCAGAGGCTTTAATCTACTGAGCCACCCAGGCATCCCCCCAATTCCTTTTTTAAAAGTGATTCCTCACCTGATCCTTCATCATTTCCCTGGCCCTGTTGCCTCCATCAGTAAGTATTAAGTTGTAAAATAAATACTGTTTACAAGACCAGTGCTCTAACCCCTGTGCTATGGAACCAACTGCTAAATACTGTTTAAATATCTACAATGCACCCATGATTTAACATTTTAAAGATTTTTTTTTTTAATTGGACAGAGAGAAATCACAAACAAGCAGAGAGGCAGCAAGAGCGGGGTGGGGGGGGGGGGGTGGGGGGGGGGAAGCAGGCTCCCCCGAGCAGAGAGCCGGACGTGGAGCCTGATCCCAGGACCCTGAGATCATGACCTGAGCCAAAGGCAAAGTCCCAACCCACTGAGCCACCCAGGCGCCCCTGATTTAACATTCTAAATAAGACAACTGATTTAATGTTAAAGCCAAATTATTTTTTCAATATTAATCACACAGAGTAGTCAGAAGACTGAGATCTCCTCTACTAACAAACCATTGTTTTTTCACCTTCATGGGACAAACCAAAAACTCTCCTTACTGTAACATCTACAGTCATGGAGTTTACTCCCCGCACTAAATGAAAACTTAGGCACTACAGTTTTCTACTCTACTCTGGACTCTGTCATCATCTAAGGAGACTTCAATGTCTATGTGGATGATTTCTTCAACACCTAACTACATAGTTTTTTGACCATGTAACAACAAAAAAAAACCCTTCCCACTTTGTTCCAATTTATCAACTCTCTCAATTCTCAAATCTCAAATTGCCCTACCTCTGAAATCTTAGCCTCCAATCTCCTACTGACAGACCACAGCCTCCTAACACTCCCATTTCTCTTTGCTTTCAGAAAATAAGGGAAGCTTCACTGTCACTTTCACTGAAACTTCTAACTCATCAGTGGTAGTGCTGTTCTCCTGTAAAATCAGTTCTAGACATGCCCACTTGGATACCAAGGCTCTCCCCTTAAACTTATTAGCATGAACCCTTATAATTAAGTAAATGCTAAAATGTGCACTTTCTATTCCTACATCACAGTAAAAATAAGGCCACAAGAATTTCCTCTCCAAGTTTAAGATTCTTAGTACCAAAAAAAATTCACCATTTCCATCCTCATTTGGAAACACAAAACTACTGTTCTTACTCACCTCAACTCTCAGCCATGTCCATCTGCCCTGCCATAGCCCACAGCTATTCCAAAGTGTGCCAGTTCTCAACCGTACCTCTCAATCTCTGGACCCATTTCTAACTCTCAGTATCTACATTTTCTCAGTGAACTGAGACAAAGTGATAAGTCAACCAGAGATGAAATTCTATAAACAATGACCAAGCTCCACACACTCATGTATCCAATCCTTGACAATTCTGCATTCCTTTTTCCCGCCATCGGGTGGAAAATGAGGATGTATCGTTTCTACTGTGTTCTAAATCCCATCCTTCCTATCTACTTATAAACCTACAGCTTCAACCTCTACCCACATATTGTTTTGTTTTCCCACATATGTAACAAATCTTATTTTAACTTGTCTCCTCCTCTATTTCCTTCTTCTTTCTCAGTAGAACTCCCCCCATGACAGAAAGTCTATACTCCCTGTCATTATTTCATTTGCCATTCACATTACAGCATAATGCAATCTTCCTTCTAATTCCACCACTTGAAAGTGATCTTACTGTGGCCAATAATTTATTAATTGTCAAATCAAAAAGATATTTATTTTAACTAACCTCTCTATGTTCCTAACATCCCAGACAATGTTTCCTCCCTTGGCTTTTCTAAAACAGTCCTTCCCAGTTCTTATACCACTACATGCTAATAATAACCTAAATGTTATAACAGGCAAGAATTTTAAAGCAGCTACTATAATTACATTCAATCACATTAAGGAAAACAAGCTCACTATGAATCAAAAGAGAAGAGATCACAAAACAGAGAAACAAAAAGTATAAAACACACACACACATTTTAGAAAAGGAAAATATAGTATGTAAATAATTATCAGACAGACATAATGGCAGAATGCAGAGGAAAAAGGCAGTAGCTTCAATAAAGAAAAAGGGAAATTATCCAATCTGAACAACACAGAGAATTAAGATTGAAAAATAGGAACCTCGGGGCGCCTGGGTGGCTCAGTGGGTTAAGCCTCTGCCTTCGGCTCAGGTCATGATCCCAGGGTCCTGGGATCGAGCCCCACATCGGGCTCTCTGCTCAGCAGGGAGCCTGCTTTCCCCCTCTCTCTGCCTGACTCTCTGTGTACTTGTGATCTCTCTCTCTCTGTCAAATGTGAATAAATAAAATCTTTAAAAAAAAAAAAAAAGGAACCTCAGGGAGCCTGGGTGGCTCAGCCATTAAGCGTCTGCTTTCAGCTCAGGTCATGATCCCAGGATCAACCCCCGTGTTGGGCTCCCTGCTTCTCCATCTCCCTCTGCCTCTGCCCCCCTCTGCCCACCCCAGCCCACTTGTGTTTGCTCTCTCTCGTTCTCTCTCTCTCTTAAATAAAATCTTTAAAAAAAAAAAAAGGAAGAAAAATAGGAGACTCAAGGACCTTTGAAGCAATCTCCAAAAGTCTAACATATGTATAATTATATACCAAAAGAAGAATGAAGAATAACAAAATTTTGATCAGGAAAAATTTCCTAAAATTGATAAAAGACAAATTTACAGATTCAAGACACTCAGCAAATTCCAAACATTACAAAGAAAACTACACACACATTCTGAAAACCAAACTAATGAAAAATCATGACCTCAACCAAAGAAAAATGATACATAATTTTCAGAAAACAAAGATTCAAATAATAGACATCTCCTTTGAAATTATGGAGGCCCCAAATAGTAGAAGCACTGTTTTACATGTAATTTATAGTGCTGGAGGACAAAAACCATCAACCCAGAGTTCTACACCCAGTAAAAATATCCTTCAAGAATTAGGTGAAGTAAATCCTTTGTCAGATTAAAAAAATAAAATCTCCCACAGCAAACTTCCACTAGAAATACCAAAGGAAAGTCTATAGCTAAAGGGAAATTATGCCAGATCAACCTCATGTCCTTGGCAAAGAAAAAAGAGCTTCAGAAATGGTAAACATGTGAGTAAATATAAAAGCAATTTTTCTTCTTCTTAATGTCTTTACAATACACATGGCTGTCTAAAGCAAAAATTGTCTTTAGGGTTAACAGTGTATATAGATGTAATACATATCACAACTATAGCTAGAGAATAGTAAACACAAATGGGTATGCAAGGTTCCAAGGTTTCTGAATTTCATATGAGGTTACAATATTAATTATAAGCAAAGTACAAAAAGTTAATATTTATTGTGATCTCCAGAGGAATGATTAAAGTGGAATTCCAAAAATTGTTCAAATAATAGAAAAGAGGGCAGGGCAATGAGAAACAAGAAATAAAAACAGAAAAGACAAACAGAAAACAACTGTAGATCTAAGTCCAGTCACATTATATTAAAAGTTATCAAACTAAATGCTCAAATTAGAAGGCAAAGAATGTCAAAGCGCTATCTACAAAAGACGCACTTTAGATTCAAAAATACAAACAGGCTAGAAGGAAACAAATGGGAAAAGCTAAACATAAAAGCAAAGAAAATCACCACAGATAAAGAGGAACATTCTATAATGGTAACAGGGTAAATTCATCAAGACAACATAAAAATCATAAAAATGAACTTGATCATTTTCACAGGACTCTATTATAGCAAAATACAAAATGTAGGCAGTTCCCAGAATACAAATCTCAACTGTCTCCCTCTACATCTCCTCCTGAGACAACTTCGCTGCATTTCCATTACTTTAACAACCAAGTTTTGGATCTAAAACCTGTTCTTCATTCAGACCCCTGTACTGAATTTTCCACTTTTCTCCTAACTTTTTTTTACAAGGCATAAAACTGTGGAAGCAATAATGATAATAGAGTATCACTGGGGTCTATCATCTATAAATATAATATACATGACAATACAGCACAAAGGAGTGAGAAAGAAATGGAGCTATACAGAAACAAAGTTCCAATATTGTACCAGAAAGAAGTTGGTACTAATCTGAAATTCAATGTATATTGTAATCACTACAGAAGCCACTACAAAAATAACTAAAAATTTAAAAACTAAAAAAATCAACAGATGATACAAAAGAAGGCAGTAAAGGATGAGAAGAATATAAAAGACATGAATCATATAGAAAACAAATGGCAAAGGCAGATGTAAATTCAATCACAGGAATAAGTACACTGATTTGGAAACAAACAGATTAGATTTTTTTTTTTTCAGATTAGATTTTTAAAAAGCAAGATCCAACAATACTGTCTTAAGAGAAATAGACTGAAGGTAAAAGGAGAGAAGGGTATAATATGCAAGGAATAACCATAACTGCTAGAATGATTGTACTATTATGAACAGACTTTTTTTTTTAGATT
The DNA here is from genome assembly GCF_020171115.1 of Neogale vison. Taxonomy (NCBI): domain Eukaryota; kingdom Metazoa; phylum Chordata; class Mammalia; order Carnivora; family Mustelidae; genus Neogale; species Neogale vison. The sequence goes on along the minus strand of NC_058099.1, from coordinate 75,700,910 downwards.
AAACAGACGTTAAATCTAGCACTATTAATGGAGACAGAGACATTTCACAATGAAACAATCAAACTAATCCACCAAAAGATTTAACAATTTAAATGTTACACAGGTAACAGAGTTTCAAATATATACAAACTAAAACTACCAAAATTGAAAAGAGAAATATATAGTTCAATAATAGGTAGAGAATTCAATACTCAATTCTAATACTTTATGAGCACCCAACTAGAAAATCAACAAGGTATGGAAGATTTGAACGATACTATCAACCAGCCTGACCTAACTAACATTAATAGAGCACTCCACCCAACAACAGCAGATGGAACATTCACGTGCACGTGGAACATTCTCCAGGAATGACCATAAATTAAGCCATTAAACCTATCTCAATTAATTCAAAAGGAATAAAATCATACAAATCTCCAACCACAGTGGAATTAAATTAGAAAATAGCAGAAAGAAATTGGGAAATTCTGAAATAATGGGAAACACTGCTAAATACTTTGTGGGTCAAAGAAGAAATCACAAAAGAAATTAGAACATATGTGAACTGAATGAAAATAAAAATACAACATATCAGTATCTGTAGAATGCAGTTAAAGCAGTGTATACAGGGACATTTATAGCTTTAATGACCACATTACAAAAGAAAGTTCTCCAAATCCATTATCAAAGCTCCACTTTAAGAAAACCAGAAAGGAAGCACAAATCAAAGTGGAACAAAATAGAAGGTGGGAAGCAATAAAGATAAGAGATCAATGAAATAGAAAAAAGAAAAACAGGAAATCAATGAAACCAGAAGTTGGTTCTTTCAAAAAACTGACAAATGTGTCTAGCTAGACCTGGGTCTCTCAACCTCAGCACTGTTGACAGTGGGGCCAAATAGTTCATTCTTATAGGGAGTGGTACTGTGTGTTATATAATGTTGAGCAGCATTCCTAGCCTCTACATAGTAGATGCCAGTAACAATCCCCTTCTCAAATTTCACAGCCAAAAATATCTCCAAACATTGCCAGTGTCCTAGGGCAAGTGGAGGGGAAAAATCACCGCAGCTGAGAACCACTCAGCTAGACAGATCATGAAAGAGACAGATGACACAAATGACAAAAATTGAGAATGACAGAAAGAACATCACTTCCTTCCTTAAAGAAACTCACAGGATTATAAAGGAATTACAACCAAAATTTGTATGCCAACAAATTAGACCACCTACATGAAATGGATAATTATTATATTTCTAGGGGAAAAAAATCAAGGGTAAATTACAAAAAGTACCATGCATGCTATAAATGAGTAGTACATTATTAAAGGTAAAAAATGTGGGGAGCCTGGGTGGCTCCATGGGTTAAGGCGCTGCCTTCGGCTCGGGTCATGGTCCCATGGTCCTGGGATCGAGCCCCGCATCGGGCTCTCTGCTCAGCGGGAAGCCTGTTTCCCCCTCTCTCTCTGCCTACTTGTGATCTCTGTCAAATAAGTAAATAAAATCTTTAAAAAAAAAAAAAAAAGATAAAAAGTGTAATGCACTCAAGAAAACTAGCACCAAATTGTGGAAATGTGTGTCTCCAGTATGTGAACAGGTACTGCAGGAGTTTGTTTTTTTTTAAAATCTTTTAAATACATAAGTAGTATGTTCTTATTGCAACAATTCTAACAATAGAAAAGTACTTTAAGTAAATCAGGAACTTTCTCACTCCCCTCCATTTCCATCCCACTGATAACTACTGCTAAAAATTTGGTATCATTCTTCTGGTTTTGTGTTTGGTTTTTTGCCTTGCTCATATAAACATTTACATATATATTTAATGGTTTATTTGTATAAAAATGAGGCTACACATATAGTTACATGAACTAAAGAAACCTGCTCTTTCATTTAATACATTAAACTTAGGACTCCAGAACAATTCACAGAGTTCCACATATAAACTATCTGTCCCAAATATCACAAATAACTTCATGATAATAACTACATAATAAACTTTTTAAGTTCCCCCATTTGGCCACATCAAAATTAACTCAACCATTCTCTCACTGATGGGTATTTAGGGGATTTCCTGATCTTTGATATTACAAACAATGCTGCAAAACATCCTCAAACATTCAAATACATTCCTGAGAGTCAGCCGGCAAATGCATTTTAAATTTTAATAAACATTGCCAGATTCTTATCTCCAAAGTTAGTAGTAACTACTGCACCACCAACAGGTTAGAGAATACCCTATTTCTCATGTCCCCCAACACTGGATGCTGTCATTCTTTAATTTCTGCCAATCTAACTATTAAGAAGTGTATCTGTTGTTTTCATTAGCAATTCCTGACTTTGGAGGAGTTAAAGAACCTTTTCATAGGTTTACTGGTTACTTGCATTTCTTCTTCCTTGAACTATAAATTTCCAAACTTTTTCTCTCAAATGGATAGCCAACTGAATTATCCTATAATGATGATGGGACCCTCTTCCACTACTAATTGACACTGTCTTGACTGGCTAATCCAAGGTAACATGAACAAAGTCACTGTCTTACACAACCCAGGAGTGAGTGGGGTATCACTCACCCCAGAGGTGAGTGACAGCATACAAGGGCAGTGGTGATGTTGGAGTAGGGGCGTCCAGACTGCACTGGGGAATGTATGCAGTAGTGGGAGCAGTGTATACAAGTGTTAGCTACCTGGAACCAGGGTAACAGTTAAAATAAACTTTTTTTTCTTAAAAAAAAAAAAAACAAGTGTTAGCTACACTCCTAAGAAATGTGTTTTCTTTTGTTTTCACTGGTTCTGTCTTGAGGAAGTATTTCATATAATACAGTGAATACACTTGGTACCTCTAACTCTGCACTAATATAATGTACATCCTTGTACATTGACCTTGGATAATAAGCACAGTACTTTCAAAGGCTAGAATCCAGCACAGTGACTTCCTGAACTAAAAAGTATAGACAGGTATCTTAGATTTTGCTAGAAACAAATGTCATCTATTAGAGACCTCACCTAGGTTTTGGAGTGCTGTCAACTACCCCCTAAACACATGGACTGCATAGGAAGAAGTTATCAAAATACGTCTGTGACCATGAATAAGGGTTAACAGAGCTCCTGAACACAGTAAATGCCTACTAAAGGACCTAAAACCCTAGCATGAAAGAATTCCAAAAATTAAATACTAATTATAAAATGTCTAGACTTTAATTTTAACAGAATGTGTTCAATATATTGCTATTAAATATTAAGGTAGCTGCTGGTTTAACCTTATTTTAAAAGAAAAATCAGGTGTCATCTTGTTTTGTTTTGTTTTGTTTTAATCAACCAGAGGTTTTGGAACCTTAAATTCCTTTTTCAGTATCTACTGAAGTGATGCCTAATTATAGACATCAATCATTGAACACTTTAACATTATTTTTACATGCTTCTCATGTAAATCTCATGGTAATTACTGATATCTCTTATCTCTCTTTCGGAGATGGTGCAGCTGAATCCTAAGAAATTTCCCTAAAATCACCCCACCACTGAATGACAGAGCTTGCATTTGAAGTAGGGATCACACTCGTAACCATCTACTTCACATCTTTTTTCCAACATTCTAGAACAAGTAACACTGGAATTAAGTATTGTTTGAAAATGTGGTGGTGCAATCATACTCATTTTTAGAAAGAATGCTTTGAACAGAAATTCATTCCACAGTTACTGAGTTTTCTACTTCTTGAGTCTATTTGAGAAAGTTCAATTTTTACAGAAAATCATCTATTTATCAAAAGTTTGAAAATTCTTAACATCTACATTTAAAGAACTGAAAAAGTATTTCAGAAGCAAAAGTTTAAAATTTACCTTGACTTTGAGCCAGATGAAGAATTTTTGATGTGACATATCTGGCAGTATCTGATTCTGAAGATTCAGTATTGATCTTCTCCAGCTGAGCCAGGAGTCCCACGACCCGAGAATTATTGGTAAGACTAGAAAGAATGTTAATTTACATTACGACACATTCTACATCACTTGTAAATTCAATACAATAAAGATCACTGTTTAAAAAAACAAAAAACTGGGGCGCCTGGGTGGCTTAGTTGGTTGAGCGACTGCCTTCAGCTCAGATCATGATCCTGGAGTCCTGGGATCGAGTCCCACATCAGGCTCTCTGCTCGCCAGGGAGTCCGCTTCTCCCCCTGATCTCGTTCCTCTCATGCTCTCTCTCTCTCTCTCTCTCTCTCTCTCAAATAAATGAATAAAATCTTTAAAAAATTTTAAATTAAATAAAAATAAATAAAAAAATAAATTAAAAAACTCTGCCCTTTCCTAAAAACATGAAGCATTTATGCCACATATCCTTACTGTTTTATAGCTTAACATTGCTATAATTCTGTTAAGTGAGAAACATATTCCATTTCAGAAAACCACAAATGTGCATTCAACCCTGTCCAGCAATCTTACATCACACTTTGAAAATTCACCTTTTCACTCTCTGAGAATATTTCTTACATTTCCTATGTTCACCTCAAAACTCTAATCATCCTTCCCACCCCAGTACCTTCTCAGAGTCCTGCTTTATTACTGTTACAAGCCCAAACAGGAACACACCATCTCCCCACTACCACATCCTTAAACCTATCTGATTTTCTACCCACTTTCTTTCTTCCCTGTTCTTTCATTTGCTCATTTGCACATTCTCTACATTTACACATTTGCACATCTGCTACCATACTAGGTATTACCAACACTAAACAAAACAAAAATTCCTGCCCCCTACAGACTGAACATTCTAATGGTAAGAGGCAAATTAAATATGTAAATAATCATACAGTATTTAAGGTGGTGGGAAGTGTTTTAAATAAGAGTAGGTTAGGGGGACGGATGCAATTTCACACAGTGGTCAGAGAAAACGACATTGACAGGGTACCACCAAGGGAAAGGTCTGAGAGAAATAAAGGAGTAAGCTGCACAGAAACCAGAAAGAGCTGTCCAGGAAGGAGTCACAACCACCGAGACCAAGGCAGGGGTCTGCTACACTGAGTTAAAAGTGAGGTAGCCAGCGGTGAGGCTGGAGCAGACTGGAGGAGGATTATAGTAAGAGGAGGTCAGAGGTGGGGGGTGAGGTGGGAGAGAGCACCATCATTTAAAGCTTTGCGGGCCACTGTAGGAATTTTGACTTTTACACTAAGTAGGATAGAAAGTTTCTGAGCAGGGGATGCCTGGGTGGCTCAGTTGGTTAAGCCACTGCCTTTGGCTCAGTTCCTGATCCCAGGGTCCTGGGATCAAGTCCCACATGGGGCTCCTTGCTCAGCAGGAAGCCTGCTTCTCCCTCTGCCTCTGCCTGCCACTCTGCCTGCTTGTGCTCTCTTAATAATAAAATCTTAAAAATTAAAAAAAAAAAAAAAAGAAGGAAAGAAAGAAAGTTTTTGAGCAGAAGAGTGATGCACTCTGATGTTTTTAAAAGGCTCTCTGGCTGGTATGTTGAGGCAAAGAACAATTCCTCCCCTGTATACATGACCCAGTAACCCTTCCTGCATTCTCAATGTATTTGCTCCTTCACTTAATCTTTCCCTGATTCATCATCTCTCTCCCCCTTTCAACTGGATCATACCAGTGGCACACTAATAAGATGTAAGAGCTCCCACTCGCTACCACCCTAGTTCTCTCCTACGAATGAGGTGCCTGTACTTGCTCTCATCTTCTCACATCCCATTCACTTTTCAAGCTTGCCTTCCCCACCCTGAGGTCACCCAACCTCCTCTGGTCACCTCCTTCCTTATACTCAGTACCTCAGCACTATCCAAATCAGAGAGCTCCCTCTTCCTTCACCTCCCTTCTCTGGGTTTCATTGACTCCACTCTCTACCTTCTTCCTATCATCAGCTCTCCGAGATACCTTCTTTTGGTTCCTCCTCCTGTGACACATTTCTAGATGTTGATTCATGGACAGCTGTATTCCCGGCCCTCTTCTTTCCACTCTCTCCACTCTGCCAGTGTGATCTCATCTAATCCCACCACTGTAATTATGATTTAAATGCTGCCTGGCTCTGACAATCAACTACAGCTTCCCTCTGATGGCCTACCCAACCTAACAAGCCCAATATAAAACAATTTCTAGTTCTTCCTCTCAACGTATTGCTCTTCCGATCTTAACCCTCCCAAACTCAAATGAAACCATCAGTTGCTCAGGAAAAAATCTGGATTCTCTGCCTCACACACCAACCCCTTATCAGCTCCATCTCTGAAACAACTCAGCTTCATCCACTTGTGTCTATCTACTATGACTACCCAAGTCCACACAATCATCATCTCTCACTTGGAAATCACAACCTCATAACTAGTCTGCTTTCATTCTTGCTTGCCAATAATCCATTTTCTCAGTGATTACCTTTATCTTTTTATTTCAAAATAATTGTAAATATTCACAGGAAGCTACAAAAACTGTAGAGTGGTCCCTCCTGCCTTTCACATAGTTTCCCCAATGGTTACATTTACATGAACCACAGGGCAACAGCAAAAACCAGGGAATTGGCAGTGGTTAAGTATGTATTTACAAGCCAATTCATCACATTTGTAGATTTGTAGTACCACTGATCTAATCAAGCTGCTATCCAGCTTAAAAAACCCTTCAATGGCCCTTCAGACTTTAGGTAAAATCTTAAATTTACTTATCACAACCTTCTAAGCCATTTGTCATCTGGCTTCTGTCTACCTCTCAGACTTGATTTCTCACAACAATCCCCTCATGCACTGGGACCCAGCTCAATGGCTATCAGTTCCCTGAATACAGCAAGTTTTTCCACAAGGTCTTAACTCCTCTCAATCAGGAGGGTGATTTCTCCCAATTCTCTTTAGAGCTGGCAACTTCACATTTCAGGCTGCAACCCAACCATCTGACCACTTCCTCACCACCCCCTCCACTTCTGATATTAAAATGTATCTACAGAATTTATTACTATTTGAAATTATGTAAATTCTCTAGAGGTAGAAGACCTTGCATGTCTTATTCTATATATCTAGCATTTCAAACATTGGCTGGTACAGCACAGACAATATATATCTAAAAAATGAAAAATAGGTTTTTTTTTTTTTCAGATTAACTGTGCCAAATGCTTTAAATTTGGAGATATTTCAACTCAAAAGGTATCGGAGTTTGAAAATACACATTAAGCATACATTTGAAAATGGGCCTAATGTACCATTTAAAATAATGCAACATTTCCCATATTTTAGAGAGCCAACTTAGCAAAGACATATATTCGTATGTATAAATCTTCAAGTATAAAAATAACCCAATAAACTTTAATATGTTCAGTATAATATCATTAAGTTTTAAAATACACAAATTCAATATAATATATTCTTTAATGTGTGTATATATATGAAAACATTTTATATACACACACACACATATAAAAACATGCATGGAAATGATCATCAATTCAGAATAGTAATTACCTTGGGATAAGGGAAAAAATGTTATTAGGCAATAATACACACTGTGTTTGTAATTTTTTTTCCCTTGGGTGATAAGTACACAGGTGTTCCTTATAGTATTCTCTATCCTTTTAGTTTTCAGAAACATTCCACAGATTTTTTAAATAAAAGAATTCTGTAGAGATAAAAATATGTTACATGTTTGTATATATTTTCTTTTTCTTCAACTGTTGCAGGAGAAAGGAATGGTTCCTTAAAACTGCTATAAGTCTGAATGAGCAAAAACATTACTACTGAAAACTCTATAATGAACAAAAAAAGAAAAAAATTGTATAATGGACCACTATGTCCTCATCACCCAGCTCCAACAATCATCAATCCACAGACAATCTTATTTTACACATACATACCTACCTACAAGTGCACACATCAATGGACTAATTTTGAAGCATGTCTCAGAAAGATCATTTCCTCTGTAAATACTTTGGCATCCTTTATTTCCCAAAATAGAAAAACTCTTCAAAATATATATAACTACACTATCACTACCATACCAAAAACAGTAACAATAATCCATTAATACCAAAATCTAGTCTGAATTCCATTTTCTTAAATTTATTAGTTCATTCTCATTCTCTCACCTTTTCTTTAACAATCTGGACAAATCAGAAACCAAATGAGGTTTAGATATATATGCATTTGTCTTTTTATCTACAAGTTTCCTATTACACTTTTTTTTTTTTCCTCACAATTTATCTGCTGAAGCAGCTTGATTAGTGGGCTTTAGTTTCCCACATTCGGGATTTTGCCAATTACACATCCACAGCATAATTAATATGTTTATTTCCATATTTTCTGTAAACTGGCAGTTGAATTTAAAAGCCTAATCTGATGAAGGCTTGGAGATGTGAATTCTTTAAAGTGTTACTATAACCTTCCATAACAAGGCAAATAGTGTCTGGTTCTCTTACTTTTGTAATAGAAGCAGTCACTGGTCACCAATGCCTACATCCATTACTCCACTAAGGATCAAAAAACAATGATACCTTATCATCCCACTCCTTCTTCATGTGTTAACTAAAACAATTCCATAAAGAGAAAAATTTCTTATTTGATGATCCAGAGGTACAACTCATCAAATAAAAGCAAAATAAATGCTGGGTTGGTTTGGGTTTTCTGTTTTGTTTTTTTTTTTTAAACTTACTTGTATTTAGGGAATGAGTTATTCCCTAAAATCTATATCAGATAACCAATGAAATATTTTAGTTTCATGCATCAGTATGAACTTAAAAACTTAAATACATTTGGTATTTATTCATTACAATTATAAACACTCAATGATCAATAAATGGGAGCTTCCCAAGTTGGTTCCGGAGTCCTTTTGGTATGATCCTAGCCTTTGATAGGTTTCTGGCTTTCAGGCATGACAAGAGTATTACTGGCCAAAAGTCTTCAAAGTATTCTATAATACCCTGTCGAGTACCTGAGACCCTATCATAAAATCTACAAAGTCAAAGTCTATTTTCATAAAAATAGTATCTGTCTCTGTGTTGAGATTTGCCTTGATGATCTAAAAGCACTGGTGGGCTGGGGCGCCTGGGTGGTTCAGTGGTTAAAGCCTCTGCCTTCGGCTCAAGGTCATGATCCCAGGGTCCTGGGATCAAGCCTCGAGTCGGGCTCTCTGCTCAGCAGGGAGCCTGCCTCCTCCTCCTCTCTCTCTCTCTGGCTGCCTCTCTGCCTACTTGTGATCTGTCTGTCAAATAAATAAAAATCTTTTTAAAAAATAAAAAAAATAGAAGCACTAGTGGGTAAAGGGCTAGTACCCTGACACAAATCAAGACAGTGACATCAAACTGTACTACCAGTCACTGTGTTTTTCACCACCCTGAACTCAGTTAAAAACAAAAATTCCAGGGATGCCTGGGTGGCTCTGTTGGTTGGACGACTGTCTTCAGCTCAGGTCATGATCCCGGAGTCCCGGGATAGAGTCCCGCATCCAGCTCCCAGCTCCACGGGAAGTCTGCTTCTCGCTCTGACCTTCTCCTCGCTCGTGCTCTCTCTCACTGTCTCTCTCTCAAATAAATAAAATCTTTAAAAAAAAAAAAAATTCCAGTTTCACCCATGAGTACGTATTTCTTTAATATTGTGTGTGTGCATTAAACATTTCAGCTGCACACTAAATACGATGGTTACCTTGAGGGAAGAAAACCTGTGATTGTTTAAAATGCAAGCTGAACTAGCCACTTTTTTCACAGAACATGGTTACTTCAAAAAACAAGTCAAAAAATAATAGTAAAAGAAATTTTAAAAAATTGACAAAGATTATTCAGACTGGAGAATTTAGGCATACATTTTTTAGAAGTAAACAAAGTGAGTAGATCATTTCAAGAGAACAACTGACAAATCTGTTGCCAATGATAAAATCTAGCTTTTGAGCAAACAATAGAATTTCGGAAAATGTGGATCTACTGTCATAGCCTTGTCAGCTTCCCTAGAAAATTTTCTAGGCACCTGCCTGACTCAGTCAGTTAAGCATCTGACTCTTGATCTCTGCTCAGGTCTTGATCTCAGGATGGTAAGTTCGAGCCCCACGTTGGGCTCCATGTTGGGTGTGGAATCTACTTAAAAACATATTTTTTTCCTGATAAAAATCAATGGTGATATTAATACATGTAATTTTTCAGTACTGTGTAATAAAATGTACTATTTAGAAGATCTGCATTAGTCATGGAATCAATTATTTCTAAATGACCAATGCTGGATGTTACAAACTTAAATATGGAAAAAAATTATTCAAAGTGCAAAAAAAGACCAACAGAATTTAAAAGAGAACAGAAAGTTCACTAATACAGTTTCAGATTCCACCCTTCTTAACTTTTAAGAAAACTATTACTTAGCAAGAATATCCATTTCAATTTGAATTTCAAGCAATACGGCTTTATTTCCAAAGAATAGTATCATCATTTATATATATCTATTCCTCATATATAATTATTATTCTTGCTTTAATCATATTTTTACTGTTTCTCTACAAATACTGAACACACAACTTTATTTTCCTCCACCATAAATCAAATGACAATTATCCACAATTATCTATAATGGGCTTTTGGGATATCTGGGTGGCTCAGTTGGTTAAGCACCTGCGTTCGGTTTCAGGTCATGATCCCAGTGTCCTGGGATCGAGTTCTGAATCAGGCTCCTTACTCAGTGGGGAACCTGCTTCTCCCTCTGCCTGCTGTTTCCCCTGCTCGCACTCACTCTCTCTCCCTCTGACAAGTAAATAAATATAATTAATTAATGCATTAAAGAGCCTTTGATTCAAGTACTTCCTCCATTTCTAATCACATATCTATGTAAGCCCAGATTTTCTTCAAATTCTATAACAAGAACACCACACATGCACAAACTACATACACATGTATAATATGTGCACATATTACATGTAACATAGATCAAGACAGATTAAACTCAGAAATAGATAAGAGAATCTAGCCATCTTCCATTATGCCACACATCAGATTTGCAAAAATGTAATAAAATAATTCTAGTCTTCCACAGTTGAAAATATAGTTATTTCTAAAACACTGTTATACAATTGGTTTACTGTTATTTTTAAGTGAATAAATAGAGGCTGTGGGTGACAAAAGGCAGTTAAGCGTCAGACTCTTGGTTCCAGCTCAGGTCATGATCTCAGGGCCATGAGATGGATCTCCTCATGAGGCTCTGCACTTAGGACGGCATCTGCTTAAGTTTCTCTCTCCCTCTCCCTTTGCTCCCCTTTCTCATCCACCACAAGCACAGGTACTCTCTCTAAAAATATATAAATCTTTTTTAAAAATGGTTTTAATTACTCAGTTTTAATATATAACAATGTAAAATATCAATAGATACCTCACATCAACAAAAACTTTCTGGAGCCTTCATCACTTTAAGAGAGCACCAAGAGGTTCTGGGCTAAAATATATGAGAACTATTCCTCTAGGTTTATCTTGCACTTTTTGTGCTCCTGACCTAGAATCAGCCCTTTCTCCAAAGAATCCTGGTTCTTTTTGGTGAGAAATGATATTAAGAGAGCACAGTTTGAAAACTAAGGAACAAAGTACATCTTTAAAAACAATTCTATAACCCAAACTTAAGAGAAATTTGCATTAAGAAAACCAAACTTTTTTTTTTTTAATTTATTTATTTGACAGAGATCACAAGTAGGCAGAGAGGCAGGCAGGGCTGGGGAAAGGGGAAGCAGGCTCCTCGCTGAGCAGGGAGCCCGATGCAGGGCTCAATTCCAGGACCCTGGGATCATGACCTGAGCCAAAGGCAGAGACTTTAACGCACTGAGCCACCCAGGTGCCCCAAGAAAACCAAAATTCTGATATTTAATAATGGAGTGCTTCTTAAATTTTCTTCAATTCACATTTTTCTTAAAGATCATCTCACTGTTTTTCAGTAGTTAATAAACATCAGCTATTCAAAAAATTCACAAACATACAAGACACACTAAGCATAACTAACACACAGTCAATTCTATCCCCAACTAAGAATTTGTTTTATCAGTAACTATTAAAATTTTAAATTACATTACATATTTAAAAAAAGAAAAAGAAAAAAACCTTTCATTGAAGTGATTCCTTTCTAAGAATCATGCTATTTCAAATGATGGATGGATGAACAGATGGATGAATTTTTTCAAGGGAGGCAAATAAATGGAAATTGAGAACATAGGCAAATCAATTTCCCTCTCTATTTCTACTTTTTTAATCTACAGAATGAAGAGCGGCGCCTGGCTAGCTCAGTCGGGAGAGCATGAGACTCTTAATCTACAGAATGAAAACTGAACAAAATATCTTAAGCCACCCCAACTCAGCTCTAAAACTGTAAGGCTGTTGACACTAATGTTGAAAGAATCTAGGGTGAACACCAGAGGGCAGCTCTACCTTCTGAATAATTTTTAGACTTTGGAAAATTTGAGGGCGGGGTAAAGCTTATATAGCTATTCAAAGGACAATCTGAACTACACTGAGAAAATTTTTAAATAACACAACTCAGAAAAGGATGTATCTTCCTTACTTACCCTGCTTTTAGATGAATCAAAATGAGACCAAACTTCAGAGATTTATGATTGTTAATTACCATATAGTGAGAAAATCATCAAATTAAAAATATGATCAATATGAAATACATCAAATCAAGTTAAATTTCAAATGGTAGTTTAAAGACAGTATCACTCAAATATTTGTTTCATTGTAGTAGTCTCCTACTACTTGATGTTTGAGTTTACTCTCAGTCTTACCTATTTTTCTGAAAGCATAAATGTTCTTGGATATTACCAAAGTCCCAATGATGTACAGATACTATCTTTGCAACAAATAATTTCCCAAGTAAGTGCAAATGTTACGCAACCTACCTTCCTATTATAAATCAATGTTACCACCTTTTTTACCTTAAATTGCAGGTAACAGAAAGCTGTCCTCATAAAAAAAAAACAAATAAATAAAAACATCTCACAGAAAAAAAATTCACAGAAATATACTACAGTTTTAGACTTAAACATGACTCACAGAAACTAAGATTTAATTTTAAAAAGAGTATGGTTTTATTTCCAAAATGCACATTATCTTTCAGAAACATCTGATCCTCATTTACAGGCCTTTTTTAACCTTTTATTACTTTTGCTTTATTTTTATTTTTACTGTTTCTTTCCAAATTCTGAACACATAACTTTATTTTCTTCCACCATAAATCAAAGGACAATGAAAAATAGAAATTTCATTATCATTCTTTTGTAGAAAGTTAAATATTTAAATATGTAAATTTGGAACAATATTCTTATAACTGGAAGAGAAGAGTAACTAGTTCTCTACTTCTTATAATTAAATGCATAAAAGACTTCTTTAACAATAAATTCTAGTTCAACACTACCAAGTGACTTGTTAGAGACAACCAGAAAAAACTTGTTAAAATTTTAAACTGCCTAAATTTATACTAGCATCAGCAATAATTAGTCAAGTTATCCTTTAAATTCCTTTAACAAAGATAATTAAATGCTAATTATTTTATATTCATTATTTTTGTAACTTCTCTGGTCTTGTTCTACTGGGACTTTAGGTACGTGTTTGTGGCTAACTGCTTTGCCCTGGTATCTGTTCTATCTTTCAGAGGAACAAGTTTCAATCAGGCGTATGGCCACCCTATATATCATATTTCTCATTTTTAGCTTAATATAGAAGTTACTATAGGCTAGGTCAGAGGCTCTCAGTTTTGTTTTGGGGTTATTCTTGGGGGGGAAGACTAGAGAGGGGGCTTTTGGCCTCTATCATGATACCTTTACACTCAAAAATCATTGAGGAGACACAAAAAGCTGTTTTTTTCATGGGAAAAAGAAATAAATACAACAAACAACCTGAAAGACCAGCACACTGAAAACTATAAAGCATTGCTAAAAAAAAAAAAAAGAAAAAAAAAAAAAAAGTTAAAGAAAGGTCATAAGAAAAGAATATGCTGTACTCAAGACTGAATGCTGTTGGGGTGCCAGGGTGGCTCAGTGGGTTAAAGTCTCTGCCTTCGGCTAGGTCTTGATCCCAGAATCCTGGGATCAAGCCCCGCGCTGGGCTCTCTGCTCAGAGGGAGCCTGCTTCCCTTCCTTTCTCTCTGTCTGCCTCTCTGCCTACTTGTGATCTCTGTCAAATAAATAAATAAAATCTTAAAAAAAAAAAAAAAAAAGACTGAATGATTCTCTCCCTCTGCTCCTACCCCCACTCCTCAGTGTGCACACATACTCTCTTCTCTAAAATAAGTAAATAAATGAAGTCTTTAAAAAATAAAAATTTTAAAAACTGGGGCACCTGGGTGGCTCAGTTGGTAAAGCACGTGCCTTTGGCTCAGGTGATCCCAGGATGCTGGGATAGAGTCCCACGTTATGCTCCCTGCTCAGCAAGGAGTCTGCTTCTCCCTCTCCCTCTTCCCCTCCCCACATCCCCTACTTCCCTGCCCTGCTCTTGCCCTCTCTCAAAATAAATAAATTTTTTTAATTAAAAAATAAATAAAACACAATCACTACCTAACTCCTTTCCTATAGAAATTACAAAAATACTTAACAATGAAATATGTTCTACTGTATTACATATTTAATAACTGGAAACCCTAACAGTTTAAGGAACAAATCTTTATCTAAACTGTGTATATATTTCTCATTATAAAACAGAGTCAAACCATACCTGTAAACACAAAGTTATAAAAATATAAATATAACATACAATGCTACAAAGCAAAAACTGATTATCATCAATATTAATAAGTTGTCATTTACTGAGCCTACTAGACACTGTTTAATCTTCACAAGTTGAAAATGATAGCACTAGTATTTCACTCATTATATAGATGAGAAAACAGAGACTTAACAGAGTTAAGCAATCTAGCTAGAAAAATTCCAAAACAGAATCAATCAGTTTGTCTGACTTTTAACTGAAAGAGTCCACAGTAAAACTTTGCTAAGGACAATTTATTGGTACATAAGAACTTTAATAAAGATAATACTTTAACTGAGGGGTTAGTTAAAAGTTTGGTGGAAAGAGCCAGACAGAATATATTTTAAGCACCATATGCCATATAGTCTTTGTCATTACTACTCAATTTTGCCACTGTAGAGCAAGTGTCCAGACAATACACAAAGCACAGCTGTGTTCCAAAACTTAATTTATATATACAGAAATTTCAATTTCATATAAATATTCTTTTTAATTTTTCCCCAACCATTTAGAAATGTTAAAAACTATTCTTATTTCATGAGCCATCCAAAAACAAGAAGTAGATCAGATCTGATCCATGGGTCGTCACTTGCTAACTCCTGCTTTAACTGAAAAGTTAAACATTAATAAATATTAATTGTAAAATATAAATGCAACACACAATTATTAATATAATTATAATAATAAATATAATAAATTCAAATAAGGAGTTTCAAATAACCACTTCATGTAATATTTCCATAACTGATACATACTGGTATTTAGAATTACAGTACCTTTTCTCTGATATCACTTTTAACTTGCTCATCTTGAGTTATTTCATTTCAACATTGCAGATAATCTAAAAGAAAAAATGTTAGTTGTATTAAATACACAATAGTTTATATATATTAGACATCACAAAAACCATACCACTGAAAGTTATTATGGGAAACTGGAAACCAAAGGAGAATGTTTGAGTTTTATGTGCTTCTGGCAAGTTACTTCAAAATGCAAAAATGGGGGCGCCTAGATGGCTCAGCAGGTTAAAGCCTCTGCCTTCATGTCAGGTCATGATCCCAGGGTCCTCAGATCAAGTGCCACATCGGGCTCTCTGCTCAGTGGGAAGCTGCTTCCCCCTCTTTCTCTCTGCCTGCCTCTCTGCCTACTTGTCATCTCTACCAAAGAAATAAAATCTTTTAAAAAATGCAAAAATGTGTGACTATTACATGATCTAAAACCAGTCAGTAAAATGTTATCAAAATCCTAGAGCTACAAAAATTTAAAAACCTAACACAACAATCTATGATCTAGTGTTAAGATTTCTTTTGAGACAATTCACATTATCTTTTCCTGTTCTTGTAGTCCTATACTCAAACTATAGCATTGTACTTAGTGTCCACCATTCACACAGTGGTCAAATACTGGTAAGTATGTAAGATTATTTCTATGTAAGAACACTTTTTAATAACAAACTATGTAACAGTAAAAACCACCTATAACGTCATCTCATTTAATATACTTAATACATATTTTCCTTCAATCAATACCAGTTTTGTTATTAGAAAATACACATTGGGGGCGCCTGGGTGGCTCAGTGGATTAAGCCGCTGCCTTCAGCTCGGGTCATGATCTCAGTGTCCTGGGATCGAGCCCCGCATCGGGCTCTTTGCTTGGCGGGAGCCTGCTTCTCTCTCTCTCTCTCTGCCTGACTCTCCGCCTGCTTGTGATCTCTCTCTCTGTCAAATAAATAAATAAAATCTTTAAAAAAAAAAGAAAAAAAAAAAAAGAAAATACACATTGGGGCACCTGGGTGGTTCAGTGGGTTAAGCCTCCGCCTTCGGCTCAGGTCATGATCTCAGAGTCCTGAGATCAAGCTCCATATCAGGCTCTCTGCTCAGCAGGGAGCCTGCTTCCCCCTTTCTCTCTGCCTGCCTCTCTGCCTACTTGTGATCTCTCTGTCTCTGTGTCAAATAAATAAATAAAATATTAAAAAAAAAAAAGAAAGTACATATTATTCACAGAATCTTTACAACTTTTCAGATTTATTTTGCAACCATTCACCCCCTAAAAAAAAAGAAAAACAAACAAACAAAAAAAAAAATCCTGGACATCTTTTAATTTTACATATCACTGCTTATTGAAGCAGAATTTTGTGGCATCACTAAACAGTAAAAAAATGACAGCCAGTTCAACAAGATTCTCACATATTTATGCATCATTTAGTAAAGCTATTTAAAGGGAAACAAATATACAAAAGAATGTAGTAGATTTTAAAACTACAGGTATTCTGGATGTTTTTCTTCAATTAACAAAGAACTTTCAGTAAACACACATGATTTCAGTAAAACACACACTTCAGTAAAACACACATGATTTTTTTTTCAGTTTTTTTCATTAACTCAATCATAAAAAAGAAAACATGTATTTAGGATTGTGTACAAAAATTACAAAAACAAGAAGTAGATCAGATCTGATCCATGGGTTGTCATGGACTATTTTTCAGGCTGGCAAGAAATTTAAAACTGCTGACTATTCTTTCTTTTAACTGACTTAAGAAAAGACTACAAAGTCAAAGTGATTTTTTCCTATTTCCAAATTAAGAATCAAAAATCCAGGGGCGCCTGGGTGGCTCAGTGGGTTAAGCCACTGCCTTCGGCTCAGGTCATGATCTCAGGGTCCTGGGATCGAGTCCCGCATCGGGCTCTCTGCTCAGCAGGGAACCTGCTTCCCTCGCTCTCTCTGCCTCTCCATCTACTTGTGATTTCTCTCTGTCAAATAAATAAATAAAATCTTTAAAAAAAAAAAAAAAAGAATCAAAAATCCAAAGGAGGGGGAAAAAAAAAAAGTCCTGTGATTTCAAAAGCACTACTGCAGCCATAAATGTAAGGTTAATTAAGTTACTTCTACTTGCTGGGTGGTAGTACTTTCTCTAAAAGTACATTAACAGCACGTCTCATGAAAAGTTTACTGTGACTCTTATTAAAGCTGATAGGGGGGGCGCCTGGGTGGCTCAGTGGGTTGGGCCGCTGCCTTCGGCTCGGGTCATGATGTCAGGGTCCTGGGATCAAGTCCCGCGTCGGGCTCTCTGCTCAGTGGGGAGCCTGTTTCCCTCTCTCTCTCTCTCTCTCTGCCTGTCTCTCTGTCTACTGTGATCTCTCTCTGTCAAATAAATAAATAAAATCTTTAAAAAAAATTTTTTTTTTAAGATTTTATTTATTTATTTGACAGAAATCACAAGTAGGCAGAGAGGCAGGCAGAGAGAGAGAGAGGGAAGCAGGCTCCCTGCCGAGCAGAGAGCCCGACGCGGGACTCGATCCCAGGACCCTGAGATCATGACCTGAGCCGAAGGCAGCGGCTTAACCCACTGAGCCACCCAGGCGCAAAGCTGATAGAGTTGGAAAGGTTAATGCGGTTAACTTAAATCACAACCAATTCTATTTCAACAGTTAATAAATTATTCAAACTTCCAATTCAAAATAAAATAGAGTCAAACAACAGGCATTCCTGTCCTCTCCCTCCCAGGACTAGAGTAAAATAAACAGCAAAGCAATAAAGAGAAATTAAGTTATGTTTAAGCCCACGGTGACAAAAAGAAAAACTAAAGTTGTGGGGGGGGGCATCCTGTCCAGAAGAACTCAGGAAACTTGGAAGCCAAGGACTTGGAGGTGCCAATCACAAGACAGGAAGAGACTGCTCAACAGCTAATGAAAACTCTGTAATTCCAAATAACCTCCTACCTCCTCAATACCCCATACCTCATCATTGTGGGAAATGTTCAACAGCCAGTCCTAGAATTTCTGACAAATTATCTCCACTAAAGAAACTGATAATCTCAAAGAATTCTGCTTTCTGGGACTAGAGAGTCCCCCAGGAAGAAGGCCATCTCTCAACCCCATCATCCTAGAGCTAAGCCAGTTTTGTCCCTTGTGGTCACTTTTTATAGCCTAAGGCCAGAGTGGCCCCAGAGAACACAAAAACTTTCTATTTTCAAAGTCTGTGTTTGTTACAGCATTGTGTAATTCAAAGAACAGGCACCTGGAAGAAGTGCTGCATTTCACCAAGTTTGTGGCAAAGCAAGAAAGAGGCAAAGAAACTGAGACTGCATACAAGGGCATAACTATAAAAACTGACCATGAAGTTTCAGTATAAGCCCCTTAATTGAGTCATTTTCACCATCATAAAATCATGTTGCTATTTCCCTGTCTTGAAGGAAAAAAAATGAACTCTCTCTGCTCCACTTCCTAAATCCAGCTTCTGTCCCATTTCTCTTCCCTCCCAAAAGCAAAGTATTTTTACCCACACTTGTTAACAAGTCCCTTCTTCCCCTCCTCTCCTAAACACACTCCAGTCGGGTTCTCCCCACCCCACTTGTCAGTCCCAGGGACCTTCAATTCCCTGAATCCATCTGTCAGTTCTTAGTCCTCATCTTACTTGTCTTAACAGCCACATTTGATAGAACTGGTCACTCCCTTTTCTTGGAAATACTTTCCCCATTTGGCCATATTATCTAAGTTTCCTTCACTGGATGCCCCAAGCTCAGCTCTTTCCTGTCCTTTTCTAACTCCAGTCTCTTCCTTAGTGATCTCATCAGGTCTCATAAATGTTCAACATCTCCACGTGGGTCTCTAATAATACTACAAACTCAACATATCCAATACTGATCCCCTGATCTGCCCTTCCCTACAGAGTGTGCTCTCACTTCAGCTTTTCCAATTGTAAAGATAATTCTCTCTCCAATTCTTAGTCCAAACCTTAACCTCCTCCTTCACTGTCTTACATCCAACATCCAATCCATCAGCAAATCCTGATAATTCTACTTTCGAAATATATCCAGAATCTGATCACTTCACTATAACTACTACCATGGGCAAATCAACCATTGTAATTAATCTCCCTTCCACCTTTGGCCTTCTACAGTCTATTCTCAATAAAACATCCTGACTGATTCTTTTAAACCCCCAGGGGGAAAGAAAGAGAAACAAACAACAGCAACAAAAAACCTTCGGTAAATCTTGTCACCACTCTGCTCAAAGTCCTGAGATGTGTCCATTTCAGGGGTATTAAGGGCCTTAGGGAACACCCTCAGCCCTTCCTTCCCTGACCTCATCTCCTACCTACAGCTTTCCTTACTCAGACTGCTCTTGGCATACTGGCTGTGCCTCCTTGCTTTCCTCCAATTCTTACCTTGCCCAAGCTATTTCCTCTGCCTGAAACGTTCTGCCAGATATCCTAATGCCTGAGCAACTTCCAAACTTCCTTTGCTTGAGTATTACTTTTTCAATAAACCCCACTCCAACCATCCTATTTAATTCTGTAAACTACCTCCACACTCCAGCATACCCACTGCCCCTTGCTTGAATCCACTGTCTTTTTTTTTTTTAATCTACTGTCTTTTTCCAGAGCACTTACCACCTTCTAACACAGGATGATTCAAAAATAACTGAACACTTTGAAAACTGAACTATTCAATAACTGATTACATATGAACCTGTGTCAAAACAACTTTTAAGGGAACAATCAGGTCAGTTCTATAAACTTCTGAATACTCAAGGGATGTCCCATTACATCACATGTATCAATCCTGTAATCAAATTCATCCCATACCCTTACCAGCTTATCACCACTGATAAGACAAAAGCAACCACAAGGGGTTCCTTCATTTCCTCAAGGTTTTGAGGAAAAAGTAGTAGCAACCCAAGGTTCTTGATATATCCAAATAAGAAATCACATGGTTTAATATCTAGTATCTCACTGGTCAATATGTCAGTCATTTTACACAACTTGTACGCTAGACCATTTATTTAACTCTGTGCATTGCTTATTATCTGTATCTCCCTGCTAGAATTAAAGCTCCATGAGGGCACAAATCTGCTTTGCTTTAAATGCCTCTAATCTATCTAAAATAGAGCAAGCACGTGGCAGGTGCTAAAAAATTTTGAATGAACAAACCAACATTTTAAAAACTTGCTTTAAGGGCGCCTGGGTGGCTCAGTGGGTTAAGCCATTGCCTTTGGCTCAGGTCATGATCTCAGGGTCCTGGGATCGAGTCCCGCATCGGGCTCTCTGCTCAGCAGGGAGCCTGCTTCCCTCTCTCTCTCTCTCTGCCTGCCTCTCTGCCTACTTGTGATCTCTCTCTGTCAAATAAATAAATAAAATCTTTAAAAAAAAAAAAAAAAACTTGCTTTAAGAAAATTTTACTACACAAATGTGCAAAAAAGTCTTCATTTAAAAAAAAATATCTAATATGGCAAATACGGTGTACTGGCATACAATATATATCCCAATTTCCATCTAGTTGTACCTTCCTGTACTGTAAGAAGTTGAAAGCTTAAAAAAATAAAAATATTAAAAAAAAAATTTTTAAAGCATTTCCCAGACTCCCCTGCAGCTAGAGTTCCAGATGTGACTTAAATCCACCGATTTCAATCTCATCATTTGAAAGATACTTAAAAGCCTGAAAGGATGCCTGAATAAGGCTAACACAGACACACACATTTGGTTCTTAGACAGCAATGTATGCAGAGGTCCCAGAGTCTAGTCCAGCGTTTCTCATAAGCTGTTGCTAGAATTCTTTTTTTTTTTAAGATTTTGTTTATTTATTTGACAGAGATCACAAGTAGGCAGAGAGGCAGGCAGAGAGAAAGAGGGAAGCAGGGTCCCCACCAAACAGAGAACCCGATGTGGGGCTCGAACCAAGGACACTGAGATCATGACCTGAGCCGAAGGCAGAGGCCCAACCCACTGAGCCACTCAGGTACCCCTGTTGCTAGAATTCTTTGAGAGCTCACCACTGGAGTGAAAATTTCTTTCTCACTTTTGCGCACCAAGCAATGGCAGCATTCACAGTAACTAATGATTGTGTTAGAAATCAGCCATATATGAGATATCTGGGTGGCTCAGTTGGTTAAGCATCTGCCTTCGGCTCAGGTCATGATCCCAGGGTCCTGGGACTGAGTCCCATGTCAGGCTCCTTGCTCAGTAAGAAGTCTGCTTCTCCCTCTCTCTCTGCTCCTCCTCCCTCCCACTCCTGCTTAGTTGATCTCACTCTCTCTCAAATAAATAAAGCTTAAAAAAAAAAAAAAAAACCAGCCATATGTGACAGTGCACAGTAGGACCATGTTCATTTGGTTAGAGTCTGCCTTCAGAGTTAGAGGCTGCATGGCACAGGGGTAGGATGGTAGACTGATGAACACCAGTTTCTCCCTTTCAAGTTACCTCCCCTAATCCAGTAAGATTAGCAATGAAGAATTGTATACTGTGAATCATTTCACTAAATGAGCAAAACAGGAGACATAAACACAAAGCCTCATCTTTACAGTGAAAACTACTTATCAGAGATGCCTGGATTGCTCAGTCAGTTAAGCGTCTGCCTTTGGCTCAGGTCACGATCCCACTGTCCTGGGATTGAGCCCTGCATGGGGCTCCCTGCTCCGCAGGGAGTCTGCTTCTCCCTCTCCCTCTGCCCCTCTCCCTTCCTGCCTTTGTCATGCTCTCTCTTTCAAATAAATAAATAAAAATCTCAAAAAAAAAAAAAAACTATCAATGGGCTGATACTTGGGCTGACAACTTTAATTGTCATATTCTGTTTTACATAGGCTGTGGAAAACCACTTTCAAGTGCAGCATGGCTCCAGGAATATTCAGAAAGCATGTAAATATAAATTACTGTCTTCTGACAAGTTAAAGATACTCAAAACAAACATGATAAACCTTTTGTTAAAAAAAAAATACAGGGAAAAGGCTGAGGTAACAAGTTATATAGTTAGCAGAAATTACTGAACAGGAAAGGGAAAGCCACCCAATTACTGAGACCTTAATGAGGCCAGAAGTTCTCTTATGTAAGAAATATTTTTGTTTTTTAAGAAGCATCAAGAACAAGGAAGAAATCATCTTATGTCAATTGAAAATGAAATCGGTGAACGGTTATTTCAAGTTCAACACAGAAAAGAAAACATTCAAAAGAAAACAAAAGTTTCATACGAGAGATAAACTTCATTCTTTCAGTTTTAAAAAATAACTATTTGGGGGCACCTGGATGGCTCATCACTGAGTATCCATCTTCAGCTCAGGTCATGATCCCCAGGTCCTGGGATGGAACCCCAGCTTGGGCTCCCTGCTCAGTGGGAAGCCTGCTTCTCCCTCTCCCTCTGCCCCTGCTTGTGTTCCCTCTCTCGCTGTGTCTCTCTATGTCAAATAAATAAAATTTCTTTTAAAAAATCTTAAAAAAAAAAAAACCCTATTTTATTGTATAAAGACTTTTCACAAAATATCAACACATAATCATTTGGAACTTCTGGACCTATATTTGAACCTCATGAAGTTAATAAAGGGGGAAAAAAAAAGATTGTGTTTCTTCCCATATTCTGGTATAAATTATGTCTTAGGCTTTATTTTTATTAACAGTATTTTGACTTAAGGCTTTTTGCAGCTTTGCTATTTGACACTGTTAATGTTCACATTGTAAAAAACATTAATTAGAGTCAACTTAGAGTGGTACTGGCAAAAAAAAAAAAAAAAAACCAGAAAAGCAGACCAACTGTATGTACATTAAAGTCTAGAAATAAATGCACACATCGATAGCCAGGTGATTTTTGGCAAGGGTACCAAGTCTACTCAATGGAGAAAGAATACTGGCATACCTCAGAGATACTGCAAGTTCAGTTACAGACCACTGTGATGAAGCAATTATCACAACAAAGCAAGTGAAATGACTTTTTTAGTTTCCAGTGCATATAAAAGTTATGTCTTCACTATACTGACAGTCTATTAAGTGTGTAATAGCGTAAGGTCTAAAAATAACAATATGCCTACCTTAATTAACAAGTACTTTATTGTTAAAAAGTGTTAACCATCCTCTAAGCTTTCATCAAGTCATTATCACTGATCGCAGATTACCATAACAAATAATGAAAAAGCCTGAAATAATGTGAGAATTACCAAAATGTAACATACAAAGTGCTCATACAAAGTGAGCAAATGCTGTTGAAAAAAGGTACCAACAGTGTTGCCAGATGCAGCATTGCCACAAAATTTCAATTTGTAAAAAACACACACATCTGCAAAATGTAACAAAGTGAAGCATGCTAAAATGAGGTATGCCTGTAGTCCCTTCTGCTGCTGGAACAAATGGACTTCCACATGTAACAGAATGAAGCTGGTACTCAAAACCATGTTATAAAAATTAACTGAAAATGAATCAATGACCCAAATATCAGTGCTAAAACCTAGAAAACATAGAGGTAAATCTGCATGACCTTGGATTTGGAAAGAGATTCTCAGTGACGGCAACAAAAACACAAGCAAGAAAAAAGAAGACAAAGTGGGCTTCAAAATTAAAAACTTTTATGCATCAAAAGGACATTATCAAGAAAGTGAAAAACAGAATGGAAGAAAATATTTGCAAATCGTATATCTGATAAGAGTTTTTTAATAGCCAAATATGTAAAGAATTCCTACAATTCAACAACCAAAAGATAATTCAATTTAAAAATGAACAAAGGACTTAAAAAAAAAAATGAACAAAGGACTTGAGGGGCACCTGGCTGACTCAGTTGGTAGAGCATGCAATTCAGGTTCTGAGTTCAAGTCCGATGGTTACTTAAAATAAAATCTTTTTTATTAAAAAGAGATTACTTTTTTAAGTAATTTTAAAGTAAGAGGTTACTTAAAAATAAAATCTTTTTTTTTTTTAAATGAGCAAAGGGGGACACCTGGGTGGCTCAGATGGTTAAGCATCTGCCATCGGCTCAGATCATGATCCCAGGGTCCTGGTATAGAGTCCCACATTGGGCTCCCTGCTTGGTGGAGAGCCTACTTCTCCCTCTTCCTTTCCTGCTCCCCCAGCTTGTGCTCCCTCGCTCTCTCTATCAAATAAATAAATTAAATCTTTTTTAAAAATGAGCAAAGGACTTCAATAGACATTTCTCCAAAGAAAATATTCCAATGACCTATAAAGCACGTGAAAAGATGCCCAACATCATTACAGTCATTAAAGAAATGCAAAGCAAAATTACCTGTATTACTTCATACCAACTAGCATGTCTATAATTTTAAAAATGGTAAATAAGTGTTGAAAATGTACATAAAAAAACCCTCACTTGTTGCTGGTGGGAACATAAAATGGTGTAACCACTGTAAAAAACAGTTTGGCAGTTCCCTCAGAAATCTAAATATAGAACACCCAGGAATTCTACTCCTAAGTATATACCCAAAAGAACTGAAAACAGGGACCCGAAGAGATAATTGCACATTAGTGTTGGTAGAAGCATTATTCACAATAGCCAAAGACAAAAAACAATTTAAGTGTCCACTAACAGACGAAAAGACAAAATGTGGTATATACAGACAATGGAATGCTGTTTGGCCATAAAAAGTAATGAAGCTCTGACATACACTATAATATGAACCTTGAAAACATTATGTCATAGTGAAATAAGCCAGAAACAAAACATCAAATACATGTTTCCACCTATATGAAATATCTAGAATAGGCAAATTCTAGGTATATTAGAAGTTTACCAAGGGCTGAAGGCAAAAGTGAAATAGGGAGTCCCAGTATATCAATAATTACAGAACGTAAGTTTGCACTGACAAAAAACTTTGGAAATCGTGGTGATGGCTGCACAACTTTGTGAATGTAATTAAAATTAATGCTACTCAATCAGAGGTTTAAAAACGAGTAAAATGGCAAATTTTAAGTTAGGTATGTTTTTGTTGTTGTTTTTAAAGATTTTACTTATTTATTTGACCCAGAGAGAAAGAGCACAAGCAGGAGGAGTGGCAGGCGGGCAGAGGAAGAGGGAGAAGCAGGCTTCCTGAGGAGCACAGAGCCCACCACGGGGCTCGATCCCAGCACTCTGCGATCATGACTGGAGCCTAAGACAGATGCCTAACCAACTGAGCCACCCCGGTGCTCCAATGTTAGATATGTTTTACCACAGTAGAAAAACTATTAAAATTAGCTTACATTATTTATTTAAATTAAGTCCATCAAGCCTATCTTTATTTTTTTAAGATTTTATTCATTTATTTGAGAGAGAGAGAGAGCATGAGCAGTGGGGAGAGGCAGAGAGAGAGGGAGAATCAGACTCTCTGTTGAGCACAGAGCCTGACACAGGCAGGGTTCAATCCCAGGACCTTACTATCTAAGCCAAAGGCAGATGCTTAACCAACTGAGTCACCCAGGTACTCCAAAGCTATCTTTAAAAAAACTGAATCCCATTTTAGCTGAAGTCAGTTATTTAATAGAAATTTACTGGGGTGCCTGGGTGGCTCAGTGGTAAGCATGTACCTTCAGATCAAGTTGTGATCCCAGGGTCCTGGGATTGAGCCCTGCATCACCGGCCCCCTGCTCGGTGGGGAGCCTGCTTCCCCTCTTCCCACTCCCCCTGCCTGTATTCTCTCTCTATCTGTCAAATAAATAAAATCTTCATAAATAAATAAATAAAGTATATAGCACTAGGCCATAAATTTCACCCTTTAAAAAAAAAAAATTATCTTCACCATATGAGGTTTTAAAAATCATGAAAAGGAAAAAACATTAGTTTCCAGAATGGTAAGTTAAGTTTGACCACCTATCTGCTTCTCATGTAAGGTTCATTAAAGTTTTTTGGGTGTGCTTCAAATAAATAAAAATAAAACTACTCTTATACATATATCATATACCTAAGCCATAATTTATTAATATCTTGTATAGTAAAAATCTGTGATAAGACTCCTAGATCTACTTTACATAAAGTAAAAAAATAAAGTGGGAATTTTCAGAAATGGAAAACCTGCTTCTCCTACCTGCATTATTAACTCACATTAGAGCTTATATCCTTTATGGGAATAGAGATTCACATGAAAGAGTAGACTAATCAAATGGCCAAAATAAACAAATGCACAGTTTGGCAGTTCTCTTTCAAAAGGGCATTAACAATCATTACTGGAGTACTATCATACAGACCTAAAATTTCAAATGCTGTCCCACCAGCTTTGAGCCTCACAGTGCCCCAAAGGCATGTGTATTCCCACCTAGCACAAAAGACTTCACCCAGCTAGTTCCACCATCAGCTGAACCAGCCGCACTCCACTCAGTCAAGCTGTCAGGCCTGAGAATTATTCAAACTAATCATATCCTCCCATGAGGGCAACAGTCCTTCTTACTTCATCCTTTTGTTATTACAAAGCCTGCCAAGGCCTCTGTGACTGGTTCACTCTATTCCCAAGTACAACCCCCATGAGACATGTGGTATCCTCCACTCCCCCGCTGTGAATATATGACTAATGAACTGTTGTTAATATCATCTGGTCAATGTCAGGTAGCAGCTATGTCACACTATTTAAGAGAGAAAATACCTCGTTCACCAATGAATAGGTGACCAAAAAAACTTTCTCTTTACACTAATATCACAGCTGTAAATGTTCTAATTTTTATGGAAGAATTCCCTGAGACCTGAAAATTATTTCACAGATCCTACAGGGTATAAAGAAGAGGCCAATACGCAGAGCTGGTGCAGACCACAACAGGTACTGGTCCACTGTGGATCTACAGCTAGTAAGTACAGAAGGACAATCCTGACCACCATGGCCTCCTGACCAGCACAGTTTCCTGATTTTATTTTTTTTTTTAATAGAGAAAAAATTCAGTTTCTTCAACTGTTTATGATACAGGACACAAAAGGCAAAGTGTTTCACATTAAGATTTCACTTTCAACTCCCTGGAATGTTCATTCTTTGGCTAATAAGAGACACTAGACACGAGAGGCAGGCCATGCTCAGGCAACTGAAATGAACATAAGGAGGGGGCAATGCTAACAACATCATCCTTGAAGGGAGGGGCACAGAGGACTGTTGGTCACAAGCCATTTTCTGGAACAAAGGAGCACCACCTCTGGATGCTCATGCCATCCTGGGCCTCAGTCATCCCCACCACACAGGTACAGCCTGCAGGCAGCTGCCTTAGGTGTCTTGCTGGGTACAGTAGTACAAGAACTTGCCATACTTTCTCTTGAACTCAGACCTAATTTTCAACACATCCATTTCACTGTGAGAGATACCAGGACTCTAATCAGGACTTTATCGGGGCACCTGGCTGCCTCAGTCAGTAGAGCACGTGACTCCTGATCTCGGGGTCAGGAGTTTGAGCCCCACGTTTGGTGCAGAGATAACTTTAAAAAATATTTTTTTTAAGACTTAATTAGGACTTTATCACGAGTCCCCTTGCCATTCTTGGTCAGCAAAGTTTAAGGGCTTGCTCTGAATGCTCTGGAACAGGTTCAGGAAAGCACTTTCCAGGTCTCCTTTGCCCTCCTTTTTGATGCTCTCCAGCATGTTATAAGGATTCAGGAAAGGATTATTCAAAGTATCATTTATGTACTCTTACCAAGTAAACGCATTATTAGAAGTGAGAGTTTAGAGAGGAGAAGGGAGTTGAGGGAAATTGGAAGGGGAGGAGAACCATGAGAGACTATGGACTCTGAAAAAAAATCTGAGGGTTTTGAAGGGGCGGGTGGTGGGAGGTTGGGGGAACCAGGTGGTGGGTATTGGAGATGGCACAGATTGCATGGAGCACTGGGTGTGGTGCAAAAACAATGAATACTGTTATGCTGAAAAGAAATAAAATATTTCAAAAAAAAAAAAAGAAGTGAGAGTGTGGAACATGTATTCTCAGATTAACTTTCTTTCTTTTGACAGAATTAATTAATTTGTAAAAGAACAAGTGAAAATTACAGTAAATCTTGACTTCTACAAGGTCTTGGAATAGTTTTCTTATTACATCTTTCAGACTCCAAGGTCCTTGAGTGTAGGGGATTAATTAAGTTTCATTTGTCTTTGGGTCCCCCAATGCCTGGAACAGTTCTCAGTAGTTTGCTAAAGTCTGTGCTCCAGATAAACAAATACATTAACTGAATGAAGGATGCAGAAACAGGCTCAGATGCTGGTATAGCTGAGTGGTTACCGGTTAGACAAGCTTGCCTAAAAGATCCAGCCAATGGATCAATATCAAACTAGACAAATGAGAAGTTCAAACTGTGAAACAGGTAGAGGATGGTATCATTTTGTTTTTGAAAATCACATATTTGCACGGAATAACAGAGAAAATGTTATTTCAGCAGGGAGTGTAAATTCGTATAGCTGTTGAGGAGGGCCATCAATATTAAGTGGAATTAAAAGTGTTATAGTTTATATCCCAACAATTTGACTCCTGAGTACGTATCTCTGCACAGATCCTTGAGGAGACAGAAATGAGAACATTTATCATAATGCTGTTTGTAGCCAAGGACAGCAAACAACACAAGGGCAGTACCTTAGACCTGGGCAAGAGGGGCCTCTGCTCTGGATCCTACACTTTAGAAGTCCTCACGTATCACAAAAAAACAAAAAGTGTATTTTGTGAAGTACATATGGGCACCTTGGTCACCAACCTGTACTTAAGGCTGGCACAGTCTGACCTGTAACCAACCGTACCTATACTCAGTTCTAATTCCTGTCTCTGCTCATTGCTGCAGTTGGTCAAAATGTTGGCAATAGTGACCGCAGCACACTTACGGTCTTAATGACTATTTCAGTGTTCAGAGGATCACACTCACTATCAAATTTGGTGTACACTTTGACCAACCCATATGCACGTGGGGGTATGGAGGGGTAAGTTGAGCTTGCAGAGAATTTCGTGAACAGGAGACACTTTGAAAGAAGCTGGGTCAGACGTCAAGAGCAGCAAGCATTCCCAGATGGGGAGGCAACAGCTTCCTATTTTTAAAACATCAGTGCAGTTCTAGCCATGAAGATCTAGAAGCAATTTCACAGATAGGAAGTCTCTTAATCATAAAAGAGACAGTGTCTCCCTTGGTTTCTCAGTTTTATGTAGGGGATTTGGGAGTTGTTGCTTATAGCGCAACCTAGAATCTCTTTTTCTACAAAGCTCCAAACAATTCTACACAGTGCTTTCTACAAAGCTCCAAACCACTTAAAACCTGTGCCAGATATTGATGTATTGCCCCTCATCTCCAAATTCACCCTTTTTGCCTGCTCTGTGAAAATGGACTGGTGCCCTTAAAATATTTTCCTAGCCAGCTGGCAAGATATTAAGCTTTATCAAGAGGGCATTGGAAAGACACTGCAGAGGAAAAGGCTTTTGCTTCCTGGCTTCAGGGTGTTCACGGCTGCAGCAGGCAAGGCCTCTCTGGGACCCATCCCTGCAACGAGGACGGCTTCTATAGCACCGGGCTCCTGCAGCACATGCAGCTTCTCCAACAGGAGTCTAAGCTGTTCTGTAGCAGGGTGCCTCTGGTGAGATATCTCCCTATAAACAGCCTTCCCTGGTACCCTAGAGAGCAAATCCTTAGCAAATTCCACTAGGGTCACACCACACCTACTTGCCTTGACCTTGCCCCTTCTGACCTTGACCTTGCCCTTTCCACCAAGTCTTCAGGGGAGGGAGGGGCTCACTCTATCTCAGCCCTGGGGGTAATAACTGGTCTCCCTAACAGCTATTCCTCTATTTAGAGCTATCTTTATTTCTTGCTGATAAAGCCTTCAATTATCTAATCCCTGTTATAGCCAAAATATTTTTGCATTAATTTTTCCCTGTTAAATTACCATGTGGTTTCTATTTCCTGACTGGACCCAGACTGGTACATCCCAACAACTCTTTAAATTATTTAGTATACTAAAATAAATAAACCCTCTCTGCTTAAGGTATCTAGAGTGAATTCTGTTCTCCGCAACTCAGACTTCAATTTTCTTTTTCAATAAAGAATTTCGTGGGAAAAAAAATCATACAATGCCTTCAGAGATTAATCTATGACATCATTTTTTTAATTAGTCAGTGATAATAATTATGCATAGCCAGGATTAAGAATGGCTTCTGATGGGGCGCCTGGGTGGCTCAGTGGGTTAAGCCGCTGCCTTCGGCTCAGGTCATGATCTCAGGGTCCTGGGATCGAGTCCCGCATCGGGCTCTCTGCTCAGCAGGGAGCCTGCTTCCTCCTCTCTCTCTCTGCCTGCCTCTCTGCCTACTTGTAATCTCTCTCTGTCAAATAAATAAATAAAATCTTTAAAAAAAAAAAAAAGAATGGCTTCTGATGATTATCTTCCTAGGTCAGCCTATTAAATATTTTAATTGTAATATTAACTCCATCTTAGAGTATTATCACTTCTGTTATGCTTAATCACTATTTAAAAACTTAACCTGCAATGAGTTACCACTCCACACCCACTAGAATGGCTATAATAAAAAAAATACAGACAATAACAAGCTTTAGCAAGAATGTGAGAAACTAGAACCCTCATACATTGCTGATGGCAGTGTAAAATGGTACAGCTGCTTTGAAAACAATCCAGCAGGTCCTCAAAAGGTTAAATATAAAGTGACTGTGTGACTCAGCTATTTCATTTCTAAGTATATACCCAAAGAAATGAAAACTTCTATCCACACAAATATTTGTACACAAATTTCACAGCAGCATTATTCATAACCAAAAAGTGGGAATAACCCAAATATCCACCAACCAATGAATGGATAGATAAAATGTGGTATAGCCATACAATACAATATTATTCAGTGATAAAAAGAAACAGTACTGATATGTACTACATGAATAAACTTTAAAAATGCTTATGCTAAGTAAAAGAAGCAAATCATGAAAGACCACATCATTATATGATTCCACTTTATATAATAGTATAAAATGCCATTTATATGAAATACCCAGAACAGGTAAATCTATAGAGACAGAAAGTAGATTAATGGTTACTAGGACTAGAAAAGAATGGCATGGAGGAGGGGACATACTAGAAGGATGTGGAGTTTCTTTTGGGGGTAATAAAAATGTTCTAAAATTCACTGTGGTTATAGTTGTGACGTGGGAAACAAAGGTAGAAGGAAATGTAAATAAAATTGTAATTATAATTATAACCGGCAGCCCACTGACAAATACTTGGGATAGGCAGAATATAAGATTCCTCCAAGATTCTGTGAGTCTTCTTCAGCCTACGAAAGTCATTTTGGAACTTCCCTCATCTTTACTTCCCCCACAACCCTAAGGTGTATAATCAGCTGCTCCTCCCAATCCCCCAGGGCATCAGGGAGCCACAGCAGGGAGCCAAAGCAGGTAGCAGCAGCAATTCATTCAGCCCATGGGTCCTGTCCCTGAGCTTTAATAAAACCACCATTGTGCACCAAAGACACATGTCAAGAATTCTTTCTTGGACATCAACTCCAGACCCCACCAACACCAACATTCCAAAAACTACATCAGTTGCACAACTCTGTGAATGTACTAAAGGGCAGTGAACTGCATATTATAAAGTGAAAATTGACAGTATGTGAGTTCTAGCTCAATAAAACTGTTAAAAAGAAAACAAAAACAAGAACTTAGTCTCTGCTAGAACCTTCTAATTCAACCCATCCTTAAATTAGGGTCAAGGGTTTATACCCTCTGTAGTTCAGCACCTAATTCCCATAATAAAATAAATCCTTTTACACTAAAGCAAAACTATTGACCCACCTGGGTCTTTAGAAAATGTATTCTAAGTTATTCATCCAGCAGAGACTAAAAAAACAAAAACAAAAACAAAAAACACTGGCGCCTGTGTGGCACAGTCCTTAAGCAGTCTGCCTTTGGCTCAGGTCATGATCCTGGGGTCCTGGGGTAGAGCCCCACGTAGGGCTCCCTGCTCCACGGGAAGCCTGCTTCTCCCTCTCCCACTCCCCCTGCTTGTATTCCCTCTCTTGCTGTCTCTCTCTGTCAAATTAATAAAATCTTTAAAAAAAACAAATAAAAAAACCTTTCTGTGCTATACATAAAAATTCACAGTATACATTTCCCTAAGTGGGAGGAAAGAATTTATATGAGTTGACTTTTATATATTTAAAGATGGCTTGAACTAGAATTATATATATACTACTAATCTTTACATCCATAAGCATTATCTTACTCTAAATTACTATTACTGAGGTATACATTTTCATCCAGTTACCTTATTCATGTGTCATTCACAACACAGGATTGGGGCAAACACAGACCCCGAGGCACTCAAAAATCCACATAAAATTTTTGACTCCCCACAAATTTAACTATGAACAGCCTACTATTGATCAGAAATCTTAACAATAATGTAAACAATAACACATATTTTGTGTTGTATATATTATATACTGTACTGTCACAATAACGTAATACACATTTTGCATTCAATGTATTATATACTGGATTCTTATAATACAGTAAGCTAAAAAATATTAATAAAATCGTATGGAACAGAAAATATGTTTACAGTACTGTATTAATCAAAAAAGTCTGTGCATAAGTAGACTCACACAGTTGAAACCCATGTTATGGGTCAACTGTAGTTTATGAATGTTTTAACCCAATCTGCAAACAGGCAACTTTATTTCACCTACATTATCACTAATTTTACCAAAAAACTGTGGGTAAAAGTAAACCTGTAAAAATTATACCTTTTACCTTTCTTCATCAGGCATCCTCATTAAAAACACAAGTTTGGATAGTTCACACACTATGCCACAAAGATGTTTCAGCACTTACGGAAGGTCTAATTTGCTATGAGATGTTTTAATTATATTACATATAATAAGGTTTTACTGTTGGGGGAAAAGAATTGCACCATACTTCGCTCTAACTAACAGTAATAATTTATTTAATATGATGCTTCCCTCAGCTCAGATTCCAACTATTTTTAGACTTAAACAAATGCCAAATTTTCTAAGTATCAAATATCAAATAGGTGATATCTGAAATTAAAATTCTTGCCTTGAAACACACATTTTCCTTGTCCCTAACCTATGACTGACTCATCAAAATGGTTCGTTTTTTAAGTATCACAGCCAAAGTCAGCTCCAACAAAAATCAAATATACAGAATATGAGGAACTCAAAAAGTCATAAGGCATATAAAAAATAGCAAAATGATAAAAGCTCCTCCTTACCAGTAATCACTGCAAATGTAAACGGATTAAAATCTCCAATGAAAAGACAGAAAATGGCAAATGGATTTAAAAATACAATCCAAAAAATTTGTTCTCTACAAGAAACTCATTTAGATATAAAGGCACAAATAGGTTGAAAGTAAAAAGACAGAAAAAGATATTCCATGCAAATAATAACCAAAAGCAATAAGGGGTAGCTATACTAACATCAGACAAAATAACTTCAAATTTTAAAAGATTACAAGAGACAAAGGAGGACACTAATTATTAATAAATGGTTCAAGAGGGCAAGAAGATATAATAATTACAAACATTCACATACCTAATAACAGAGCACCAAAATACAATAAGCAAAAATTGACAAAATTAAAGGGAAAAATAGTTTTACAGTAATTGTTGGGGACTTCAATACCCACTGTCAGTAATAAATAGAACAACCAGACATAAGACAAATAAGTAAACAGAGGACCTGAACAACACTATAAACCAACTATTGTTTATATGACCAACAGTAGGATATAAAACGCTACCAAACAACAGAATATGTATGTTCTTCTCAAATGCACATGGGACATTCTCCAGGATAGATCATCTTTTAGGCCACAAATTAGGTCTCAACAGATTCTAAGAGATAGGTATTATACAAAGTATCTTCTCCAACCACAACAGAATGAAGTTAGAAATAAATAAGAAAAAGAAAACTGGAAAATTCACAAATTTGTGGAAATTAAACATACTCCTTAATCACAGGTCAAAGAAAAAATCAAGGTAAATGAGACAAATGAAAATAAAACATACCAAAATTTATGGGATGCAGAGAAAGCAGTGCTAGGAAGTTAGTTTACAACTATAAACACTTACATTTAAAAAAAAAAAAAAAAAAGTAAATTTTTAAAAAGGGTCGGCGTGCACCTGGGTGTCTCAGTCGGTTAAGCATCAGCCTTAGGCTCAGTCATGATCCCAGGGTCCTGCGATGGAGCCAGGCATCAGGCTCCCTCTCCCTCTCCCCTGCTCATCCCATCCCTTGCTCTCGCTCTCACTCTCTCTCTATCTCAAATAAATTCAAAAAATAAATAAAGATCTCAAATGAACAACCTAACTTTACAAATTAAGGAACTAGAAAAAGCAGAACACAAAGCTAGTAGAATGAAAAAAATAATAATTAGAGCAGAGATAAATAAAATAGAGAATAGAAAAATAGAGAAAATTATCAAATAAAAAAATTGGTTCTTTAAAAAGATAAATGAAGGGGCGCCTGGGTGGCTCAGTGGGTTAAGCCACTGCCTTCGGCTCAGGTCATGATCTCAGGGTCCTGGGATCGAGTCCCACATCGGGCTCTCTGCTCAGCAGGGAGCCTGCTTCCTCCTCCTCTCTCTCTCTGCCTGCCTCTCTGCCTACTTGTAATCTCTCTCTGTCAAATAAATAAATAAAAATCTTTAAAAAAAAAAAGATAAATGAAATTAATAAACTTTTATTAAACATAAGAAAAAAACAGAAGACTCAGATTATTAAAATCAGGAAAGCATGTGAAGACACTGCCACTGATTCTACATAAATATAAAGGATTTTAAGTGAATAGTATGAAAAATTGTGCACCAAACAAACTGAGAACCTAAATGAAATTGACAAATTCCTATACACACAAAACGTACCAAAACTGAACAAAAAGAAACAGAAAATCTGAATAAATTCCTAACTATTAAGGAGACTGGATGAGTAATCAAAAACCTTCCAAAAAGAAAAGCCCCAGATTTGATTGTTTCACTAGTGAATTATACAAAACATTTAAAGAACATCAATCCTAATTCTTCCAAATAACTTAAGAGAATACTCCCTAACTAATACTATGAGGCCAACACTGCCCTGATACCAAAGCCGAACAGAGACATTACAAGAAAACTACAGATCAATATCCTTTCTGATCACTGATGTACAAAATAGCAGCAAACCAAATTCGGCAGCATGAAAGCAAATCAAAACCACCATGTGATACCTACCATGTCACACCCATTAGAATGACTGCACAAACCACCCCACCTCCCACCCAGCCCCCGCCCAAGAGAAAGACCAATAACACAGGAAACAAATGTTTACAAGGATGTGGAGAAACTGGAACCCTCATACACTGTTGGTATGAATGTAATATGGTGCAGCTGCTATGCAAACAGTAGGGTTGTGACACAGGAACTTAAAATAGAATTACCATATGACCCAGCAATTCCACTTCTGAATATGTACCCAAAAGAACTGAAAGCAGGGTCTTGAAGAAGTATTTGTACACCCATGTACAAAGCAGTGTTAGTCACAATGGCCAAAGGTTACTGAAACAGCCCAAGGGCGCAATGACAGATGATGTAGTATATATAAACAATGGAACATTATTCAGCCCTAAAAAGAAAGAAATTCTGATGAATCTTGAAGACAATGCTAAATGAAACAGCCAGTCACAAAAGGGCAAATACTATGATTCTACTCATAAAAGGTACTTAAAGCCATCAAATTCATAAAGACAGAAAGTAGAATGGTGATTGTCAAGGGCTACAGGAAGAAGAAAATGAGGAGTTATTGCTTAATGGATACAAAGTTTCAGTTCCTCAAGACAAAAAGATCTGAAGATGGACAGTGTGATGGTTGCACAACCATCTTAATGCTAATAAACTAAACACTTAAAAATGTTTTAAATGGTAATTTTTATATTCTATATATACAGCCATAATTTTAAAAGTAAATTTTTAAAAATCAAAATATGAACCAAAAATATGAATATAAATCAATGTTAAGAATTGGGGAAAAAAAGTTTTAAATGAAAACACAAATTATAATTGGTAAAATAAAATTAACAAATGAAAAATACATTCTCAACAGGCAAAGAAAAAAATCCAGACTTCTAGAGTTGTAGGAAGCTTCAAAGATCATCTGGGAGTCAAATTCTCTTACTTTGCAAATAGAGAAGCTCATCACGGAGGTTTGTTATCTTGCATTACCCATTATCACTTCTACCTACATGCAACTAGAAACTGTGCCTGCAACAAATTAATAAATCTGGAGAATTATCATCAAAAGTAGTATCCTTTTCAATTCATTGAACTCATTATATGTAGGCAGTGTTCACAATTTTATTACCGTTATTCCGTCATAAATCCTCACAAACCTTATTACTTTTATTTCCCCATTTTACCTATACCCTTAGAATCTTCGTAATCTTAAATCATTTTCTCCCTAAGGTAGGATGTGAGGCAAGGACAGCAAGTGCTGGGTACCTCTCCTTAGGATGGTTCATCCTCAGCATGAATTAGGTAAGAAATGAACAGAGATTAAGAAGGGAAGCTAAAATGCTTATTTTAGCTTAAGAGCTCAGTACCAGTTGAGCTTTTCACACTGTGCCTTCACTATTTGTCTAATATGCAACCCCCCCATATTAGATTTGAACATTTGTGTGGATACGTACTCCCAAATCTTTTTGTTTGTAGATCATCTAATTTCAGATTACTAGTACTGTAGCTCTACTATACTACTATATAATACTAATACTATAGTTGCCCCGTATCAGCACATGACCGAAAGAAATCTCAAGAACCCTGAACTTTCTGTAAATAACTTCTATTGGGCCTTTAAAAAAAAAAAAATTAAGACAGTCTTTACTGGGGACCAAAAGTCTGAAGCAAAAACAGACTAGTGATTGTCACCACCACTTCCCTTCCTTATCAAAGTTGGGTAGGAATCAGCTGATTTATACCAGAAGTCCTCAAAATGTGGTCCATGGTCCCCTCAGCACCTGATACCTTTTCAGGGGGTCCACAAGGTCAAAACTATTTTCATAGTAACACTAAAATATCATTAACCTTTTTAACTGTATACATTTATACTAATGGTACAAAAGCAATGATGTATAACATTTCGGGCATCTTGGAACAACTTATGGTACTGGCAACAAACTGCACTATTAGTCATTATATTTTTCACCATCAAGTACCAGTCGCTATTAAAAAAAAAAAAAAAAAAAAAAAGCCTTCTTCACTTAAGAATGTCCTTCAGGGAGCACCTGGGTGGCTCAGTTGGTTAAGCAACCCTTCAGCTCAGATCACGATCCCAGGATCCTGGGATCCAGCCTGATGCTGGGCTCCCTACCAGGTGGGGTGTCTGATTCTCTCTCTCTCTCTGCCCCTCCCCCTGCTTGTGAGTGCATGCTTGCTCTCTCTCTCTCTTGCTCTCTCTCTCTCAAATAAATAAAATATTTCCAAAAAAACAGTAAAGATTAATTTTATATTCTCAGCCCCTGAATATATACTTTTACATCTTTTTAAATATCCTATGTGACAAAATGGTAAGTACACATGAAGCATTTCTGGCCACATACTGAATTACAATAGTTGATGGCTGTCTCAAGGTAAAGTACTCACGTGACTGAACTAAGGGCTGAAACTAGTCTCTTTTTTTCATAAAACACCATTTTTACTTGAAAGAATGACTACGATTATTCACACTTACGTATTCTGGCAGAGGTTCTCTCAGAGATGAACAAAATCTGTTTGTCACTTCTAGGAAACAACTGGCAGTCATATTTCTTGCCAATGATAAAATTTGTGCTTTCAAGCAAAAATCAAATTTCTGGAAAACTCATATCCACCATCAATCATATCATGAGCTGGACAGCTTCCCAATAATTTATTTCTGATAAGTGGTGATATTAACAAATGTGATTTTTTAATAACATATGAAATGTGTCAACATTTGGAAGATCTGCATAACTGAGCCAATACTTTAAAAGGACCACAGCATGATGTTACAAATTCGGGCATAGTTATGCAAGATCCATTCAAAGTTCAGACCAATCGATTTTAAGGTAACACTATGGAAAAAGTCCATTGACATGATCTCAGATTCCACACTACAAATAACTAAAAAACCAACACATGTTGAGCTGTGATGTAGTACCAAACAAGAAAATCCATTATTATCTGAAAAGGCTATTAAAATGCCTCCCTCTCTTTTCCAGCCATTAGCTATGTAAGGCAGGATTTGTCATTCTATATACTTCAAACCAAAAAACACTGCAAAAGACTAAATGCTGGAGTAGACAGAAGAATCCAGATGTTCCTATTAAACTAGACATTAGAGAAAAAAGTAAAACAAAACCACTCTTCTCACTGCCTTATTCATTTTGAAAATACTTATTTTTCAATAAAAATGTTTACATTAACATATTACTGTCACATATAAGTAAATTAATAAAAGTTACACATATCTTTTTAATTATAAGACAATAACTACAGACATAATCAACAAAAGCTCTCTGGGGTGCTCAGTAACTCTTAAGAATGGAAAAGGTCTGAAATCAGAAGTTTGAAAACAACTGATTTAAAGAACTGAGTATTAATATGAGATCCTTGCAAACAAAGAACAGTTAAGTACATAAAATCATTAATTTTTTTAAAAAACCTTCCTAGAAAAATTACATGAAAGCTGAAAAGGAATACAATGTCAAATCAAAACCAACCTCACTCTCTAACACCAATAAAGAAGAAAATAAAAGAATGCACAGATGAAAGTGATTTTGTATGTCCTGGAAACATCATGCAGTATCTTGATCAGATAAACTCATGTACACCTATTAATAGTTAGATAATATTTTTGATAGCAGCACATCACAGTCAAAGAAACACACCATCGCAAAGTCAAAAACAGGTGATTAAAATAGCAGTCATGACCACCAAGAGGGAGACAATCCAAGGTTCTGTCAGAAGGGACAAACAGGGATACTTCAGCACCTCTCCAGCAGCATCGCAGGGCACACAGCTCAGGGTCTAGCTGTTCTATTTAAAACTAAATTACATGCTTCCAAGGCAAGATAGTGAGACTAAGTTCTTATTTAGCCCCAAAGGAGCAAATGGGTCACTATGGAATTATTCTACAGTAATAATGCTCCATCAACCTTAAGTCCTACTTCAGCTTACTAGATCCCTTGGAAGAGTGAGGAAAAGCAATAGCAGTAATATTTACTGAAAGATTACTACATGCCAGGCACTGTGCGCTAAGCACTTTATGTGCATTTAATATTCAAGATCTTCAGGGCATAACCATTATTGCTCCATTTTTGGAACTGAGAAAACTGAAGCACAAAGAGGATAAGTAACTTGCCTCAAGCAAAGCCAGGATTCAAACCCAGGCTATGAAACCCAACTTCCTAGGCACTACACTACACTACAAAGGCACAGTAAGTAATTAAGAACAACAGATAAAATTTAAAAGTGCGTGTTCACTCTAAACAACTTCTGTCATTCACATCAAGAGCCACCACCTAAGGAAGGCTCCCAACTTGCAGAGAGCTCTCTCACAGTTTCATCCATAACTACTGATAGACTGTTCAACTTCCAGGTACCAAAGGACCTTAAGCAAGAGTACATTTTGGAAGATGAACACTGTGGAGATTTAGTGAAAACTCCAAAATGTAGAATCTGATACAAATTAGATAATTTCAAAAGTCTTCTATCTCTTTTCCCTCTGCTGTTGGAGATTAAAAAAACATTATTATATAATAGTCCAGCTAATCTGTTTCAAAGAGAATAATGCCTCAATGCAAGTCAACGGGGAAAGCTTCATAAAAATTGCTTCTACAAAAGCTTAAATTACATTAAAACACTTAAATATTCCGCAGAGGAACTCCAAGTCCATCCCCTTCATTTCAAAGTTCAGGGTAAGACTGCAGTGCTAAGTGTAGAAGCAATTAAGGCAGAGTTTTGAGGTCATTAAAAATGAATCTATAGCTTCACTGCAGAACCTAACTCAAGCCAGGTGGAGTAAGAAACTAAAGAAGTCATATCACAATGAGAAAATAAGCAGTAGATAAGACATGGCTATCTCACAGCAATTACAGGACTAATGACAGCAATTATAGTAAATACTTACACATCTCCCAGGGTTTTGTTTGGTTTTGATTAGTATTTGGCACATGTTTTGAAATAGGTACTATTTAAAGTGCCTTAAATAAACTACTACTTTTCAGCTTACTGAACTGAACACATTCCACTACACTATTACAAAAATAACTTTCTAGTTTTCTCAGGAAAAAAGACAATTTATAAGAAGAATTCAGAGGTTACTAAAGAAAGTGATATAACTCGATTTACAGATTTACAGCTCGATTTAAAGATTACAACATGGGCATAAAAGTGAAAATGAGTGATCAAGAAGACTGTTCATGTCCTTTCTTACTGAAAACTGTCATGCATTATAATTAAACACTGCCACAATTTTCAACACCTAAAGAAAAACAAAATACCCACAAGGAATTAACATTGCCAAAAAAAAAAAAAAAAAAAATCCGGTAAGTGTTACAACACATTAGGTCATCAGCAGCGCTGGACCTTCAAGCACTGAATTGAGCAAGCCATGTTAAAACAAGAAATGGCCTTGAAATTATCAACATTCATATCGATTATGCTAGGGTGTATAAAAACTCCACTGTAAAATGAGTAAATGCCCAGGAAACCAACCGATTCAAAACTGCACTAGTACGAATACTAGCACTAGTACTAATAAGAGGCTTAACCGGCACAAGCGGAAAACAACAGTAGAGACAAGCCTTTGCACGGGGGTTGCAGAAGTCCTTGAATACTTGCAATGAAGAGCCCGCAACTCAGGAAGGCAGGCTGTAAGGAAACTCTGCACTGTCATCTAGGGCGATCTGATTCAGGTTCAAACCAAACCCAAAAGGCGACAAGTTGTAAACAGAGAACACACTTCAGGCCAAACCACCCCGTGAAAGGAAGCAAACCTAGCCACCGCCGAAATCACACAACACCAGCCCCACTGCAAAGCAAGGCGCACCTAGACGGTGGGTGCCAGGGTGGGTGGGGAGGCAGGGCGCGCGCCCGCCCCCGGCCCGCCGCCCCTCGGCTCTGCTCTGCGCTGCAACGCGGCGACCGCCGCTCCCGGCCCCAGGGAAAGGGCAGGGCACCGGGGCTGCCTCTGCCGGAAAACTGCGTCGGCGACCCTCCGCCTGGGATTGAGGCGGGGGCCACCGAGTGCCCGCAGGTGGGGACGGGGTGGGGCGTTTTCCAAAAACCAACCAAAGCCCCTAGCCATCAAGGGTTTCCCTCCAGCTCGGGTCCACTCCCCCCGAGACACGCGTTACACAACCTGTCAGGTGAGGGGCGGCGGGGTCCCAGAACGCAGACCGCGGCGGGCCCGGGGTCGCTCCTTCCCGCTTCTGCCGCGGCCGGGAGAGAGCAGAGGGCAGCGGGCGGGAAAGCCGCAGCCGAGAGGGGGCCGGCCCGGACGCACGGACGGTGGCGGGGCGCTCACCGGCTCAGGACGGGGCGCTGGCAAAGACTGAGCAGAGCCGCAGCACCAGGCTCGGCGTCGGCAGCGCCAGCGGCTGCTCTCTGGAAGAACGGCGGACTCCTCGCCGCCCGCCGCCCGGTGTTTTCATACAAACCCCGGTGGCAGGCGAGGCGGAGGCAGCGGAGGCTGAGGCTGAGGCGGCGGCGGCGGCGGCGGCGGAACCTGCCCGCATCCCGAGCAACGTCAGCGCGGCGCCCCGCCCACCGCACGCCCGGGGCCAGCGGGCTAGCGCGCGCCGGGCAGAGGGAGGGCAGAATGCGCGTGCGCGCGGGCCGTGTGGGCACGCGCTGGTGGGAGGGAGGGGCATGCGCGGGCCTGAGCAAGGATGGGGCTCAGGGAGCGCGCGTGGGCAAAGAGGGAGCGTGCGCAGGAAGAGGGCAGGGCGCGCGCGCCGGAGTTTGGCGCTGTAGGGCGGGGAAGGCGCGGCCGGGATCGAAGGAAGGGGATTGCACGCGCCGGGGGTCCTGTGCCTTCTGCCGGCGTCCAACCGAACCGAATCGGTTCGCGGGCGGCTTCCCACTTTCTGCAGTTCATCTTCCTGTACGGTCCCAGTAAGAACCTCCCCCCTTTTCCCGGAACTAAGCCGGCTCCCATCCCCACCACCATCAATAGCCCCCTCTTCGGAGGCTGATAGCTGCAATGGAGGAGCGGTTCTTAATTCCTCCACGTGGAATCAGCCCCTGGGGACCGTGGTAAAGCTCAGCCTTTTCCTGACCTCAAGGAGAGTCCATAAGAAGCAGCTGGAAGACCTGCAGTTACCACACCTGAGCTCTCAGAACCCAAGGAAATTACACCTTATGGCCAAACCTCAATAAATTACAAGCCTGGAGCTGCGGAGAAAAAAAAAAAAAAATAGCATGCTGATTTATTTTTTGCTTTGTCGTAATGTGCCTGCATAGAGTCACGAAAATGGTAATGTTAAATTGGCCCCTGAACGCAAAGAGTGTTTTTTTAATAAGAGCCTGAGTAATGTGTCAGAGAGATTGTATACTGACACCCCCTTCTGTTTTGACTGCACATAAAGACAACTATAATAGATTCTTAATAAATACTCAACATTTACTTTTTTCCAAGATCATAGATCATGTCTGCTGCTGTTTATACTAGCTGCTACAGAATGTAAAATTATTACAGCTAGATAGAGAAATAAATTGAGAGCTGTGATATTTTTGTTGTGTTTTCTTATCACCATGTTTAAACGAAATTAA
Organism: Neogale vison; assembly: GCF_020171115.1. Lineage (NCBI taxonomy): Eukaryota > Metazoa > Chordata > Mammalia > Carnivora > Mustelidae > Neogale > Neogale vison. The sequence goes on along the minus strand of NC_058099.1, from coordinate 75,657,819 downwards.
ACAGATGTGAAGGCAGTTCGCAAGGTAATCTGAGGTGCACCACACATGCTTCTCACAGTATGCCCTTGAGAGATATCTTGACTAGGGTAAACAAGGGAAAGGGACTGCCATTTTATAAATGCCATAATTCCCATGGCTGTGAGTACCAAAAAGTAGATAACAGTATTTTAAGTAGCTTTAAACAAGAGCCACCCCGATCACCTATCTGAAAAGCATATCTGACAACACCTAATTACCTAAGAATATTTGACATTTTACAGAAATCAAGTACATGTAATATACATAAAACTTTATTTAAAGAGTATCTTCCTTAATGAATCAACCTGCAATTATATAAAGATACAGACATAAATGTGAATGTATGTGTATATAGAATTTGAATTCCACTTAAGCAAAGCATTGTTAGTGTGGTTTGATGGCCAGGACACAGACCTGGTAGATTAATCCACACAACTAAGGAAGAAGCAGAGCCACTCCCTGTCACCTTTTTCCACTATTTTATATGGTTTCCTCAACACACCTTGTTACAATGTATAAAACTAAATATAAATGATTGTTTGATGTAGATCAGAGTCTGATCATCTACTAATATTCATTTAACTCCCAATTCCTCAAGTCAATCTAGCCACTGCCTTATAGGAATTCAATAAATGTTTGCTTTTTTAACTCTGGACTAGTCAGACAAAGAAAAATGAACAGTAGAGCCCAGCTACCTCTTTCTTCTCTTTTGCTTGTTTCCCTGCCTCCATCCGACTCTTGATTTTGGTTCAGGTCCTGATCTCTGTCTGGGTTATGAGGGGGAGCCCTGCATCAGATTCTGGGCTGGGCATGGTGCCTGCTTAAGAGTCTCTCTCTCTCCCCCTTTCCTTATGCCCTTCTCCCCACTGCTATCCCTCTCAAAAAAAAAAAAAGTAACATCCAAATTGCAACAAATATTTGACAAAACTATATAAGCCCTAAGGTTTAGAACAGCCATAGACCCTCTCAAAGGTCTAAAGCCATTTCCATCTTAAACCACAAATATTAAGAGCACAATCTCGATCATGAAGTTTCTGAAACATACCCAGGCCTCTGAAGTTCTAAGTCTGTTACAACTATTCAACATCAGTTAACATCAGTTAACAAAATCAGTTAACATCATACACCACATCAATAAAACAAAGGATAAAAAATCACTTGATCATCTTAATAGACATAAAAAAGCATTTGACAAGGACCATACCCCAACATAATAAAGGCCATCTATGAAAAACCCAAAGCTAATACCATCCTCAATGACAAAAAACTAAGAGCTTTTCCTCTAAGGTCAGGAATAAGAGAAAGATATCCAATGTCACCACTTTTATTCAACATAGTCCTAGAAGTCCTAGACATAGCAATCAGACAAGAAAAAGAAATGAGACATCCACATTGGTAAAGAAGTTAAACTGTCACTATTTGCAGACAACATAATACTATACACAGAAAATTCAAAAGACTCCACCAAAAATAAATAAATAAATAAACTACTGGAAGTAATAAATGAATTTATTAAAGTGGTTAATACATAGTCTTTCTTTCTTTCTTTTTTTTTTTGTTAGATTTTACTTATTTGAGAGAGAAACAGCACAAGCAGGGTGGAGGGGCAGATGGAGAAGGAGAAGCAGACTCCCCAATGAGTATAGAGCCCAACACGGAGCTGGATCCCAGCACCCCAAGATCATGGCCTGAGCTGAAGGCACGTGCTTAACCAACTGAGTCACTCAAATGCCCCTCCCTGTGTTTCTACACATTAACAACAAAGTCTTAGAAAAAGAAATGTAAAAAACAAGACCATTTACAATTGCACCTAAAAAGTTAAAATACGTAAGAATAAACTTAAACAAAGAGCTGCAAGACCTATACCCTGAAAACAATAAAATGCTGATCAAAGAAATTGCAGATGACACAAACAAATGGAAAGATATTCCATGCTTATGGACTTGAAGAATTACTATTGTCAAAATTCCCATATTACCCAGAGCAATGCACAGATTCAATGCAATTCCTATCAAAATACCAATAGCATTTTTCGCAAAACTAGAACAAGTAATAGTAAAATTTATATGGAATCAAAAAAGACCTTGATAACCAAAGCAATCCTGGGAAAGAAGAACAAAGCTGGAGATATCACAATACCAGATTTCAAGATATAAGAAAGATGTAGCAATCAAAGCAATATGGTACAGGCACAAAAGTAGACACATAGATCAGTGGAACAGGATAGAGACCAGAGAAATAAACTCACAATTATACTCAGTTAATCTACAACAAAGAAGGCAAGAATATATATACTATGGGGAAAAGACAGTCTTTTCAGTAAATGGTGCTGGGTAAATTGGACCACTTTCTAACACCGTATACAAAAGTAAACTCAAAAATGGATTAAAGACCTAAATGTGAAACCGGAACCACGGAATTCCTAGAAAAGAACGCAGGTAGTAATTTCTCTGACATCAGCCACAGCCACATTTTTCTAAATATCTCTCCTAAGGCAAGGATAATAAAAGCAAAAACAAACTACTGGAACTACATGAAAATAAAAACCTTCTACACAGCAAAAGAAATCACTAACAAAACTAAAAGATAGGGTGGCTCAGTGGGTTAATGCCTCTGCCTTTGGCTCAGGTCATGATCCTAGGGTTCTGGGATCGAGCCCCACGTCGGGCTCTCTGCTCCGCAGGGAACCTGCTTTCTCCCCTCTCTCTCTCTGCCTGCCTCTCTGCCTACTTGTGATTTCTCTCTGTCAAATAAATAAAATCTTAAAAAAAAAAAAACTTTCTTTAAAAAAAAAAAAAAACTAAAAGATAATCTGAACAAGATAAGATATTTGCAAATGATACATCTGATAAGAGGTTGATATCCAAAATATATAAAGATTTATACAGCTTGGGCCCCCGGGGGGTTGAGTCAGTTGAAGACCTGCCTTTTGCTATCAGGTCAGGTTGCAATCTCACTGTGGTAGGATACAGCCCGGTGTCCATCTCTGTGTTCAGTGGAGAGCCTGCTTCAGGTTCTCTCTCACTCTTTCCCGCTCTTGTGCTTGCTCTCTCTCTATCTCAAATAAATAATTAAAATCTTAGGGGAAAAAAGAACTATACAGCTCAACATTAAAAAAAAACACACACACAAAAAAAACCTAGTCCATTAAAAAATGGACAGAATACCTAAATACATACCTTTCCAAAGAATGCAGACAGATGGCCAACACACACATGAAAAGATGTTCTACATCACTAATCTTTAGGGATACACAAATCAAAACAACAATGAGATATCACCTTACATCAGTTAGAATGGCTAAAATCAAAACGTTAAGAAATAACAAGTGTCGGCAAGGATTTGGAGAAAAAAGAACCCTCATGCACTGTTGGTAGGAATGTAAGTTAGTACAGTCACTGTGGAAAACAGTACAGAGTTTACTCAAAAATTAAAAATAGAAATACCATTACCAAAAATTCCACTATCGGGTATTGACCCAAAGAAAACACAAACCCTAATTCAAGAAGATATATATCCCCTTCTGTTCATTACAGTATTATTTACAATAGCCAGGTTATGGAACCAACTTAGTGTCCACCAACACACAAGTGGATAAGGAAAATGTCATGTGCGTCATGTGCGTGCGCACACACTCACACACAGAGGAATATTATTTAGCCATTAAAAAGGGATGAGAGGGGCGCCTGGGTGGCTCAGTGGGTTAAGCCGCTGCCTTCAGCTCAGGTCATGATCTCGGGGTCCTGGGATCGAGTCCCGCATCAGGCTGTCTGCTCAGCAGGGAGCCTGCTTCCTCCTCTCTCTCTCTGCCTGCCTCTCTGCCTACTTGTGATCTCTCTCTGTCAAATAAATAAATAAAAATCTTTAAAAAAAAAAAAAAGGGATGAGAGGGTGTCATTTGAGACACTGTGCATGCACTTAGAGAGTATTATGCTAAGTGAAATAAGCCAGACTGAGAAAGACAAATACCATATTATCCCACTCATAAGTGGAAATTTTTTAAAAAATGAATTAACAAACAAAAAGCAGAATTAAAACTATAAATACAGAGAACAAATTGATGGTTACCAGAAGGGAGGGGTGAGGTGCAATGGGCAAAATGGGTGAAGGGGAGAAGGTGATACAGGCTTCCAGTTATGGAATGAATAAGCCATGGGAATGAAAGGCACAGAATAAGGAATACAGTCAAGGATATTGTAGTAGTGATATAAGGGGACAGATGGTAGCTCCCCTTGGGTTAAACACAGAATAATGTACACACTTGTCAAATCACTAAGTTGTGGGACGTCTGGGTGGCTCAGTTGGTTGAGCAGCTGCCTTCGGCTCAGGTCATGATCCCAGTGTCCTGGGATCGAGTCCCACATTGGGCTCCTTGCTCAGCAGGGAGCCTGCTTCTCCCTCTGCCTCTGCCTGCCATTCTGTCTGCCTGTGCTCGCTCTCTCTCTCCCTCTCTCTCTCTCATAAATAAATAAAAATAAAATAAATAAATAAAAATAAATAAAATTTTGGAAAAAAAATCACTAAGTTGTATGTCTGAAACTAATTGACATTGCGTGTCAACTATACTAAAAGTTTAAAAATGAACACATAAAAATAACCTTTAAAATTTGTAAATAGAAAATAAAAAGGACCAGAATTTCTGTCTCCAGCAACATAGTGTGATTACTACTTCTACCAAAACCATTCACATTTATATATAATTTTGTGGTTTTCCTTTTAGAGCACTTCCCACAGTGTGAGAAAAAGAAAATTTTCCATCATTTTTTGGGTCAGTTTCTCAATCTCACAATTTAGACACTGTTTTAAGTTTTTATTTAAATTCCAGTATAGCTAATATACAATGTCATCTTAGTTTCAGGTATATAATATAGTGATTCAACACTTCCATACAACACCTAGCGCTCATCACAAGTGCACTCCTTAATCTCTTTGTTCTGCTTTTAATTACCAAAATAAAATAAACTTTTTAAACGAAAATCATAAATACTAGAAGTACTTTTTTTCCTATTTAATAAAATTGCTCAGCATTTCCAAAAGATTTCTTCATTAATAATTAACTGATTTGAAAACATTAAGGGAATTGTTCATATCAGCTGTCCAGAGCTTCCCTGAGGCAATCTGAAGCCAACCCCCTTATTCACCTCACACACAAGGTGGAGGTCATCAAGACACCAAGCAAAGAGACAATCCACTCCAGATTGGTAGATGATAGGCTTAATAAGCAAGAGAATTTACATAGAGGCTTGTCTTGTGCAGCCACGAGATGAGTTCTCTGCAGCCACCCAAAAATTCTTAAAAGTTTCTGTAGAGGCCTTAACTAGGTTCAGTTGCAGATACCATCCAGACAGTCTCAACATCAAGTGTCTTAAGGCTATGTCCTTGGGATAGCCTCTGGGAGTAGAGAATGCACATTCCAAAGACAAGGAAGAAGGTAAGGAGGCTGTGATATCAGGGTCCAGCTCACAGGGGTCATGTCCTCTCAATAATCTTCCCCCAACACTAACCATTAATGTGACTGAAACTTAGAAATGGGGTCAAAACTAAGTTCACTTTTTCACATTTAAGAAACTTTTCGGGGCACCTGGGTGGCTCAGTGCGTTAAAGCCTCTGCCTTCAGCTCAAGTCATAATCTCAGCATGCTGGGATCGAGCCCCACATCGGGCTCTCTGCTCATTGGAGAGTCTGTTTCCCCATCTCTCTGCCTGCCTCTCTGCCTACTTGTGAGAAAAGCAAGTTGATGAACTGAATAGATTATATGAGCCCATTGGTATTGTTAAAAAATCAATACTATAGAATATACTATGCGTTTCCAGTTTCATAAACAAAGTTAAAAGAAAAATGCGATTCTATTTTCTAAGAAAGAGACAATTCCATTTACTAGAATTACTTACGGACAGGTTGAAGTAGGAGCTGCTGCCTTATATATTTTGCACTGTTTAAACATTTTTAAAGCATGAAATGTAACAAAAAATAAGATAAAGTTGAAAACAAGAAAATAAAAGAGAGTCTCCAAAATTATGTAGGTTTCAAATTACTGAATTCTAGATCCTCCTCTGTTCATTTACTGATACATTTCAATTGATTATTTGCATAGCTGCTTGTGTGGGCCTTAGGGAAGGTAGCTTTCATTAGGTTATTAAAGACTTCCTAATTCAAAAGGATTAGGAACATGTTTTAAAAGGAATACACTCAGGGACATAACATATTCACGATATATTGTTATGTAAGCTAGCAGATTACATGCAACGTGAATTCATTTTTGTAAAAACCTGTCTATATACATAAGAAGAAGACTGGAAGCATATACATTGAAGTTCTAACAACAGTTATCACTTACTAGTGGGATTACAAATCATTTCAAATTCTTTTTATTTCTCAGTGTTTATCACATTTTCTACAATGAATTATAATATTTTAACAAAAAAACTAAAATGTTATATAATTTAACTGTTGTCATGACTAACTTTGTGTGTAGATTAAAAGTAAGAGTATATGTCAAAGCAGGCGATAAATCATAAGGCACTTACAAATATTAATTATTGTTTTTCAAGCTTTAAAGCAGGCCCAGAACACAATAGATTGCATTAGCCTGAAACCAAATGTGAGCACTGGAAAGTCTCATTCACACAGTCATCTCTTCTGTCACAATGAACCTTATGGACAAACACCATTTAAAACAGGAGTTGATGGGAATATAGAGGATTTGGATTTTTTTTCTAATTATAAAGAAAATTCATCCAGAATATCTTAATATATTTAGCCTCAGGTTTAAACATAAGACATACATTTTCACAATTTTTTGAAGAAACACTATTTCCTGTTTAGAATATGTGAAATTTGGGGGATTCCTTCATCCTCCCAGGGCTAGACCTGGTTTTAATCCCTGATTCATCACTTTGTATCCTTTGACGCATCATGTTGAGATGGGAATTTCAGGACAATAATCAATCAAAGGAATGAAAGGGCCTCTTTATTCTCTATTTGCATCAGTCTCCATGTTGGAGATCCAGATCTTGGGAAGAGTCCAGCAGTGGCTAAATGGATGACAGAGAAGTCACTTTGGTCTGTTAACAGAGATGGCTGGAAATCCGCTATCTAGGGTGCTGGGAAAAGTTGTTCATGGGAGGTGTCTCACTGGAGACACTCTGCTGTGAGACTGCCTGGAAGGGTGCCAGCTAATGGCCATTGGGTGCTGGTGGTCATCTGCTGGTGGTGAAGGTGATCAGCTGGGTGCTATGGAAGCCATGTGTTGGAGAAGGCACCCAAGGGAACAAAATGTTGGTCTCTGCTGTGGCAAACGAGGCATGCAACAGTAACTTTAGCCAAGTCACCCTCAGGAAGGATAAGTCCGTGTTGTTGAGCATCCATCCCTCCCTCCCCACAGTCACTTTGTTCCAGGATCTGCTGAGCCAACACTGGGGTGGCTAGAGAAACTGTCTGACATCTCAGAGAGCCATTTTGTCCATCTGATAATGAAGAGCCTTCTCGGCTGTGGCTGCCCTTCCGTGGACTCCTGTGGAGCTCACGAATCCTCCCAATTTGTGCCCTTCCTTGTCATCAATTGATGACCCTTCCTTGTCATCAATCTTTCAATCCTGTTTCTTCCAAGTCCCTGACCCACTAGTCCAACAATTGGCAACTGCCCAAGAAGCAGTGTAGACCCACTCTGCTGGCTGTCTCCCTCCAGACATGGAAAACCAAATCTATTACTCAAAATCCTGCCCACTGAAAATATTTTTCCTCATTCTTGTCCTTCGGCATCACTGCTAAGCAGAGCTGTAATGCTCTAGCCATCCGCTCTCGGCAGTGCTAGCACATTCTACAGACCTAGCTGTAAACCAGGCTTGATCGATTTTCTTCCTCAGACAACTAGTCATATACACAATGTCCCCAAAATATCTAGGTACTATTCGTAATGCTTTCAGTCTTCCTTCTATCATGGGAATCCTCAATTTCCCAAAAGATTCTAGAACTGTAATTCCTCTCTGAGAAATTGAAGTTTCTCATGGCCTTACTGTGGAGTCTCAGTAGTGTGAACAGGCTTTAATTCTGGGACACTGGTCAAAGTAATTTACAACTTCCCTTTGAATGGTTTGATAGTCAGAGTAAGAAGCTTATAACTTGATGATTTATAAAGAAACACATGTCAAAAACATAAGGAAACAGGATTCATAAATAAGAAGGATTTCAACCAAAAGATTACCAGATGTTTCTCAGTGAGGCATGGAAACATCTTACAGAAAAATACTCAGTGACTTTGGCCTGCCTTGCTTTTAAGAACAATGGTTACAATATGCTGATTATTGTTTCCATAAGAAATGAAAAATGGCAATTTAGGTAGGGTCAGACATCTCAGGCCCCATTCTGGGATTTCCTTGAGAATCCCTCACAACACAGGATAACAGAGAAGGAATGCTTCTTTCTTCTGAGAATTCATTTCTCTTGATCTCTAGAGTGTGCAGAATAATGAATCACGAAAGATATCCACATTCTAATCCCCAGACTTTGCAGATTTGATTAAATTAAGGGCCTTGAGATAGGAAGATTATTCTGGATCATCAGGATTATTCCAAATTCTCTGGGCCCAGTATAATCACATGAGACCTTAAAATGAGAAAGCCTTTCCTGGCTGTAGTCAGGGGAAGATGCGGTTGCAGAGGATGGCTCAGAAAGATGCAACATTGCTGGCTTTGAAAAAGGAGAAGAGGTCGCTAGCTGGAAAATCTGGGTGGTCTCGAGAAACTGAAAAAGGTAACAAAAGGGATTCTCCCCAGAACCTCCAGAAAGGAAGGCAGCCCTGTCAAAAATCTTAATTTTCATCTAATAAGGCCTATGTCAGATTTCTTTTTTTTTTTTTTAAGATTTTGTTTATTTATTTGATAGAGAGAGACACAGCGAGAGAGGGAATACAAGCAGGGGGAGTGGGAGGAGAAGCAGGGTTCCTGTGGATCAGGGAGCTGATGCGGGGCTCCATCCCAGGACCTGGATTATGACCTGAGCTGAAGGAAAATGTTTAATCAACTGAGCCACCCAGGCGCTCACAAAAAAAACTTTTTAAAAAGATTCTAAGAGATTTACAAATGCTGGAGTTCTACTCTCACATATAAGCCAGAAATCTTTTACGTTAACTATTTAAATTTAGAGATATGATTGCATACACTCAGAAGATCTCAGAAAAAATAAGCAAGGAATTGATAACAATGTTTGCTTCTGGGGACAACTGACGGGCTACAGTTTATTGAATACCATATCATGTTTGTAAATGATACCATATGCCTGTGATGTCCACCATAATTACTACTCGATTTTTTAAAATGTGAGGCTTTTACATTAGCTATTCTTTAGAATTTTATATAGAGAGATCTTTCATGTATAGATCCAGGGCACCTGTGTATAACAGATAATCACACTGATAAGAACCAGTCAAGTGACATTACATCATGATCTCAAAGCTGAAAAACTCTTTAAAAGAAAAGTCATGTGTATGTGGGTGTATATGTGTGTTTCTAAAGAAGCTACTGGTTTTGGATGGTGGATAAAGTGATTTTCATTTTGAACTTTTTGCTTCTTAACTGTCTAAAAATTTATAAGCGACATTCGGGTTGCTTTTGTAAGTAGAAGAGGAGCCATTTTAGAAGGTGTATTTAAAAGGTTAGAACCTCCCATGATTTCAGCCCAGCTCACCCAACTGACTCATTTTCCAGTTTCCTTGTAGCAGAGAGTGTCCCAGTTGCTACCTCTAAGACAGCGACAGTGTGCTGACTACCGCAGGCAAAATCTCAGGACAATTCCTAATCAATGGCTCTGGGGTTCAACATGGTTACTTAAGAAATTTTGAATTTTCCATTCGTGGGTCCCTACTTTATCAGTTGGTGAGAAACTAACTGATGTTAACTAAACTCACAAGTAACTGAATTATGCCCAGTAGAATGATCATTTGTTAACAGTAAGCTATGTGATTTTCGGGGGAGCAAAGAGCTCTGGCTTACTATTTTCCAAAGTTTTTTCCTAGTGGTCTGCTTTCTTCACGCAATGGTTAGGTTGGCTTGTTTTGCTTCTGTTTTTGTTTGCTTGTCTGTTTGTTTCTGTTTGGTGGGGGGACCAACATGTAAAACAAAGAAAATGAAGCTGCTCCTGTTGCAGAGAGATAAAGATCTGTTCAGCCTCAAGTAATTCTTCTCCTCCCTTCCCCAGATGCCCCCCAGGGAGTTCCTTAGAATCCCCAGGACTTTAAAGAACACCATCGAGCACCAATGCATCTTCAGGTACCAAAACAACAACAACAACAACAACAAACACCAAAAAACAACACCACCAAGAATCGCAGCAAGTTGCTCAGGGAGCAAGAGAACTAGAGGAATGCTAAGTCCGGGTTCTGGGAAATGTCTGATGAGCTACTGCAGCTCCACAATAACACACACCCCTCTGAGAGGTGGAAACACGTCTATCCTGACTGACAGCACTAGGCAGTGGTAGGCTGGTAAACTAGCTTTCTGAAGGCAAAGCAAGACCAGCCTACGCAATGATATGCCCTAGTCTCCAGCAATTGCCAATTTCTGTCATATAAACACTGCCACCATGGTTGATTTCAAACTACCAACTGAATTTAACTTCAGCTGGCAAAATTCCCAAGTATTTCATAATCAAGCCTGTAAGCCTGTTCAGCTGACTCCAGCACAACACTATTCTGTGTGCTCCTTGTGCCGGACACAACCTACCGTGTCTTCATTTGTTCAGACGTTGGGGCTATAATAGAGTTAATTAGGCCCCAGCTTTCTCTGGTGATGTTCTTAGCTTGATGACCTATGTAGATCTTTCCTAAAGGTAGTGGTTTCCTGAATCTCGAATGATCCCATACCTACAAACCATCTCTACAGGAGGGTTTCTGTAAAGGGCAAATCTACCTGTCTTATGATAATCCTTACAGTCCAGAGAGCATCCCAATTCTGAAAGTCACGCTATTTATTGACAGCAGTGTTTCTGGCAAATTGTGATGATTTCATACCGTACAGACCTTTTTCTCCCTTATGAATCATACTGTTGTTTACTTCTGGAAGGGAGATGGGCAATTTTTAATAAATGCTGTGTTCACACCGCCGTGGAAGAATTGGATCTAAACAAACAAATAATTGAGTAAGTCCCTTTTCACTGTGTCCCATCCCTTTGTTTTTGTTTCACACCGAGGACCTGGATGACCAGTTCTGATTTCCAAGATGAAGAAGCTCCTGCTTCAGGTTTTTGCACAATCGTGTAAGATTACCATCTTGAGCAGAATCACAAACTCTGTAAAATATTTTCATTCATCTCTTAGGCAGTGTTAGCATTCATGGCTGATGTGAAAGAAAAAAAGCTTAGCATTACTGCCTACTCCAAAATATCTCTAACTGCAGATACATGGAGGGACCTGAAATTCCTAGGCTAGGAGTCACCAATTTCAGGTCAATTACAATTCTCCAAAGGAACTCATAGCTAGGGTATATTTAACCTATGAGGAAGATGCCTTAGCAGTTAGAAACATAATTTTCAAGGAATTATTAATTTAATAGAAAGGAAATAGACAATCAAAGAGATTAGCATGAATGAAAGGGAGGTAGGTGCTGAGCTTCACAGAATGCCATGTGCAGGCTCTGTGCAGAACAAGTCACAGTGAGCTTTTAAATTGAGTATAGGGGTGCCTGGGTGGCTCCGTGGTTAAGGCCTCTGCTTTCGGCTTGGGTCATGATCCCAGGGTCCTGGGATCAAGTCCCACATCAGGCTCTCTGCTTGGCGGGGAGCCTGCTTCCCCCTCTCTCTCTGCCTGCCTCTCTGCCTACTTGTGATCTCTCTCTCTGTCAAATAAATACATAAAATATATTTTTTTTAAAAATTGAGTATAAACTCACAGTAATGAAATGCAAGGGAATGGAAGACAGACTGCTTCTGTGATTTTTCTTTGTTTCTCTTTCTGGCTGTGCATGTTTCTCTTTCCAGCCCATGCATGGTTTGGAAAACAAAACACTTCTAACTGAAGTGCTTTAATTTCCTTTGGCATTGCCCCTGAAACTGACAAGGGGCTGAGGACGCTATGAAGACATACCAGCCCCAGAAAGGGCCATCTTCCCTAGGAATCAGCAGTAATTGTATTAGTCAACAGAAGACACCTGGAAGGCCGTCAGCATGTCATGTAATCAGGTATTGCTAACCGTTACAGGAAGATGAAAGGAGTCAGCAGCCGAGGCATGCGGCCTGAAAGCAACCAGAAAGCTGAATCATACTACATACAGAATCAATCCTTCCGGTCAGTCTTTGGGAGACTCCCTTCTTGCCAAGAAGGGTTTAATTCAATTAGCAGAGAGCTGTGGGGAAAGGTCTGTGCAACCTTGAGCCTGGCTGGATATCCTTAGCTCTAAAGCAAAGTTATTTTGGGAGAATCATCATAATTCACTTGCTTCAGCATCTAAGCCCATTCTGGACATGCTCCCTGAAACAAAAAAAGCTCTGTCCTACATCCTGTGTTTGTTTGTTTGTTTCCTTTTTTTTAAAAGATTTTATTTATTTATTTCACAGAGAGAGAGAGAGAGTTAGAGAGGGAACACAAGCAGCAAGCAGGGGTAGCGAGAGAGGGAGAAGCAGGCTTCCCACTGAGCAGAGAGCCAGATGCAGGGCCTGATCTCAGGACCCTGGGAGCATGACCTGAGTCAAAGGCAGACACATAATGACTGAGCCGCCCAGGCGCCCCCACCGTGTGTTTCTGAATGTAAGTTTCCATGAACTTTGTTACTTCTCCCTATGCCCATGCCTCTCCTAATTTCCACTGCCTCTCTACCGAGTACCTTCACTTCATGGGCACAATCTAATTTGTCTTCTTTTTTTTTTTTTTAAAGATTTTATTTGTTTATTTGACAGACAGAGAGGCAGGCAGAGAGAGAGAGAGGGAAGCAGGGCCCCCGCTGAGCAGAGAGCCCCATGTGGGACCCTATCCCAGCACTCCAGTATCATGACCTGAGCCGAAGGCAGCGGCTTAACCCACTGAGCCACCCAGGTGCCCCTCTAGTTTGTCTTCTGCATCCTCTGTACACACCCCCTCCCGGAATCAGCTGGATCTGTCTCCCCACCAACAAGTCTCAAGTTACACCCTCCACTCTTAGCCACAGGGAAAGCATCCCCCACCAATCCCGTGCATGATGGCTGGACACCCCTCACAGAGCATTGCGCACAAGACCCTGGAAAATTTCCATTTACATATGAAGAAATTGAGACCCAGATAGGTTAAGTAACTTACTCATGGTCACACACCTAAACAGAACAACAGCCATAATAACTATTATTTATTAAGCATTTACTATGTGCTGAGCAATTTGTATACATTATCTTAGAATCAGAAACCTAGGGTTTGGTTCTGGCTTTAGTGCTCTTTCCACTATACCCAATCTATAATTACAGTTAATATAGAAAGTGCTATTTCACGAATCAATATTGGGGTGCACACCAGCTTTATTCACAATAGTCAATTTACTTGAAACAGCTAAAATACCCATCAACAGGTGAACAGTTAAACAAATGTCGGTCTATCAGTATGATGGATACACAGCCACGAAAGGAAAAAACTACCAATTAGGTCCTGGGATTGAGCCCCACGTCGCGTCAGGCTCCCTGCTCAGCGGGGGTCTGCTTCTCCCTCTGTCCCTCACCCTGCCCATGCTCTGTTACTCTCACTCAAATAAATAAAAATAAAATCTTTTTAAAAAGTTTACTGAGCTGTCCACTAAGAGTGGATTCATTTCACTGTGTGTAAATGATATCTTATTGAAGCTGACTTTTTAGAATTTTATTAACATATAACATATCATTTGCTTCAGGAGTACAGGTCTATGAATCGTCAGGCTTACACAATTCACAGCACCCACCATAGCACATACCCTCCCCAATGTTGATAACTCAGCCACCCTATCCCTCCCCTCCCCACACCCCAGCAACCCTTAGTTTTTTCCCTGAGATTAAGAATCTCTTACAGTTTAGGGGCGCCTGGGTGGCTCAGTGGGTTAAGCCTCTGCCTTCGGCTCAGGTCATGATCTCAGGGTCCTGGGATCGAGTCCCGCATCGGGCTCTCTGCTCAGCAGAGAGCCTGCTTCCCTCTCTCTCTCTCTGCCTGCCTCTCCGTCTACTTGTGATTTCTCTCTGTCAAATAAATAAATAAAAATTAAAAAAAAAAAAGAATCTCTTACAGTTTATATCCCTCTTGATCTCATCTTGTTTCATTTTTTCCCTCCCTGCCCCCCACAACAACCCACCCTGCCTCTCAAAGTCCTTATATCAGAGAGATCATATGACAATTGTCTTTCTCTGATTGACTTATTTCGCTTAGCATAATAATGCCCTCTAGTTCAATCTACAGCATTGCAAATGGCAAGATTTCATTTTTGATGGTTGCATAGTATTCCATTGTGTGTGTGTGTGTGTGTGTGTGTGTGTGTGTATGTATATTTCACAACTTCTTTATCCATCCAACTGTTGATGGACATCTAGGTTCTTTTCATATTTGGCTATTGTGGACATTGCTGCTATAAACATTCAGGTGCACATGCCTCCTTGGATCACTACATTTGTATCTTTACTGTAAATACCCAGTAGTGCAATTGCTGGGTCATAGGGTAGCTCTATTTTCAACTTTTGAGGAACCTTCCTACTGTTTTCCAGAGTGGCTGCATAGCTTGCATTCCCATCAATAGTGTAGGAGGGTTCCCCTTTCTCCACATCCTTGCCAGTATCTGTCATTTCGTGACTTGTTAATTTTAGCCATTCTGACTGGTGTGAGGTGGTAGCTCCCTGTGGTTTTGATTTGTATTTCCCTGATGCTGAGCGATGTTGGCACTTTTTCATGTGCCTGTCTTCCATTTGGATGTTTTCTTTGCAGAAATGTCCATTCATGTCTTCTGCCCATTTCTTGATTGTATTATTTGTTGTTTGGATGTTGAGTTTGCTAAGCTCTTTATAGATTTTGGACACTAGCCCTTTATCTGATATGTCTTTTGCAAATATCTTCTCCCATTCTGTCAGTTGTCTTTTGGTTTTGTTGAATATTTTCTTTGCTGTGAAAAAGCTTTTGATCTTGATGAAGTCCCAATAGTTCATTTTTGCCCTTGCTTCCCTTTTCTTTGGCAATGTTTCTAGGAAGAAGTTGCTATGGTTGAGGTTGAAGAGGTTGCTACCTGTGGTCCTCTCAATAATTTTGATGAATTCCTGTCTCACATTGGAGTCTTTCATCCATGTAGAGTCTTTTTGTGTGTGTGGTGTGAGGAAATGGCCCAGTTTCATTCTTTTGCACATGGCTATCCAATTTTCCCAACACCATTTGTTGAAGAGACTGTCTTTTTTCCATTGGACATGCTTTCCTGCTTTGTCAAAGATTAGCTGGCCATAGAGTTGAGAGTCCATTTCTGGGCTCTCTATTCTGTTCCATTGATCTATGTGTCTGTTTTTGTGCCAGTACCATACTCTCTTGATGATAACAGCTTTGTAATAGAGCTTGAAGTCTGGAATTGTAATGCCACCAACTTTGGCTTTCTATTTCAACATTCCTCTGGCTGTTGTGGGTCTTTCCTGATTCCACATAAATTTTAGGATTATTTGTTCCATTTCTGTGGGAAAAATTGATGGTATTTTTATCGGATTGCTTTAGGTAACATAGACATTTTCACAATATTTATTCTTCCAATCCATGAGCAGGAATGTTTTTCCATTTCTTGTGTCTTTTTCAATTTCTTTGATGAACTTTATACTTTTCTGAGTATAGACTCTGCCTTTTTGGTTAGGTTTATTCCTAGGTATCCTAGGATTTTGGTTGCAATCGTAAATGTGATTGACTCCTTAATTTCTCTTTCTTCTGTCTTGTTGGTGTATAGAAATGCAACTGATTTATATTCATTGATTTTATATCTTGACACTTTAATGAATTCCTGTATGAGTTCTAGCAGTTTTGGAGAGGAGTCTTTTGGGTTTTCCACATAAAGTATCATATAATCTGCAAAGAGTGAGAGTTTGACTTCTTCTTTGCCAATTCGGATGCCTTTAATTTCTTTTTGTTGTCTGATTGCTGAGGCTAGGACTTCTAGTACTATGTTGAATAGTAGTGGTGATAGTGGACAGTGCTGTTGTGTTCCTGAAAGTAGGGGAAAGCTCTCAGTTTTTCCCCATTGAGAATGATAGTCACTGTGGGTTTTTCATAGATGGCTTTGATGATTTTGAGGTATGTACCCTCTATCCTACACTGTGAAGAGTTTTTGTCAAGAAAGGATGCTGTATGTTATCAAATGCTTTTTCAGCATCTATCGAAAATATCATATGGTACTTGTTCTTTCTTTTATCAATGCATTGTATCACATTGATTGATTGCTGATGTTGAACCAACCTTGCATCCCAGGAATTAATCCCACTTGGTCATGGTGAATAATCCTTTTAATGTAGTGTTGGATCCCATTGGCTAGTGTTTTGGTGATAATTTTTGCATCCATGTTCATCAAGGATATTGGTCTATAATTCTCTTTCTTGATGGGGTCTTTTACTGGTTTGGGGATCAAGGTGATGCTGGCCTCATAAAATGAGTTTGGATATTTTCCTTCTTGTTCTACTTTTTGGAACAGTTTCAGGAGAATAGTTATTAATTCCTCTTTAAATGTTTGGTAGAATTTGCCTGGGAAGCCATCTGGCCCTGGGCTCTTGTTTTTTGGGAGATTCTTGATGACCGCCTCAATCTCCTTACTGGCTATGGGTCTGTTCAGGTTTTCTATCTTTTCCTGGTTCAGTTTTGGTAGTTTATATGTCTCTAGGAATGCATCCATTTCTTCCAGATTGTCAAATTTGCTGGCATATAGTTGCTCATAATATGTTCTTATAATTGTTTGTATTCCTTTGGTGTTGGCTGTGATCTCTCCACTTTCATTCATGATTTTATCAATTTGGGTCCTTTCTCTTTTCTTTTTGATAAGTCTGGCCAGGGGTTTATCAATCTTATTAATTCTTTCAAAGAACCAGCTCCTAGTTTTGTTGATTTTTTTCTACTCTTCTTTTGGTTTTTATTTCATTGATTTCTGCTCTGATCTTTATTATTTCTCTTCTTCTCCTGGGTTTAAGCTTTCTTTGTTGTTCTTTCTCCAGCTGCTTTAGGTGTAGGGTTAGGTAGTGTGCTTGGGACCTTTCTTGTTTCTTGAGAAAGGCTTGTATTGCTATATAATTTCCTCTTAGGACCACCTCTGCTGTGTCCCAAAGA
This sequence comes from Neogale vison, assembly GCF_020171115.1. Taxonomy (NCBI): domain Eukaryota; kingdom Metazoa; phylum Chordata; class Mammalia; order Carnivora; family Mustelidae; genus Neogale; species Neogale vison. The sequence continues at coordinate 75,640,556 of NC_058099.1, read as the reverse complement.
CTTTGAATATTTGTGTTTTCATTTTCCATTGTTTCCATAAATCTTTAAAATTCTTCTTTAATTTCCTGGTTGACCCATTCATTCTTTAGTAGGATGTTTTTTAGCCTCCATGTATTGGAGTTCTTTCCAACTTTCCTCTTGTGGTTGAGTTCTAGTTTCAAAGCATTGTGGTCTGAAAATATGCAGGGAATTGATCCCAATGTTTTGGTACTGGTTGGGACCTGATTTATGACCCAGGATGTGATCTATTCTGGAGAATGTTCCGTGTGCACTCAAGAAGAATGTATAGTCCGTTGTTTTCGGATGGAATGCTCTGAATATATCTGTGATGTCTGTCTGGTCCAGTGTGTCATTTAAAGCCTTTATTTCCTTGTTGATCTTTTGCTTGGATGATCTGTCCACTTCAGTGAGGAGGATGTTAAAGTCCCCTACTATTATTTTATTATTGTCGATGTGTTTCCTTGACTTTGTTATTAATTTTTTTATATAACTGACTGCTCCCATGTTGGGGCATAGATATTTAAAATTGTTAGATCTTCTTTTTGGACAGACCACTTAAGTATGATTTAGTGTCCTTCCTCATCTCTGATTATAGTCTTTGGCTTAAAACCTAATTTATCTGATATAAGGATTGCCATCCCTGTTTTCTTTTGATGTCCATTAGCATGGTAAATTTGTTTTCCATACCCTCATTTTAAATCTGGAGGTGTTTTGGGGTCTAAAATGAGTTTCTTACAGACAGCATATTGACTGTGACTGATGGTTTCTATTTCTGGTGCAAGGCCCACTTTGGAGTCTCCAAACCCAGCGGATTCCTGCAGCATGCTCCCACACTGCTCCCTCTGGGGGAGGAAGGTGAGTCTCTCCAGAACTGCTACTTGTGGGGTCCCTGAGCAGTGGCCCGACTGTACCTCAGACCTCAATTTAAGCTAACCCTGAGCTGAGAGCTCACTCCTTGGCTCCATCTCTATAGCTGGCTTCCCTACTCTGATACCTGGGATCTCTGCCACACTCAGATACCCCCGGTCCTTTGTGACCCCATGGGTCCTGAGACCACACTGTCCCCGCTAGGGCTCCACCACCTGCTTAGCCTCTGGAGCGACATCCCTCAGTGGAGCAGACTTCTAAAAGTTCCCATTTTGTGCTCTGCTTTCCCACTGCTTGCAGGGAGCTGGCCCCTCCCCCCATGGTCTCTTTTCCCATATATTACTTTGGATTCACTTCTCTGCATGTCCTACCTTCCAGAAAGGGGTTGATTTTCTGTTCCTAGAATTGTTGCCCTTCCTCTGTTCGATCTCCTGTTGAGTTTGTAGGTGTTCAGAATGGTTTGATAAATATGTAGCTGAACTCTGGGGACATGATGATATTTAGGACTCCTGCTCTTCTGCCATCTTGCCCTTCCCCCCTAAAGCTGATTTTTTAAAAAAAAATAAATCATTGGTAAAAGACAAGGGAATGAGTAAAAGAGGAGGAAGTGACTAATAGTCCAGAGTGGCTAAGGAAGATTAGACAAAGGAGGTGAAGAATCTAACTGGGTTTTGAAGGTTGAATAGGAGGTTACCAAGAGGGAAGAAATTGGAACGGGATAATGGAATGGTATTTTTATGTTTATCTATTGCCTCCACTAGACATAAACAAAGGAACAGGAAGTTGGGGAGCCTGGACTAACAGCATCCTGAGAGGACCTGGCAGCAGTAAAGAGTCATCATCTCTAAATAGAGCTATTGGGAGAAACTCTAATTCAGTATGTGCCCTCGGGTAAGCCACAATAATTCTCTGGGCCTTGGTTCTTTCTTTTCTAAAATTGAAAGGCTGGAAAATAATCAAACTAACAAAATAAGGGGCTGAACTAAACCTGGGAGAAGGTAGTATTTCCAAGCACGTGTGCTAAGTAATATTAACGTAATGGGGACAGCTTTATGGGTGAGCAGTCATGTTGATGTCCAGTGTGCACTCTGATTGGTCAATGCCCGGGCAGTAAAAGTTGTTAAAAGTGTGAGGTCCACCCCTGGTTATGGGTCTGCTGGAACCCCAAGGTCTGCTACTTTGAGCCACAAACCTCCTGATTCATTTTCTTGGTGTACAGTCTATACACCAATGTCTATGAAAAACACTAGAAAATATAAAGATCTCTTTCAGAATTAACATTCTGTGAATCTGTGAGATAAGCATTTGCATTTTCCAGAGGGAGAGATTCCAAGCCCCCAGGATTATGCATGGGAAGTGATGAAAAAGACCAAATTTATTTTCTTTTGGAAATCTCAGAAAGGCAGGAAAGATGTTCATGGCAAAGGTAGAGAATTTGCAGGTAGGTATAAGAAACTTTGGCCTTTGAAGACAAATTAATGTTTTTCACAACTAGATAATAATGATAAACATTAGAAGTGCCTCATCAAATCTGGCATAAAAATATGCTCAAGAAAAGGTGAATGACTATGACCTTTACTAAGTGGCCACAGGGTACTAGGATTATACCCATAAACCTGTAATTCCGGTGGTAAGTCTTAAGCAAGCCATTTATGTATATCTGTTGCCTCCACTAGACTCTGAGGGCTTCTTGAGCAAATACAATTTGTTTTACAGCATTTGGCAAAGTGCTCTGGATATACTTTCCACTCAATGCAAATTTGCTGAGTTTAATTTAATTTAGAGATAACAGATTGGATGGAGCACTTCCTGCTTTAAAAAATTTGCAGTGCATTGGATGTGTGAATAAGGCTAATCAACTTTAATAACTATACACATTACATTTATTAACATGATAAATTATGTTTATTAATATGTAAATTATAAGGATGTTTATTAATGAACTGTACACACAATTCAGTCTTACCTTCATTAAATGCGCTTTCTTGTTTACCTTTCATAGGTCTCCCCTGTGACCTGAAATTGATGTAATTTATTTTTCCTATTTGATGAAAGAGCTCTATTCTCCTTTTCAAAACCCTGGTCTTCCTCTTGCCCTCTCCATAGCTAGCACCTTTGCAGGATTTTGGGCTCAACTGGGTTTCAGGAGGACAAAGACTGAGATAAGCACTTTGGAAGGGATCCTTGGTAGCAGTAGTGAGGGAGGAATGAGACAGGAAAGGAGGAAAACCAATCACAGGACCCACAAAGTGGCTGGTTGTGACTAGGGGCAACTGAGACTTCCACCCACCCCCATCCCAGGAGCCGTCTGATGAACCACATAGATTAAGCTACAGAATTGTCCTCCTAGAAGGATCAACTTTTTATCCACCAACTTTTCTCCTCTCTTGTCTAAGGGTTGCTCATGGTGCACACTTCCACTTTGCCCTGTATGTGGAAAACCTTGGTACCCAAAACTACCAAGAAAGAGGCGGAATCAGAAGTGGAGGTCTGTCCGTCCAAAAACAGGAGAACTGACCCCTGGAGGTATAGTTAAAGTCAGAAGTGAGTTAAACCCTACAGAGACTCTGCTAAAGTAGGTAGTCCTTCCATCTTCTTGCATAAAGATATAGATTATCTTTTATTTACTGATCAAGTTACATTATTGTTGATCTTTGTTCATGAACAGCTAATGTTTGGGGAGAGTCTGAGAAACTCTCCTTTGTTATTCTCAGTCCAGGGGGTCCACGTGTAGACTCCACTCGGGTCTAATAATGTCTGGGAGGGCCAGGCAGGCCAATCACAGCATCACGTTCCCAATCAGCCAATGAGAAATAATGAGAGGTATTCTGGGACTTTCTCCTCCCCAAACTGCTTCCACACCTTTGTGCATCAGGGGCAAGCTTGTTAAAGTGTGCAGCCCACAAACAGAAAGCAAAACCAGAAGCCCTAGACAAAGAGAACTTGGGTTCCGTTACTTAAATTGAGGTCCTAGATAAAACTTCATAGGAAGCAAGCTCTATTTATGGATTTAATTTTTTAAAAGATTTTATTTATTTATTTGACACACACAGAGAGAGTGCACAAGTAGGCAGAGAGGGAGGCAGAGAGAGAGAGGAGGAAGCAGGCTCCCTGCCAAGCAGAGAGCCCAATGAGGGGCTCGATCCCAAAACCCTGAGATCATGACCTGAGCCGAAGGCAGAGGCTTTAACCTGCTGAGCCACCTAGGCACCACTGGATTTATTTTTTAAATTACCCTTTTCCCATAAATCACTTTGGGTTTAGATTTTCCATTACTTGCAACTCAAAGCATCTTGTTATATTGCCTTACTATCCCCCCACCCCTACCAGTAGACAATGTGTCCCATTAGGGCAGAGACCTTATCTTTCTCATTCACCATTGTATAAGCATGATATTTGCACAGTGTCCAGCACATAGGTGCTTAATAAATGGTTGTTGACTTAAATCAACTTCACCTTTGAGCAGGGTAAAATACAATAAGGAAGAGAATTCTAATGTTGAAAACAGAATGTAAGAGAAGTGAAGGAAATTAGGGTATTTCCTGGTAGGAAATTAGGCTTAGGTATCTTAACTGAGGCGGCTTTAATGAATAGACTATTTAATGAAGGGACTATTGGTCCTTCACACAAGGACCCAGCAAGAGATGCTGGGGCATCTAGAGCCTACAGCAGTTGGAATCCAAAACTACGCTAGGGCTAAAAGAACAAGGGAAGGAAATGGTGTCATCAGAGCTTGGGAAGAGCAGAGCTGGGAAGAAGGAATCATCCTGGGAGAGCTGGAGCTATGGAAGGAAGCTACCAGTGTCAAAACCACATTGCACCAGGAGGTAGGAAATGGTGGAATTAATACCCTGTTCACTATCTCCTCCACACAACTCTGGCAAAACCCAACCAGAAATCAGTCTATAAGTGAGCCTGGATAACACAATCCCTAGAGGTAGAGCCCAGGAACAAGTTAAAGAAAGGCAAGAGAATGGATCATGATTGGTCAAATGGAGAACAGCTACCACAAGTACAAAAGATGGTTTTCTTGAGATAGTAAAGAAAATGGCCACAGATATGAGGAAGGAAGTCAAATATGACAGAAACCTTCAAATCAAGAGTCAATGCTGCTGTGGTTCACTTTCATATTTTTCCCCTTGTAGTAGGTATATTTGTCTTCGTTTTTCCCAGTTGGACCTAATTATTGGCCTCATTATCATAAATGTTGTCTTTGTGTATAAAAAATATAACTGTTACAGAAATTCTCAAGCATCTATAAAAGGAGACAGAATAATATATCATTATACCAACCAGCTTCAACAGTTAAAAACTCATGGGCAGGGGTACCTGGCTGGCTCAGTCAAAATCGCATGCAACTCTTGGTCTTGGGGTTGTGAGTTCAAGTTCCATATTGGGTGTAGAGATTACTTAAATAAATTTAAAAAAATTTTTAAACCCTCATGGGCAATCTTTCCACCTCTGTATTCCCAACCATTACCCACCCCAGATTATTTTAAAGCTAATCCCAGACAACATACACACATACTGTATGTATCACTAAAGACAAAGATTCTTTGAAATGTAAGTACAGTGTCATTACCACACAGATTTCACAGTTCCTGATTGCCTCACAAAAATTGTTATGCTTTGTTTTTTTTTTTTTAAAGATTTTATTTGTTTATTAGAGAGAGAGAGGGAGAGAGAGCAAGCACAGGCAGACAGAATGGCAGGCAAAGGCAGAGGGAGAAGCAGGCTCCCTGCCAAGCAAGGAGCCCGATGTGGGACTCGATCCCAGGACGCTGGGATCATGACCTGAGCCGAAGGCAGCTGCTTAACCAACTGAGCCACCCAGGCGTCCCATATGCTTTGTTTTTTTAATCAGAATCCCAATAAGATCTGTCTTAGTTCATTTGGACTGACACAATACCATAGACTGGGTAGCCTAAACAAAAAGCTTGTACTGTTCACAGTGCTGGGGGCTGGGAAGTCCATGGTCAAAGCAGATTCAGTGTCTGTTGATAATCCACTTCCTGATCATAGACAGCCATCTTCTTCTTATATCCTTACATGGAGGAAAGGGAAAGGATCTCTCTGGTATGCTTTTTATAAGGACACTAATGCCATTGATGAGTGCCCTATCCCCAAGACCTAATTACATCCTAAAAGTCCTATTCTCCAAATACCATCACATTGGGAGTTAAGGTTCAACATATGAATTTTTAGAGGATACATTCAGTTTATTTATTGCAATTGTTTGATATGTCTTAGGTCCCTTAATCTATAGGTTTCTCCTTTTTTTTTTTTTTTTAAATACCTTGTGACTTTTTGTTAAAGAAAAAATGTTTAGTTGTTTCTCACAGGCTAGATTTTTTGGTTTTGTCCCTAGGGTGTCATTTAACACACTCCTTTAACCTCGACACTGATGCTTCAATTTAGAGTGTTGACCAGATTCAGGTTTGATATTGGGGGGGGTGGGGAGAGTAAGATAATTTCCCAGGTGGTGCCATATTCTTCCCTCAGGAAGCCCATGCTGACTAATAGTCTTTGCATGTATATGTATGTGTTAGCACTTGAGGATAACTGGCTAGATTAATTAATTTACCAGGAATTGAAAAATGGAGATACTCTCCTTCTGTCATTATTCTTCATTTGTTAGCTGGTATACTTCTTCTTTTTTTTTTTTTTCAATATTTTATTTATTTATTTGAGAGAAAGAGAGCACGCACCAGCAGGGGAAGGGGTAGAGCAAGAGGGAGAAGCAGGCTCCCTGCTGAGCACAAAGCCTAACGCGGGGCTCAATCCCAGGACCCTGGGATCATGACCCAAACTGAAGGCAGATACTTAACCAAATAAGCCATCCCGGCACCCCTAGCTGGTATACTTTTAGAAAGAGAAACTTTCCATCATCAATTATTGGATTACTTTGTGGTACAACTAATATAAGAAAGACTAAATAAATGCTTGATTCTTTGTCCTTTACCAGTTTTTAAAATAATGAGTTCATTCCCTGGCATCCTCCAAAGATGAACAATGTTATTTTTTTCTTTAGTGTCATTATGAGCTCATGGATTTTCAACACACTTGAAGTACTTTAATATCTTGCAGTTATTATCCTTATTAATGTTCAAATGTCTCCATCTTTGGCCAGTGGAAGTCTATGTAAGTTCGTTCCAAGCCCTTCCCCTCTTTTTTTACTAAGTGCAGTGTCTCATAATAATAGTGTATATCCTCATGTGTGTTATGAGGCATTTTTTATTGAGGTAAAATAGACCTACAACATTATATTACTTGCAGGTGTACAACATAATGATTTGATATTTTTATATCTTGCAAAATAGTCACCAGGTAAGTCTAGTTAATATCCATCACTATACATAATTATAGATATTTTTTCTTGTGGTAAGTTATAAGATTTATTCTCATGGCAACTTTTAAATATACAATACAATATTATTAACTATGGTAAATATACTGCACACTATATCTCCATGACTTATTTATTTTATAGCTAGAAGTTTGTACATTTGACAGCCTTTATCCATTTTGACCACCCCCCCAACCCTGTCTCTGGCAACCATCAATCTGTTCTCTGCATCTATGAGCTTGTTTTTTTTTGTTTTTTTGGTTGTTTAGATTTCCCACATGAGTGAAATCATATGGTATTTGTCTCCCTCTGACTTATTTCACTTAGCATAATGCCCTGAACATCCATACATGTTTTTGCAAATGGAACAATTTTCTTCTTTTTTCTGGCTGAATGATATTCCATTACATATGTCTCACATCTTCTTTATTCATTCATCTGTCAATGACACTTAGGTTGTTTTCATATTCCAAGTCCCTTTGATACACATTGCTAATCCTGGTAGCTTTCTTATTATCTTGTATTATAAATTATCCCAGCCTTATCCTTTACTTTGCTTGCCCCAGACCTAAAATCAGCCATTTCTCCAAAGGTTTCTGGTGCACATTCCAACTCATTTGAAAATACCTAGAAACAATGGCCAACCAGGTGACAATGAGGACCTGTAGTGGCCAGATTATGATCTCAAAATAACATTTTATCAGTAGATAATTGTTTCCAGGTCTTTTAAATATTGCCGTGCTTAATATGGTAAATACTAAATTTTGGTAAATTGTAAAAAGGGGCCCAAGCCCCTCCTCTTCCTGTATATGACATGTCTCTTTGCACTGTGAATTTGACACTCCTCCCATCAAGAGGTGGAATCTATTTCTCTAACCTTAGAATCTGGGCATGGCTGTGTGATTTGCCTTGGCTAATGGACCACAGTGAAGGCGAAAAAGCAGGCACTTAAAACAGCACGTGTGCAATACGGGCTTACTCACCATAATGTTGGGAACTAGCCTGAGTTGGCTTCCTTGAGGATCAAAAACCACATGGAGAGGCACCCACCATCCAGCCTGTCCTGGCTGAGGCCACAGATATGTGAATTATTCTAACCTACACAATCCCTCCCCAAACTAGCCATCCCAAACCAGAAGACCCACCCAGCTAATCCACAGAATCATGAGAAATAAAAATGTTTGTTATTTGAAGCCATTATACTCTGGGGTGGTTTGTTAAGCTGTAAAAGCTTACTGATACAAAAATATGTATTTTAAAGATACAGTATATCATGGGTTCACATTAATACCTTAAGTTAAAATCCAAATCTACAGAGTTTTTAATGTAAGCCTCGATCTTCTACAGAAATGTCTTTCTCCTGCCTCAAAAATTCTGATTTAAAACAAACTGGACATGATTACTCATTTGTTTTATGTCAAACTACACATATAAAGGTCTTAGAATAAAACAAATACTACCTCTGTCACAGGCTGAGTTTTCTGGAAGCCGACATTGAGAAAGAGTTAGGATAGAACATAAGAAAGGTGGGGGCCAAGAGCAGAATTCGGCAAACTCCACCCATGTTTACCATGACCTCCAACAATATGATTCCTGAAAACAGTTGAGGATTAATTTAATTTAATTTAATTTAATTTAATTTAATTGAGAGAGAGAGAGGGAGAAGGAGTGGTGGGGAAGAGCAGAGGGAGAGAGAGAAGCAGACTTTCCACTGAGTAGGGAGCCCAATAGGGGACTCGATCCCAGGACTCTGAGAACATGACCTGAGCCAATGGCAGATGCTTAACCAACTGAGTCACCCAGGTGCCAGTTGAGGATTATTTTTACGGTTCTTAGTCTTTTGGGTTATATACCTCTAGTTATATGCAATCAAATTACTATATTTTAGAGACATTTAGACTAACGTTTCTCTCTGTAGTTATGCCATTGACTGGATCTATTTTTAAGTTCACTTGATTATATTTTAATTTTACATCTAATTTTATATTATGATTATGTGAAACATGTACATGGTTCCAAAATCAAATATATGAGCAAAACACATTTGAAGAAATCTCTCTCTCTCCCCTCTATTCTCTCCCTCCTTATAGGCAACCTACTTTTTAAATGTAATGGTTTGTCCTTCCATTATAAACATATTTTTAAAGATTTGTTTATTTATTAGAGACAGAAAGAAAGAAAAAAAGAGGGTAGGTGCAGAGGGAGAAAGAAACTTTAGCAGACTCCTTGCCGAGCTTGGAGCCCAACATGGGGATCAATCTCACAACCCTGAGACCATGACTTCAGCTTGAAGCCAAGAGTCAGATGCTCAACTGACTGAGCCACCCACGGGCCACCTTCCATTAATTGTAATCATTTTGTTAAGTAGTTTTAAATAAAATAGATTACTTTTTTTGTAATTAGAGTAATTTTATTAAGCCTTACATTTATCTAGTACATCACAGTTTACAGAAGTCTTCTTTGATCCAGAAGGCTTCAAAGCCCCTCACTTGAGAGGTCTGATTTTAAAGACACACATTCTCCTCTGCTTTAACTTTAAAAGACAAGGGAATCTGTGCTTTTTACATCCAAGTCATCACATGCGGTATGCACTCCAGAGTACAGGAGAGTCTTTCTGAAGAATTAAGGAGGTGCCATAGGTTAACTAATGCTTTCTTCCAATGGTTGGCTCAGTCTCCTCTATTCTAACTTGGTTCCACTCCAACAGCTAAGTTAAATGAATAGGAATTTATAATCCACTTCCACAGTGCAGCACATATGATTTGGAAAACGGTTGCTAGGTACTGTGGAGGATAGAACAAAAGGCACGATCAGTGCTTGACTCGAAAAGCTAGGCATCAAGCGGATTTCTGAGACCATTTCAACAACCTCCCAGCATTTTTGTCCTTGAAAACAGTCCTACTTCACCTAGAAATTATATTGTCTAGGAAGCGTTACCAAGCATAAGACTTTGAACCTAGAGTTTGGAAATAAGCAGCTTCTGCTTTTCTATTTTTCTTCAGATTTATTGTGGAAAAACTGCCTTCTGGCTTTAGGGTTATACCTATGATTCTCTAAAACCATACCCTTGGTTCTTCAACATTTCCGTATACTGTGCTAGCAGTCAGGGAATACACAGCAGCTCCCCCAACACAGAATGTTCCCAAACAGCGCCTAGAGAAAAACAAGCTAACATGCTGTCAGAGACACTTAATTGTTCCACATAGTGGTACTTATTTTCTCTCTGAGGCTTGGAACTAGAATCTCCAGAGCTGATTGAAACAGTTTGGCAAAGGATCTATAAAGTAAATGAACAGACTGAAATTTTTTTTACTCCATATCTTATTTCTAAAAACCTCATATTTATAAAAGAAGGTGAAGAAAATGCAAAATTACTTTAATTTTTTCCAATGTTGTCAATCCTTTAGGAAGTTAAGAGTGCCAAAGTCTGTGATTGTAAAACTTGAGGTCTGTGGATAGGAAGGTATTGTTTTGGTGTTTTTCAACAAGAACATTGCAAAGATACAATTGAAATTATAAAGTCAAATCTCAGGATCTGTAAGCATTCACTTTCTAGCTATAGTTATAAAAGAAATAAGCAATAATACGAATGCTATTACTCTACTATCAAATACCTTTTGCATTTCGTGAATACTATCTAGATTTAGACCAGGGTCGGCAAACTATCATCAGTGGCTAACTCCAACCCACTGTCTGGATTTAAGATCCTAAAAAAATCCTATCCTCATATCTATTTTAAGTTTTTCTTAGTTTGCTAATTTATTTTTCTTTTTCTTTCTTCCTTTCTTCTTTAACAATTAAAAGAGCTTTACTTTCCTGCTAGCTAACTTTGATGCACGAGCTCCAAAGTGAGCTTTAGTTTCTGCCTAAGAATGGTTTTACATTTTGAAATGGTTAAGGGAAAGAAAAATCAAAGAAAGAGTAGTTTCTTGGCACATGAAAATTATATATGTAATTTAAATGTCAGCATCCATAAATAAAGTTTCAATGGCATCTTACCATACCCATTCACTTACATATTGTCTAAGTCTGCTTTTGTGCTCCCAAAGCAGAGTTGAGTTGGTGTAATAAAGACCATGTAGTTCCTAAGGCTTTAGATATTTTCTATCTGCATTTTTATACATAAAGTTTACTGACCAATGTACCAGGCAGACCAAGGGTAAAGGGTACACTGATCACCGATGAGTCATAAAAGATGAAATTCCTTGACCCATGGAACTTACCACCAAGATACTAATTCATTTAAATCTCACACATCTAGGAGAGGAGGTATAACATTATTATTTCCATGAAGTAGCTGAGACATGTTATTCTGCCCACAAGGCCACTGATGTAGAGAGAGGCTAAGAACTTTGTCAAAGCCCACATGGATCCCTGAAGGATGTGGGCTGTGCAGCTCACTCTAAAATCCACAACCGTCTGCACATCCAAGTGGGCTGGCTATTAAGTTATACTCCTTACACTGAAAAAAAAAAAAAAAAGAAAAAAGAAAAAGAAAAAAAGAACTGACTATGAAGACAGTGGAATAATAATGAAGATATTATTCCATTAATGGACTGATTCAAGAATTGTTCTAGACTTACAGAAAATTTGAAGAAATAGTACAGAGAGTATCAAAATACAGCCCCACCTCTGAATATAATTGCATATAATTTAGTGTGCTAAATTTTTATGATTAATGAGTGATATTGAAATATTATTAACTATAGTCCACACTTTATTCACATTACCTTGCTTTTTCCAACATGTTCATGTTTTGTCCCAGGATCCCATCCAGAATATCACATTACATCCTGTTGTCATGTCACCTTAGAGTCCTTTTGGTTGTGACAGTTTCTCAGACTTCCCTCATTTTTGATGATCATTACCATTTGGAGGAGTACTAGAGAAGTGTTCTGTAGAGTCTGCCTCAGTTTAAATTTGCCTGTATTTTTATCATGATAACTAGGATTATGGATTTGAGGGAGGAAAACCATGGAGGTGTCATTTCCATCACATCACCATAATTTTTAACTGTTGATGTTTACTTCCATCACCTGGCTGAAGTAGTATCTATATTGTTTCTCCACTGTAAAGTCATTCTCCCCACCGACCCACTCACACACACCCCTTTGCAGGCTTTGGAGGGAAGTCACTATGCACAGCCCACACTTAAGGGACAAGGAGTCATACTTTCCTCCTTTACAATGGAGTTTCTACATAAAGTATTTGGAAGTCTTCTTTATAGAAGATTTGCCTCTTCTCCTCTGTTTATGGATTTACTTAATCATCTAATTACATTAGTATGGACTTTTAGATATTTATTTTATTTTATTTTTTTATTTTTTTTAAAGATTTTATTTATTTACTTGACAGACAGAGATCACAAGTAGGCAGAGAGACAGGCAGAGAGAGAGAGAGAGGAGGAAGCAGGCTTTCCGCAAAGCAGACAGCCCGATGCGGGGCTCCATCCTAGGACCCCGGGATCATGACCTCAGCTGAAGGCAGAGGCTTTAACCCACTGAGCCACCCAGGCGCCCCTAGATATTTATTTTAAATTTTGGGTCATAATCCAATACTAATCTAATTATTTTGTTGCTCAAATTTTTCCAACTTTGGCCATTGAGAGCTCTTTCAGTTGACTTCTCTGTCCCTTTAAAAAGCTCCCATAAATTTGTTCTGTTGCTGCTGCTGAAAACTTCCTTACTTTCTGATTCTACAAAATGTTCCAGACTCATTTTGTATAGCTCCTGTCCCAGTCCTAGAATCAGCCATTGCTCCAAGAACCCTGGTTTCTTCTACTGGGTAATGGTATTAGAAATCAACATCTGGGCAATGGATATACTTGTTGTTACTAGGGTGTTCTTTCTCTAAGCTGCCAGGGTGAAGAAATGTGTGTGTGTATGTTAATCTGTATGTGGTAAGCCAAAAATTCTCTCTCTCTCTCTCTCTCTCACACACACACACACCCCTGTCAAGTTCCCTACCTCAAATCCCTGGAGCCTATGAATGTACATTATCTGGAAAAATTGTCTTTGCAATTGTGACTAAGAATCTTGAGATGAGAAGATAATCCTGGAATATCTGGGTGGACCCCAAGTGCCATCACATGTATTCTTATAAAAGAAACACAAAGAGGAGAGACAGACAAAGAGGAGGAAGCAGAGTGATCACAGAGACAAAGACTGGAGTGATGCAGTCATAAACCAGGGAATGCCTGAAGCCACCAGAATCTGGAAGAGGCAAGGAATGGTCTCTCCGCTAGAGTCTCTAGAGAGGGTACAGCCCTGCTGACACATTGATTTCAGACTTTTGGCTTCCAGAACTGTGAGAGGATAGATTTCACTAGTTTTAGGCAATCCAGTTATGGTAATTTCCTACAGCAGCTGCAGCAAACTGAAACACCCTGTATATACACACATAAAAATATTTCTCTATATGATCATCAGTATTTACATCATGCTAAACCTGAGTTCTTCCTGATGTCTCCAACTCTAATTGATTACCATAGGGGCCATTCTAGCCTCCTCCCTGATCTGTTGGTCCCTATTTCAACAGTGAGAAGCTTGGCTCCCACATCTGTCATCAATTACTTAACTGCTCAAGCACAATATACATGTATAATATCAGCATTCCTATCCCGCCAAAGGAAACATTGTTATCAACTAGAATATGGGACTGCATGCAGTTCATTTTGCCCTTGGTCACACAGACTCCATTCGTTGCCAAAGTTATTTAGGTCAGCACCTTTTCCTTGGTCCCTTCCGAGAGTTTGTTTCATTTACTCATAATGCAATTAGATTCTCTCAGCAGAGCCTGGATGCTTTCCTGGTATCCCCTAACCTCCCAAATGGATTTTTAAATTTGTATACATTCCAATTCACTCTTTGTGTTGTAAGGTTCTGTACATTTGGACCCATACATGATGTTGTGTGAACACCCTTACAATATCATGAGAACAGCTTTGCTTCTCTAAAAGTCCCCACCACCTCCCTGAACTCCTGGCAACCACTGGCCTCCTTACTACGGTTTCTATACTTTTGCCTCTTTCAGAATGTCATATTGTTGGAATCACAGTATGCAGTCTTTTCAGATTGGCTTCTTTCATTTAGCAATAGGCATGCAAGTGTCCTCCATGTTTTGTGGCTTAATAGCTCATTTCTTTTTATTGCTCAGTAGCATTCCATTATATGAATGGGACATAGTTATTTTGTGCTCTCATAGATTTACAACACAGATAGGTAAATACCTACCAATACAATTGCTGAATTGTTTAACAAGACTATATTTAGTTTGAGAAAGGCAAGGGTATCTATGGATACTCTTATTCTAGAAAACAAAAGTATTTCAGTGATATCTTTACTTTTTAAAAAAGATTTTATTTATTTACTTATTTGAGAGAGAGAAAATGTGAACAGGGGGAGGAACAGAGGGAGCGGGAAAAGCAGACTCCACGCTGAGTGCAGATGCTGGGCTTGACCTCACCACCCTGAGATCAGGACCTAAACTGAAATCAAGAGTCAGATGCCCTAGAGGTGCCTGGATGGCTCAGTGGGTTAAGCCTCTGCCTTTGGCCCAGGTCATGATCTCAGGATCCTGGGATCGAGCCCCACATCGGGCTCTCTGCTCAGCAGGGCTCCTGCTCCCCCCACTTGCCTGCCTCTGTGCCTACTTGTGACCTCTGTCTCTCTGTGTCAAATAAATAAATAAAATCTTTAAAAAAGAGAGAGAGTCAGATGCCCAACCAACTGAGCCACCAAAGTGCCCCAGCCTTACCCTTTTAGGCAAGAGAATTCCCTATGTTTTAGCATCTGATTATCTTCTCTATGTCTGTTTATTCTCCATGCCATTTCTTACCATTTATTTAAAAACTCTGAATTAGGTAGTTTTTTTTTGTTTTTTTTTCCAATTTATTTATTTTCAGAAAAACAGTATTCATTATTTTTTCACCACACCCAGTGCTCCATGCAATACGTGCCCTCCATAATACCCGCCACCTGGTACCCCAACCTCCTACCCCCCCGCCACTTCAAACCCCTCAGACTGTTTTTCAGAGTCCATAGTCTCTCATGGTTCACCTCCCCTTCCAATTTACCCAAATTCCCTACTCCTCTCTAACGCCCCTTGTCCTCCATGCTATTTGTTATGCTCCACAAATAAGTGAAACGATATGATAATTGACTCTCTCTGCTTGACTTATTTCACTCAGCATAATCTCTTCCAGTCCCATCCATGTTGCTACAAAAGTTGGGTATTCATCCTTTCTGATGGAGGCATAATTAGGTAGTTTTAAAAAATAATTTTACTACTGGGGTGCCTGGGTTGCTCAGTCTGTTTAGTGTCTGACTCTTGGTTTCAGCTCAGGTTGTGATCTCAAAGTCATAAGATCAAGCCTCACTTTGGGCTCCGCACTCAGCTCAGAGTCTTCCCTACACCCCCTAAAGTAAATAAATAAATCTTTAAATAAAAAATCATAATAATTTTACTACCTTCATATATGTAGAGTTAGGAAACATTTGGCCACATTTGCACTGACTAATAAAGTTCTCATTTATTAATAAAGAAAATGCTTCTCATTAACAGATAAGAATTATAAAATGTAGTACAATATATGTAATTGGATTTGAAACTATGAATGCCATTTGTTTATTAAAATATGACTGACGTTCTTTATACTTTATTTGGATTATAAGCTTTCCTCTTCTCTTCCCTACAACCAATAAGGTAACCTGTGTGCCTACAGTCTGCTTCCATTATTTTCCTTACACATAACTGACATTAAATATCTTTCTCTGACCTCCTTGAAGCAGAGACTATACTCATTTCAAAGCTAATTTTTAGCTCAAGGTCTGATATATATTGGCCACTCAGTAAATGTTCATTAGGAGGAGGGATGGATGATCTTGAAGCTAGAAAGAACTTAGGCTGTGAGTTAGACACAGACAAACAACCAGACCTTGTCTGGACTATCACATATTCTAAATCAGTGGAGTCTGAATTAGTAAGTTAACTATTGAAGAATTTGTGCCTCCATACTCAGCACCTTTTACATTTTACTTCCACTCAGTATTTATTGTTTATTATGAACTCAGCAATGTGCAGCCAAACACAGCTTGTACATCTTGTCCCCTAAACCAAGGTCAGTGCTGCATCTGTGGTAATTAACTACCATGAGGTGTCTGGACTCATGAGATCTCATAAAGACCAAGCAAGCCAGAAAATTTCTGGAAAGATGGAGGAAATTTCAAAACACCAGAGAAATGTGAGATTAGTAAAAAGGGAGAGATGTAAAAGGCCGTTCAAGGTCTTGCTGCCAGGGGGCGCCTGGGTGGCTTAGTCATTAAGCGTCTGCCTTCAGCTCAGGCCATGATCCCAGGGTCCTGGGAATGAACTCCGCCAGCGGGGAGCCTGCTTCTCCTTCTCCCACTCCCCCTGTTTGTGTTCCCTCTCTCACTTTCTCCCTCTCTCTGTCAAATAAATAAATAAAAAGTCTTTAACAACAGCAACAAAAGGTCTTGCAGCCAGGACAAAAGAAATTACAGTACCAGAGGAAAGGAAAGACCAGAGATCAGATGGACACAAGCCTTCATTATGGATGAAGCTAGCCACAGGGGAGGGCTCAGCCCTCTGAGAGGCAATCTAGGTTGGCAACCTAGAGCAGATTAACCTTGACAGTGTACTAAGAAGAAAGGAGAAATATGTATTATTTCAGGATTTCTCAAATTTTAATGTGTACACAAATCACCTGGGAATCATGTTAAACTGCTGATTCTGACTCAGGGAATATTGATGAGATCTGAATTCTGACTCAGGAGATCCAGGGTGCGGGACAAGAGTCTGCATTTCTAGCACGCAGTCAGATGATGCTCGCAGCTGGTCCAAGACTACACCTTGACTAGCGAATCTGGGTTTGACTGAATTTCAGTAGAAATTTATAGGAGCTCTCTGCATTTGGCTGAGCTTATCTGGAAGTGTGTAGATTAAATTTTCTGACATGAGGCAGAAATAAGGAACTGAAATAGAAACGAAGTTTGGTTTTAGGAAAATTAAAATTTACATTTTTATACAAACGATGCTATGAGAAATCCTGGGTCACCACCACTATTATCCTTCAGTGTCCAGTTCAAATACACCCTCCTCCCTGAAGTCTTTCCAGATTATTCTTCTGGTTGAAATTAGTCTTGAGAACCTATATCTCAGGGGTTATGGGCTGAATATTTATGTCCCCTCAAAAAATCTATATGCTGAATGTTGGGAGGGGGGCTTCTGGGAGGTAACTTACTTATGAAGGTGGAGCCTTCATGAATGGGATTAGTGCCCTGACAAGAAAAGAGCCAGCTCACCCTCTTTTCAGCCATAGAAAGACACAATGAGAAGTCAGCTACAGAAGAGGATCCTCACCAGAGCTCGACCATGTTGGGATCCTAATCTGGGGCTTTCAACTTCCAGAACTATAAAGAAATAAATTCCTGTTGTTGAAAAACCACTCAGTTTATGATATTTGTGATAACAACCCAAGCTAAGACATCACTTTGCCGGTAAAACTCATTTTAGCATACATTCCACATACTTCATGCATCACAGTTGTTTACTATAAAGACGAAGATGTCATCGACTCCTCTTTTTTCTCCCTCATACAGTGATTCATAGGAAAGTATGTGGCGATTACTTCTTGAATTGAAAATATTAGCTTGGTAATAGAATGAGAATAGTATCTCAAGAATTAAGACACTGTAAAATCAAGCAGTTAATTAAAAAGCATTTGAGGGTGACTGGATAACCCAGCTCTGGAGTTCAGCTTAGGTCATGATCTCATGGGTGGTGGGATCGAGCCCCACGACAGGCTCCCACGACAGGCTCCCCCGACAGCTGGGAGTCTCCCTGAGAGACTCCCCTTCTGTCTCTCTCCATGCTCACACTTTCTCTAAAATTATTAACGGAATCTTTTCAAAAAGGATGTGAAGAAACGAAAGTGAGAACAGAGACAGTTGGATGGGAACTTCTCGAAGCAATAGAAGTTGGGAAAATAAGGATAATTTAGGTGAAACCAGCCCAGGGCATTTTAGGTGACTAAGTGTTTAATCTTTAAGACAGCTAAAAAACTTGAACAATGTAATTTTAGATTTACTGAAGATAAAGGGTCAGCAAGGATACGAGTAAAAGAAACACTCATGCACTGTTGGTGAGAATGTAAATAGAGGCAGCCACCAGAAAAACAGCATGGAAGGTCCTCAAAAATTTAAAAAAGGAACTACATATGATCCAGCAATTCTACTGGGTATTTATCCAATGAAAATGAAAATATTAACTCAAAAAGATATAAGCAACCCCTTGTTCATTGCAGCTTTATTTGCAATAGTCAGGATACAGAAACAACTCAAGTGTCCGTCAACAAACAAATGGATGAAGAAAATGTGGTATATATATATTTATATATATGTGTATGTATATTTATATATCCTTATAAATAAATTTATATATCCTTATAAATACATATATATACACATATGTGTGTATGTATGTATGTATATATATACATATATGCAATAGAATATTATTAGGCTGGGGTGCCTGGGTGGTTCAGTTGGCAAAAGGGCCAGCTCTTGGTTTGGGCTCAGGTAATGATCTCAGGGTCATGAGATCAAGCCCTGTGTTGGGCTCTTGTGCTCCGTGGGGAGTCTCCTTCTCTCCCTCTCCATCTCCCTCTGCCCTTCCCACCACTTGTACACTCTTTCTTTCTCAGATAAATAAGTAAGTAAGTAAATGTTTTTAAAGTAATATTATTTGGACATAAAAGGCAACAAAATCTTGCCATTAGCAACAAAATGGGTGAAATTTGAGGACCTTGTGCTAAGTGAAATAGAAGAGAAGGACAAATATCATACGATCTCACTTATATGTGGAAACTGGAACAAACCAAAAACCAAAAATCCCAAGATCATAGATGTAGAGGACAGACTGGTGGTCGCCAATGGTATGGGGTGAAGAGTGAGCAAAATGGATCGGAGGTGTCAAAGGGTACAAACTTCCAGTTATAAAATAAATCAGTCAAGGTATTTTAATGTATAGCATGGCGACTCTACTTAATAATGCTGTATTCTATATGTGAAAGTTGCTAAGAGGGTAAACCTTAAAAATTCTCAGCACAAGTAAAGAAGTTGTAATGATGTACAATGACAGGTGTTAACTAGACTTATTGTGGTGATCATTTCACAATATATACAAATATAGAATCATGTGTTGTACACCTGAAACAAACAAAATATTATATGTCAATTATACCTCAATAAAATTTTTTAAAAATAAAATCAAAGTACATTGTAAAGGCCCCAAAATTAATAATTGTTATCACATGCAAACTTTCAAAAAATATGAGCAAAGTTAGATTATACCTTACAGAAAGTCTTCAAGGTTCCTCTTCTTTTTTTTTTTAAAAGATTTTATTTATTTATTTGACAGAGAGAAATCACAAGTAGACAGAGAGGCAGGCAGAGAGAGAGAGAGGGAAGCAGGCTCTCTGCTGAGCAGAGAGCCCGATGCGGGACTCGATCCCAGGACTCTGAGATCATGACCCGAGCCAAAGGCACTGGCTTAACCCACTGAGCCACCCAGGCGCCCAAGATTCCTCTTCTTAATGGTAGTAATATTTCTAAAAAAATAGATGCAGTAAGGGGAGGCTGGGTGGCTCGGTCAATTAAGTGTCTGCCTTTGGCTCAGGTCATGTTCCTAGGGTCCTGGGATATAGGCTCCCTGCTCAGGGGGAGCCTGCTTTTTCCTGTTTCCCCTGCTCATGCTCTCTCTCACTATCTCTCTCTCAAATAAATGAATCTTAAAAAAAAAAAAAGTGCTGTAGAATTATTTCATACATGGAATTTAGGTTCTAATCTAAAAGACAAAAATTGAGATAGTTAAAATTCCTCCTTAAAATCCCTCAAGACCCAGAAAAAACATACTATACCTATATTTGTAATCAATTTTCTTTTTTGTCAAGTACCTGAAGTTGAATTCATATCATTTAAATTCATGAGGTATGCTGGACCCCCAATATATAGCACTGGGAACATAGGCACACTAAAAATGTATTTCATTAATATCTATTCATAATTTGTTCTGGTTTTGTTCAATTAGCAAATAGCTGTTACTCGTTTGGTAAGTCAGTCTAGTATATACAACAAAGGAGAAAAGTTCCAGTGGGTTAGAAAAACATCCCTCCATTCCCTGAAATTAAGATCACAGGCATTGGGGCACGCAGTAGGAAGTCCTCCAGGGATCTTAGTTAGCAATAAGATTGTACATACACACATGCGCTCACATAGGAGGAGGGAACATAAGCTATGTAAAGATCATTGAAAATCCGGAACCTATTTTGTTGGCCATGAAATCCTGCTGTAATCATCACATTCCTCATAAAAAGATGAAATATGCATTTCATGGTTTATTAGCTTACCAAAGTCAAGAGCGAAATTCTTTTTTGCCCTTAGGATTTCATGGTGTCCACCCGCAAGCTTTTGGAAATGTTACAGAGCCTGCATTTGTTACTGAACAGCTGCATCTACTAGACCACAGTCTAGAGCCTGAGTAGAGTGACCTGATTTTGAATGTGTAGGAAAACCAGTTTTATTTGGCTTTAGAGAACACGCAGGAGTATGGCTGACGTACTGTGGTTAAACGCATGCCTCTGAGAACCTGAGTCCACTGAAAGAAGGAATGGACGTTTTCACACTACCATGAAGTCAGCTCCAACTCTTTGAAAATACTCTCAGAGTCTTTCTAAAATATCCCTGATCACTCTCGTGACTGGTGGTTTTGTCTTGTTTCTTTTTCCCACAGGTCTCAAAATAGCTATTCATTTTAGTAGTAGGTGAAGTCTTTGAGCACTGGAAACATCTGCACATTTTATGTTTTAATTTCTGTCTTTCCATCCCCAAAACTAAAAGTAGAAATGACTTCATTTTTGTTCTATAGTAAAGGCTTTATTATAGTTATTAGCTTTGGCATTTCTGAGATAATTCTGAGTCCTTCAGAAACGTACATACCTTTTGGTATTGACTGTTTTCATGTTTAAGAATGTCCAAACCAATTTTTAGAACCTATCACCAATTAATGTGCTAAGGTTATTTGTTCATAACTTATTTATTCTGTGTTAAATTATAAGCAAACTGAGAGGTAGGGTCCTATACTATGCCTTACCAAAAAAAAAAAAAAAAAAAAGCATAGATGTTCTTTTTTCCTTATAAAAAACATACATTCTAGAATATTCTTCGACAATATTTGGGAACCACCCTTATAAAAGTGAGAGCATACGATGCAAAAACGTAAGTTTTACAATTTGGGGGGAACAACTATTAATACATTACTTGGAAACAAGTATTAATTAATTACTTTTTACCAGTATTACTCTATAAGAAAGATTTAAGTCAGTATCTGAATTTACTCAAGATTTAAAATATCCGAGGGGTGCCTGGTGGCCCAAGTCATGATATTTGGATCCTGGGACCAAGGTTCCCCCCACATCCAGCCCTGCCTCTGGGTTCCCACTCAGTCTGTTTCTCCCTCTCCCTCTGCCCCTCCCCTGTTCATGCTCTCTCTCTCAAATAAATAAATAAAATCTATAGGGAAAAAAAGATTAGAAATATCTAATAGGTATCCTTATTGATTACGTTTATAAATGCAGACAAAAAATTCAGAAATGTCAATTTTAAGATGATCTGCTGAGTAGTATTTTATCAAGTGTAGTGTTAGAGTAGGCTAAACTGCTAGAACAAAGAAACCAAGAGGGGCTCCTGAGTGGCTCAGTAGGCTGAACTGCAGATTCTTGACTTGGGCTCAGGTTATGGTCTCAGGCAGGGCTCTGGGATGGTGCCCAGCTTGAGGCTCTGCACTCAGCAGGGAGCCTACTTCAGGATTCTCTCTCTCCCTGTCCCTCTGCCCCACCCCCTGCTCACTCTCTTTTTCTCTCTCTCAAATAGATAAATCTAAAAAAAAGAAAAAAGAAAAAAAAAAAAAAAAAGAAACCAAGAAATGCAATGGTTCAAACACAGAAGAACTAGGCTTCTCACTTGGTCAGTGGGATCCAGCCTCTGTTCTCCAAGAGGTGACTCAGAAACCCAGACTCCTCTAGTGGGTTTAGTTGAGTATCTTGTGGCTCTAGTTAAGGATCTCCTTGTCTGCAACCTGAAACAGGAAAAAGGGCACAGAAGGCATACAACTTGTCTCTGTAATGTCACCTCCGCTTGTAAGCCATCAGCTAAATTCAGTCAGGTAATCACATTTAACTGGCAGGAGGGCTGGGAAATGTATACAGTTTGTGCAGAAATGTATACAGTTTGAAGCAGAAACGCATGATCTGTGAACAGCTAGCCATTCCTGCCCCGTCAGGTCAGGCAGCCGCGCGTGACTACGTCTCCCGGGAAAGCTATTTCCTAGGTTTGCGAATTTAGGCGAGTCTTTCTTTTTTTGAGTTTTGAGTCTGGAAGAGTCCGTTGCTTCCGGTCTTGGTGACTCGGGGCATCTACCACAGAGAGACCCCTAGACACGGACCCGGAGCTGACCAGATGACCTTTTCTCGGGAACAGGGCTGCTGCCACCTGGAGGATAGACACCAGAGAGAAACCCCGTTCACGGGAAGCTCTGAGCATCCGCGGGAATACTTGCTCTCTCCCTTCTTACAATCTCATCTGCAGGAGGAAGGGCGCATTGGCACGAAGACTTTTCCTTCCTAAACTCTCCCCAAGCCTCTCTGCTTTTCAGCCTCGGAAAAAAATAGATACATTTCATAGAAATACAAAGATGAGTCAAGTCAAGCTGTGGGGAAAAGCTCTGAGTGCTAGCAGCATGGATTTGCCGTGGGGTTTTGAAATGTTTGCAGGAAGACCTAGCTCTCTCGCGATCTGATTGGTTAAATTTGTTTTCTTTTCTTTCTTTCTTTTTTTTTTTTTAGGTGCATAATGGAATAGGAAGAAACAATGTGTGCTATTCAAGAATTCCCAGAGTGAGAGATCTTTAACTGGACAAGGATCCAGCTCTGATGTGCAGCTCTCCTATGCTGTCTGGCCATCCATCTCTGCCACATCCACAGTCCAACATTTTTAATGTCACCCTGCTAAGTAAGGCTCCATCTAAGAGTCGTTCTGCTAGACTAGAGGTAGGGACTCCTGACCTCAAAAGAGGGCCTCCTTCAAGTCATATTTTGATAGGATGCCTCTACTTTGTGAATACATATTTTTTCCCCACTTGGATAAGGACTCTTTTGCTCCCAAGCTGCTATGGGGACACCACTTCTGGTAAAGGACATGTGCTTCCCTTGGAAACTATCCTTGAAAAAGAGAGGATGGCCCGCCTCCATAGAGAATTAACAGATAAAATTCCTGAGTCCCAAATTCAATGGCTCTTCTCTTTTGATTGATTTTTAGACACTCTCAAGAACTTATACAGATCTAAAATAAGAAGTGTCAAAGTTTGCCAGGAAAAGAAAGAAAGAAAGAAAGAAAGAGAAAGAAAGAAAATAAAATCTTTAATGCTTTATATGAGCTATGCTTCTTGAGAAAATCTTTCCAGGATGGAAGAAATAAAAGTGTGAACATCATGAAAATGCCAAGCAGTAGAATATATTCTGTAACTTGCACAAATACTTTAAAGTAGATTAAAGAGATCAGTCTTTAGGGGACTAAATCTTATACTGGTTTTCTACCTGGAGGAGATCCTCATTCTATTCCAAGTAAAAATCAATTACTCAACTGAATTATGAGATCATTGCTTAAAGGTAAATATCTTTACCAAATGAAAATATAACTTTGGTTTATTAAAGTATTCTTCAAGATCCTTGCTTCTGAATTATAAGATCAGGACCTAAAAGAGGCACATTAGCACTGCTGGTATTGGGCCAACAATTAGTAATTGTAAGAGATCTTTAAGGAATTTTTCTGTGTTAATATCTTTTATTAAGGTTTGGAAAGTTTTAATTCTAGACCATAAAATTAATTTGAAGAATTCTATTTTAAGCATTGGCTAGGTTTACTTAACACTTCTAATACTGAAAAATCCTTAAATTAACTTTATTTTATGAATTGGAGTTAAAGGATAGTTGAATGCCCTCTCTCTGATTTATATCACAGTGCAAAACTTAAGTGCAAACGTGACATTGTCATTTGTGCCAAATCTGAATTTGTTTTTTGGCAAAAAGGTTAATTAACTGTAACCTCCTAAATTTGTTATCCTTATTCTTTACACCATTATTTAGAAGTATATAGAAGGAAACAGATTATGTTAAACTGAATTTTTTAAAATGATGGTTATATATTTTGCTCTTGTAAATTTCTGACATTACTGAAGATTACGTAGACCTGCAGATATCCTCCAATTACACCATCCTGGGATGTTTTATTTTTCTGATACCCTCTTAATATTAATAGTGATTTAATAATTTAATGTCAACTTAGATTATACATTCTAACTGATTTTGAGACCTTGGAATACACTAAATTAATTAGTGAAGAATCTTAGGTTGCCAGGGAATTTTCTAAAGAAGTTCACATTTTGAAGGACAGAGAAGATAAATTATATGTGTGTGTGTTAATAAAAAATGTTGTGGTTTTTAGATATTGACTAGGATATTGACATTGATAGAGTCAAGATATAGGACAGTTCCATCACCACGTGGCTCCTTTTAGTCACATCAACTTCCCCCAAGTCCCACTTTGTCCAAGTGACCGCTACTCTGTTCTCCCTTTCGATAATTTTGTCATTTCAGGAATGTTACAAAAATGGAGCCATATAGCATGTAACCTTTTTGGATTGGCTTTCTTCATTCAGCACA
Organism: Neogale vison; assembly: GCF_020171115.1. Taxonomy (NCBI): domain Eukaryota; kingdom Metazoa; phylum Chordata; class Mammalia; order Carnivora; family Mustelidae; genus Neogale; species Neogale vison. Next base: position 75,615,549 of record NC_058099.1, on the reverse strand, counting down.
ATTCTCTAGAGGTTCATCTGGGTTAATATGTGTATCAATATTTCATTCCTTTGTATTGCTGAGTAGTAACCCCTGATATGGAGGTACCATAACTTGTTTAACCATTCACCTGTTGAAAGGTCGCTGGGTTGTGCTTAGTTCAGGGCTATTATGAATAAAACTACTCTAAGTATTCCCATGCAAGTTTATGTGTGAACATAAGTTTTCACTTCTATGGAACAAATGCCCAGGAGTGCAAATGCTAAGTTGTAGGTGAGTTGCATGTTGCATTTTAAGAAACTGCCAGTTTCCCAGAGTGGCTGTACCATTTTACATTCCCTCTAGTAATGCATGAATGATCCAGTTTTTCTGCATCCTCAACAGCATTTGGTATTGTCACTGTTTTTTATTTTAGCCATTCTCGTAGATATGTGGTGATATCTCATTGTGGTTTTAATTTTCATTTCCCCAATAGGTAATGATACTGAATTTCTCTTCAAGTACTTATTTGCCATCTGCATATCTTCTTCAGTATGATGACTCTTTATACCTTTTTTCCATATTTTATTTGGACTGCTTGCTCTTTTACTGTTGAGTTCTGGGAGTTGTTTTATACTCATATATTTCTTATATGTTATATTATATATTATGAAAATATATTAAAAACACATTATATATGTGTTATAAATATAAATATATGTATTTTGTCAGTTATGTGTTTCATAAGTGTTTTCTTCCAATGTACAGCTTGTTTTTCATCTTCTTATCAGACTCTTTCACAGAGCAAAAGTTTATAATTTTGGTGAAGGGCAATTTATTGGTTTTTCCTTTTTTTGGATGCTGGTTTTAGCATTGTCTAAGAATTCTCGACCTAGACATTGATCCCAAAGATCCTGTGCCATGCTTTTTTTCTAAAAGCTTTATAATTTTACCTTTCATATTTAAGTCTGTGATCCATTTAAGTTCATTTTTATGTAAGGCGTGAGACTGAAGTCAAAGTTCATCTTTTTGAGGATGTGTGTCCAGCTGCTCCAGAACAATTTACCAAAAAAGTTATTGTTCATCCATTAGATTGCTTTTGTACTTTTGTCAAAAATCATTTGAGTATATTTTTGTGGGTCTATTACCAAGTTCTCTGCTCTCTTCCATGGATGTATGTGTCTACCCCTTCCCAATATCACAGTCTTTATTACTGTATCTATACATAAGGTTTAAAACCACGTAGACGGATTCTTCCCATTTTATTCCTCTTTTTCCAAAATCGTTTTAGCTAGTCTACTTCATTTGCCTTTCTATATACGTTTTAGAATAATTTATCTATATCCTCAAACAGTTCTTGCTGGGGTCTTGGTAGAAATCGTATTAAACCTATGTATCAGTTTGGATAGAATTAAAACATTTACTATGCTGACTCTTCCAAGCCATGACCAAAGTATGTGTGTCAATTTGTCTATATCTTCTTTGATTTATTTCATTAGTATTACATCATTTTCAGCATCCAAGTCTTGCACATTTTTGTTAGATTGATACCTAAACATTTCTCCCTTTTTTGAGCATTTGTAAATGATACCACATTTTAAATTTTGGTGTCTACATGTCTACAGCTAGTATATAGAAATACAATTGATTTTTGTATTTTTTTTAAAGATTTTATTTATTTATTTGACAGAGAGAAATCACAAGCAGGCAGAGAGGCAGGCAGAGAGAGAGACAGAGGGAAGCAGGCTCCCCGCTGAGCAGAGAGCCCGATGCGGGACTCGATCCCAGGACTCCGAGACCATGACCTGAGCCGAAGGCAGCGGCTCAACCCACTGAGCCACCCAGGCACCCCAGATTTTTGTATGTTTATCTTGTATCCTATGACCTTGCTCAACTTAACAGTTTTAGTATATCTGTATATCCTTTAGGATTTTCTATGTAGACAATCATGGCATCTACAGATAAAGACTTCATACTGGATAAATCATAACTCCGGGCTTAATGTTGACTTGGAGATACAATGTGACCTCTTTTTTTTAGGAATATCTCTGTACTTCTAAAGTATAAATACTTGTCAGATTTCTTTAGCAACACAGAAGAAGATCATTGCAAGCTTGACTCTGCTGGCACATGATTTGAGAATCTATCTTAATTTAGCACAAGAGTGGTAATTTAGACAGACTTTCACTGGAAACCTACATGAATTTTATTCAATAATAAGTCTTATATTTAGATTTTCTACTCTCTTTTAAATACCACTGTAGAAAATAAGCTAAATAATATAAAGGAATTGCTCCAAAGTACTAGTCTGACACTTCTCCTTCCAGATAATCAAATTTTCATTGATCCATGATGAAGGGAGAAAAATAAAAAGATAATGAGCTTTACATAACCCTAATTTATCCAGTTTTGAAGATGATCTTTCATGAGATTATATCCTAACTGATATTTTGGCATTAAAATCTTCTTCCTTTTGTGGAATAATAATGGTGGTTGATGTTAATTTTTATTATTTTGAATGTACTTGAGAAAACCAGAATCTCCAACTTTACGTCTACACTGAAAATTTAAATTAAAATGGAATATTTTAAAGTCTTAGAAATTAAGAAGTCTAAATACCCTATTATCATCATAAGCACACATTACCCTTTTATTAATGAAGTATTAAATGTATCATATATATATTATATAGATAGATCAATAGGCTGCTGTTCTATCAACCAAAATACCTCCAAGTTATAAAAACTAAATAAAAGTACTGATTTTAGTCCTGAGTGAAGAGGCTCAGTGCATCTCCAGGCCAGACACAGAATTCTTCTGCTGCTTGACCGATAACTCTTAATGGTGATGATCAGAGAAGCTGGACAAAATATAGGAAGCATCTACTTGAAGGCATCAGAAAGCTAACAAGGTAAGGAAGAATTGCTAAAATCCAAGAGAAGACAGGGATCTTGGCATTTGAGGTTATTTGCCTTTGGGACGTTTGTCAGCTGAAAGACCGAGTGATGTTTTTTGACAGCTTTGATTTAAGAGCGGAACAAAAGTTGGAGTTCAGGGCCCACTAAGGGAAAGTTACTGATAAAGCCCCACTTTGGAGCAGTACCCTGAAAGGTGGTACCCTAGGCCTAAGAGGAAACCAAGGCATAACAGACCTCAATCAGACTGCAACCCAGCTCCCAGTTATCTAGGTGGCTCATAAAAACTTTAGTCTCTGAAACTGATGAATGTAATCCAAGATGGTAGTACTTACAGACAACTGATCAAAACAAATGCAACTCTTTTTCTGGAGAAAGATAACATCTTAGGACTTGCTCAAATACAATAACTAGCACAATCTTATAGATAACCAGGCACATCACAAGGTAAGACAACATGAATGAAGTCCAGTTAGAAATCATAAGCAGGAAAATTAGATCTATAGAAGTTCTGGATATTGGAACTGACATATCGATATAAACCAATAAATAAAATTTTACATAGAAAATTCAGCAGAGGGGTATCTGTGTGGTTCAGTTGGTTGAGGGTCTGCCTTCAGGTTGGGTCATGATTCCAGGGTCCTGGGATCAAGCCCTGTGTCGGGCTTCCTGCTGAGTGGGAAGTCGGCTTCTCCCTAAACCTCTGCCCCTCTCCCCAACTTATGCACTTGCACTTTCTCCCTCTCTCTCTATCAAATAAATAATTTTTTTAAAAAAATGAATAGAAAATTTAAAATTACATAGAAATGACATAGAAGATTTTTTTCAAAGGAAGTATCCAGAAATTTTAGAACTGAAAAAGTACAGTAACTGAAATTAAGAATTCAGTGGGTGAGGCTTGGTGGTGGGTATTAAGGAGGGCATGTATTGCATGGAACACTGGGTGTGGTACGTAAACAACGAATCTTGGAACCCTGAAAAAATAAAATTAAATTGAAAAAATAAATAAAATAAGTAATGAATGAAGTTATCCGTGCAGCATTATGCTTTTGAAAAAAAAATCTTTTACACCCCCCCAAAAAAGAATTCAGTGAATGGGTTTAACATCCAATTTGATACAGATGAAGAGTTAATTACTATAAGATAGGACAGAAGAAAATGTCCAAGGTGAAGCACGGAGAGACAAACAGATAAATATTACAGAAGAGAGGATAAGAACCAGAGGACTTGGTGCAAAAAAATCTAACTTGCATTTCACTGAAGTTCCAGAAGAAAAAGAAAAAGGAAGTAGATAGGAAGAAATATATAGGGATTATAGCTGAGGATTTTCTAAGCTAATTGAAGACCTTGCCTTAGTACAGATCACTTAGAAAAGAGAGCCTGAAGCAAATGCTTATTTGTCATAACATTTTCTTAATCCCATAGGAGCAGGAGGTAAAAATGGAGCGAGACAAAGAAAGAGATTATATAAAGAATGTGTTTTGTCAACCTGGCCATAAACTTGTGCCAAGTTCATCATTTGGTCTCACAAGGACTCTTCATATATATGCAACTATTATTACAACAATTTGGTTAGGGAGGAGAAAGAGAGAGAAAATTATCCACCAGTTCTCCTCTTGAATTGGATAGAGTCCCCCAGTCAGGTATTAACCCCTGAACTTCAGGATTGTGTATGTGTGAGTGCCAAGTGAGTGCCTTGGTATGTCATGCCTCAGCCGCACTGGGAAGCCCCAGGGCAAGAGATGAAAGTACATAGGGAGTGTATGCGGTGAGATGCTGGCAGACTGAGCTCAAGTGTGTCAAGGGACTGGGAATGGTCACCACAGAGGGAAGGGGTGGGGATGGGACTCAGGACTGTGACCTGAATCTGTGGAAACATTAGCATATGGGTCATAGTGACACACAAAATAACTCTTGTACAGATATCAGCCAACCAGTTTAAGAACCTCTGAGAAAACGAACCAAGATTGGAAAAAGAAAGACTACCTAAGCACACTGGAGTAAAACTGCCAAACCCTGAGAAAAAGAGAAAGTCTTAAATGAAATCAGAAAAAGAAGTCAGATCATCTTAGAAATGAACAACTGAAATGATAGTTTGCTTTTCAACAGCCATAATGGCAGCCAGAGGCTATGAAATGGCACCCTCAATTTGCTAAAAGAAAATAACTGCCATAGCCAGCAATCGTAATCCTGGGTATTTACCCAAAGGATACAAAAATACTAATTCAAAGGGATACATGCACCCCAATGTTTATAGCAGCATTATCAACAATAGCCAAATTATGGAAGCAGACCCAAGTGTCCATCAACTGATGAATGGATAAAGAAGATGTAGTATATACATACGATGGAATATTACTCAGCCATAAAAAATAGTGTAATCATATCATTTGCAATGACAGGGATGGAGCTAGCATGCATGGCGTTAAGGGAAATAAGTCAGTCAGAGAAAGACAAATACTATGTGATTTCACTCATACGTGGAAGTTAAGAAATGAATGAGCAGAGGGAAAAAGAGCCAAACCAAGAAACAGACTGTGGGGGTATCTGGGTGGCTTAGCTGGTTAAATGTCTGACTCTTGATCATGACTTGGGTCATGATCTCAGGGCTGTGAGATCAAGCCCCGCCTTGGGCTCCATGCTTAGCATAGAGTTCCCCCTGCCACTCGTGTGTGCTAAATAAATAAATAAGATCTTTAAAAAAAGAAAGAAAGAGGGGCACCTGGGTGGCTCAGTGGGTTAAAGCCTCTGCCTTCGGCTCAGGTCATGATCCCAGGGTCCTGGGATCGAGCCCCACATCAGGCTCTCTGCTCTGCCGGGAGCCTGCTTCCTCCTCTCTCTCTGCCTGCCTCTCTGCCTACTTGTGATCTCTGTCTGTCAAATAAGTAAATTTTTAAAAAATCTTAAAAAAAAAAAGAAAGAAAGAAAGATACAGACTGTTAACTGTAGAGAACAAACTGATAGTTACCAGGGGAGTGGATGGTGGGGGATGGGGGGAAATCAGTGATGGGGATTAAGGAGGACACTTGTCATCATTAGCACTGGGTGTTGTATGGAAGTGTTGAATCACTAAATTCTACACTGGCAACTAATATTATACTGTATGTTAACCAACTGAACTTGAAATAAAAACTTTTAAAAGAAGAAGATTTTAACTGCCGGAGCTACTTGGTAAAATCTATCAATCGTGAAAATGCCCTTTAGAAATGAAATAGAAATGAAGACATTTTCAAGAAAAAAAATTAAGTGAGTGGTCATCACCAGCAAGGCCATAGTATGAATATTAAAGGGTGCACTTCAGGCAAAAAGAAAATGCATCAGTGTAGAAGGTCAGGGATACAGAAGAAATGAGGAATAATAAAAACAATGGTATTTATGTATTTAAAATGTATTTATGTATTTATGATATACAACAAAAATAATAATCTCTTACGCAGTTTAAAATATTTATAGAGTTAAAAATAAGACCGCAATGGTACATAATTTGAGAGGGAGGTATATGGGTTTGCACCGTTCCAGAAACCTCCCATTTTACTGGGAATGAGTAAAAGTGCTGTTATTATTAAAATTTGGCAACATAAAAATGTTGTAATGCATGTTGTAATCTCTAAGGCAACCCCCAAAAGAGGAGTAAAATATGTAACCTCTCAGTGAATAGAGATTAAAAGTAGAATTTTTTAAAAAGTCAGTCAATCTAAAAGACATCAAAAGGGAGAGAAAAAGGAACACAGAACAAAGCAAACATAAATCATGTAGTAATCACAAATAGAGAATGATGTAATCAAATATTTAAATGATTACAGTCAATATAAAGCAATGAAATGCTCCAACTCAAACACTAAAAATGACAGGTTAATTTAAAAATAAACCCCAGGGATGGGACGCCTGGGTGGCGCAGTTGGTTGGACGACTGCCTTCGGCTCAGGGCGTGATCCTGGAGTCCCGGGATCGAGTCCCACATCCGGCTCCCAGCTCCATGGGGAGTCGGCTTCGCTCTCTGACCTTCTCCTCGCTCATGCTCTCTCTCATTGTCTCTCTCTCTCAAATGAATAAATAAAATCTTTAAAAAAAAAAAATAAACCCCAGGGAACAGAGTTTCGAGTTCCTCTTCTTCAAGTTATCTGTAACGTGAAACTCACTGCATACAGCCACTCAGCTTTGGTTTGAACTTGTAAACAGTAGGCATCTCACCACATCACTATGTCCCACTCCAAATCATTTTCTTTCTTTCCTTATTTTTTAAATATTTTATTTATTTATTTATTTGACAGAGAGAGAGAAAGAGAACAAGTGCGGGAAGCGTCAGGCAGAGGGAGAGGGAGAAGCAGGCTCCCCACTGAACAGGGAGCCGGATGCGGGGCTCCATCCCGGGACGCTGAGATCATGACCTGAACCAAAGGCAGATGCTTAACCGACTGAGCCACCCAGCTGCCCCTAGGTTATTCTTTTCTTACATAGATCCTTTACCTCCAATATTAGATTCCCTTCCTTATTAAGCCAAAAAGTTCCTCCTAGGTTTATTTATGGTGTTACAGATAATATGTCTGTTTCTAATTCCAGGTGATAGTCCTGCAAAAAAATGAATATGGCTACCTCCTTTTTCCTCTTCCTATTCCAAGTTCTTTTTAGCAGTGTTTTACATGATCTTCACCATCTTTCTATATTATTTATGAAAATAGCATTCTTTAGATTTGACTCATTGATCCAGCTTGCTGAATTATTTTTGGATTCTCCCGCAGCTATCCATCATATTGACGCTTTCTTCAATGTTGTATCATTGGGAAATGATCCAAAAACATGCTTTTGTGCTTTCATTTTGTTCCCTGAGAAAAATATTGGGAAAAAAAAAGAAAAATACCGAATAGAGCACATTGGATCACAGTGTTTCAAAGCAGACACTGGAGAACTTTCTTTCTTTTTTTTTTTTTTTTTTTTTTTTTGACACTGGAGAACTTTCTTTGAGTTGACCTAAGTTGACCTGACTAATGGATCAAAGCCAACTTGATCCGTTAAACAGCATTCTGAAAACTTGAGCATTTAAACAGTAACAACAAGTATAAATCAATAATAGCAATAACTAGTATAAATCAATAGCCAGCTCACATTTGTCCAATTCGTGAACAAAACATGAGAGGCTTTGTTGGAACATCTTGCTGAAATTCAGACGCCCTGGGTCTACTTATCAAACTAGACCTAACAGTCTCGGTGGTAATAGTAGATCTCATTTCCATTTGTTTTTAGGGACAGAGAGGCAGCTATAAAATACAAACCTACAGATTTAGGTTATTTTAATGCAATAATCATGCCCCTCCTCTATCTATAGGCACTGAAACTGCTGGGCATTACTTTTCTAAAAAGATGCCACATTGGAATGTACAGGGTCTTTGAGCCCTAGAGAATCCCAAGTACTCCCCAAAGCATGCATAATAAATGGGTAAAACTAGTGATAGTTTTCAGAGAGCTCAGGGGCCATTATAAAAAATGTCAAGCTAGAGAAGATTCTCCTAGCCTCCAAAAAGCTAAAAAGAGGTCCATTCGAGGCTCCGAGGGCCCAGGTCTCCGAATCTAGGAGAAGAAGTTGTCTGGAGCATTTGATTTATAGTGATACCCAAACTCTGAGGTCCTTCTTAGTGAATTGGAATCACAGCAATGGACTCCTTTCTTGGGGATCTGTTCTCTGCTGTACACAACAAAAATCCTGACTCAAGCTGGCTTAAACAATAAAGGAATTCATAATTTCACGAACTCCAACTACGAGAAGCATAGCACCCTTCAGAGTTGGTGCATTCCTTAGTAGAAGTCTGTTGCTGGTAACCCAAGAATAGTTTCGCCACTCCACTTTGGAAGAGAAATAGAATTACTACAATGGATTAGACTACTACTTTTCTGGGGTTACATATATGTGGGTGAATCAGCCAGTGTCCATCACAGGGTTTTTGAATCTTTTTTTTTTCTATATTCCCTATGCTGTACCTTTCTTTTTTAAGATTTTATTTATTTATTTATTTATTTGAGAGGGAGAGAGCGCACACGAGTGAGGGCGAGGGGCAGAGGGAAAGGGACAAGTAGGGAGCTCAGTGTAGAGCTCAATCCCAGGACCTGAGATCATGACCCGAACCAAAGTCAAACACTCACCTGACTGAGCCACCCAGGTGCCCCTCTGCTACACTTTTCATCCCTGTGACTTACTCATTCCTTAACTGGAAGCCCATATCTCCCACTCTCCTTCGCCCATTTTGCCCACCTCCATCCCACTGACTTGTAGAATTGAACTCCTCGTTCTAACTCAAAGTCTCCTGACTTTTAAACTATAACAATAAAATTGAAATGAAGGTTGTAAACTGGCTGACCTGAGGACATCCAGCAGGATATTGTTTTATCCACAACTACATACCATTATACAATCCTACAGAGACTCTCCAACATGAAAATAACACAGTTCTTGAACCCTAACACAGGCCTAGGATAAGCACTAGTGTCACTGGTATGATGTTTGAGAAGAAGCCTTTCTTTTGGAAGCTTGTGGTGGAGAATCTACCCAAGGAGGAGGATACCTAGGCTAATTTTAATCAACCTAGCCTAATTTTAACAAATGGTAAAGCATAAGCTTTTGATTCTATGTTTCATTATTCATTCAGAAATGGATTTAGTGAGGAGAAGCTGGAACTAATGAATAAACTGAGGAATGAGGTATTGATTTCATTCATGTCTGTTATCCTCATCTTTGATCATAAATACATAAGAGCTAACTACATAATATGGGCAACAATATTTTCCTTATTTCTTGCTTATTGAGATGTTTTTCAAAACAGGGAAATATTTTTGATAGTCAAATTTATCATACATACTAAAATTTACAATGTATGCAAGAAAAAGAAATTATTAGATGAATTACTAAAAATGGAACACTGACTTCACCACGCGATGATTTCAACATTCTTAGGCACGTGCATTTGTCTCGGTCATGTGGATTGTTCTTTCAAAGAGAAGAGGATGGAAAGAAAAGAATTTCATTTCTAGAGTAAGATAAGTGTGTAACTTCTGTCAACTAAGAATAAAAATTGCCTTGAATTAAAGCAAAACTTATTCAAGCCGCATATTTTCTGTCTAGTTCTACCTTTGGGTAGCATATAAATTTCTAAGAAGTAGACAGAGAGAGTGCCAGATTTGCATACAAATTTAGATATCCAATGCAGGAAAGCTATCTTAGGAGCTGACAAAACACATTTGAATAATGGAAGCCTAAAAAGCTTCAGTGCTTGAAAAGACCATGTATCTGATGCTTGCATTGTGTTCTATAGATAATTGCAAGTTAATTTTTTGCATATTAACATTTTAATGCAAATATTTCAATGAAACTTTGAGACTCACTCAGCCTCCTATGTATTAATGTAACTGACTAACCCTTGCAACTTCATAATTCATTAATTTGTTCAACATATTTCATATGTGCCAACCAACCACAGCTCCAGGCATTAGGGATACAGTTTAATAAGATGGGTACACTCTTTGTGCTTGAGCAGATTACATTCTTGGGGGGAGAGAGGAAATAACTAAGCAGATGAATGAATGAGATAATTTCAAATAGTAATGAGAAAATAGGACAGGATGATTAAGATCGAGAGTGGTGTAGGGATACAAAATGAGGTGGTCAAAGATGCCTTGACAGAGGTGATCTTTGAACTGAGACAGAAATGATTCCAGGGGGTGCCTTGGTGGCTCAGTGGGTTAAACCTCTGCCTTCAGCCCAGGTCATGATCTCAGGGCCCTGGATTGAGCCCCACAATGGGCTCTTTGCTCAGCAGGGAGCCTGCTTCCCCCCCCGCCGCCTGCTGTTCTGCCTTCTTGTGATCTCTCTCCCTCTGTCAAATGAATAAAATCTTAAAAAAAAAAAAAGAAAGAAATGATGCAAGAGAGGCATCCACAGGCACAAAATCTTCTTTCATATGAACAATATGAACAAGATATAGAAAGGACTACTGCTGCATTCGTACAAAACCTTATTCTTTATTGCTGGTAGGATGAGTTTTTCATTGAAATACTGTCACATTTCTAATAAGTGCTTATAACTGTGAATGTTAATTTGTCAAGCAAAACATGAATGACTTTAGCACCTGCCTCAAGATGCTATAGTCTGTCTAATGTCTGGACTGGGGAGGGGAGGTCACTGAGGAACAAAGGAGGAAGTGTAACCTGCTAACTTTTATTTCTAGGTTTACTGGTCATTTTCAATTACGATAGCCTCATGAAATGCTCAGTCCAAACGTGATTGTCTTTGGCTGCTTTCTTATTGTTTGATTTTAAGTTGGGATATAAATTATTTAACAACACAAAAAAGGGGACAGTCCCTTTCACAGGCCTGAGACACATCTTCCTTAAACATGTCCATGTTCTCACTGTAACTATGAAATGGTGGAGACAGTCAAGCACAGAAGTGCACCATGCTGTTGTCCAAAATATGCCAGTAGGTAAACTTTCACAAAGACGTGTATACCAAGGGGTGCCTGGGTGGCTCAGTTAGTTCAGCATCCAGCTCTTGATTTCAGCTCAGGTCATGATCTCTGGGTTCTGGGATTGAGCCCTGTGTCTGGCTCCCTGCTCAGTGGGGAGTCTGCTTGAGATTCTCTCCATTTCCCTCTCCCTCTGCCCCTTCCTCAGCTCATTCTCTCTCTCTCTCTCAAAAAATAAATAAATCTTTAAAAAATATGGATTACCAAGGGATATTCCTGCCCCTAAGTCTTTCTCTAACATTACCTTAAAACCTTAAAGCAATTGCAGGAAATATGTTTTTAGAAATGTTTAAAATGGTTCAAAAAGTATGAAAGGGCTCATTTTGAACACAATGTTATTTATATCACCTCAAAAGATGGGAATTATTCTAAGAGAATTGTGTTTTCTGAAAATTCATGACTAACTCCTGTAGTTACAAGACTGTAAAGGGAAGCAAAATTCACATAAAAGAGAGGAGACGCGGGGCGCTTTGTGGCTCAGTCCATTAAGGGTCTGCTTTCGCTTGGCTCAAGTCACGATCTCAGGGCCTTGGGATCAAGCCCTGAGTTGGGGTTTGCTTTTCTCTCTCCCTCTGCCCCTCTCCCTGTTGTGGTCTCTCTCAAATAAATAAATGAAATCTAAAAAACAGAGAGAGAGCAGATGCCACATGACCTGACATATTTATTTTTAAAGATTTTATTTATTTATTTATTTGACAGACAGAGATCACCAGTAGGCAGAGAGGCAGGCAGAGAGAGAGAGGAGGAAGCAGGCTCCCCACTGAGCAGAGAGCCTGATGCAGGGCTCGATCCCAGGACCCTGAGACCATGACCTGAGCTGAAGGCAGAGGCTTTAACCCACTGAGCCACCCAGGTGCCCCTGACCTGACATATCTAAGACAGTATAGGAAAGGAAAGAAATTAATGAGGATGATTAGGACATGGGAGGAATTTCAAAAGAGGGTAAATTAACCATCAAAGGATTAAGATTGGCCTCATGAAAATCAGATTACACCCTTTAATATTTTGGCAAAAATACTCTGGCTGTGAAAGTCCATTATGAAGGATGGCATGTCCACTGTCCTATAAAAATCAATGCTAGAATTCTTCTTCATTCTATCATCTAATGGTTAGCTGAAATTATTTAAATTTGTTCAATGTAAGATAAATTTTTTACACTGTTTAGTTTTGTATTTCAGGATAATTTCCAATTAAGCTCCCCCCCCCCACGATTTCACAATTTGATTTTTCACAATCCTCAAAACTGCCGTACAGGGTTGGTACTCTCATTATCTGCACTTTTTATTTTATTTTTTTAAAAGATTTCATTTATTTATTTAAGACAGAGAGAGTTAAGTGAGAGAGAGAGAGAAGTGAGCGAGCATGAGTTGGGGGAGGGAGAAAGGGAAAGGGAGAAGCAGAATCCCTGCTGAACAGGGAGCCCGACTCAGGGCTTGATCCCAGGACCCTGAGATCATGACCTGAGCGAAAGGCAGATATTTAACTGGCTGAACCACCCAGCTTCCCCACACCTGCATGTGGCCACTATGTCACTACATTCAGTACTAGAACCCTCAGAGGAAATGGCTATCAAGAAGTTTTAAAAATAGTTGGTGAAAAAGGAAGGCACTTCAAGTAAGATCTAGGGATTGAGACTGTTGCTATTGCCAAGGTTTAACTTTGCAAGAGAGCAAAGGGTCTCAAACACCTTCGAGAGAGGAAAAAGCATACATTGGTGGATTACACTCACAGATTTTTTTCAAATTTTTAATTATCGCAAAGGATATTGTTATCACATCTCAGTATGCTTGCCTCGTATTTTAGTAAAGGGATTTTCTTTTTTTTTTTTTTTAAAGATTTTATTTATTTATTTGACAAACAGAGATCACAAGTAGGCAGAGAGCCAGGCAGAGAGAGAGAGGGAGAAGCAGACTCACTGCGGAGCAGAGAGCCCGATGTGGGGCTCGATCCCCGGACCCTGTGATCATGACCCGAGCCGAAGGCAGAGGCTTTAACCCGCTGAGCAACCCAGGTGCCCCAGTAAAGGAATTTTCCAATGTATGGTTTGGGTTGTTGTTGAAAGAATTAAGACTCAGGAAGATACTTTACAACCAAGCCAAAAAGAAAGATCATATCTTTTGGAAAAGACGACTTTGATCGGAGCAGTGGCAGTGAGGGTGGACAATTGTTGGGGCATATCACTGATCTGCTTGGAGCTACTCTGAACTGAATTTTTATTTAAAAAAATAAGCATCTAACCCTTGATTTTGACTCAGGTCATGATCTTGGGGTCATGAGATGGAGCCCCCATTTGAGAGTAGAGCCTACTTGGGACTCCCTCTGTTTCTGTCCCCCCCACCCCTTCTCACACACACAATAAATAAATAAGTAAATAAATAATAGTGAATTGAGGGATTCTGGGAAGATGACACTGATAAGTAGTTTTGTTTTTTGTTTTTTTTTTTTAGATTTTATTTATTTGACAGAGATCGCAAGTAGGCAGAGAGGCAGGCAGAGAGAGAGAGGAAGGGAAGCAGGCTCCCTGCTGAGCAGAAAGCCCGATGTGGGGCTCGATCCCAGGACCCTGAGATCACGATCTGAGCCGAAGGCAGAGGCTTTAACCCACTGAGCCACCCAGATGCCCCTGATAAGTAGTTTTTAATCTCCCCAAATATTTTCCTAACAGTAGGCAGAGCAATTTAAGATAGCAAAGTGAAAATATCTTATCCAAAGTATGGGTGGGTGTTCACAGTCTACCGGCAAGGAAAGAACAACGTGGTGTCTGCATTTGTAGAATACAAAGAGCAAAAGTAAGGCTTCTAAGGGCTCTGATAACAGGGAAAAAAATACAACCAAAAAACCACATCTCACTAACAAGTCTTATTTGGGCATAAGAAGGAGCAAAGTACTACTATGTGTTATAATGTGGATGAAATTCAAAAACATTATGCTAAGAAAAAGAAGACAAGCACAGAAAATCACATACTGCATGATTCCATATATATGAACACAATAGGTAAATCCATAGAAATAGAAAGCAGTTTGGGTGTTTGCTGGGGACCAGGAAAAGGGGAGTGGGAGTAACTATGTAATGGATACAAAGTTTCCTTTGGGGGTCATGAAAATGTTTCCCAACTAGACAGAGTAGTGGTTGAATAACATGGTGGATATACCAAATGCCACTGAACTGTTCACTTTAAAAAGGTTAATTGATTTTATGTGAATTTCCCATCAATTAAAACAAAAAAGAATTAAGGTCCCTGATAAATTTTGATGAGCATGCAACACCTTGAAAATATCATTCCAGTGACCCTTCTTGTGGAACCTAGGACATAAAGAGCTCCTGACAAGCAAAAAAGAAAACAGATACATTGAATATACAATATATAGTGGAAATGTGCTCTAGAAATATAGATGGTGCAACTGTAAAAATGAACGGAGTATGCAAAACCCATGTGAACCAAGAACCAAGGCACTGGTTACATTATCAGTGTTTAAAAAAAAAAAAAAAAGCATCATAGTTTAATGTTTGGAGAAACACACAGGAACCTGACAGTATCTGATTAGATCTGACATGGAATCCAGAAGTCAGGTGTTGTGTGTGATCCTAAGAGTTCCAGTTTATTTATTTATTTTTAAAGATTTTATTTATTTATTTGACTGAGATCACAAGTAGACAGAAAGGCAGGAAGAGAGAGAGGTAGAGGGAAGCAGGCTCCCTGCTGAGCAAAGAGCTAGATGTGGGACTCGATCCCAGGACCCTGAGATCATGACCTGAGCCGAAGGCAGCGGCTTAACCCACTGAGCCACCCAGGCGCCCAAGAGTTCCAGTTTAAACCAGACTTAAATGAAGGATACCATAAACTGGTATTCAAAATCCCTTCTACTCTATATTTCCTGAGTGTCTCTATATACAAAGACTGGAAACTAAACTCTTATTTATACTTTTCCTGCAATTGCTCATTATCCCAAACAATGTTGCAACAAACATCACTGTACACGTGCCCTTTGTGACCTGTGTGTATCTTTCTCTGGATGCATGCAATATGGGGTTATTTGGTCCTAGAGGATATGGTATGCCTATCCATTTCACCAAGTACCCTTGGATTACTCTTCAAAATGGTTGTGACTGAATGACTCTCCCAGTGAAGTATGAGGGTTCCATTTTCCTACATTCTTACCAATATTTGGTGTTATCAGATATTCTAAGATTTTCCCAACTGTGGGGTGAAATGTAACAAAACCAGTAAGTTGAACAAGCTGTCTTGATTTAAGGAAGGTAATTAGAGAACATCTTTCTTTCTTTTTCCTTTTCAGCCTCATTGGATCAGGATTACAGGAAAATCAGGACAATTTTATATTTTGTTTATGTGACTCTTGATGTTTGGTCCAGGGGTATATTTAAACTGTAGTCCTGTTTTGGTTTTTCATGAAGGGGTTTACGACTTAATGTTTTGATATATTTATATGTTGTAAAATGATCACCCCAATCAAGCTAATGAACATATCCATCATCTCACATTGTTACGATTTTCTCTTTCATTCTTTCTTTCTTGCTTTTCTTCCCCCGCCCCTTTTTTTTTCCTAGTGATAAAAGCACCTAAGATCTAGTCTCCTCATAGATTACAAGTACTTGGTACAGTAGTGGACGCTTGAACAACACAGATTTTGAACTGCATGCATTTTTTCTGATACAATGCAGTACTATAAATGTCTTTTCTTTATGACTTTTTAAATAACATTTTCTTTTCTCTAGCTTGCTTTATTATAAGAATACAGTATACAATATATATAACATACAAAACATGTGTTAATTGACTATTTATGTTATTGGTAGGGCTGCTGGTCCACAGAAGATAATTTGTAGTTAAGTTTTGGGGAAGTCAAAAATTATTCACGAATTTTCAACTGCTAGAGGGGTCAGCATTCAAGGGTCAACTGTATTGTTAACTGTAGTCGCTGTACTGTACATGAAATCCCCAGATCATACACATTTTATAAGTGAAAGTTTGTACCCTTTACCCGACAGCTCCCCTTTTCACCTTTTCCCCCACCCTCCAACCCCTGGTAAGCACCATTCTACTCTGTTTCTATGAGCTCAGCTTTTTTTTTTTTTTTAAAGATTTATTTATTTACTTATTTGAGAGAGAGAAAGAGAGAGAGAGCGTGTGTGCATGTGATGGGGGAAGGGAGAGAGAGAATCTGAAACAGATTACACATTCAGCACAGAGGTGGGCATGGGCCTGGGCATGGGGCTGGATTCCACAACCACAAGATCATGACCTGAGCCAAAACCAAGAGTCAGTTAAACTGGGCTACCCAGGCACCCCGGAGCTCAGATTTTTAAAGGTCCTTTTTATCTAATTTTTTTTTTTAAGTCAGGCGTTTATTGACTTTCTGTCTGGATGTTCTATTCTTTCTTGAAAATAGAGTACTGACTCCCACTATTAACTGTATTGCTGTAAAATTCTCCCTTCAGATCTGCGAATGTTTGCCTTATATATTTAGGTGCTCTGATGTTGAGTGCATATGTATTCATAATTGCCAAATCTCTCTGTTGAATTGACCCTTTCATCATAGAATAACCTTCTCTTTCTCTAGAGCCAGCTTTAATACCTGTTTTGAGGTTTATGCTTTCATATTGTTTAACAAGTTTTCATTTCAAGTTGAAGAACTCCCTTAAGCATTTACTGTAAGGCAGGTCTAATGATGTCAAATTCCCTTAGTTTTTGTCTGGGAAAGACTTATATGTCCTTCATTTCTAAAGAATTCTTTTGCCAGACATAGTACTCTTAGTTGAGAGTTTTCTTCCATTTAGTTGAATGGAAAAATATATCATACTCATCGAATATATCTTTTAATATATCATCCCAGTCTCTCCTGGCCTGTAAGGTAACAGTTGAGAAATCCACTGATAGCCTCATAAGGAAATCCCTTCTGTGCGATGAGTCACTCTTCTCTCACAGATTTCAAAATTCCCTCTTGCCTTCATCTTCTTTCATTTTTAAAGATTTTATTTAAAAGAGAGTGAACAAGAGAGAGCACAAGTGGGGGGAGGGGCAGTGGAAGCTGATTCCCTGCTGAGCAGGGAGCCCTACAGGGGACTCGATCCTAGGGCCCTGGGATCATGACATGAGCCGAAGGCAGATGCTTAACTCACTGAGCCAACAAGGCACCCATTTGCCTTTGTCTTTTGACAATTTAATTATAAATTAAACCTCTTTATATTCAACCTCTTTGGGGTTCTTTGGGCTGCCTTGATGCAAATGTCTATTTCCTTCCCCAGTTTCAGGAAGTTTGCACACATTATTTATTTAAATAATCTCTTTACCCTCCCTTTCTTCTCTCTTTCTTCTTTTGGGACTCCCACGTGATTTACTTCACGATGTCCTATTACCCTGTAGGCTACTTTACTGTGTTTCATTCTTTTCCCTTTTTCTTCTTCAGCTGGATAATTTCCAGTGGTTTTTGAGTTTGCCGATTCTCTCTGTTTGATTGAGTCTGCTGTCAGAGCTCTCTATTGCATGTTTCATTTCATTCATTGTATTCTCCAGCTCCAGAACTTCTGTTTGGTTCTTTTTTAACGATTTCTTTGATGAACGTCTTTTTTGTCCATGTATCGCTTTCCTGATTTTGTTGAATTATCTATCTGAGCTCAACTGAGTTCACTGAGCTTCTTCAAAAGAATTATTTTAAAATTCTCTGTCAGGTAATTCAGAGGTATCCATTTCTTTGGCGCTAGTAACTGGAAATTAGTTGTGCTCCTTTGGTGCTGTCATGTTTGCCTGTTTTTTTGTGTGTTCTTTGTAGCCTCATGTTTCTATCAGCACATTTTAAGAAGCAGTCACTTCTTCTAGACTTTAAGGACTAGCATCAATAGGGAGAGACTTTCACCTGTAGGTGAGCACCAGGGGGATGGCAGGGGACATGTGGTGATCCCCATTCTGTGGACACATTCTGAGTTCCATTGAGTCCATGTCACTTCACTGGATCTGGTGGGTATGCAGAACCTCCAGATCTAGAGTGGGTGGGTGTGCCTATGGTGGTAACAGGGCTGTGGAAGGGAAGTGAGCCATAATGGAGCTGCTTCAGGGGGAGGAGACACTGGCCTGGGCTCCCTCCAGCAGGTGATCTCCAGCAGCCGAGATCTCCATTGGCTAAGACTGTTCAGGTCCTCTGCTGTGAAGGCTATGGGGATCCAAGGAAGCAGTGTGGGCTGCTAGAGGCCTTAGTAGTAAAAGCCACTGGGGTCCTTTTACTCTCCTTATTCCCCTCAAAAGAACTCACGGTGTAGGGGGTTCCTCTTGGCACTGGGGCTGGGGGCAGGTAAAATGATTCCTACCTTCTCTGTTTGGCCATCCTTGGTTATTGTGTTCCCACTGAGTTGATGTACTTCTTAACTATCATCTGGAATATTCCCAGGCTATTCCATCCATGGGTAGTTGTTAAATTATTACGCTATTAATTTTTAAAATTATAATATAGTTAACATACAGTGTTATATTAGTTTCAGGTGTGCAATAGAGTGATTCATGTTAGTTTATTTTCTGAGAGATTTTTCGAGGGGTTGGAGTGGGGGCTAGGACCCCCTGGTATTCCATTTTGCTAAAACCACTCTTTCTTTTTTGACTTCCACTGTCCCCTTAAATCATTTAGTGAGAAGTTACTTTCCCTGCTTCTATTTGAAACTGTAGGCATTCCCATGACATTTTTCTTACTTTTAGGAAATAAGAAAAGAAAGATAAAAATAAAAATATAGAATAGAAAGAGGAAGCCTTCTAAGATCAGTTGTCTCTATCAGCCTGTTTTCCCTTCCAGTGAACTCAGACTGGTAGGCCAGCTCTTTGCTAATCTACTGAAACGATGAAGGGAATGAACCTTCGGGACCATGCAAATTTGTATGTCCTGAGCAATGTGTTCAGGCATGCTTTGTCCTACAAAACAGTTTACCTTTCAACATTGGAGCAGTTAGCAACTCTTTCTCTCTGCCTTTAACTTTTCCAATGGTCAGATACCAGGCTACTTTTTCTCCCTGGTACATTGAATAAATAGAAGATTCTAATAAATCTTGCTAAAGCCCCTCTTAGCTAAGAGGGAGAGGAAGTCATCCCCTATGCTTCCATCCTGGAGATTGGCATTACAGAATAATGCTCTCCAAAGAAACCTTTTTTTTTGTTTTTAAAGATTTTATTTATTTGACAGACAGAGATCAAAAGTAGGCAGAGAGGTAGGCAGAGAGGGGGGGGGGGGAAGCAGGCTCCCTGCCAAGCAGAGAGCCTGATGCGGGGCTCAATCCCAGGACCCTGAGATCATGACCTGAGCCGAAGGCAGAGGCTTAACCCACTGAGCCACCCAGGCGCCTTTCCAAGGAAACCTTCTTAACAAATTCTCTTTTGACCTTTTGCAGCCTCAATTAGTTTTGACACTTACTTAGAAATTTCCACATATTGGATGGAATAAAATCTTTTATACTTTGTAACTAAGCATAGAAGGGTCACAAAGACTTTGAGAGTGGTTCTCAAGCTTGGCTGGATGTTGGAGTTATTAGAGAAGACTTTAAAATGTCCTTATGTCCTGGCTAAACGCTGACTACTTAAGTCAGAGTCTCTGGGGATAAGATCCAAACATCAGTAGTTTTTCAAGCTCTCTAGGTGATTCCAATGTGCTATCAAGGCTGAGAACCCCTGCTTCTATAGAAACAAAGGCTTTGAAAGAGGAAACAGAATTACCTGAATTGATTTGTGTGATTCAACATAATTTCCAGCTGCTTCCTATTGATCAAGGAATCAAGGATTTATTTGGTTCACCTGGTGCATGCCTTTTAAATGCAGGCAATCTAGCTCCATTCCATGTTGTAGTTGGTACGGAAAGGTGAGATCAGTTGTCTGCAGTCAGTCGTGTTTCTGGAAGTTTCCCAGAGTACGATTTTTGCTTTCTTCCAGTTATTTCTGTTTCCTTCCGTCTGCTGAATTCTGTTGCTGGACTTTCAAGAAGTGCTCCCTGCCACTTGGTTTGGAGAAGCTTTTCTACTGTATCTGAAAAGGAGCTTTGGTTTCATATCAATTGCCTGCTATGTCCATCAGTGTGTGCACCCACAATCACAGGTGAGTGACTCCAGCTCCCCTTTGCTTGGCTGACTCTTCAGAATCCCACTATTGGCTATGGCCTCTCACTTCCCCTTTCCTAT